>NW_024357613.1:21464586-22179226 GCF_014805655.1 Passer montanus
GGGGCACGGCGGGCACGGAGCCGCGGCCACGGGGAGGGACACGGCGGCGGCCACACGTGCCGGGCCACGGCCGCCACACGCCGGCTGCCAGGGGATCAGCGGCGTGCACGGGCAGGGCGGCCCACGCGGCGACACCGGCGGCACAGGCAGGCTGGGACACGCGTGGAGAAACGGGAACAGGGCACAGGCCCAGTGCGCGCTCTGGGGCACAGACACAGCCCCAGTCTCACAGAGAGCACCGCAGCACAGCATCACACACACAGAGTTTCACACACACAGAGTTTCACACACACACACACACACACACACACACACACATACATTTTCACACACACACACACACAGTTTCAGGCGCACACAGTTTCACACACACACATTTTCACACACACACACACACACAGTTTCAGGCGCACACGGACCCGCGCCCGCGCTCCCACACGCGCGGCACGGGCACAGCCGCGCACGGTGACGCGCACAGCCGCCACAGCGACCGGCAGCACGTGTGCTCGCACTCCCGCTGACACGCAGAACCTGGCAGACAGCTGCACGCAGACAGACACACGGACAGACACAGACACACCGTTAATTGTTGCCGCAGCCAGGAGGGGCATGGCCAGGACCCAGAGGTTGCTCTGCTGTCACCGCGGGTCCTTGCTGGCGCTGGGTTATGGGGGAGTCTGTCCCTTAGCGAAGGGGCTCCTCCTGGTCCAGTAAGCGCGGGGTGGGGGCGGTGGGTAACCCCGGTTCTGAGCATTTCTCCTGAGAATCACTTGTCTCTCTCGAACACTTTTTTTATTAACGTCATTGCTGTTACTGTTCACTTTCTTATCTCATTGGTGTTTCCAGTAAATTGTTCTTATCCCAACCCGTGGTCTTTACCTTCGATTCCTCCAATTCTCCTCTCTATCCTGCCACGGGGAATGGGGAAAATGGTGGGGGGAGCGAGTGGCGGCGTGGTTTCAGTGGGAGCAGTAAATAAGGGAATAACAGCCCTAAACCACGCGACGGACACACCGAGACGAACACACAGACACAGACGGACACACAGACGGACAGACGGAGAGATAGACAGACAGACACACGCGCGCGGGCCCCCGCCTGGCGACAGCCAATGGCGCGGCGAGTCTGGCCCCGGCGCTGCGTAGCGGCCAATGGGAGCGGTGGGGGCGTGGCCCGGCTGGCTCCGCCTCCCTACTTAAGCGCGCGGGTGGCCGCGGGCCGCTCAGTGGCGGGAGGAGGAGGCGCGGGGGCGAAGGCGCGCGAGCAGCGGCGAGCCCGGCATCCCGCGCAGCCCGCCCGGCGCGCCCGCGGCGATGGAGCAGGACAAGTACCTGCCCGAGCTGATGGCCGAGAAGGACAGCCTGGATCCCTGCTTTGTTCACGCGATGCGCCTCCTGGAAGACGGTGAGTCTCCGCTCCGCGCTCCCCGGGCCGGGGCGCTCCTGGGGTCGGCGCTCGGCGGCCCCGGCCGATGGACACGGAGCGAAATGGGGTTCGCGGGCGGGCGAAGCGGGCTCGGGGCGGCGGCGGTGCGGGGCTCGGGCGGCCGGAGCCGCGCTGGGGGAGCCGTCCGGCAGCAGCCCCGCTCCCGCCCGCTCTGCCGCGGCTCGTTCCCCCTCTGCGGGAAGCGCTGCCCTGGTTCCCGGGCTCACTTACACAAAGGCACATGCCGGCGTCTCGTTACACTAGTTATATCCTGGTTTCACACGCTGAAGTGTTAAGGTTTGTATGGTGATACTGTTATGCCGTTAATGCGGCGCTGTTTTAGTCGACTGCGCGATGTCAGACATTGATTGGATGTGGCTTATCAATTTCATGACAGTTTCATCCAGGACATGAGGATTTCCTCTTGGTTTTGTGTGGAGATCAGCATACACTGGTTGTAACATTTGGTTACTCAATGTAATTCGCTCTGGTTTCCTTGCTTTAGTTGGAATAGAGTTTTAGTTGGACCTCAGCAAGAGCTTCTTTAGAAAGTTTAAAATTTAGTCTCTCTTTTAATAACTCCTCAGTATAGTGGTTGAGTGAAGACCTCATGGTGCAGAGTTTCAACTCTTGCCAAAGTGTAATCCATTAAGTTTCTCTTATACATATCTTTCTTCTGAGATTTTTCATAGAATTTTTAAAAAACCCTGTTAAACTTGGAACCTAATGTTGAAAAGAAGTTGTAAAGATTGATGCATAAATCAAGATAACATATCAAGATCTTAAATGAGATTAAAGCAAAGAAATATATGATCAGAATATATATGGTCATGAGAGTCACATTCAAATAAACTCACATTCAGAGGTGGCAAATAATTTCCTAAGTTCTGTTTATGACTTAAAGAAAATCATAACTAATTCAGATTTACCATGCTAAGCATTAAGTTTTTCCTCTGTCAGCAGTTTTTTTATATTGTCTTTCCTTAATGTATGTTCTATTGATTGTGAATGAAGATATTGAGTCCAGGTTTTGTTGGAGTGCTTCTGTTTGATAGCTTTGAAATTCATACTGAGTTTCAGTATGAATATAGAGACCCATTTAGTGCCCTTTTGTCATATCTGCCTCGCTGTTAAAGAGGCAGCCATGCTGCTTTTTACAGTTTTTCTAATAATTCTACCATAAACAAAGTCCTTATTTCTTAGAGGAATATATTTTTTGAACCTTGCAGTTCGATCTTTTCCCAGAGGGGGGAAGTATCCACTGGGAGTGTGTGTGTGCGTCTGGGAAAGGAGGAAAATGCAGGAAGGACAAAACCGAAAGTAGGCAAAGAAAAGTAAAAAAAAAAAAGGAAAATAGAATTGTTTTTTCTAGGCATCAATTTCATGCAGAAGTTGTATTTTGAGCAACTGTGAAATTGAATAAATGAATGATTTTCTCATTCCTTCTTAGCATTATTTCACTGGATTTTTTAAAAGATGAAGGTGAGTTGTCTGAGAGAATGCTAATGTCAGATTCACACCAGGTACCTGGCATTGTCCTTCAAAACACCATCTGTCATGCTTTCTAGAGATTTGTTTTAGAGTCTAACATACGATGACTGTTAAAACACTTAACCATGGTAAGAATGTTACTACTTAAGAAAATTAAAATTAATGCACTGGTTGCTGCTGTGTATAAATAGAAAGGAAATTTATAGAATGGGCAGAATTTTCTTTTCTGGTTGCTAGAAGAAAATGGAATCCTGGTGCAAGGATCTCTGTAGCAGTGAATAAATTTTAGGTTGTATTCATGAGAAACCATTGTTTCCAGACTCTGGATTTCTGTTCTTTAGAATGTAATGTGCAATCAGCTACATCCATAATGATGCCAGCCAGGTGTTCTTCTTATGGTGTCCTAAGCATTTTTGATTGCCAGTACATTTTGTATCAGATGCTTAAGTGTGGATTTGCTGTGGAGCTCAGAGCCTCAAGCATTCACTCGGACTTGAAAGTGCTGTGTTGTTTCGTGTTGGCTGCTCAAACCTGAGGTTGAGAACAGTTGTGTTGCTGTGAGAAACCGCAGAAGGGCACAGAAGCAATAAGTATTCCAGAAAAATGCTTCTGATTTGCAACAGTGGATTTACTTGTAAAGATAAGACTGCCCATTTCCCCCCAATAATTTATTTTGTTTGTTGGATTCTGTTGCATGAATTTTTTTGTTTGTGTGTTTTGGTGTACTTAACCAACATATTTCTTATGTTTTCAAAATGTTGGTCTGTGTCCTTCAGGTTGACCTGTGTCAGATGCATACTTCAATCGGTAGCTATTTATCCCTCACCATTAAGGGATGACTAGAAATCACTTACTTTAGTCCTTACCTGGGTCTGGTGAAATCCTCAGAAAAGGGACATTTCCTTTGGCAGAGTATTCCCATACTTACCAAACAACATAAAGAAAGGTGAGGAAAAAGGTGGAAGTGGTGCTAAATACAAGGTGTGGAGACAAAACCCGATTTCTTTAAAAACCACTGTGGGAATGTGTTGTGGATTCTGACAGTGAACCTAAGTCTCTGAATGGCCAATTTAGTGCCTTAATCAGAAGATGCTTGATTTCCCCATGGGTCATAACCTGTTTCATGTAGAAGTACATCCTATATGTTGCACTATAAGAAATGGAAATGTCATTGGTAAGTCATCTACTAGAATAACTTGTGAGTGGCTGGTGCTATTTGCCTCAGCCTAAGTATTTTCAAACTTTTGCAAAATGTGTTGAACATACTTATTCTGAGAATATAATCAATTCAGTAATGAAAGTTAAATACCTTTTCATTGTAATAGGTAGTTGAACTCTAAAGAATAGGCTAATCTCCATCTGTTCGAAAGGACTTTTTTGTATCAAGTGAACTGTTTTGTGTACTAGGCTGTTATAAGAGCTGAGTGTCCCTGTTTCATGTATAGTTTTAAACTATTTTATTGTATACTGGTTACCAGTACTTATTTTCTCAGGTAAGATTGTTCTGCTGCTTTTTTGTATCAAGTGAACTGTTCTGTGTACTAGGCTGTTCTAAGAGCTGGAAGAGTGTTCCTGTTTCATGTATAGTTTTAAACTGTTTTATTGTATACTGGTTACCAGTACTTATTTTCTCAGGTAAGATTGTTCTGCTTTTGGTCAGGAGATGTCCTGATAAATGTATGACCTCAAGTAATGCTTGGTTAGATGAAAAATGTCAAAAGTGGAGAGCATGTTCTTGAGCAGTACCTTTTTACCCAGTTTGTGCTTATACAGCAGCACGCTCCAGGGAGAACAGAGAGCCTCTCTGTTCTAGTGCTGCTCCCTACCATGGAAGCTACCAGCTCCTTATATGTGTTACTTTGGCGTGTTTGTCAATATTTATTGCTTAGTGTAAGATGTCTGTAGTTATGAATATAAAAATAAGTGTCACTTTAGTTGTGAAGGTGTGGATGACATAGAATGATGCAACTAGTTTGATAGTTCAAAACTTGTTTTATAACAGCATTCCATTTAATAGGCTAAAGTGTCAGCTAATTGTCTATGTACTTTTTGGGGTCAAGCAAATTATATATGTGTGTGTGTGTGTGTATATATCTGTGTGTGTGTGTATGTCTTTATTTATATGTGTGCAGCTTTGGAATATCTTGGATAGTGTATTCTTAACACCAGCTCTGTGTTTTGTAATATAAACATAAAGGAAAAAGACCTATTGGAAAGAGCTGGCCAAAGTAAGAGCATCTCTCCCCATGGAAATATCAGCATTACTAGGGTAATGAGGTAGCTAATTTCTCTCTCTTATAATGACAGTGCAATTGACCTCAGAATTTCAGCTGCATTCTGAAGGCAGTGAGAATCAGGCCTTTAACTGTAATCTTGAGTTAAGTCCCTAGATCATTCCATGTGGCATAGCAGAGTTTGTTAAACCTCCAAGTTGTGTAAATTAGGCTCATGTAGCTCAGCTATCATCCCCATACAAGCTTCTTGTAGGACAGGACATGATTATTCAAAACATTAGCCTTTACACTGAGCATTAGTAGGGTCTCTCATACAAACCTGCAGTAGTAGTTCTAGCTAGTAGAAAACTGTTGACATAATGCAAGTTTAGTTTGTCTTATATTCAGGATTTCAGCTAATACACTGTTGTATATAGGTTTGGGGTTTCTTTGGACTGTTGGCGATTGATGTTCTTTTCATATAGGAATGCAAATTTAGTGTGAGTATGTGTTTCTGTTAAAAACCTGGGATAATAATAAGGTTGTTATTTGAAAATTATTTGTCTTGGAAATACAGAATATGACAATCATATCCTTAGCCCTAGATGTGAAAGGCTGTTGCTCAAGCCTATGACCTACTAAAACCAGGCCTCTGATACTTTTTATATTTTTTTTCATTGAAAACTACTTGTGAAAATGTGCTTGCAAATTTATGAGTTCACTTGTGTCAACAAGCCTTTCAACTAAAATAAGATTAATGTAAAATGTAAATGTAAATTCATACAATAATATTAATCAGTGGGCAGCTGCTATTCTGCTTATTGTTTCTTTTATTCCTGATGTTTACATCAGGTAAGAAGAAATCTGTATTCACAAAATAGTTGGTATTAATCATTGTTTGCTTTGCTGTCTCAAGAAATGCACTGTAAATTCCCGGTAGATTGACTCAGGAAACATGCTAATATTCAGAGCGTGTATTTCAAGTACCTTGGTTTCATTAGAAAGTAGATTTGTATTGATCATTTGGAGCCTTTTCAATAGAAAGTGCAAACTCTAGATGAATACAAGATTCTTACAATTTCTATAAAGGAGTGATGTGCTAGGTGTTACGGGCTTGGTTCAAAGCTGACTACACTTAATGGGAATTTTTCTGTTGCCATTAGTGGGCTATCAGACAGTCCTTGTAATACAAATATGATCTGTTGACTGGTATAGCCAATAGGACATGCTTTTACCTTGCAGAATGTAATGCAGATGAATCCCAAGTGATAACCAGATTTATGAAAAACATTTACTGTAAAATGTTAGAATGAGTATAACAAAGCAAATGTTATGTTTATATTGACCCCAGCTCCTTAGTTATAAAAGGCAGACTTGCTTCAGAGGAGGGAAAAAAGAGATGATAGATGTGATTTAAAAAAAAATAAAAATAATAAAATTCTTTCAACATCTGAAGCCACGTAGGACCATTTGATCTGTGATCTTAGAAAACGTGTACTTTGAACACAGTAAATTGTTTTGCAAAGAGGCAACAGTATGAGTGCAGTAATTGAAGTTTAGATTCTTATACCCTTGTTTAAAATAAAAGGTGCTTTGCTCTTTAAATAGTGCTGTTTGAATCAGTGGAGCTACTAAAGGTGCAGTTTAATGCAAATAGCAGAATTTAGTACCAGCTGTTTAAGGGAAGGTCAAAGATATTTGCTGAGGTTTATCTGGATGCACAGAGTCTCATCAACAAAGTGCTGGTTTTTTGGCAACATGAATGTTTTCCTTGAAAGAGAAGAACATTTTATACTTGTCCTGGGAAATCTTTTATTATATTTGGGTCATATTTAGTCTCCTTGGTGTATACATTCAGAGTGTATCTGCTGTAACTGCCTAAGTAAGCATTTTAAAACTCAGGATTTTGGAGGAGTGTTAATATTTGTGGTTAGTACCAAGAGAAGGCAGAATACCTGGACAGCTGAATAGAAGATTCCTGTCAACTGTTAACTTCCTAAGCACTGAACACCTGTGTAATGTGTAGAATAGAGTGGCCATTCCTAGCCAGGAGGTGGCATGATTGGGCTCCACATGCCAAAATAGAGCTTCATATCGTGGCACCTTCTGGGAAAGGGCTAGTCCAACAGGTACATCAAAGTCTTCTTCATTGCATGTATACTTTTCTCATTTAGGCGATATGCAGACAATATATACTGACAGTGAGATGTGCTGGAGCATGCTGGGCTGTTTAGTAGTCTATAAAATGTGATGTGATCAGCAGTGACCTGTTCATGAGCCTTCCAGGAAAGGCTAAACATCTGCCTAACCCACCAAAGCAGTGCCATGAGAGTGAAACAGTTCCTCCATGACACAAAGACACAGGTTTCAGGCTTGGAGTCTCTTGGACCTTCTAAAGTAATTTAGAAGGCATAAATGTAGCTGCTGTTTGGTAGTTCTTCTCCAAGGTTTATTAAAATGGGAATATGTTGCACCTTTCTGTGCCTTGTAGCTGTACTGTAGGCTGCACATGCTGCTTTTCTGAAATAATTGTTTCCTGGATTGGCAGTGTCACTGCAGTCACCTGGTGCCTCAGTTCAGGGTTAGAGTGCCTTTTCTTAAATAAGCTGTTTTTAACTGTTTCAGTTCAATCTCTTTTCTCCAACAAACTGCTGAATCTGGAAGAAAATTCAGTGTTGTCACAGCTGATCTTAGAATATGCAACTTTCTTAAAAATATTTTGAGAATAAATAACAGGAGGAGTGTTTTCATCAGGGATTTGAGGTGTTAAGAAAGCATACACTATAGGAAAAAAAAATCAGTTTTGCATGTGGACCCTGCTAAGCTTTGTGAAGGTATGCATTCATCTCTTCTTCACCTTGCATTTTTCAGTCCTTGGATGGGTACCAGTGCACTGTATCAGAATAAACAAGAAAACAGACAGTTTTTAAAATCAAGTGTGTAAAGTATAGAACTTTACTGATGCTGCAGTTTAATCTTTGGCTGTATGAACAAATAAGATTGTGCAGCTTGACCAGAAAAATTGAAAACCTTAAAACTCGTGTAAAGATCTGATGTGCATAGTACACGGAGTCTTGGCTTGTACTGTATATCTTCAGTGAATACATTCTAAAACTCCGATCTGTAAGATGTGGACTGATGCTGAATTTCATTCTAATCTTTGAGATCTTGACGTGGAAAGAGCTTCATAAGAAAAGTGTAGTATTCTTATTATTTTTGGTACAAAATTAGTCTTTTTAAAATTTGCAGGCAGAAATAATCCTGGTTATTACAGTCCTCTGTAAATCCTGTCATATTTTAATTAGAATCCTGCTGGAAATGAGTACAGCTATTTCCTTATCCTAAAAAAGGCTGAAACTAATAAAAACTAGAAGAATTATTTAAAACTTCCAGCAGATTAAAAACCTCCAATTCCCCCCCCCCCCGGCCAAAAAAAAACCTGTTCCTGCAGTAATGTATGTCTGCTCCTGATTTCACAACCTTTGCTGTTGAAAGGGAATTTTTGAGTTTGAATACTGAACGAATTATCAAGTGAAACTTCTAGTAATGTTAATATGGCTATATTGAAGATCATCCGCGCTTAATTAAGATGGTACAAAGTTTTGATGGTCGTATATGGCTGCATATGATATAACCAAAGAGATCTTGCTCAAATGCTCTGCTTGCACTGGGCATTGCTGTTTATTGTTCTTGGGTTAGCGCGATGCAAAGGCTGAAAGACGCAGGGCAGGTCACTGCTTTTTAGAATTTCTCTGTACCTGCTGAATTGCTCATCAGTTATTCTAGCATCTATCCCTTGTTGTAAGGGTTACACAGACAGATGTAGAAAAAAGTCAAAAGCTTTTGATTCATAAAATACTTTGAATTCTGGCTGTCTATGTAACTATTAGAAAAAAAAATACTATGTGCTAGTCTGTAGAAGATTTATCAAAACATGCATTCCTCCTTTTTGCTCTGCTTTGGATCTGGAACAGAATGTTTATGTGTTTTGTGGTAGAAGCATTTTGGCTTTGCTAACTGGTAAATGCAGGTGTGTCTTCAGCAAAAGCAAAAGTAGGGATCAAAGCCCCTGGCTCATAATCAGTCAACTTCCAAAGAGCAGCGCTGCAAATCAAGGAAAAACAGTTTTCCTGAGAGGTTTGAGCACCGGAGAAAGAAAACAAATCCCCTAGTTCATTGTTCCATGGGATTTAAGTGTATGTTTCAAAGCTCTCCTTCCAATACTTGAAGTTAGAGAGCTTGCCATGAAATCAGGGACCGTGTGTATGTTTTAAAGTGGCTTTTCGGTATTGAAAAATGGAGTTAACTTTCCTCTTACAGTGTACGTTTTTGTCTCTGTGCTTCTGCTAATATAGCCTCATATTGCTGATTTTTCTAAATATTTCTAGGCAAACTTGTTTGTTGCATTTTGTCTTTTTTGAGAATGTGGAAAGAACATTTTGGTGTTGTCAGGGGTTATTCTGAGTGAGCTCAGAATGTGAACTGTGTCTGGGGAAAGAGTGAGACCTTGTTCTTCCTAAATACTTAGAACTACATTGATTTGCTGCAGCTATGGAGCTGTTTCCCTGACTTTCCCATTTTAACTTAAACTGATTTTTCTCCAGTTCTTGAAAGGAGCAGCACCAAATTTATGTGACTTATTGTCTCTTATTTTGTTGTTTGAAGGGCAGACTAAGGACTGATGAAATAAATTCCAGGAGACTGTTCTCCTTCCTGTCTTCAAATAGCGGTTCAACAAGAAAATGGAGAGTTAGTTTTGGTAAATGATGCTTATTATCCTTGTGTCTCCATAGCTTTAATTTTTGTATAGGTACAGATCTGCAATTATTTCACTAATACTTGTATACAAAGTAGTATGATTTAGCCCATTGTAAAATTTGAAATAACATCCTCCACATACTTGTAGATCCAGGTAAATAAATGACTTATATCAGTTTATTGGTATGCTCAAAAGCCATTGGTTGGTAATCCCCCACATCCAGTTCTTATATTGCATGGATTCCTTCTTCCTGATCCTACACTCCTGTTTAAAAAGATCATTCTATCTTTGTAAATACAATATTGCAGAATGCCCTGATTCTCTTTGGTTTGTTAGGGGTTGTCCAGATGCTGTTGCTGCTGTTACAGGAGTGGTTGGTTTGTTCTTTACTTGCTGCAAATGGTTTTGTATGAACACCAACAGATCGGGTTGTGCCTAAGTCTGTGAAGAAGGGTTTTTCTCGTCAGTGTCAAAGGGGTCTGAGTTCAGCAGTGAACGTGGGAAAACAGGTGTTCATGTTATCTGTTTTGTTGCTCTTCTTTTTCTGAGGACTAAACTGGGAGGTAACCTGGAAATACTGTAGTTTATGTTGAGTTGTGCATGACAAAAAGATGTTCATGCAGTACCAGCTTGTTGGAATACACAAACCATCTGTTCAGCACAAAAAGTCTCTTGCTGCTCTTAAGTGTATGAATAATCTGGAATGATATGTCAGATGCTAGGGGGAAGAGAGGACTACATTTTTGCTAGAAATATTTTGATATAATGGTTTTTTAAAGGAATGTTTGTACTGTAAGCTATCCAAGTGCTTCTTGTGGTAGAAGTGGGAGATGTTTTCAGCCTAAAGTGGAAATGGAGCAGCTTGGTTTTGACACAAAGCAGGAACTTGATGTGATTCTGCATCTGTCTAAACACTTAAGATGTCCTGATTTGGAGACAAATAGAAAATAATTAGAAGCTGCTATGAATTGTAAATATTAATAACATGGAAGATCTCAGTTGCTGTTTAGTGTAAAACTGGGAGAATCACTGTAACATAGATTGTGTTAATTTATCCAGTAAATAAACACAATATCTGTATGGATGGCAGACACCTGTCGAGTCCCTCTGAACACATGCAATACTACAACAGTATTAAAATTGTGTAATTCTTAACAGAAGCTTTTCAGAAAGAATTGTATTTTATTTTTTATGGAGTCCCTCTGAACACATGCAATACAACAGTATTAAAACTGTGTAATTCTTAACAGAAGCTTTTCAGAAAGAATTGTATTTTATTTTTTTTTAATAAATCAACAGCATTTTCAAATGCTTATTATACTACTTTTATCTGTCCATTTTATCTAAATAAAACTTAACTAAAAGCTTCCAGAAGTCCTCACTTAATGTTCAATATTTTGTGTTTCATGGATGTGTAATGAGAGTATGTAAATTAGGGATTTGGGGTAAGTTTTTGCTTTTTGCTACTTGATTGAAAATGGCACATTTTTTCAGTGCATTCCAAAAAATACCTTTTTGACTCCTAATTCTATTGCATGTGTGGCTTCTGGGATTTCTGCTAGCAGAGAACAACATCAAACCAAAGCTTAAAAAAATAGTGGTTATAGGGTTATCCTATCCCTGTGTTGGAAAATTCTTCTATTATGGTTTATTACTTAAATGGTTTTGCTAAGTAACACAATATTGGTTAGGAAAAGCAAGTTCTCTTAACTCTGAATCTGTGAAGAGTATCTCTATTGTATGGCTTCTGCCTTCAGCTTCACTCTGCATGCTGCTGGTATTGATATCAAAGTGATTTTAAGTTTTGAATGACTAAAGTGAAGTGTTTTTGAGCTGATCACTTGCCAAGACATGAAATTTTGAATACTTTATCACCATCTTTGTTCATTAATTCAGTATTGGAGGGTAGAATTTCAATCATTACAAATTTTAGTGTGGCCCTGTGTTTGTCCTAGGAGCTTTGAGTCCAGACAGCAACTCACTTCTTTCCATTGGATAAGTGAGTGAATTAAAGTAAAACTGTCTCATAACCTGTGAGACATCTCTATTGCCTATAGTAGTCTATAGGGTGCTTTTTCATCTGGCTGACAAAAGGCCCTCAGGAATTTAGTCCCTCATTTGAATACTGAGTAATATAAAGGCCATAAGCTTGTGACCTCTGAATTCTATAACTTCCCCATCTCTCTTGATTTAAATGCTTATCGCCTGAGGTACATGGACTGGGAAGGGATGTTTCGTCCAGAGGCAAGTCTCAGTACTGCTGAGATAATGATCTTACTGTAAGAGTTATTCTGAAAGAAAAATAGTACCATTTTATAGTAACAATTTATTTGAGACCTTTAAAAAAGGGTTTTCAGGTGCCAGCTAATCTCAGCTATACTAACATTATTGCTGTCACTTTAAGAAAAATACCTGACAGCTGCAGGGGAAAAAAGTTGAGTCTTTGATGTCCATTTGTGTTCATTCCTAAAGGGATATTTTTTAGATGTTTACTACAACTTTACAAGCAACCAGTCATTAGAAAACATGGGTATTGATGTTCAAAGTTAATTTTGAGATTGTTCTCATGTGTCTGAATTAAGGTATAACTCATGTTGAAGCCTGTTATTTCTGTGTGGAACTTTAGAAGTAATCCTATGGTGTCGGTAGATTGCGCAAACATCAGACTGAGGAATGATGCAGCACAAGCCTTTTTGAAAAAATCTGGAAAGACGTGTTTGAGGAATAATTACTGATAGTAAAGCAAAGAAGTTTTCTTTAGAGACTGAAATGCATAATTTCTTACGTTGTTGTTATTGCTTCATTTGAAGTAGTTGAATATCCCATGCCCATTGACCATCTTTTCTGGGTGCCATCTATTCCATGGTTCCTCACTCAATGGTCCTGTGAGGTACAAAAGCCCTCTAGTGCTTTTTTTTCCCAGGAATTGGATGTATGGAAGTCTGTTATTTTAAGCTATATAGTAGATCAGGAGCCGGGGGTGGAGAAGTCATGATATCTACCACTACTTTGTATGCATAGGTGCATAATAAGTCGCTCAGTCTTTTGCACTCTCTAGTGATGATCTTGCTCCTGGAACTTCTTAATTAATATTCACTTTCTTTTTATTGTTCTTTTTCCTAATTCTTTTGCTTTCCCTTTTGTGATTGTCCTATGTCATGTGATGCCATTGTGTTGGAGGTAGGTGTGAGGTGCTGTGTCAGTATATGGGGGTAGTACATATTAATGTTTTTACCATTTGCTCTTTGTCAGGAAACTTATCACTGCAAAACAAAGTTGCCCATAAATGCCTTATTGAGCCTTGGATTCTGTCCTGGAGATGCCTTCTACCCAAGTGTCACTGCTCATATTATCTGCTCATTCAAAATTTCAGTTCAGTTGGTCTCTTGTCGGTGCAGATATCCATGAGAGTGCTTTCCACTGCCATCTCAAATAGGTTTATTTGCTTTGGTAACCCTTGGTCTTTTCCAGTTAAGTATTGAACCTATGATTTCTCCATCCTTTCTCTCAATTAATTTATTTAGAAATTCTTGATTTTTTCTTCAAGTGTACCAACCAATAACCCATGCATCCTAGCCTAGATAGGAAGGCCTTCCTGCCCTCCCAACAGGGTCTAGACTGCACTGTTCTTTGTTTTGCAAAATAATCCAATACATACCTCTTAGAACAACAATAACATCTTCTAGGCATTTATTTGTTTCTTAAATAGCAAGCTACTTCTGTCCCCTTCTGATTTTGTTCTAGTTTTTGTGTACCCACACATGCTATTCTGATTTCAACAGATGTCAAACATTAAGTTGTAAAATATGTATCTTAATCATTCTTTTCATCATTTGTCTTCCCTATATTTCCAGGTATGAGGTAATGGTAAGCATCGTTAGGCTTAAGCATCTGTATGCTTATCAAATGCACTTTTTAGAAACCAGCATCCTGTATTTTTTCAGCTTAAACACACACTGATACATTCAAGTTATTAATTTACATGGTTGCAGCAAAGAAAACTGATAGTGGATTGAAAGGACAGTAGGAAAAGAAGGGAGAATGCTGGGCTGGATATTATTAGTTTGTTTTTTAGGAAACAAAATCTTTGAGCAGAGGAAACCAGCATGTGTCTAAGGCACCAGAGTTTAGTTGAATGAATTCCCTGAAGGGCAAGTAATCCATGTAAATTGAATTGTGTGAATGAGCACTATTTAAAGAAAAAAATCTACAGAATCTCAAACCTCCTGATTGGTCATTGCCTGAGTTATCATTAAAAAGCTTCTAAAAGTTGGGATAATAAGGAGACAGTGTGAGAGACATAGAAGACAAGCTAGAGAATTAAGCTTGAAATAACTGGAAAGGCAGCTAGTGTAAGAGTACAAGCATGAAGGAAGTAAAAACAATGCAGCTGGAATAAATTACAAGAGAAAAAGTGAGAACAGATGAGTGTGTTTATATCAGCTGGTTACCATGGTTGGTGTAGGGTATATACTTATTTCTCTTACCTTGGGAGCAAGGTTACATAAAATGTTACATTGATTCACTGTTGTTGTGGAACCAAGAATTAGCAGGTAAGCAAAACACAAGCAGAACATTAACCTTTTGGAATAATAAGAGAATATGGAATATTTAAAGACAACATACTTGCTCAAAGAATAAGCAGATTAAAATGGGATACCTACTAATAAAATTTTGCTATTGCAGTACTGTGAAGTTGTTTCTTTTTAACAAGAGTGTGCAGAAATGTTGGGCAGCTGAGCTTGGGACTTTGTAAGCATCACAAAAGCAAAGTAAGTGAAATGAGATGACAGAAATTGCGATGCTGTTCTGGGACAGCATCTTGGGGATTAAATTCCAAGAGACCTGCACACCACTGTGTGCCCTCTAAAGAGGGTGTTCCTTACCTGTGGACTACTGCAAGTCTTTAGACCAAATAAAGCATTATTGCCTCTAACATATGCCATTTAGGACTCATACTAATCCAGGTGGATGGATGCAGAAAGGCAATGGTGTAAGCTTTACTGGGAACCCAAACACTGTGTGGCTGCATCTGGTTTTTCCTGCTCGGATGACAGACAGTGCTGCAGAAGTGAGCGCCCCAGTTTGCTGACTACACGTTGTGGTTGTCTGCTTTGTGGGATCTCCCTAACCTCCAGCATAAAATTTTCTTCTAAGAATGAGATCAGTGTTCAGTTCTGTTCGTTTTACACCGCAACTCTGTCTCCAGGTTCAGCAATGCTGAGTGTTAACCTAGTGCAGCAGCTTGAAAAATAGTTTTTTTATTAAAACTAATGCAGGTTGGAGTTGTATTAATCTCTAGTGATGATTGTATTAGCCAGCTGTGTGCCTATTCCTGTTTGGCATATGACTTTTCATATTCAGTTTCTTTTTGTTTTTTCCATGACAGTATCTTGATTTCTTTACCCTGGAGTTCTTCCTTGCAGGAAGCAGACGAGCATTTAATCTCTAGAATTTTATTTTAAAAACACGTGTCTCTTAAGGCATGATGGGCTGCAGGAAGTGTTTAAACTGGCACTTGCCAACTCATGTTTTGCTTATGACTTACACATTTAGATCGACAGCCAGCTGAATATGAGCCAGCAGTGTGCCTGGTGGCCAAGAAGGCCCATGGCATCCTGTATCGAGAATAGTGTGGCCAGCAGGAGCAGGGAGATCATTCTTTCCCTATACTCAGCACTGGTGAGGCCACACCTTGAGTGCTGTGTCCAGCTCTGGCCCCTCAGTTTGGGAAGGACCTTGAGATGCTTGGGCGTGTCCAGAGGAGGCAACGAGGCTGGTGAGGGGCTGGGAACACAAACCCTGTGAGGAATGACTGAGGGAGCTGGGGGTGTTTAGCCTGGAGAAGAGGAGACTCAGGGGTGACCTTATCACTCTCTACAGCTTCCTGAAAGGTGGCTGTGCTCAGGTGGGGGTTGGTCTCTTTCTCCAGGCAGCAGCTGACAGAATGAGAGAACGCAGTCTCAAGCTGTGCCAAGTGAAATATAGGTTGGATATTAGGAAAGTTTTTCGTGGAAAGAGTTATAAAGTATGGGAATTGTCTGCGAGCTGACAGAATGAGAGGACACAATCTCAAGCTGCGCCAAGGGAAATATAGGTTGGATATTAGGAAAAAGTTTTTCGTGGAAAGAGTTATAAAGTACGGGAATTGTCTGCCCAGGGAGGTGATGGAGTCACCGTCCCTCGATGTGTTCAAGAAAAGACTGGATGTGGCACTCGGTGCCGTGGTTTAGTTGTTGGTGTTGGGACATGGGTTGGACTCAATGATCTTGAAGGTCTCTTCCAACCTAGTGATTCTGTGCGTTCTGTGAATCAGATAATCAAATTGCTATTGAAAGTTCTTACAGGCAGCAAAGAAAGTCAAATGCAGTTATCTCAATGACACTTATAAATATGGGCTTCTTAACCTGAACTTTTATTAAACTGGCAGATTCTTGGTAGTCTAAAAGATAATTGCATTTTGAATAAGTCAAATGTCAGTTTTATGTTTTAAAAACTGTGCTAGTAAAGCTCTGTTTGATCTTCAGCCTGGAAAATTCTCATTAAATAATTTCTAAGTCCACTAAAACAGTGGAAAAGGGAAAATTACAATTCTGAGATTAAGAGGAATTAAGAAAAAAGATAAATTTAAATATTCATATTTGCAAATTCTTATTTTCCTATTGTAAATTCTTCTTTCATATTTAAGTGTGGTACTGAAGCTTGATGGGCTGCCTAAAAATTCTGGATGTGCATGCAGTTTCATCCTAAAATACGGGTATATTAGTGATGGAACTCTTACAGAGTTAAACAGAATTAATTCCTAGCTATTCTTGTGGGGTTTGTCTCATTTTTGATGTTTGTCCTGTTCTAAGCTCAATTTTCTTAAACTGCTCCTTGGGTTTTACCAACTGAAAAAAAATATCTGCTGTTTTAATAGAAGGAATGTGTTTTTCTAATGTCTTTCCAGACTTCCCATTGAAATCATGACATACCATAACCCTTCTAGAGTACTGGTGCAAGAAGGATTTTTATGTTCACTAGAAAGTAACATTGTTCATCTAGATGATATGTGTTTTAAAAAGGCAAAGTATTTTCAGGGGTCTTTAGAAATTTGTTGGTTGCAAAAGCAGATATCCCGTGATTTGCAGTGAGTCTGAGCAATTATTTTGTGTCCTTCTAATGTTTAGAGATACTTTATTAATTTCTACTAATAATTTATAATTTTGTTTTAATTTATTATTTCCTTTCCTTCTGTTGAATCTTGGTAGTATTTTAGTCTTTTCAGTCTTCCGAAATTTTCAAAAATCTTGATTTTTCTAATATACTTACTAGTAGTAGTAGCATTATCTCAGCCAGTTTTCCCAGTCACTTACAGTGATGTCTCCTCATCCTTTTTCCTCCCCAAAGACTTCTGCCATTGTCTGTTTGACTTCCTCTTCTCATCTTTCCTCTTGCTTAGTTGCTAGCTGCCACAAAGCAGTTGGAATCTCTTTGGTCCCTGTTGCAGACACCCTCCTGACAGCTGAAGAAGTATGAGGATATTTATCCTAACCGAATCCCAACTGATACAGTTCCTGGACCATGCCACTGCAAGGGACCTGCCTTATGTGTAGCAAGTACAGTTTTAGTCAGGATTGTTTGCTTGAACTTTGTGCCATGTCGTACCTCTATAAAATTAGTATAAATTCCATTGTGTTCAGCCAGTCTGAGAACTAAAAAATTATTGATTTAAGTAGTTTTTAACCTAAAACTATTCCAAGAGCTTTCGTGTTTTAAGACTACCTTGCTGTATTAATCAATTTTTTTTTAACAAAGACTGCAAGAAAAGAGGAATTCATTATCTCTGGGTTTCTTGATGTTATCTGTTATTATCTTTAATGTCCCTTTGTGCTAATCAGAAATGTACTTAATGCTGTTTCCTTTAATTCCAGCTTAATCTAAAAGTGTGACTTGGTTATGGTAAAAAGCAGTGAATAGCACCATTTTTGAAACACATCTAGTAGATCTAAATTTATTTTGCAAGGACAAAAATATACCTGTGAATTAATTGCTTTTGATAGTTATATTCTTCTGAGGTGTCTCATTCATGTATTTTAAAACACCAAATTCCAGTATAAAGGAAGAGAAAAACAATGGTATTGGTCTAGCATAGATGAAATATTAATTTTAAATTATATTTCTACCCAAATACAACTACTGTATTCTACAAACACATTTGTTTTAAAAATTTGATAGTGATGACTCATGAAAATCAGTCTTATGAAAATAACCCTAATAGATAAAACAGATAATACTTGTATATTTTCCAGCTGTTCTTTAGTGCCAGAGAAATTTTCCCTTCTTATTCCTAACTCTGTTGCCAGAACTTTACCAACTCATGCAGACATTGAGTTCTACACTGCTTGAATGCAGCTGGTGTCTGTGTTCTCCACATGGTCAACTATTTCTGGTTTTACTACACTTAATGTTTCTTAAACAAGCCAATTATTTTAATTTTTTTCCCCCTTTTTTTTTTTTTGGAGCTAGTGTGAGGATACAAAGAAACATAAAAAATGAAGAAACAATAGTAGGCTCCCAGAAACCCCTCAGCCAATCAGTTCTGTATAAAGTTAGCACAGCAGATGGCATAAACTGGGCTAGTGTAGTTCAGCGGTCAGTCACCAGCAAAAAACTGAGTCTGCTTCCAGAGAGCAGCGGCATCTTGGCATGACTATGCAGATATTGTAGCTCTTTGCTCCTAAACAGTTCTTCCCCATGAGTCACACATGTATTAGTTTGCTTGGAGATAAAACTGCCGGCTCGTTTCTCTTCTGTGCTGCCTCAGCTCATTTTCCACCAGCTAGCATTTCCAAGAATGACTGCCAGAGAAGGCCACTATTTCCTAATCTGCCAGGACCTGCACAGGCATTCTGCCTCTGCTCCAAGCCACTTTCTTTCATGTCAGTAGGCCAGAGAGATTCCAGTGAGGCAAAAAAGCAAGCAAGCAACAAAAGAAATGCTGGAATGCTACCTCTAAGTGCATTCCATGTGTCCCGTAGCTCGTCAAGCGCTTGTGAGAGTAAGGTCTGAGGATGAGCTTCATGTTTTCTAGGAAGGAATTAATCTCAGTTTTAAACCTGATCTTTGAATTGCAAGTGTGAAGACTACCATGATACTTTACCGAACAAACAGCTTTGAGAGTGTATTTTGATGTGAATTATCTCATTTGCAACACAGTCGTTCAAGATTGGCTATTAGTATATATGCACATTTTAAATAGTCTGAATCTAACTACTTATGAAAATGGAAGATTGGTAGAGCACCCTGTATTTCCAACCAGTAATTGTTAAAGAAAACTGTAGTGTCAGTACTGTGATACTGTCCTTGTGGGAGAAGGTAGGAGATAGTGAGTTACAGTCTAGGAGTTTTCTTGAGAATTTTGGGTAAGGTGAAGATTATAATTAAAGACTGAGTAGCATGTTTGTGTAGTGTGATGTGGGAAAAGTATCAAAATTTCTCTAAGGAAGAGTCTTCTTTTTCAGTCTGTCGGAGTTCTTTGAAAAAAACGCAGGTGAAGTACATAAAGGTTACCTGTCAGACATAAGCGTAGTGTGATGTGGTAAAAGTATCAGAATTTCTCCAAGGAAGAGTCTTCTTTTTCAGTCTGTTGGAGTTCTTTGAAAAAAAACTCAGGTGAAGTACATAAAGGTTACCTGTCAGACATAAGGTTCTAGGGCTTTCACAAAACCTTTGATAAGATTCTTCATAGTAGGCTGCAAAGAAAATGAATAGTGACAGAGGAAGTAGCATAACTTAGGTATGGTTTAAAAATAGATTATGCTGAAGACAACTGGAGAAGTAGTTTGCTTCTGAAATACCAGTATGACCACAGTTAACACTGTTGATTGTGATAAAAAGAAAGCTGCAGGAGGGCAGAATTTCCTTGTATGTGTAATTTCTGATTAGGTAGAGCTGTCCAGATCTGTATGAAGCTCCATATTATAAATATGACACAGTAAGATGCACATAGATTTGGGTAACTAGCTTAATGGAAAAAGCTTTTTGGGCAGCAGCCTATCATTTAATGTGGTATTTAGGGCAGGATGAAGTACTACAGGAACAACTGTGTTTATTTAATGAACTGCTAACAGAAAATAATTATAATGTTGTTAGAATATTTTACTTGGCAAGGATGAGAAATGAAAATATGTTAATTTTATGGGAAGCAATTGGTGCATTTAGTCCTTTCACTTTAAAGACCAGGAAGGGACAAAATGCAGTTAACTACATCATGACTGACTTGCAATGATTTATGAAAAAGCGACTATAATTTATTTTAAAGGTGGGTTAGAGAGTCAGAGAACAGCCCAAATTGGAAGACACCTTGAAAGATGTATCTGGTTTAACTTCTTGTGGGAAGGGGATCCTGTATGAGATTACCTAACACTGTGACAAATCATGTACTGAAAATTCCCAGTGGTGGGGATTTACCATGTTCCTGGAAGGTTATACCAGTGGTTAAAGACAGCCTTTACTGAGGTATTCGAGAAAATCAATTGGTTGTATCTTTTTACTCTTTCCAAAAAACCAGTAAAACAAACAGACAGTTGTAAAATTAAGGAGTGCATTAAAAACCCATAAAATAAAATAATTATGTATTATAGTCACCCTGTGGAAGTAATTAACTCTACAGGGCATTTAATAAAAAGAATGAGGTTTGACTTTAATTTTCTGTAAGTACTGCATACCTAGCAACAAATAAATCAAGCTGACACTCTCCACTGCGGAGTGCTTTATATGTTTTTATATAAGATTATAAGATTGGTAGAAAAAATGCTTTCAGATTGGAAAAATGATACTGTTCCTTCTCTCAGCTGGAAATTACTAAGCAAGTTGATTATCAATGAAAGTTTAGACTGCATCTGTTTAGAAGGTTGAGTAGTGTCTTCCAGACTGCTGTTCTGTCAGTGTATCATAATTTCTGAGAAAGATGGAGTTCAGTTGGTCATTTCACTGGGAACAGTCAGATGCTGGAACAAATCTGAAAACTTACTCTGTGTATCCGTATTTGCATTGTCGTTGTGGGTTGTAAGGTGATCCTGATCATTTTGTAATTCAGAAGTCCCACATTGATGTTGCAGAGGAACATACAAGTTGTGGTTATTTTCCTGTTCTTGCACATAAATATTAACACAAGGTCTAATGCCGGACTGAATTCACATAGTTTGAGTGTGCTGTTGTGATTTTGTGGAACAGACTGAAGACAACACTTAATGGCCGCCATTGTGCACTGGATCAGGTTTGCCTGTTGTACTGGCAGAGGCGTGAGGCGTGGATGGAAGGATCTGAAACCTCATCACTTTAAACAGAACTGTAATGGCCCTCTGCTAGGGAACCTCTGTAGGATGTGGAGAAGTGGTGAGGAAATCAAACAGTATATGTTTTCTGTAATCCTCTGCCATTTCTTCCTTTAATACACAAAAGCTGTAGCCATAGTGTTAAATGAAATGGGATAGTACTAAAGCACAAGAACTGGCACATTTACTTACATTGTTGAATTTGTGGGATGTTTTCTGATGGGATTTTGGGGAAGTGCAACTGGAATTTTCCCAGAGGGAGCCTGGGCATGGTTCAGAGTTGAGCAAAACTTGACATTTGCTGTACTTAGTGTAGGCAAACAGATGTGAGTTGTATGTGACAGCTGGTCTTGGGGCCAGAGGAAGTTTGTTGACCCTATTGTATTTATTTAGTTGGTGTGTATTAAGATGTTGATAATGTCTAATTGCTTTTCATTTCTTTTCTTCTGCTGTCAGGTTTCTCTAGCTCCACATAATGATACTACATTCCTCATACTCATCACATGGTTTCCCTCTCCATTCCCAATGAAACAACTTTCATACTACAGTCACGACATTTTTCTGCTTTGCTCTTAAGTGCATTTCAGGTGATTCTTTCCACCCTATTTCCCTAAGCTGTCATGTTTGCTTCTCCCCCCTTAAAACCTCTGTTATTCTTTGTTATTTAATAAATGATTCAGAACTTCTGCAATTCAAAAGAGTGGTTTGAAAAGCAATGCATTTTCAAATATAATCTCTCTCCTAGTTTCCTGATTTTCTCCCTTCTTCTTTTACATGCACACACTCAAATGTGGTTTTACTTTTGCAGTATTTTAAGTTATAATTCCTTTAGGCAGGATGCATCTGTGACTTGTTCTGGATGTTTTTAATGAGTAATAGGTAATGGTGATAGGAAAGTTTTGCTTTTCAGAAACTTCTGCTAATCTTCCTAAAACATAATGCTGCTGATGGCCACAGAGTTGTCCATACATATTCTTTATGACTGCAGTGACCTAAGGTCACTTATGTGTTGAAAGTAGGTTACTGTTCAGTTCTGAACATACCTTCTATCCATTTTTTGTTTGATCAGGTGATTTATAAGGAGTCAAATGGAATGCAGTGTTTGGTTCCTTATAGCACTTAAAGTGACACTTAAAAGTCGTTCCAAAGCCACAGATTTCTGGGAAAAAAAAAAAAAAGATAACCACTTTTGTTTACATAATAAAGTTTGTTACATATGGTTTTAAACAAAAAAAAAAAAAGGAAAAAAGACACCTTTTATGTGGTTGTGTTTCTACAGATGTAGTTGTATAATGCTGTATACTGTCTGTGGCTTGGTAATATTACTTATGTCCAGATTTGTGTAGCATCTGTAAACTAAACATGGCATGAGTACTTAATTTATATCTGTCTGAACTGCCTGGAATACTGGCAACTGTATCCAAACCAGTCCCAGGACATTTAGTTGGGACATATGTGCTTCTCAGATAACTGTGCTGTATGTCAGGAAGAATCCAGAAAAGTGCTGAGAGAGCTCAGGAGCTCTCGGCTGCAGCTGTCCTGACCAGATTGATGTGGTGTCTGCCCATACATCCCTCTCTGTGTAGTTATCAATTGCTGTAGTCGCTTTGGATACAAAGTCATTCTCCAAGGAGGTTTTCTGATTTGAAGTGAATTGCTGGGGTACCCTGAGTGGGCTGGGAACTGAAGCTTTGAATAAAATCTTCTTTATACTAGTAGCCGAGACATAGGACATCAGGTCCTAAAAATGGTTAAATACTTTGAACAGGCTGCTGTAAAAGCCCTGGACAACCTCTGTTTCTCTAAGAAGACAAAAAAGTTAAATTAAAATAAATTTTACAAAGGAGTGTTGATTCTTTAGTTAACAAGTAACTTTTTATTATTTTGAGAAAAGATATTTTTAAAAGTTTAATTTTGAACAGTGAATGTATTTGGGTTTCTTTCCTGTAGCCACTATGAACTTGCCAGTTTCATGGGGAAGGGATGGGGAGAAAATTGTATTTCACTTGCAGTGCATTGCTAAAATTAAGTATTGATTAAAATTAAAGGCAAGCATATTTTATAAGTCTTGCATAGATTGGCCAATCTGTCTTTGAGTATATTAAACCAGACCAGTGATAATAAATTTTAAGTCAAAGTAATGGACTGCAAAAAAAAAGACAGTACATTGTATCATGGTTGATGATTTAAAAATGAAGATATATTTGTCACCTGTCTAAATGTGACAATTGGCTGGCTGGGATATTTCCCAATCTGCTTGAAGCCTGACCATCCCCTGTATCTGTTGCTTATGTCTGGAATGGTTGGCTTCTCTCAAGAGCAGTAAAAGCGGTGCAGAAAGATAACTCAAGTTCTGTGCTATCACAATCCTATTAAAATTTCATGAATTTTGAGTATCTAGGAGACCAAGGAATGGTAATGCAGCTATTCTGAGGCGTTAAGTTGGCCTGGAGAACACTCTGCTGCTGGAGGAATGTTTTTCGTTAGAAGAAAATGGTGTGGTATTTCTCTGTAGTGCAAAGTTAGTTTCTTTTCTCAGTAAGCTGAACAGGAAGATGTATGTTTTTGCCTTTTCTATTACAAAGACTGTGAAGACTTCATTAAAACTGATTTCTCTTGGCATATGCAACATAATTTAGAGCCCTGGAAGGAAATAGACTTAACAGAGAAGAGTTCATCTTAATGCTGAATATAGCTGGAGTTTGTAGTCCCAGAAGGAGATAAGGAATTTCTAAATTTAATGGTTCCCATCTAAGGATTGGAGCTAAGGTGCTGCCCAAAGTTATCTCATATAAAAAGAATATGTAGTTCCCGAATGTTTTTTGAGAATGAAAAATGAACTGAAATCATCATGCTCTCAGGGATACACTTCTGCTTTATAGAAGTGTGCTTAGAAGAGCTGCCCTGGAATATATTTGAAGATTAATTGAAATGTTAGGAAACTGAATGGGAATTTGTCTATGGATATTAATATCCCTAAGTAAATGTTACTAATCAAAAGCTTCAGCTTGATTATGAGGGCTTTCTAGATGAGATAATTTTGAAACTCTGAGTAGAAATCAGGCTTAAGTAGTAACGCCAGAAAGACATCTTCCTTCTCAAATGCATATATTTCACCAAAAAAAGTGATATTTTATGAATCAGTAAATGATCAAACTCTAATTGTTGAAGTGTTTTTAATGATTAGCAACTCAGAGGTAATAAATGGACCAGTATTTTAATAAAACAGTGAACCATGCCACTAGATACACGTGCTGTAAACTTGTCCACTTCAGTACATTTGAAATGGCCATTTCCTGCTGAATTTGTTGCCAGGCAGTGTCTGCCAACACAGTATGGCCTTTCCAGGCTCTGCCTGTCTCTGTCTGGGGTAACTGTACTTCTTTATCATTGTTCTTTCAGATTTGAACTGGCAAACCATTGAATTTTATATGTCACAAGGGGTGTTTTTATCTTCCCAATACAACACTTTCAGATGCTGGGACCATCTGCAGAGTAGGGGTGAGACATTCACATTCTGCCTTGCACAGTGACTTGTTTGGGATGACACTCTTCTTGCTCTGTGTAGGGCAGCTAGTTCTTTATTAAGGCACTTACGTTTACGTGCACTATGAGCTCTATGCTTTCATTATGGTTGATGGAGGTATAGTTAATGTCATCTGTGGAATGGGGAGAAATTTAGCTGAATGCCCTGTTCAGTGGGCTGGGCTACTCTCCTGGTTTCATTATCTCTGTTGGTAAGATATCTAACGTGGAATTGGTTGATACCTGAATATGATCCAGTGCCATTTTCGATGTCCCGTGGTATCAGGGACATCATCAGATCAGGTACAGGTGTGACACAGGGCCTGTAGGAGACTTGTCCCTTTCTGGAGTGGTAGCTGGAGACCAATTGGGCTGTCCAACATCTTGGGTAGTAGTAAATCACTGTCTTTTGGTAACTGAATCAAGTAGTTTCATTTTCAGTAGACATCAGAATTTAGGTATCTTAATCTGAAGCTGAATTTCACTCAGGTCTAAGACATCCATGAAAGGATTGGAAGTAAGACATGGAAATATTTAGATTTGTATGCTGCTGACTGGCAGCTTCAGGACAGATGTGATGTCCTTTGGTATCTCAGATCGTGCTAGGGGTTTAAGCAATTGAAGGAAGGGCAGAGTGGGTACTATAGTGTAATTTTCTCAAAGTTATAATAAAAAATATAGGAATACAAAGAGGATCAGCGGAATCAGTCAAATATCTTGTGGTTATTCTGGTCCAGTGAAGTCTTTGCAACCAAATTGTATGAACTCTGAGCAAGAGTGGAACGTTGATGGTGTTTTTTATTCCAGAATTGAACCAGTTTGCCCTTAAATAAAATATTTATATAGTGCAATTTACTTTTAAATTTAATTTTACATCTGAGACTCCTAATTGGAGTTACCAAGATTTTTAAGCTTTATTTTCATGTAAAATAGACTTTAAAATCTGTATGGTGAAATCTGTCTTAAGGTAATTGAGAATAATGTTTGATTGGAATAATGAATAACATGTGAAGCTTTGTTTCAAAATACTGCTAATATTGTATGTGATTATACTAGAATGTGGATTGCTCTTCTATAACAAGTAGCAGATGTGACTTGAGTTCCTGTTTTATGTTGACATGCCTGATAACCAGTAAGTATTAAGTGAGAATCTAGCTGGAAAGAAAACAGTGGACAAGATAAAATTCCCAGGATAAACAGCTTCAAATGAATTAAGATAGCCATGTCTGCAGTTCCCTTTAGAAAATACTCATTTGACTCTATCCAGGCTGGCATGTCTTAAAATTCCCAGGGCTGGCAGCCTAGGAGCTAAGGGGATCCTAAAGCTTAAAGTGATATCTTAGGTAAACAGAAGAGTTGTTGTTTTAAACCATCAGACTAACGGGCTGTATGAATACAGTGTGTTGGCAGGGCAGAGTGGCTGTCCCTACAGCAATGACCAGCTGCCTTACAGTGGTGCTGGGAGGTTTGAGTGAGACTGCCAGGGCACTGGGTGGGATGAGCCCACCTAGAGCCAAGTGCTGCAGTGATCCTGAAGAATCCAGGGCCTCCCAGGCCCTGCATCCTCATTGGTGTGTTAATGTCATGGGTAGCCAGCTTGTGTTTGGAAGGTCTGCTCTTATGGGCTGCTTTTCCCTGCTAAGTGGCTCATCGTTTTAACAGTGTGAGATTTAAATGGGTTTATTCCCCGTGTCCACTCTTGTTACGTTTCTCCAGTTATGGGTCAGGCCTAAGGCGTTTGTCTGACATAAGAGCTATCTTGGCTCCTGGGTCAATGAGCCAAGAGAGGAGGGCTTTGTCTTTGGGGCCTCAGAGGTAAGCAGATAACATGGCTGTTTTTTCTCTGTGCTGAGTTCTGTTCTCTTTGTAACTTATGTCACATGGGGAGCCTCTTCCAGTCACTCTCTTGCATTTTTTACCTTCCACAGTTCCTTTTGCAGTGGTGAATGGCAACCCTGAGGGCTGGGCAGTTGCAACTCTGGTGGGGCCTTTTGTGCTGAATCTACCAGGTGCCACAAGTTCTTACTTGGTTGTGCATTAAGTCTCAGGAATACCCAGAGTTCATCTTTCTCTCCACAAATGATTTTGCTATGCATTTAATGTTCTTCATTGAACACAGGTGTTGTAGTAGAGGGCCTGGATCCAGCTGGGGGAAGGGCAGGTGTTGCCAGTCTTATGGCCTGGACAGCTTTAGCATTTCTAGATTGAAACACTTGCTCTCCCCTTTCCCCACCCTGTGTGTACAGGCTGTGTCCTGATTCTCCCCAGGAGACAACTAGAGGCAGCCTGAGCAAGATTATAAGCAAGTGTTTGCTCCATTTGCTCCGCCTTCATTTGAAGACAGATGAGGCCCTCTCATGAACAGGCTGAGATATCCCAGGTTTTCCCATCCGGGCTGTGCAAAGTTCTCTGGGGCTTGTTGGTCTACCAGTTGCAGGGAAGCTGCTTTAGTAACAGTTTCTGTAATTTCATTTGGGCCTTTTGCCACAATAGTATTAGGCTTCCCTCAATCTCATGGGTCTGTTCCTTCTGCCTGGTATGCAGCTCTAAATACATTATTGATTTTTAACCCTCTAGTCCAGTTAGAAATACTCTTAGACCAGAGTAGCCCTCTGGGGATGGTAGGATTCTATCCCCCTCTCAGGCTTACTCAGCAGGTGTATTCTGCCTCAGTGTTCCCCTCATTTCTGTTCTGTTTTCCTTGTAGTTTTGCAAGTTTCCCAGCTGTATATGAGGTAGATTTCCAATGGGTTCAGTTTTCTCCGTCACCCACAATTTGTGTGGTCTTTGTTTTGCTTATAGGTCTGACTAGTTTCTGTTCCTCCTGTTCTGATTCTTTCCATGTCCTCAGGGTCATTCCAGATGTCTCTGTCCCAATCTTCAGAGAAGACTATGAATTTTAAAGGTTCTGATTCTGCTATTGCAGCTTCTGTTTTTTTCTTCTGACTTCCTTATTCTGTCCTTGAATTAACTATTGACTGCTACAGTCATGTTTTGCTTGATTTCTATCTTGGTCTTTTTCTTTGTGAAGTCCCTGGCACTTACTTTTGGGCAGCAGTCACATGCTGCAAGCACTTTACTTTTCCGTCTTTTACTGATCCTTTGCAAGATCCTTTACAGTGCTATTTTACCTTTCCAATACCTTCTTGTTGGGCCCAATCCCTCTCCTTCTGTGTGGATTTGCAGTTGCTGGCTTGTAAGAGTTCTCCGAGATGTCAATTTCTAGTTTGTTTGAATACAAATATTTTGAATATTTCCTTTCATAGGGAATGGCCAAACTGCTGTGCTTGATATGCCTGAAGGGATTACCCTGCTCTCTGCACCAGTTTTAATGTGGCAGAATTGTTGAGAGAAAGTGCTCAGCAGTGTATGACAAGTGGGACACAGTGATTGTGTGGATGATTGTGTTTAGATTTATTGCTAATACAATATCAAAGCACTGTCAATGCAGTGTCTAAGTAAGAACTCTATGATCTGATACAATGGTTTGTATAATCAGGTCATGGTCCCTCCTGTTGATTCGTGAGGGTTCAGTGAGACAATTGTACTTCCTAAATTTCTCTGGGAAGTCTAGGTGCAGCTGGGTCCACTTAGCCTCAGAACTGGCCAAGAGATTTGTCTGAAGCAGGTTCTGCTAGAAAAATACAGGTTTACAGTCTTTGACCTTGTAGAACTCAAAATTACAAGGAAATTTTGTAGCTTCTTGAGGATTTAGTCTCCTCATTTGAACAGACACTAGTACTTTTTACTCAGCTTTCCAGAAATGAATGTTCCTTGTCTTTGGGCTAGATGTATACTGCAGGCATCTCTGCCAGGGTAGGATGCCTCCTCCTGCATCCTACCCCAGGCTTGCAGCCTCAGGAGGTCATGATAGAAGTGAAAATTGCTTTATAATTTGATGAAGAAGTTTATTCAAATATAATCCTAAGTTGTGACAGCTCAGTTGTGAAACTTAATGTGGTAAGTTAAAGGTGCTTGAAAGGCTGAAGGTGACTGAGGATCAAGGGAATCTTGGGCAGTTATTCATTCCTGTGGTGGAAGGGTACCAAATGTGCGTTTCAGATTAGTCAGTCCATTCATTTTTTGGTCAATTAATTGGTAGAAGTTAGTTGTCCCAGTTCATCAACATGAAGAGATGAGCTCTCACTTTTTTTCTTCCCAGAGATATAATATTTTTAATAAAAAAGAACCAGATTTTGTTGATGTAGTAATCTTGTTTCTTTCAGTCATCCTGTTGTTCAGCCAGCTGCAGTTTTGAGTAATTACTTAGTGCCAAAAGAGCTACAACTACCTACTTTCCTTCTGACTAAGAGGATATGAATCCCTCAGGGATGACATTAATCTCTAACCCAGTCAAAACAATCTGGTTTAACATATTTTAGGTAATTAGTAGAGATATCAATTAGTGATAAGTATTGTAGTTTTTTGACAATCATTTAAAGTTGGGAATTGATGCATCAACCTGTGTTAGAACTGCAGCGGGGTTTTCCTTTTGTTGGTTAGTTTTGTAAGAAAAAAATTATTGTGACTGCTTTATATTTTCTGTCTTAATGTCAATGCCTAGTGTTGTAAATTATCACATTGCAAAAAGACATAAAGTATTCCATGATTGGCTTTCTCATTGGGGTGAGGGTGCTGTTTATCTGGCCTTCAGCTACAGCTGTGGAATCCATCATTAAACCCTGCTGTTACCATGTGAGAGCAGTGATGTCCTGGTCCAGCATTTTGTTGGTGCATATGTTGGTCAAGTTGTTTGGTCTCTGCTGCTTTATTTCTTGCAGGTAACACTGACTCATTGTGCTGAGGGCTTTTTGTGTAAACAGAATCACAAGGAAGCCCATTCTGAATGAGACAGCAGAATGTTTATGTATGAGCTAAGCATGGATAGTATATCAAAGAGCTATCATTTAACATTCCTTGAACACTTAATTTAAAGTAAACATAGAGGAAACTAAGAGTAGATTCAGAAGTGATTGGTTTGGAGCATTTTTTGTGGTCATGTGTGAGTCAACAATTTCAAAAGAAATTTGTTATCACTTACTTGAATATGTTTCAGTTTTAATAGAAATTACCTTGCAGCTCTGGCTGACTTGCACTATCTCAGAGATGTTTAAAAGAAGTGCCTACAAGGTCTGTGTTGTTTTGGGGATTTATTTCAGATTGACTGTTGCCATGTTTAAATTAGAGCTACCTTTAGTAAAACTTCAAAATTACCTATGTATAGTCTATAGTTCCAGTAATACAATAGTAGAAGTGTAGTTGTAGTAATGCAATAGAGCTCCTTGTTAGAACAAGAGATAGATGGTTGCTTTTTATTATTTTGACATTCAGTGGTATGAGTTTGAGGTAGCTGGGTGTCTAATACATAGGGTATCTAGCTTAATAATTTTAAATATAGCTCTGTATGGGGTATAATTCCATAGTTCTACACAAGAAAGATCTTTATTATTTTTCTCTCTTTACTGATCTCTTTGTTTTTCTTTATACATTCATTACAGTGTTGCCTTTTTTTTTTTTTAGTAAAAAACCTTTTGAAGAAGGAAAAATACCAATTTTCAGCATTTTTGGAAAGGATTCAGGATCTTGGCTCTTCCCCAAAATGCATTTCATACCATGTTCTTTGTGTGTTCTTCCTTCGTTTACAGGGAAATTGTATCATGCCATGCAGTGACTTCATTATAAGATGTTAAGGAACACCATTTGCATTCTAAAGTAGCCTCTACTCAGAATTTGTAGATGTGTGTGTGTATCCCTTCAGATTGAAGAGGCAGCTAGCTACTCAATGAATGAGGCTGCCTGCCTAAAAGCCTCCTAAGCCCCAAATGGCAACCAAGTTTACCTCTTTTCTTAGCTCTGCCTGACTCCAACCTGGGCGCCTTCCCTCCTAAGTCTGAAAGCTTTCTGTCAATGTTAATGCACTCATCCATAAATGCTCAGAAAAATTACATTACAGATAATTATCACTGCTGTCATACCCTGGAATTCTATCCTGTGGTATATTTAGCATTCGTTTCTTGGGTGCTCAGCAGGGAGCAGTGGGCATGGAAATTGAGTTCTATCCAGTAAGAATAGAATGAATGGAAGAAGGGGGTTGTCTCACTTGCATAGACTGCCTGTCTTTACATACTCCATTGCATGAGCTGCTTCTTCCACCAACTAGAGAGGAGAGTTAAGATACCTACTCTAGGAAAGTCACATGCAGACCTACTTAACCAAAGGTTAGACAAAATAAGGCAGCCTGCATTTGAGGAAGTGGACCCTCTTTTATGGTTTTTGTATCTCATGGTGTAATTGTGATTATTAATTAGAGAAACTGCATACACTGATTTTTGCTTCTCTAGACTTCAGCAACAATGAAGAGTTAATCCACACACGTTTTAGTCTTAGCTTTGAAATGTATAGACCTTTGACCATGACTAAAAAATAATTAAATGGATGCTGTAATGTCTTCAGAGGATAAAGACGGCTAGGGTGGATATCATAAGCCATGTAGACTTCTGGGGATTGCTTTGTGATAGTTTTGCATTCACAGTGCTGGAGTAATTGGTAAAGCTGCTAATTCCTGCAGTGCCAACAGCAGGACCCTGTTCTAGGTTTGGCAGTAGCATTATTGGAGCCTGAAGCACTTAAACAGGCTACCTCACAATTTTATCTAACACAGCCAAAGAGTGCTGAATAGTTCTTACTACACTTCTTCACTGATTAAGTGCAAAATAATAATAGCCTCAGAAAATATATGAAAAATAAATACTACTTTTAGATTTTTTTTTAGAAAAAACTAACTTCTAAACCTTTCATTGCACCTTTCATTGCTTTTAGTTGTTTATACTCAAATCCATTTGCATTTATTAAATTTCCATGAACACTTTAAGTTGCATTTATTATTGTGCACAGTGAGAAATACTTTCAGTTCTTGATCGCTCTTTTTTTCCCTGTGTTACATACTCTGCCACTTGAGGAGGAATGGTACTTGTTTCACTTTATTTTAATAATTTTTCCTGGGAAAGTATTTTTGTGAGTTGCAAATACGCGTTTGTTATTTTTAAGGAAATGCTAATTAGCTTCCAGGGTATTTAGAGCACTACAAGGTGAGCACTGCAGGCAATTCAGCAGAGGACTGCCTGTCAGTGAATTCCTGGAGGAGAAGCTGTGAGGTGGCTCAGGAGCTGGGGATGTGAGAGGGTCAGTTCCCTCATGCAGTGTCTTGCTTCAAAAAGTTTGGGTGCCACTGTTACTTTAGCCTTTTAAGCCGTTAAAAGTTGCTTTGCTTCTCTGAATGAGCACCCAAAGATACAATTTTATTGTTCAAGTTTTTGTTGACTTCTTAGATGTTCCAAATTTCTACCAAGTTTTGCATTTTTTCCCTATGGAAAAGCTGACTTCTATTTTCACATATATTAATGTTTTAGGTTGATATTTCTCAAGTTCATATTTTATGGATGTGTTGATTTACCAAAAATGTGTAAACCAACATTAACTTATTTCCAGTCCAGTGAAGGTACATGCAATGTGTTATATTAAAGCAAGTCCAGTGTAAACTTTGGCTAAATAAAAATGTCTCAGCAGCATAAAATATTAATAATCTGTTGAATTACAGAAAAATTAGGCTTTGAAAAGTCACATGCTCTGTACTGACATGCCTTTAACTGAATTGGGTATGTTGTTATAAGATCTCTCTGTCCAGATGGATGTTGAAAATACTAGGTGATGGAAACTGCACAGCATGTTTCCCTGGTTACTCTGTGCCACTGCTGTTTTGGGGAAATACTTATTCTCCAGAGGTAGCATTTTTGCAAATACCTTCCTGTAATTTAAGCTTCCATCATTTCATTCAGTTATTCCTTCTTAGCTCTGCATGTTTGATACCTTGTGTTCAACACCCTCAGGGCAGCTTGAAGAGCAGCTCGGTAAATGAATTCTGGAAACCTTCTGTGTGTACTGGTCAGCCTGGTGGTTGTTTTTTCCAGCTTTATGTAGGTTAATGTGTATATGCACTCTATTTATATAATACTCCATGACTGTGAACACATTAAAAAGATGGTTGGGCACTGTATTTTCATTTGAATATCTGTTGATAAAAATGCTCTATTGCAAACATCAGTCAAAAATTATGTAGGCTAGGGGCAGTCTTGGGAGAATTTTATGTCCATGAAATAAACTGATACTTTGTGATATATATGATCTTTCTTCTGTAAGTTTTAAGTAATTTAAAATTCCCTATTAATTGCAGCATGATGAAACTCAGTTGTGGTGTATATAAAAATGAACTTGACAACATCCTAGAAAATTTAGTATAAGACTGTTCCTGGTCAGTGATGCTCACGTGCTTTTTAGCTGCTGAGAATCTCAAGAGGAGCTGGTTCACCAGAGATGTGGTTGTCTGCAGCTGTGTGAGTATAATGCAGCAGGAAGAGGAAAGATGCAGAATAAGAACAGCACCTGCTTTTCGTTGCCCAGATGATTATAACAAAATGAGACTATTTAGTGTTATAAATTAGAGGTCAAAAAATGACTGTTGCCTTGCAAATGACTTTATGCCTGTCTCCCATATGTCCTCTGGTTACCTTAATAGTGGTATTTCAGAGATACTTTACTCTTTTTAAGTAGTAAAATTAAAAGAAGAGCAGTTAAATTAGGTACTTATTTTCTAGATACAGAAATCTACAAATTATGTATTAGAATTTATTTTAATAATTAAATACTCACTCTTTCCTGCACTGTTAGCAACTATCATACAATATTTCATACTCATTGCTATGATTGCACTGAGTGTAAATGAGCTTGGGAAATGAGAATAACTCCATTACAACCATTAAAACATCACTCAAAATCTTTCATCATATCCCTACGTGCTCATGACTTTTTCACAGGCTGCCACTCCTTTTGCTCCTCACCAGTCTTTTTAGTGTCAAACAGATTGGAAGGGTGAAACACTAGGGGGGAGCTTGTACAAATCAGAAGAGAGTGGGACAACTTGAGCAGGATCTCTACAGGTATCCAGTGATAGGACTTGTGGGAATAGTTCAAAGTTGTGCCAGGGAAAGCTCAGATCAGACATCAGAAGCAGTTCTTCACCCAGAGGGGTGATCAGACTCCGGAATAGGCTTCCTACAGTGGGGGTTGGTGCCCCAAGCCTGTCAGTGAGAGGCATTAGGAAGTTGTCCTTAATAATATGTCTCAGCTTTTGGTCAGACCTGAAGTGTTCAGACTTGGACGAGGTGAGCTTTGTAGGTGCCTTCCAAGTGGAGCAGTCTGTTGTATTCTACACTCCCTTCTATAGGAATAAGAGGGGAGCTGAAAGCATATGTCAGTTGAAGCTGGAAGATGAGTGTTGTAAGAGAAGTTACAGGTTGAAATGCTGCAGGTTGCCAACCACTGGCTGTATTTCCCTTTTAGGGCTTTCTCCTCCCCATCTTTGCCATTGCATCTCTATTGCTGTCCTCCCTCACCTGCTTTTTGCTGCCTTATCTGCCTCCTGGTTTTTGCAGCAAGTTGCCTTGCAGCTGTGCCCTGAAAAGCACATAATGAGTGATATGAAAACCTGTGTCTTCAAAAATGGCTTCCATTTCAGGTGGTAGGTGCTTTATTCATTATTTGTGTCCATTTTTCATGTTGTTGTTAAATATGGAGAACCTCAATAGTGAAATTCCGTAATTAGGGTTGAAGGGATTGCATCTAAGACTGGCTTTAGCACTGTTCCTCTGACCATGTTTGAGTGCTGGTGTTTGTTTATAATGGCCATATGACTGTCATCTCCATTTTCTTTAATTTGCTGAAAAGTCCTGGGATTTTCTTATCTCCTGTCACTGTGCTTTGATGTCTTTATTTCTTTGATGTGGCCTGTGCCCACATTTAATTCTTCCACTGCATTTTCACCTTGTTAGTAAATGACCCACCAGGTACTCTTCTCATTTTACTTTGACATTTATGTTAAGCTCCTGTATTTTTATGTGAGTGTTTCTTGAAAACACCTGCTATCAATGAAAAATATGCTTAAACAAGTGAAGGCCATTTTGATTGTATACTTCAGCAGTAGGTATAATGATTTAGATATAAAACCTGAAGAACTGATTTAAAATCAGTGAGATAACATATTTCTGTGACTTCCATGATCTTATATATGCCTGAGATTATCAGATTCATAATTTTTCCAAGGGTTATAAACATGTTGAAGTTTTAATAACCTAACACGCTTCAGCATTGGATTGCATTGGACAAGGTAAAGATGTTAAAATACATTTATATATTTAACAGTGCCTGTATTCATTATGAAGAGTGCCGTATTGATATTTATAAGAAGTATTTCTAAAGTTAAAGATTTCATCAGCAGTTAATCAAGACAAATGAGTTGTTGAGGAATACATAAAAATAGCAGTGAAATTTGTTGTAACCTTATCACAATAAACATAAGTAAATGCTTACATAAGATTTGTCAGTGAAGCGTAGACCTACTTGCATTGGGAAAGAGAAGACAGAGTAGTTACATTATATTTCTTTGTGTGATCATGAGAATTGGGAAGTGATTTGTGTGACCAGAGCTGTAGATTGACCAGATGGATACTTTATTTATGGCTGTTGTTGTTATGCTTATGATACCATGAGATGCTTGTTAGATCTGTGTACACAGATGTAGAGGGCTTTAATCTGCTTACTCATCACTTCATGCTGAAACTTTGATAGTGCTTTGTGCTGGTGTTATAATTGTTTTGGTTTTTCATTTTTTGTTGTTTGGAGATTAATGTCACTGTATGAAATATTGATTGTATACTTTCAAAATAAATTTAGTTACCCTTATGTATCTTCTAGGATCCTCGTTTAGTTACCCTTATGTATATGCTAAGATCCCAGGCACTCTGAGAAGCCGTCTTCTAAGCACAGTCTGTGCCTGAAACTGCTGTTAAAATTCATTCTTTCAGCTTACCCTCCTGTTGGTACACAAAGACTGGTACAATCCTTAGTCATGGAACTCTTCTTTGAGGGTTAGACTGTTCCCAGATTTATTTATACCTGTGTTGTGATGTGAAGTCGGTTGTCACAGCCTTGTAATAGCGTGGTAATTATACTGACTGAAATTGCAGTTTTTAGAATCTGTCAAATAGTCCCTGACTCTCTGGAGATGAAATGGTATATTAAAATCTATCTCTTTTAATCAAAATATCTCTATATCAGGTTTTCCATGAAGCCAAGTTATAGGTAACATGGACAGTGAATGTCTGACTTGACAAACACTTCTCTGAATACTGTGAGAGTTTTTTAAAAGTAAAAGTATAGATTAAAGGAGGGTACTTCATGACAGAAGGTTCAGTGATTAAACAACAGATGTATTAATAGGAGCATTCTGTTATGTAACATACATTCTTCATCTCTGTGATGTATCTTCACATTTTGTATTGGCATTCCAGCTTCTTTGGCTGTTTTCAGTGACACTGGTGTTAAGATAGAGCAATCTATCTGTCTGTATCAATGTAATTGCAGACTGTAGAAAAATATATAGGAATATTTGGAATAGTTTAGATTTTACTTAAGGACTTCTGGAAGTATATAATATAGTATACAGATGGCTGCCAAATGTCAGCCTTCAACGGGGTTGCCATGGTTTTTGCTGAAAATAAGGTAGCACTGAGCGTGCAGACACCTCTTATCTTTTTTTAGTGCATCTGGTATTCAGTGCAGTAGAAAATAAGGCATCATGATCCTTAGCAGGATTTAAGTGATATATGTGGAGCCAGCTAGGTGAAGTGAGCATGCTTTGAGGGTAGTAACAGAGGGTAATCAGAATCTAATGTGTGTGAACTAGAGACCAATGGTGAAACTTGGGATCCACAGAGAGCAAACAGAAAGCTTTGCAGAGTGAGAATCCAGTGCACTGCTCAGCAGAGCTGCTTTTATGGTAGCTATAACAAGAGCAAAACAAAAATATAATAATCTCCATAAGAATTGTGCTGATCTTTTGAAGATTCAGAAGAACTACTTTTTTCAGGACCATTCTTAAGGCAACCCCAGATCTTTGAATTTTTGTGTCATTTTTTCATTGAATACCATTACATACAATGAAAAAAAAAAAGGCAGCATATTTGAATTAGAAGGAAAAATAACCAAAACACAGAAGATATTTCTGTGTAGGTTGGCAGCCAGTTTTTGTGCCATGATTGTTTTGGCTCTATTGAGAAGTAACTGCTATTATGCCTAGCTTATTTTATGCCTCCTGCTGCTGCAGACTCCTCCTCTGATTAAGGGACTAACATCTACTGATGGTCCTTTCCTTTCTTCTGCATTACTCATGAGTTAATCAATTCTGGGCTATGCTGAACACAGCACAGTGCAGAATAATTCATAACATTTGCTATACTTGACAGCTATAAGGTTTATATTATTGGTTTTGTAATTTATTTACACATCTCACCTAGCTAATAGCAAGAGTGGACTATTAAGATGTTTACCAATGCTTCCTTCAGTTTGTTTCTTTGAAGTTACAATTCTAACACAATTACTACAAAATGTCTCTAAACAAAAAAAAAAATGGTAATCATTACCCTATTAATTTATTTTCCAGTTGAATCTTGAATTCAAAATTAATTTATCTGGAACAGATAGTACTCATATGTCCTTCTACAGTTCAGTATGAATTAATGCAAAATGAGCAGCTGAGTTTAGTTATATTGCTCAACAATCCTTATACAAAATTACTGGCATTATTTAAGGCTATCCTATGTCAAAGATTTTACTGCCTAGTAGATCAGAAGACTGGATGCCTTGTTAAAGAGTACTTCTGTTTATGAAACAAAAATTCCATTGGGTTTGACAATCTTTTACATCCAGAAAAAATCCTGAACATAGACTTCACAGTGTCCCAATAGCATAAGGAATGCTGTGATGCACTTCAGAATTTCACTGGTACTGTGCCCACAATACTTTATGTTCTATAAAATAGTTTTAGAGCTGATTCATCATTAAGATTGTAGAGTTGTACCTACGTTGCTAGCTTTTCACACAGAACAGTGGAGCTCTGGAGGAAAAAAAGGAAAAAAGATGATTTCTTCATCATGTCTATTTGTCTTTCTTAGGTGCATTGAAGATAGATATCTGCTAGCAGGTGGAGGACTAAAGCATTCTAAAGTGTTCCTGAACCATAAATAAAACCAGTGACTTTATTATTAGAATCTATTTATTAACATTCTGCTGTGAAAAAGTTGAGTTTTTAACCATCTGTATTTTTGACAATTCATATACATGAGAAACCTTCTAAAATGAGGAACAGCTCTTGCTTGTACTGTGAAAGGCAATGCAAGATGAAATGTTTAAGGGTGAGTTAGATCTCAGGTTCTCTCTAGGGAATATCACATTGCCTGCAGTGCCAAATATGAGACAATTCAGGGTGCTACCCACAACCAGGGGTATCAGGTTCTGTTCCCTTTTGCTTGCAGCAAGCATACAGGTGAGCACTGAAAGATCAGTCTATGTATTTATCTAGTTTATCCATCCAGCTAATTTTTCATGTTTGCCTCTGTTGCTGCTTCTATAAGCTTCTCTCAGGACGTCACCTTAAATCTGTCTGATTTGTATCCCTTCAAAACACTTCTGATTGTCCTTTCTTAGAGTCTGACTTGTGATTTTTATCTTTTCTTCCTACAACAAGGAGGATATGCTTGCTTCTTAAGATCTCTTCAGAGCATTTTCTCCATTCTGCCACCCACTCAGTCATTCATCATTTGTTACTGAGATGTCATCTCCCAGCTAAGATCTGCCTGCTAAGCCAGCCCTCATCACTCTTCTTGCAGATCCTCAAGGAGAAATATCTTCACTCTTCTCATGTGGTTGTCCTTCTTGATAGCACCTGTAAACTGCATTGTTTTGTCAGTGGCATATTAAAAAACAACTCTTACAATAAGAGTGTTTGTTAAAATTTATCTCTTTCCTGATGCTCAGTATTGAAGGGTTAGTTGAAAAAAACAGTATGTAAACTGGCACTGAAATGACAGCTGGTAATGTTTGCCAGAGCTGGCTGGGTTTGGCTCTGCTGGACATCAAGGAAGCTTCTGGCAGCTTCTCACAGAAGCCACCCCTGCAACCCCCGTTACCCAAACTTGGCCATGCAAACGCAATAAACACTGTAATAAGTATAGAAACACAATAAGACCGGGCCTCTCCTCTCTATAAAGTGTAGTACTGAAGAGTATAGTAGTATATGTTCATTGCTCAGATACCATTTTTGGTTGGGATTTTGTGTAATAGAAAAACAGACAAGGGAAACCAGTGGATGCATTAGTTTATGTTCACTGAAAAGTCATGCATTTTTCTTGTCTTTTTCCCACTGATTTCCTAATTTCTATTTCTAGATCTAAGCATATTTAGTGGAATCTGAATCTCAGGAGAGCCCTTTAGTCCTATGAATGAGAATCTGTTGGCACGGTGCTGTGATTCATGGGCAGGTTTCATAGTGTTGGATCTAGTGCTGTACTTAGCTGTAGAGATCTTCAGGATCCAGTCCTGTGTTTATTTAAAAAACATTAAGGGTGTGGCTTCAAAAGATATCTGTTCCTCTGAATCCTTAATTTTAGGATAAATTAAGAACTTAAGCATTTTTAAAATCCAGGGCTAAGTTAATTTTTTCCTTAAACATGTCAGTTTTAGAACATATCTGTATTGGTTTTATATTTCTCTTTAATTTTGGGTTTTCACAGCACATTTTTGCTGACTGTAGCATACAATTGTTAGAGCTGCTAACACACAAGTAAAAAATTCTGCTCCGGTTTCATGATGTCTTTTGTTTAAGCTGTTCTGCACTGCTGCTGATTTGTGTTAGCGAACTGTTTTTATGGACTTCTTACACAAAACTTTCTCAGATGCTTCTCCTTTAATAAAAACATCATAATTTCTCCAGAAACATTTATTTTCACATTCATAGAATATGTCTCTATGAAATGATTTTCATATGGCATGAGAGAGAGATGTTCAATAGGGGACAATAGCTAATAGCCAAAATATAGTATAGATCACAAAGGTAAATCTGCATATTCTGTTTTCATTTGGCAGATAACCAAACAGCCTCTTATAAGAAGTTACATTTTTCCAAGATTTTCAGTTAACTACATGAATAATTGCTCCATTTTTTGCTTGCAGATATTGGAATCTGTCTTCATATAGTAATGATACCCTAGCCTTTAATTTGTATGCAGGAATTTTAATTGGTAGAAATGTTTTCCATAGCAGCATGCATCTTCTGAAATAGAGCAGCGCATATCTTTTGATTAATGCATCCTAAGTCACTGGAGTGTTCATGGTGGCAGGATCAATTTCAAGGCAGAAAAGCTAAAAAAAGAATGCAGAAAGAATAGCAAGCCTGTTAATATCCCATGTCACTTTATTTGTATATTAATGTTTCAAAATCTAGATTTTTGCTTATCAATATGCTATTCAAATACTATCTTCTATTAGGAAGTTCATGTTTTTTTTTATTTGATTAAAGAATGGTATTTTTTCTTGCACTTCTCTAAAAATACTGGCAGGTAGATGCATGGATTCAAATGTAACATTATTTTTTTTCCCTACAAAAATGGAAATAAATAATTTTATAGAACATTTATTTAGTGCCTGTTGTGTAATTTCAGTTGTAGAAGTATTTTTAAAGTAGGACACTTAGTGTGTGTATTGCTTGACTGTGCTTGACTTGGACGTCTTGGACTTTCTAGAATACCCTAGAAGATTGTCATGGTTTGACGCTGGCACAATCAACTATCAACCTAAGACACTGATACTGCAGAGACATTTAACATGTTAATATAACATTTATATGGACTTTATTTATCCATTTACTTTTTATCTTTAAACCTGGATATATGAAGTTGCTATGAAGAGACTGTTATGTATTTAGATAGATAGCAAAATTAACATTAATATTTCAAGATGTCTGATCAGTGAGATGGTCTATCTTTGCTCATTTCACTTTTGGCTCCCATTCAGAAACAATTCTGTTCTTCCTCTCTGATAGCCTTCTTATTCTCCACATAAGTGTACTCTTCAGATTTGTTCCCTTGATTTCTGGTGTCCTGCCTGAGAACTTGTTGCTGAAAATTGATGAACCATGGCATGAACTTTTGCCCTTTTCTCCTTTAAATGTTTTGTTTGTTTGTTACTTTGGTTGGTCCTGTCATCCTTTCCCTTGTTTTTCTGCATCATATTTCCTTAAGTGTCCCCTGGTCATCTGTTGGCACCTTTTCTCTCCACATTTCCAGATGCCTTGCCTTCTAGCTTCATTCTGGCTTACTTTTTTTCCTAGAAAATATTTTTTAATGGAAAACAAGCTATATCTATAGTGCTTAATGCCATGTCTTGTACAATATTTTGGAAGCAGTCACAATACTTAATTTTGCTTTCAGGAGTTTAAGAAAATGTTTTTCAGCCAAGAAAAGAGTATAATCCATTGTAGGTTTTGGAGAAAACAGAAGAAAATAAAGGTGCAGATAAAAGTTTCTGTTTCTTGTCTATTTTTTCCCTCTTTTTTATTTACTTAATGTTTTAATTATTTAGTTACTTTTCTTTTGAAATTGCTCACACTTGCTTTTGTTGCAGATGCTTGAAAAGACTCACGTCTTTTCTTGATGCATCCTTTTAAACAAATACTTTTAAAATGGACTTTGATATTCTCAGCTGGGTAGCCATGAATCCATGTTTGGGCAAGAACTGACATGCCTCAGTTATTATCAACAATTTTACCTCTTATGCAAGAGCATGTAGTGACAGGACAAGGGGTGATGTCTTCAAACTGAAAGAGAGTAGGTTTAAATAATTCATTATGAAAAAATTACCTACTGAGGGTGAGGGTGGTGAGGCACTGGCCCAGGTTACCCAGAGAAGTTGTGGATGCTCCATTCCTGGAAATGTTCAGTGCCAGGCTGGGTGGGGCTCTGAGAAACCTAGTCTTGTGGAAGGTGTCCCTACCCGTGGCAGGGGTGTTGGAACAACATGATCTTCAAGGTTCCTTCCAACCTTTAACATTCTGTGATTCTCTCCAGTACTAAGAGTGCTGTGTATTTTCTGACTGAAACAAAAATCTGTCCTATATTTTCATTACTGCCTAAAATTGAAATGATGAATATATAAGTGCTATCAGCTCTTGCTTTGATGGCATCCATCCTAAAACAGAGAAAGCTACAGGATTTTTATCAGCCTTAAAAAAACCCAGCATTAAAAACACCCCAGCATTATACATACCAAGACCTGATGGAGTATTTTTTGTACAAAATAGTTAAAATTTGTTAAGAAATAAACACTTCCGCAAAAATATTAAATTCCTTATTAGCTCAGCATCAAGTTGCAGTTCTTGGGTTGGGATGAGCCTGAGCAGACCTGTTTTGCAGTGAAATAGATTGTCTTGCAACACGGTGTACTCCTGGAAATTTTCTTCTTTGAGAATGAGCCTGTGGCATTTCTGAACTTGAGAGGCTGAGCTAATCAAGGCAGCTGACAAACCCTTCAGCATGCTTGAATCAGTGTGGGTTTGTCCAAGTTCTAAGTTCTTTCTTTACACCCTTAGGCACAAATTGACAGATTTTTATTTTTTTTACCAGCTGCTGAGATGACTGGCAAGAGACATGTAATCAGATGAAAACATTTGTTAGTCTGTTACATAAAATTCAGACAAATTGAAAAATTTCCTTTTCACCTTTTCATTGTGAATTATATTTTTGCCTGTTTTTTAAATAATTTGTGATACCTAATCTGCAGCAGCATAAGCACTTTCATCTGGATGTGATTAATTAGGATGCTTCTTGTGAAGCAGGACAGTTCTCAAATGTGGCAGGTCTTTGGAGATCTCTCTACTGTTTCACCAGAGCTGGGAAAAAAGAGCTCCTTAGGAGACGAAGTTTTTTGTATGCCTATTAATGAACAGTGAGGTAAATTGTGAAGGTGACATATAAAATGGGAGTCAGGAAAAAAGTAAAAGGTGTTCCCAGATACACAAGGGTATAATGGGCATTTTTGTTTGCTTGATGAGTCTAAGTAAGGCAGTTGATCTTTTTCACTCTCAGAATCAAGGCCTACCTGCCAGTTACTTTTCTGGAAAGAACAAATTGTTCCTAAAGAAAAGCAGGGCATATAGCAAACTTGTATGGCTTTCTGGGTAACAAGATTAACCAACATGCAAATTGGTGAACAAAGCAAGCAGAAAAGTACTTACATTTTTTAGATGAAATTTAATGTCTCTGTTTACCTAGAATCATGGAGGCCTTCCTAGCCCTACTTATTCTGTGATTCTAAGATCAAGTCCATTCACCAGCTACTGCCGAGTCCACCACTACACCATGTCCTAAGTACCACAAACTGCATGTCTTCTGAACACTTCAGAGATGGTGACTTCACCACTTTGCTGGGCAACCTGTTCAATGCTTCACAACCCTTTTAGTGAAGACATTTTTTCTGATAGTGAATCTAAACCTCCCCTGGCATGACGTCCTCTTGTCCTGTCTGTTGTGACATGGGAAAAAAGATGGACACACACCTGTGTACACCCTCCTTACAGATGGTAGTAGAGAGCAGTAGAGTGTTCCCTGATTCTCCTTTTCTCCAGGCTAAACAACCCTAGGTACCTCAGATGCTCCTTATAAGACTTGTGCTCCAGATTAATTTCCAGAATTATATTGTAGCTCTTTATCCTGTTCTGCGCAAGTATTCATTGGGTCCATAGTGCTTTACTGAGCTGCAGTACATTATTCCCTAACAGTTTAATGATAGATATGCTAGTAAAGAGAAGGGTAATGATGAGCCTGCATAGTGGCAGCTATGAGCTCCTATGTCAAAAATAATTTTATTATATTCCCTCTCAGTCATGTAATCTGTGCTTATGCATTTTTCAGGTATTAGGTGTTCACAAATCATAGGGCAAAATGAGTACTGGGATGACTTTTATGGTAATTTTAAGAAAAATTTTCCAAGGAAATACAGTTAGTTTGTACAATTAAATGGTCTATTTGTCTGCCAGGCTCTTTTCCCCCAATATTTTCTAATCATGTCAGCTAATTTCAAATTTATAGGAAGTAGAAATTCATTAGTTACTGTCTTATTACCATTTTGTGGTAGTGACAAGGTAAAAGTGATGCCTGAAATCAGGTTTTTGGAAAAGAGTCATAATACTCCTTAGTCTTCTGGGAATGCTGGTTCCTGGAAAAACTGTTCTCCCCCACAGAATTGATCCCAGTCTTCTCCACACTGATAATACAGTGAGGTGCACTGAGCTTGGGGAGTGAACTCTTGAGTCTGGCACAGACTTGTATGTCAGTTTTTCTATCCCCTGGACTACGAACTGCCTTGGAAGTGGGTGCCATTGCTTTGACTTCTAATGATGAAAAGCCATCAGCAGGAGCTGAGAATATATTTGGTTTTATGACATGTTGCTGTTAGAGCTGCAGGACTTAGGCATTAAGAAAAAGAAATGCATCTTTTTGATAGGGTGAAAAAACATACTTGGCCATTTAGGCCAATGTGGTGTCTTCTAGCCAACTGGAGTTAGGAATATAATGCCTGTCATTTATGGATATCCACTTGAGTAAGGGCCCAGCGAGGATTTAGACATACTCCTGGACTGTAACAGGCAGCTGTGTAGATTCCTCACAAGCAGGTGTCACTGTTTTGGGAGCTTCTCAGGTTGCATGTTTCCGGCAGCACTGCTGGTTACTCTGGATTCAGTTTCCTGTAACTGGTATTTGTTAGTGATCCCATCTGGTGTTCTTTTTTTTCAATTGAATAAGAAGCAAAGGATCTGGTGGAGAAAAAAGGGACGCTTCTCATCACTGATTTTTAGATGCATGCCAGGAGCATACACTGTACTCATATTATGTGAAAACATTATCCTGGGTCCCTTTTCTCCCCCTTGACAAGATAACAGACTTTGATGAAGTGGGCTGCCGACAGGTTCAAACATGTTTTCTTCACCTTTTAAAATTGATTTCTAGAAATGTTGTTGGAGGAATCAAAGGATATTTGCAGGAAATGAAACAAGTCTTCTTGACATGAGTACGTTCTAATTTAGTGCTGTGGCCTGCAAAAGGAAAACAAGTATTCTTAAGGCAACATGACAAATCTATGAAAAACATGCATCTTGTTTGCTAGAGTATCAGTTGTGATGCCACTCTAGGATGAGTTTAAATGCCTTGTGTCAAAAACGCAGAGTAATGACATCATATTTTACCTGATGTTAACGTGGTTTCTTTCTTATGAATACAAGTTCACTTGAAATTTCCTGGGTTGCCATAGCGTATCCTATTTCCAGGCAGGACTGAGTTTGCCTATTTCCAGGCAAACTATTTTGTTGAATAGTTTGCACATACTTGGTGTGTATAGAGTTGTAAGAATGTCCCTAATCCTGCCTCAGTTGCCTAAGCTCTTTCTTGCATAAGTAAATCGTAGCCAAGAACACTCAGGGTCACTTAACAAAAACTACTATGTAGCTTGTTCCTACTTCTCACGTGGTTACTGGACTGGTTTCTGTATCCTCATGTTATGGCTGTTTCATTAAATGAGCAGGCCCAAGCGTTGGTACCTTGTTCACATGTCCCTGTCATGTCTGCAGATCAGTAGGTGAGCAGCCAGTACTTAGACATGGCCTGAAGTGCAGCATGGGTGAGGAAAACCTACTGAGTAAGGTGTGAGCATGAATGTGTTCTGTCAAAGCCATTGAAAAAGCAAACGCAGAAAACTCCACAGGAGGTACTGCAATAAAACCTCCTCAGATTAGTAATATGTCTTTAATTTTGCACATTTACTTCATTTCAGCTTGTTTTGTGTTCACTGCATATTTACAAGTGTGTTAATGTTGCTGTCCTATTGTAAAGGTTTCATACCTTCTTGGTGATTTCTCATGGGCAGCTCCTTACAGCACTGACTCCATCTTCTCAGCACAGGCAGCAAACTCCATCTCCCCTGTCGACCAGCCAACCTGCTCTTTTATAAAACCCCTCTTAACCGGATCCAGCTGTGGCCTATTAAGGGCAGGCTTGTTCTTAATGCTTGATAATTAGCACAGCTGTAACTCCTTAGGGGTGAGATTACTTTCACCACTATCTCTGGTCTCCTACCTTCTATCTATCCACATGTTAATTCGGGTTTTCATGAGCCATATATTTTTAGATATTGCTGACAATTTATCCTGAGGAGGGGATACAGGAAGGTTGATCATCTTTTTAGTGTGTGCTGCTGATCCTCTTGGGCAAGGATCTGTTTTTAAAGACTTCCTAGTGGAGGCTTAAAGCAAAGATGTGCTTTCCAGTGGGTTTGTGAGTGAAGGCTTAAATACCTTTCTGCTGTTCAGATATCACTAGTTTAGTCCTTCTATTTTAATATCAGTTTATCAAAAAGTTCTTCTTTGTAACTGTTGCACTCAATCTCAAGTAAAATAAATTAAAATGTATTGCAACTGAAGCGGATGAGTCATCTTCCATTGTGATAGGAAATTGTGTGATTTTTGGATGAACTAGGAAATGCTGATAACGTACAGCAAATATCTGAACATCATTAAGCTTGACATTTGGCTTATTATGTATGCTGGCTACATAGTCTTAATGAGCACCTGGATGCAACTTTTCTGTTAATGAAGTCTTTGATGAAACAATGTATGTTTAAGAGAATGTCATTGGAGACAGGTGAACATAGTCGTTCTTACCAGTACTAAATGTTTTGTTTCCTTCTTTCCTGCTTTTACCAGTTATGAATAAAGAGTTTGAGATTTTTATATATAACTATTTGTTTTATATACATGACTACACTCAGTATTTTCCTGTCTGTATAGCAGTCAGAGCCGTTCTTTGCTGACAGAACATGCTAGGAAGAAAAGGTCATACTCTGGCACTCTCAAATCTCTCCCACCTCTCAGCTGCAGATTCCTTGCGTTTCATCATCTCTTCTGAACTTTGGTTTTCCTGTCGGTCTTTCAGATACAGATGACTTTACTGAGCTAAAGATCTGAAGTCATATCCTGAATGAAAACTACTGTTTTGATGGGTTGTAGACTCCTTTCAAATACTTGATAACTGTCTGAGCAGGTATTAGTCGTATTGCTAACTGGAAAACCAGGAGAGGTCAGTGGGAAGCCTGAACTTCAAGCAAAATTTTATACTGGTCCTTAACTTAAGTATATATCATCTTTTCATATTTTTCAATGTTATGAACGTCTAGACATCAGTCTTATTCTGTAGCTTTTCTACCTCACAGTAGAGAAAAATCTGAAAAAGGTTAGATAAGAGCAGAAAGGAAAAAAATGCTGGCTGGTTCATATCTCTGTGGACAGAATAGCAGACTATTATCACTAAAAAGTTCTAGGACTGAAGAGAGTAAAAGAAAATTCCCAGAAACTGTAAAGAGACAGAAGAGCTTCCTTTTGGCTGATTATTCCAGCTGGGTAGAGCAACCCACTCAAGAATACCAGCAGGTTTCAGACAGTCAGGGATAGGTAATGAATATGTCACTGGTGGACTTCCCTGGACTTCCCTGTGATTTCACTGATCTATTCAGCTTTCGCCCCCACGTATCTGTTCCACACCACACAGTATCTAGCACAGCACTGATGCTTTTTCTTCAAATTAATCTGTGAGAACACTTCAGTGTTTCCTGAAGTGTTTTGTTGAATAAACTTTGACACAGTAGAAACAACAAAAATCTTTGGCAAAAAGCTGCTTTCCTTTTCTTACATGTCATAGCAGCAAAGTTTTCTAGGGTATTAAATTCAAGGACACCTAGAGATATGTTCTCAGATAAATACACTTGTGATGTTTTTGTTGGTTTTTGCTTTATTTTTTACTTGTCTGAGTAAAATCTTAAATCTTCATGCTCTCTATTTCTTTTTATGAGTAGTCTCATTCTCAGATGAAAGAAACCTGGGATTAAATAAAAAATATTCCAACTACTTTCAGGTTTGCCTTTCATCCAACTGGTGCCATGTTCGTAATACTGTCTAAGCTGCTCTGAAGGTAAGAGGCAAAAAGAGAGAACTGTACTGGGAACAGCTGTTTAGTGAACTGCATACCACTTTTTTTCCCTTGACCATAGTTAAAGCAGTACTGTTGCCAAAAACAAACTTCCAACACAGCCTATACAGATTAACTCCCCAAAGGTATGTTTGACTTCAAAGACACTTTTGAAAGAACTTTAGTCTTTAAAATCTTACCCAGTGGCTTCCTCTCTTTTTAACAATTTGATAAAAAAATATATTTAATCAATGTTGTAATTGTTTGGTTCCTTTAATAGTCCTTCTAAAATCCTAATAATAGTCCTTTTTTTTTTTTTCCAAAGCTAGAAAACACCTATATCTTGAAGCTGACATTGTTGTCACCCTTTAAATGTTATCATAAACGTTATTTAGTAAGTCATCACATTCAAAATGCATCCCTGGTCTTTTCTTTATACTGTGCTTGCTGATGCTGACCTTTGGATTGCTGTTGGTTATTTTTACTGAGGCAAGAAAGACTCCATCAATTTCCTGTGGCAAATTTCATTGTAAATAGTTTGGTTTGGTTTTTTTTATTTTTGTGATTGCAGTTGTTGTATATCTAGAATTACATGGAATAGTGTATCAATGATAGTGGGAGTGTATTCAGTAGCTGAACTAGAATTATATGGACTACTGTCTTGAGGAACTACTTGGCAATCAGACTTAAAACTCTCCGTGGAAGGGTGTGCATCGGAGCAGATATTCATAAATTAGTAAGAATTAATATTTTCATTTCAGGACTTTTCTAGCTATTTAATACTACTAGTATCCTCTTTATAGCTTTTTAAAATCTATACTGATCTAGGCATAGGTTAATAAATAGATACATTAGGTAATTCTTTTTCTACCAGTAGTATAATTTGGACAAGAAACTACCCTGTGGTATACCTTTGCAAGCTGCTGATTACATGATGGGTAGAGCCAAAGTAGTGACCATGCAGTAAAAATCAGCTGTCAGTATAGAGAGGGGATAGAGATCTTAAGTTTTTGCACACTTGAATTTTCCTCCTTTGTTTTCTTGTTAATACTCTTTGGTTTTCATTTAATTTGAAATACGAAGTTCTTTAGATCTTTAGTTAATTTTCTACCCATGTTAGTACATTTTGTTAAAATAAGTTTGCTAAGGATACAGGGCTTATGCAATCATGCTCTTTCTTCTGACTTTTCTGCAACAACATTTAAATCTTTTGGTTAAGTTCCAGAAATATGACAGACATGGTTAAGTCTGAAATTTATTGTATTTGTAGGATCCTAGGATAGTTCACCTGTCAAGGGGTCTGGGAGATCTCTAGGGCAAGCTCCTGCTCAAAGCAGGGCCAGCCAAGGGTTCAGACCAAGTTATTCAGGGATTTGTCCAGGTGGATCATGAAATCCTCCAGTGGAGGAGATGCTGTGTCTGTGCAACCTGCAGCACTGCTGGACTGTGTTGAGAAAACTTTTCCATATACACAGGTCAATTCTTTCTATTTTCACTTTTTCCCTGTTTTCTGTCACCCTTGTTTCACACTCGAGTAAAGAGCATGACTGTGGGAGCATCAGCATTGCTGAGCTGCTGTTAGACCCCTCAGAGCTGTCTCTTCACCCCAGTACACAGGCCCAGTTCTCTCAGCCTCTTCTCACAGGACAAGTGCTCCAGCTCTGACCACCACGAGTGGCCTCCACTGACCTTGCTCCACTTTGTCAATGGCTTTCCTCTTCTGGGGAGGAGAGGGGAAGTCTGGCCCACTGTTGCACATACATGCAGTCTAATGAGTACCTACTAAAGGATCACTTTTCTGCAATTTCTCTGTGTTCTATACAATAGGCAGCCTGGTAGATAATAATGATCGTAAAGTCCAACAGTAAAAAAATACCTGCGTAATAAATTAAACTTTTAATGGATGCTGTATTTTCAGACATGCCCAAATTGAAAAGACCTTCACTGACTTATGGGACAGAATCTAATCATAAGGGAAGAATCTGTAAAAGACTTGAGTTTATCAATATGGATGCTTTCAGCTGTTCCCCTGTGTAATTACATCCTATACCTAAAAGTATTTTTTTTCAATCTGTAACATTGCAAATAGATGCTTTCCCCTCCTGAGAAACACTACATACCCATTTTGGTTTCTTCTCACACTGTGCTTGATTTTGCATGTCTCTGTCAATCTTTTTTGACTTGTCTTTCAGAATTCTTTCTGAACATTATTTTCCTAGCCACTTTTCTTGCTTGAGAGCCGAGGTGATTCAGCTCGAGTTAATACAGTTCCAAAGCTTCAGTTTGTATTTGTCTAGAACAGATGACATAAACATGTAGATCTGACCCACAATTATCTAAGAGGTATTAAATTCATCCCTGGCAGAGGTATTGCCTTACTTGTGTCTGATGAAAGAAGAATTATTCCCTTATCCTTCCTGAATCATCCCAACTAACTGTGTGACTGAACAAGTATGTGTACATAAAGGACATTGTTATTACAATACATGAATGTGTTTCTGGGTGAATATAGTGAGCCAGTGGCTAATTTTTCAGTGCTCGTGGCTGATTGTACTGTCCTTATAACCTCTGCTGACCACTGTTGGTACACTCAATGTTTTTACCTTTAAGTTACCAATTCTTAGGGGTTTGGATGTCAGTTTTATTACTGGCAACTTCTCAGGATGTTCACTTCTCATGAATCAACTTCATTTTAATTTGTTCAACTATTGAGCTATAGTTGAACAATTTTTTTTTCCCCTGTCTCAAAATCCAGTAGCCCTGCTTTCAATTAAAATGTAATGCCTTAGACAGAAAATGAGCCTTTATGTATGTTTTCAGTATTTTCTGTTTCTAAAAATATGCTGGGATTTTTTGTTAACACTCTTCTAGGTATTCAGAGTTCACACTGTGTAATTTTTTAATGAACCTGAAATTAAAAATGCTCTCTCTAAATTAGAGCTGTCAATGATTTATTGATTGTTATTTTGCATTGGCATTGTCTCATTCTTCCTCTTACAGTTCAAACATTCTTTCATTAACCTGCATAAAAAGTGTACTTTGAGTACTAGATAAGCTTGATATACATAACAGCACATGCATGCAAGAAGTTGGTGATACTCCTATTCCGGAAATCATTCCCATTAATAGAAACGTGATTGTTTCAGAGGGCTCGACCTTGTTAACAGCAGCCCATGATTCTTGACTGAAGCAGTGCCAGTACTGCAAATGCAAAGGTAAGAAAAGCCAGATAGGCTGCAAAATTCCTTTAAGTGGGAGGCAAATGTTGACAGCAGAAAGAATTGTGTAGATTTAATTTTTTTGGTAGGTTGGACAGACTGACAAGAAGAAAATTATTTTTTTGAAGAGTTTTGACATGACTCTTAAGTGTAGCAAAAGAATGTTTTTACTCTGGGGTGCCTAATTTTAAAAGAAAAAATATATTCATTAGAGAAGTTTTGTAAAAGGTGTCAAGGACTTTGAAGAGAAATGTAATTAACATCATTTTATTGGCACTGTAAGAGTAAAGCGGTGAATACTGAAAAAGAGTTACTAACTTAGCTTTCCATTTTATAAATCCATGAAGGAAAAAAGTTACTTCCCTCAAAAAAAATCCACATAACTGGGCTAACAGTATTTCCAGAATTTTACATCACAGAGTCTGGAGATAGCTCAAGATAAATTTTCATAGGGAATAATAATTCTAATAAGATACAGGTAGGAATGTGTTTTTGTCTCTGTTACTTCTCCAGTCAGGGCCTCTTTTTGCATGACTGAAATATGCATGTTTTCTTCCAGTAAGAGGAATGAGAGACGTGTGTTATACAGAAGCAAGTGCAAGATTACTATGTTAATGGTAAAAGGCAAAAATGAGGCATGTTTGAGGATTGATGCTGGAGGAGGTAGTTGAAGAGCTCTGTGTCTCCCTGGTTTAATTTGGTTAACTCAAAAATATATGGAGTGTCTTCTTGAAATGTTTTTTTTTTGCTTTTTACCCAAGATCAGTGGTGCAGAAAAAGTACCACTGAGATCCTTATGAGGATCCTCTGTGGAGGAATGTTGTTGATTATGGACATTCTGTTTCTCCTGCTGTAGTTGGTTGACACTGACTGGGTGCCAGACACGTGGGAAAGCCACTTGCTGACTCCCCTCTGCATCTGGACAGAAGAGAGAAAATTTAATGAAGGGTTCATGGGTTGAGATAAGGACTGGGAGAAAACACCCATCAATTGCCGTCAAAGGCAAAACAGGCTCAACTTAGAGATATGAATTTATTGGTAACAAAATCAGAGCAGGATAATAAGAAGTAAAATAAAACCCTAAAACCACCTTGCCCCCACCCTGCCCCCCTCCTTCCCAGCTCTACCTCCTACCCCAGTGGCACAAGGAGACAGGGAATGGGAGTTAGGGTCAGTTCATCACCCATAGCTTTTTTCTCAGGGACAGGAATCCTTCCCTTGCTGCACCATGGATCCCTCCCATGGGAAACAGTTCTCCCTGAACTTTTCCAGCACGTGTCCACCTCACAAGGAGCTGCTCCCTGTGAACTGCTGCGATGTGAGTCCATCCCACAGGCAACAGTTCCCCTCAAACTGGGGAACTTTTCTATGAGATGCAGTCCCTTCAAGGACAGGCTACTCTAGCATGGGTCCCTCTCACCTCAGGTCTTCCATAAAGTCACAGCCTCCTCTCAGGTATCCACCTGCTCTGGTGTGAGGCTTCTCCATGTGCTGTGAGTGGATCTCTTCATCCTGATGGATCATCATAGGCTGCTTCACCATGACCTTCACCACAGTCTGCAGAGGAATCTTTGCTCTGGTGCCTGGAGCATCTCCCGCTCCTCCTTCTTCACTGACCTTGGTGTCTGCATAGTTTTTCTTCTAACATTTTCTTACTCTGCTCTTCTCTGGCTGTGATTATGACTGCCCCACCATTTTTGTTTTGTTTCTTCTTAAACATGCTATCATAGAGACATTACCACCACTTATAGTTGTCCCAATCTTGGCTGGCAGCATGTCCATCTTTAGAGCCACCAGGAATTGGCTCTGCTAAACACTGAGGAAGCTTCAGGCTGTTTCTCACAGGAGCCACCCCTGTAGCTCTCTCTACTTCCAAAACCAGGCCATGCAGATCTAATACAGCTGGTCACAAAATCCTCTACTGCCTATAGCTTTCTGTAAGCAGTGGCACACGTTCCCCTGCACTAGGAACACAGTCTGCAGCCAGCAGCAAAGCTGCGGGAGTTGAACATTAAAGAACTGCCTGCTGTGTGTCAGGACAGCACTTGGGGTACCACCAGTGCCAGGGACCATCCTGGTGCAGATGAGTGACAGTGGTGTGTTGGCATGTTCCTGCTCTCAGGGCAGGATGGTGACTGATCTTTTTGACATGTGCTGGAATGTACTCAAAAGCTGTGTGGCTGTAGTCCTGTGGCCACCATCTCTTAGTGACTCTGCTTGAGCAGGGGAGCTTGCACTAGATGGTTCTCTGCAGGTCCTTTCCTGCCTCCGTGGTTCTGTGGTTCTGTGACTCAAAACACACTCAAGCTAAGAAAGCCCCTCCAGATTTCATGACATGGGAAGGTTTGGATGATTCCATATGCTCATGAAGAGCCAGGTTTTTCTCCAACAATTCAGTTGTCCATGTGGCAGCCACCTCTGTTCCCTTGGGAGATTTACCACTGACTGCACAGAAAAGTAACAAGCTAAACACAAGCATGAGGAGTGCAATGAGTGCAACATCTCATTAAAGGCATTGGTTCTGTTTTTGTAACGTGTGTGGACAAGTGACCATAGTGTTTGCAGTTGGCAAGTCAAAATTTACAGCTGAAGCAACTAGCTGCACGTCAGTGCTGTGAGCCAGCAAGTTGGCAGCTTGATCCTGGCCTGGATTCCTTCATGAGACTGTCTTATTGCTTCTTGTCTGTGATGGTACTAGTCATGGAGTGACACAAGGAGTGTACATAGCAGTCAACTGTAGTTCAATACAAAAATTGAATACAGCTTGTCTTGCTCCAGTAATTAATGTATTGCCTCTGTCTTTTGAGAAAACTGCTCTTTTTGCTTCAGTCTTCTTGAAAGTAGCAGTTCTTGACACAACACTGTTTTTTGTTTACTTTGGTAGTCTTTGGCCATGGTCTGAAGAGCCTGTAGCCTGTGGTGCCATGCTGGGCATTAAACCTGAGGCTTTGTACAGAGCATAGTACAGGGGAAAATTTCTCCATGAAGACTTTGGGGTTTATTTTTAAATTTTTTAAAGAAGGAAAAGCAAAAGCTTTTCAGAGGCTTTCTATCAGACATTCGTTTTGGATTGGCATTACAGGCAGTGCCTTTGAGGAAGAGTAATTGTAAATTGACTTTACTGTTCACTGCTACATTTTGAGAAGAGTGATATCAGCAGAAGTTACTCTGGGGGATGCTTGGGATGAAGTGTAAAAAAACAGGTGTGGAAGGACAAGAGATTTCCTAATAAGTTGTTGGTGTCTTTGGTACTAGAGAAAAAAGGACAAAAAAAGTTGATCACACTGTGGAAACCCAATATAGATAGAAAGGCACCCCCATAAAAAATGTTCAGTACCCCATTTTATATACAGGTGGGTACCTTAGAACAGAATGACAAAAGCAGCACTGAAGTTTCATGCCTGTTATCCTCCTAACCTAAAAAGGCTTTGCAAGAGTATAGTTAGATTTTCAGATGCATTTTTTGATGGAGAATAGATCCTTAGCCCCAGGCTTGAGTATTTGATTTTACTTTATTTTTACAATTGTTAGTAGGGGCTGTTTTTGTCTAAAGTAGTATAATTCCTGACACTGGTATCGGGGCATTCAGTACTTCCCTTGTTGGTAGTGTGTGCTACCAGGCTTGTGCCCAGCATGGCTGCGGGACCTCCATGGGGATCACTTCTTTGCCACCTGTGATTCAGTGAAACCAGTCTGGCGTCTCCGCTGATGGCGCTGACTCAACTCCGTGGAGGTTAGGATGTCACGTTCCATCCTCCTTAGATTCTCCCGCAGTGTTTGGTGCTGTGTGCTGCGGGACCTCCCCCGGGATTGGCTCCTTGACACCTGTGGTTCGATCAAAGAAACTTGGTGTCCTTGCTGAAGGCGCTCACTCCGCCTTGGAGAGGCATGAATGCCCTGTTCAATCTGTCTCTCATAGCATTCTGTCCTCCTTGGATTGTCCTTCAGAGGCAGTGTGCTGCGGAGCCTCCCTGGGGTTCGGCTCCTTGTCACCTGCCGTTCTCTGTAAGAAAGCCGGCGTCCTCGCTGTTGGCGCCTGCTCCTCCCTGAAGACGCACGGATGTAGCAGTCATGCCTTAGAGCTCGTCCCTCATCGCGTTCCATCTCCCTTAGATACTCCCTCAGTGTTTGGCTGGAAGATCTGCGCGACCTCTGCCGGGATCGGCTCCTTACTGCCCTCGGTTCTATGAAAGAAACCTGGTATTCCTGCCTACGGCGCTTACGCCTCCCTGAGAGGGCATGGGCGTGCCGTTCGGTCCTTTGGTGCTTGTCACGAGCAGTGCTCCGAGCCCTGCTCTGCTGCCGTCTCCTGCTGCTTGAGTGATTGTAGCTTTGGGCCTGCTGGACCCTGGCACGGCCATCGTGATGCCTCCTTGGATACCTGCTTCGGCTCTTCACTTGGGCCCTGCCACGGCTGCCCCCACGGCTGCCCCCACGGCTGCCACCACGGCTACCATCACATCTTCTACTGTAAGACTTGCGGCGCTGGTGTCCTGGGGAATTATGCTGACCTCTTTCTGCTGAGTGGGATCCAGCTTGCTCTGCTTGAGTATGGCTGGCCGAGCTGATGGACTCTTCGATAGAGTGCACCTCAGAGTTACTGTCTTCCGCCCTGTGGAATGTATGTGGGAAAGGTGACTGGCATATCAGGCCCTCCACTCTTGTGTGGAACTACTCCACCATGCAGTAAAAACAGAAAGGGTGCCAACGCCAGCTCACAAAGGCTTGGTCATTAATGCCGGCCCGGCAGATTGGGCACCTTAGGTTCTCTGAAGCACCTGGACGTGCAGCCCGGGACACCTGGATGGTGCTGGCAGCAGGGGAAGAGGAGCTGCTTTCTGCCAAATCTTCTTTCTCTGAGGCCATTTTGCCCTGCAAACCAGAGAGATAAGCTGATGTGTTCCCTGGTGCTGGGGACACAATCTGTAGCCAGCAGCAAAGCTACCAAAGTTGAGTATTAAAGAACTGCGTACTCTGCCTCAGGACAGCGCTTGGGCTGCCACTAATGCCAGAGACCATCCTGGGGTAGATGAGTGACACTTGGGTGTCTTAGCTCTTGAGGCAGGATGGTAACTAACCTGTCTGATATGTGCAGGCAGGAGCTGAGAGGCTAGGAAAGGAATTCCTGGCCTGTCAGCAGCTGCAGACAGAGCCTGACTGCATGGCAGAATGGGACCAGCACCCAGGCCCTGTCAGTGTTGTTGTCCAGCAAATCTTCTCTGTGCCCTGAGAAAGCACACAATGGGATGGGGCTCCTTTCTCCCACCACATTCAGATGTCTCTCCCCAGTGGAGGAGGCCAGACACCGTGGCCTTTTGGGGCTTCCCCAAGCATCCAAAAGGCTTGTTGTCACATGTGTCACAATGACTCCCTGGTGACATTGTGGGGCTTTCAGGGACCACACCCAGAAGACACAAACTCCAGCCCTAAGGAATGGACACTTCCACAATAGCTCATCTTACATGGCTGCTCCACTGTCAAGTAAAATTGTAATGCCATATTTTTTACATAAATTCACAGGTTACACTGATCATATTCAACCCTGTGTTCTGTTTTGCAAAGAAACCAGCTCAAGGCATTTCTTACTCCTCAGTCAATGTTGTAAATCAACAGAGGTGATACTCCATTGGAACAGTGTCCAGTGTGCGTCTCCCCAGCATAAGTAGAGATGGACATACTGGAGAGTGTCAAGTAAGGGTTCACAAGGACCATCTCTTCTACGAGGACAGGGCTAGGAGTGCTGCCTCCAGGCAGAAGTCTCCATAGAGGATCTTTTCCAATGTATACCAATAACTGAAGGGAAGGTACAAAGAAGACACAGCCAGGCTCTTGTCAGGGGTGCCCAGAACACAGAACTTCTCTCTAAATATTGGGGAATTTTTTTACTGTGAGGGTGACCAAGCACTGTCAGGGTGCTTGTGGACTTTCCCTCCTTGGAGAAGATACTCAAAAGCTTTCTGGCTGTGGTCATGGGCTAGCTGGCACTGCTTCCTCTCAGAAACCTGATGTCCCCAGTGTCCCACCTGCCTTCTGCTGTAGTTCTGGTCTCACAGCCTGGCCCTCATCACAATCCCTTATCACTTGCTTCTCTCTCTGTGTTTGACCTTAAGTGCTGTGGGACCTCCCCTGAAATGGGCTCTTTGTTGCCTTTCATTCCCTGGAGGAAACTCAACTCCCCGCTGCTCTTTCTTGTGCGTCCCATAATAAGCTGGGATTGGCTCTTCTGGGTTTAGAGCTCAGCCCTCGTCATGGAGTGAAACCAATTTAAGTGCCACAGCTTGCCTCAGTCTTGGTAGATAAACAAACTCATGTTCACATAAGTCTGATAAGCCCAGCTGAAGTAGTCTTTCATTAGCTTCAGCAAAGATGCCACTTTGAATCCAAAACTTCCAGGTACTCTCAGTTGAAAAAAAGCACAAGGCTGGCACTGGTTACAAGGCCTGGTAGATGATTCAAAGTGGAGCGTTTTGTCCTATTCTTTAGTGCCCATCTCTGCTGACCATGCAGACTTTAAAGTATCTTCAGCTTTCCAGGAGAAAGAGTTTAATTGTTTCTAAAGCCAATGGCATCCTTGCCTGTGTCAACAATAGATGATCATCAGGACCAGGGCAGTGATTGTTCTCCTGTACTCAGCACTGGTGAAGCCACACCTTGGGTGTTACGTCCACTTCTGGGCCCCTCACAAAGACACTGGGGGGCTGGAGCGAGTCCAGAGAATGGCAGCAGAGCTGGGGAAGGGTCTGGTGCACAGATCTGATGAGGAGCATCTGAAGGAATTGTGGTTGTTTAGCATGGAGAAAAGGAGGCTTGGGGGGGGACTTCAGTGCTCTTTTCAACTACCTGAAAGGAGGTTAAGTCAGGTGGGGGTTGGTTTCTTCTCCCAGGCAGCTAGTGACAGGATGAGAAGACATAGCCTCAGGCTGTGTCAGGAGAAGTTCAGGTTGGACAGCAGGAACCATGTGTTCACAGAAACAGTTACCAAACATTGGAACAGATTACCTCAGGAGGTGGTGAAATGACTGTCCCTGGAAATATTTGAAAGATGTAGATGTGTGGATGTGACACTTTAGACGTGTAGATGTGGCTCTTAGGGATGTAGTTTAGTGGTGGACTTGGCAGAGCTTGATTAATAGGTGAACTTGATCACCTTAAAGGTCTTCTCCAGTTTAAACTTCCATGGTTCTAGTGAAATATATGTGTACGTGTAGATTGACATTCCCCACCTGCCTTTTAGAATTACCTAATTTAGTGCTGTGTTCACAATACATTTGGGAAATTCCTTTATTTCATTTAGTACTTACTGTGTTTGTAACACTCTTCCCTCTTTATGCGCCTTTGTCTCTCCCCTCTATATAAAGACCAAAAAGGTCCTCTCTTTATCTATAGTCCCCATAGCCCATTCCTTTGTATAATTGCATTGTATCTGTTGTCAAAGAACTTTTTATCTATTAAACCTGCTCAAAATGAGTATTTTACTTAATTTGATGCTTGCTGCTTTCCGGATTAATCTTCCACTGGATGCAACATACCATATTTTTTTACATGTGTTCAAGTATTTTACAATAATGAAATGTTCTTCTGATGCTTTTAGTGATTGTAAATAACTTTTTAATCCTAAATTATTGAATGTGTATCCCATCTGAGCTCTTTTAGGTGTATTCTCTGGGAGGTTTTAAAAAATCTTATTACTGTAACATTAGAGAACTGTCTGTTGGTGCAGGCTTTAAATAAATTATTTGATCTCATAAAAGCAGCATAAACATTTATTAACAAATCATGTCATGGGCTGTTCTTTTCTACACATTTTCTCTTTATGCTTGTTGTAAGTCAAAGAAACTTGTGTATGAATGTTAGAGTGTGCTGTGGCTGTGTTCCTCCTTTCCACTCTTGCTTTCACATCCCTGAAACAGCATGTTTCTGAGACCCACAGCTGTCCCTTTTCAGCTATAATTCAGTTATAATTAGCTCATTATAAGCATTGCCATTTTCTGTGCTGTCAACAATGTCACTACTGCAAAAGCAGCTTTTTCTATAGTACCTGTACTGTCAGGGAGCTCTCAGGCACTGTGTAAGGTGCCCTTTGCAGGATGATGAATTTAATTACTTGTTGTTATCCATTGGTTATAGAGCTTTAGGGAATAAAGAATGCAGAACTATTCTACTAATAATAGAATAATTTTTTTGGGCAAGGGTTAACTTCATTTCATTATCTTTAACTGATTCAGAAGTATTTGAATGAAAACTCAGTAACAGCAAGAAGTTTCTTCAGTTTTCTAGTATTTGTACTGAAAGTTAGCTATTGCAGTTAGAATCCAGCTTAGTTCTGGCAGGTCACATTTACAAAAAGCATTGAGCTGTGATATGTTATTCCCTTTAAAAGACTGACAGCTGGAATTGTAAGCCTCGTCTGTTCCTGCTCCTGCTGAGATCATTTGGCTTCCCTTTCAGCTGGGGAAGAATTAGTTGTGGAGTGTGCCCTGTGGACTGTCACCTCTGCCTCTCAGCACTGCTGAGAGTCCAGGTTCTCTTAAAGACAGCAGTCCCTGTCACGTGAATGCAGAAGCACAGGTGTTCAGTGCTCGGTCTGGGTCGGAATGTGTAAGTTGAAACTTCCTAAGGATGACAGTTGCTATGTCACTGATTGTTCTATTTTGTGATATTTTTCAGAAATGGAAAAATTTCAGGGTTCCGAAGGCAAGAAGGAAGATGAAGAAAAGAAATACCTTGATGTTATCAGTAACAAAAACATAAAGCTGTCAGAGAGGGTTTTGATCCCTGTCAAACAATATCCAAAGGTACTGTAAATCTAGTCTAACACTTGTTTAATATTTATTAATATAATGATGAAAAAGTTATACACAACCATTTTTATTGAGTCATAATGTGTAGGCTTTGTGGTAGTAAAAACAAAAAAAGCTCCTATTTAAATATATCCATTAGTGTTACATGTTTTAGCTCCTGTCTCAGGGCCTTTCAGAAAAGCAATTAAAGTGAATGAGATTTTTTTTCACGTTCAGGTACATTTTGTCCTTATGCTGTTGAGTTTTTCTTTCTCCTTTTTTTTCTTTTTTTTTTTTTACATATATCATCCTTTTATAAAATAAAATAGCTGTTGCCCAAGAAAAAAATGTTCCAGCAACTCCGAAAAGCTTCCTCATAGAAGGGTTGGGGGATTTTCTCAGGTGTAGTAAGTTTCAAAAGATCGTGTCAGGATTACTGCAGGCTGTGACTGACAATGTTTTAGCATCTAAGACTTTCTTATTAGTTCTCATTGTTACATACTTTAATGCAGGAAAAGGATTTTATTTCTTGCAAAATCTAGCTGCTTATGGGAAGTTTTTGGTTTTATTTTTTTATAAGAGAATATTGGGTTTTTTTGGAACTTGGGTGTTTGTTTGGTTTTCTTGTACAGTTTTTAATTTCACATAAACAGTTTCTCCAATAGTATTCATACTGAAATGACAAACATCTCTGTTTGTCTCCGGACTATTTTTTCCTTGCTGATTTATTATCATATGGTGCATGGTTGACCATTAGCCTCGATTACACTTTGAGCTTTTTGCTTTATACTTTCATTACAGCAATAAATTTCAATAGGTAAAAAGCTCATCAAACAAAATGAAAGGTGTAAAAAAAAATTGAGATTCAATGATTCCAGCTGACACTTACCTCCTGACTAGTGAATGTAAAACTGAGATAATGTAATAATCAAAATAGTAAAGACCTTAGAAACACATACAGTGCTATAAGGAATTACTTTCTTGCTGCATAGCCTGAGGTGCTTTGGCTTGATTTGTGGTATTTTGTGTAAATGCTGTAGGTGACCTGAAGTTCTTAGTCAGGATGTAATAGTGCTGTAACTTCGTAACAGCAGTGTGATAATTATTCAGAATACTGTTTGATGAAGGTACTAGAATAAAAGACAAACTATTTGAAAGACAAAACACTATCATCTATCCAATATAGCACCTGAATGTGATTAAATTAGCTTCATTTACTTTGATGAACATGTCATATTAATGAAAAGTAAAAGATATAAGGCATTTTTTACAGCTTTTGAGTGGTGGAGCAAAAGAAATCAGTGTGATAGAAATGAAATACTTATTCAGTAATGCAGAATAATCTCTTGCAGGGTTTCTGTCATTGATTTGCTAGCAATATTCTGTGCTTGGCATGGAACTATTCCCAGAACTGTAGGTTTCCTGATACTGTCTCTAGTAACTATCTTTCAAGGACTGCATTTGCACTTGGTGTCAAACAGCTGATTGCTGTGATCTAGTGTCTTGTCTTTTCTGGATAATTGTATACATTAGTCAAATCAGCACACAGCAGTTGCTTCAGCTTGCTTTATGAATGATGAAAAAAAGTAGAAGATAATTAAGAGGATTAGTATTATATATTTTTTAGAATATGTTAATAGTAGCAGTTGATCAGACTTGTATTTATAAACAGTTAAGATAATTACCATATGTTTTCATGTAGGAGTCATTTCTATTTGAAATAACATTATTTTAAATCATTTAGTCATTGTTTGCTGACAAGATTTTGTGGGCATTGCTAGGCATTGGGCATTGCATTAGCAGGATTCTGTAAATATGCAGAAAGTGTCCAAATGTATAAAATTGTTGAAGAAAATCTCTCCCAGTTAAAACCATGTAAAACAACAGTTTACAGACTCTGTTTGGGCAGTCATTGTTTGCTGACAAGATTTTTTGGGCATTGCTAGGTTAGCAGGATTCTGTAAATATGCAGAAAGTGTCCAAATGTATAAAATTGTTGAAGAAAATCTCTCCCAGTTAAAACCATGTAAAACAACAGTTTACAGACTCTGTTTGGGAATGAGGGCAGCTCTTGGAAGACATTTGCACTTACTTTAACTTCATGTAAAAATACAAATTGCTCCAAGGGAACCTTTGGCCTAAAAATTTATTATGGTCTGTAGGCTAAGCTTCAATGACAGCTGTAGAGTCAGCAGCAGCATTTTAAGGTTTGAGCAAAAGTTAACACAAAAGGCTTCTAGTGGCTAAATAGTTCTTGAAGTTGCAGAATAAGTCTTATAAAATTGTCTCTACTCAAGTGTCCACAGTCTGGTGCAGACAACAGGAAAAGAATATGAAAGGTTGTGACTAGCAACAGCTGTCTTATGGTACCACTGGTAAAGACACAGGCCTCTGTCCTCTGCTCTGAAACAGGGATCTGAAATAGAGATGGGGCATTAGTTGATACTTCAGCAATGATCTTTTCTGAGATTAATAATCTTAAATACCAGCAGCCCAGGTAAAAACAGCATCTCATTTACACATACTCCACTACGCAGCAAATATTTTTAATGCAGTCAAAATTTCTCTTGAAACAGTGATGCAATGTCTTTGTTGGTCCTTCTTTCTGTCCCATAAAGCCTTTTTTTTAACTTTTGTGATATGTGAATTCCAACTAAGACTTTAATGAAAATACCTCAGGATTTGTTTAAAAATACTTCAGCACTGATCAGTGTGAATTTATTTCAAATACATCAGATATGGGAAAAGAGTAGGGTTATTTAAAATTTTTTTTAAAAACGCCAGAAATCTGAAATTATCTTGTTCCTGAAAAATGAAAATGTCAGTTTAGATGCTTGGTGGGAAACTTTGTCATTTGCATGGCAATAAAAATTTTTGCCATTTACTTACTTGTAGTTTGGTTTCTGCTGTTTTCTGTAGTTCCTACCTTTTTCTGTGATAACTTGTTTACGGAGCATCTAAACTGGGCTTTGCAAATTTGTTCCTTTGCATAGTTTAAGAAGTTGAGAGCTTGTTTAAAGCTTTAGCTTCATGGAGCACATAAAATAGGAGGTTTTTGTTTGCAAATTTGTCCAGTACACATTGTAAATTAAAATATTGCTGACTTTGGTGAAATTCTGCCCTCATTATCCCTGGCTTCAGCTTAGCTGGGTTTCAGCCATTAAGGAATGGCTCAGTTTGTTAATTTCTTTTGCTTCCTTTTGTTTTCTATGAGTGCAAATATATGAAATAGCTGACAAGTTAAAAATAAACAGTATGTGTATAAAAGTCTTAAATATTGCAGTGCATCTGTTTTGGTTTGACCTCAAGCAGCAACCAAGCCCCCTGCAGATACTCACTCACTCATGCACCAGTAGGATGGGAGAGGGATGGAATAGTGAGAGTGGGCTAAGAGACTTTAATAGCTAAAGCAAAAGTTGTGCATGGAAGTAAAGCAAAATCAGGAATGTCTTCACTGCATCCCATGGATAGGCAGGTATTCAATCATCTCCAGAGAACAGGGGCCTATCATGTTTTGTGGTGACTTTGGAAGACAAATGCTGTCACTCCAAATGTCTCCTCCTTCTCCCACCCTTATATGCTAGTCATGCCACTATGGTTTGGGATATCCCATTGGTATCTGGGGTCAGCTGTGTGTCCTCCCAACTTCTTGAGAACTCCCAGCCTCCTCGCAGGTCAGGTGGGATGAGGAGCAGAAAACCTTTGACACAGTAAATGCTGCTCAGCAATACCAAAATCATCTGTATTATATCAACATTGTTTTCAGCACAAATGCAAAACGCAGCTCCAGACTTCGAAGAAAGTGATCTCTACCCCAGCTCATGACTTCATGCAAATAACTTAGACAAACTCAGCAGTGCTAAACAATTCATTGTGAAGGGTAAAGTTTTCTGGTTTTATTCTGTCTTTAACATCTAACTCAGACAAGTAACATGATGTTTACTTAGCATTCTCATTCTTTCATGTGTTGTTTCTCTCAAACCTGATGGTTGCTGTTGTGCTTTCAAAGCAGCTGTTTTCATATTAAATCTGCAGGTGATTTGTGTGTTTAGTTCACTTTTAAGATATGAAGAATAAGATATGCCAATATGTCCATTAAATGGAATGACAAGAAAATAGGAAATTTCTAAGGGAAGTGGGACCTGTGCTGTCAGTGAGCTGAATGAGTTAGCCATGACTTCTCTCTGTAATTTATATTGTTTGAATGAAATAAGTACCTTTTGTTGCATAAGGCAGGAGGAACATTTGATCTTTCACTAATCCTGTAGATGTTTCAGGAGATTATGAAAACTCTAACATTTTAATAAGAGGAAAAAGCTAAGCTAACTGCAGAATGGAGATTTTTAGTTGCCTTGCCAGTATTTTTTTCCTCCTGTGTAAGACAAGAAAAGCCTTTATACTTGCAAGACCCTGGAATTTAGACTGATGCCGGACTAAATAAATATTTTACTGGTTCTGTATTTCAACTGAGTTATTTAAAAAGAAGCCTGAACATTGGAAGGCAGAAAATTATTAATTTACATGAAGTGCGTTTTACTGAAATTGATCCTGCAAATAGTTGTATAAATAAAGAATGCTTTTGCATATATCTTGCAAGATTTCTATCCCTACCTGGTCTTAGTGAAAAAACTGAACATGCATCTTTGTAACAAAATAATGCTTTTCTGCTTTATAAATGTGTGGGGAAATTTCAAAATTCCTTTTTAGTTGAGGCCAATTCAATTTTCATGTTCAAGTGTAATAGTCACTCAGAATTTCTGATCTACACAGCACCAGGAATAATAGGGGCAAAAACTTCTTTATGTGCTGTATTTAATCTGGAATTTATTATTATTTGATTTTTTTATTAAATTTTAATTTCTGGAGTCACTGATACACAGAAAATTGTTCCAGAAAAATTATATAAAGTGTTCTAGTACTTAAGGTTTATAAAAATCTAATTAAAAGATACTTGAATAAGTGTTATTCAGTGGTGAAAGCCCAGGCTCTATTAAGCACTCGGACATCAGAAGAAGGATCTTTTGCATTTTCTAATATCTCAGTTCTGCTTCTTACCAAATTCCCTATTAATATATAGTTTCAATTTTGATAATTAACTATATTTCAGATAGACCAGCAGAAATATTTCAAAATTTGAATAATAGTTTTTGAGTATTGTTGACTTTTCTGCTTCAAATAAATAGCTGTAACCAAGATATTTTCTTTAAATCACTTCTGTATGAACTGTCCAACTAATTAGGAAAAGTGAAGTGAAATATATTAACATTTGAAGAGAGGAAAGTTGGAAAAGTATTTGTCTTCCTGTACTTAAGCTGAGAGAAAAGGCAAAAACTATTAAACATTAAAATCTCATTCCACTTCTCTGAAATTTTCTTGCAGGTGGTGCAATTCTATAATTCAGTGCAGTTTTTCAGTATTTCTGATTGTACTCAAGACCCAAACAAATACAAATCTTCTGTTCCATTTAATGACATCAGACATTTGGAAAATCCAGACAAATACTTTAGTTGTATTTTCAGTAAAATACATGAAAACATTTCACACAATGTTTTTTTTCCTCCTGACTTACTTAGGACCTGATCTTTCATCCATCTCTCTTTTTACCTTTTCCAGGTAAGTTCAGGAAATGAACCCTGAGTCTAACGCTTCTAGGGCCAATGCCAATCCTGTGGATCTCTTGAATGGCTACAAGAAATACCTTTTATCATATACCAATAATTTCTGTCCCCATTTTTGTTAGTGTTTCATTTGTTTTCATACCACTGCTGTTGAAATCAGCTCTACAGCATTAACTACCTTCTTTATTATGCTGAGAAATGCTGCTCTGTACAGACTTCTTTAAAAATTGTTCCATAAAATTGTTCTTGACTGCAGAGAATAAAGAATATTCCAGACAGAATTTAGAGATTTGCCTTTCTGTTTCATTTAACTATCCATGACTGTATAAATCTTTAGCAGTGTAATTAAAACAACATCAACATAGTTAAAACAATTAGTACAAATACATATTCCCAACATTTGGGCTTCTTTCCCCGCTTGTGATTGCATGATGGTGAAAGATTATTCATGTGATAACTTCCCTTTATTTATACATGAAAATGCATAGTTCAGCCTTCATCCTTTACTGTTTTCTTCCTAAACTCATTCTTAAAATTACAAGCAGGGACACAAAATTGCTGCTTAGTGATTTACTGGGATTTACTCAGTGCTGTTAGAGTGGTATTGCCTTCCATATTTCAAGGCAGACCTTTAGAGTAGTTGGAATTTACCATTTCCTATTTCGGGGCACTCAAACGCCAAAACTAAGATGGAAACACCCTTTGTACACAATACACCTAGTAAGTACACTGGTCTTTCTCCAAGGAGCTGACAGTGTAGAAAACACAATGTAAGTAGAAAATGGGACAAATAAAAATACGAGCAGGAGAAAGTTGGTAGCTGGTAGCAACTGTGTGAAATCCAGACAAGTCCTAGCCACTCTCCATTTGGAGTATTGGTCATGACTCATGTTTTCTAGGCCACCAAAACTCGAATATTACTCTCTGTTCTTCTTTATTTTTCCTATCTGAGTGGGAAAGAAATGCATAATTTATAACACTGCTTTAATAAAATAAGTGTGAGAGTGGGCAGGAACTCACCCTTTTTAACCAACAGCTCTAATCAGGAGCATGATTTCATGTTAATAGTACACTGGTTGTATATGACTGATTGTGGACATCTGCTCGACCTGCACCCAAAGATACTTGAGGTTTTCTTTGCAACTACAGCAGCAATTGTTTCTTTCTCTGCTCTTGGTATTAATGCATGATTTGAGGACTAAATTTTGTCTTCAGTATCATCTGTACAAGTTCAGTATTTTCAAAGGAATCTGCTTCTGGAATCTGAGGGGAGTTCAGCAAGCAAGTCTGTTGATGATTTATGGTAAGAAATAGAATCTACCTTACTTCCACTTACCTGTGTTGCTTTTTAAGGACTAAAAAAAGTAGTGAACAGTAAAAATTAAACTTTGTGTCTAAATGCACAGTGAATCATATCTACTAAAGCTTTCAGATTGGACCTGTGCTTCATGAGAACTGTAAAGCAAACTGTTAGTTAGAGTGAGATTTTTCACAGTACTCTTGACTTCAGTAGGAACAGAGCTAAGCCAGTGATTTGTGTATTGATTAAAAAGCTCACCTATTTGTGATCAGGTTTGGATGACTTGTTACTACTTTTTTTCCTTCTAGCTTTTAAGAGGATCATTTGCCAGTTACATTAGTTAGCATTTATAACATCAGCATCTTAAAATTGCAGGGCAGTAGAGGAGAAGACTTTATGGCAAATTGGTTCTATTTTGAGTATGGGCTTTTCTATATCCTCAGAAATTTAAATTTGAAAAACTCTTAATGTGTGCAAGCAGTAGGTAGAACATTGTAGTGCTATCAGCACTTCTTCTGGCACAAATCCCAAACATAGCACCTTACTGTCTGTAATGAAGAAAATTGACTCCAGTTAGCCATATCCAATACAGCTTTTCAATTTGAAATGCTGCTATCATATAGGATGTGAGATTTTACTTATTTTAGTAGTACTATTTCATATACATATTTTAATAATAATAGTAATATTTTTAATATTGCACTGTAAATGTCATGAACATTTTTTAATGTTACAGTCTTATGTGTTAGCAGAGAATGAAAGAACAGTAAACTGATAACTTTAAGCAAAGTAGGGTTTAAAGAATGTTTTGGAAGCTTGTTAAAGTTGCTATTAAAATAAATATTTACTTCCTTTCAAACATTGAAAAAAGATCCAATATTTAATGGAAAATATGCACATTGGGTGCTTCAGAATTGCTGCAACAGGTAGCTGTCATTTCTTCCTGTTTTACTCTAGTGTAAACTGATCAAACATTTTGTAAGTGCGGAATCTATGTGGGCTAATCAGTTCTTGAAAGCAAATATATTGTTTTCTCTTACACAAACACTGCTGGAGTATGTTTTTACCTCTTGAAGCTGAAGATTAAATCTGTTTTGTGGCTTTTCAGGCTTTTTCCTCTGTTCAAGTAGTGCTACAAGGTCACTTCAAAGGAGACATTAATGTAATTTATAATAATGCTCATCTAATTTTTGAAAATTACTTATAAAATATTAACACAAGAGATAATACCCTGCCTTGATCCTTTTGCAATGGACCTAATGGCTAGACAGGAGGTAATAGAGCTCATCACAGAACAATTCAGGTTTCGTTGGTACCTAAGTACACAAGCAGTTCCTTGAACTTCAGAGCTAAGGAAGCTTTTTGAGCTCGTCTGTGTCTATTGCTTAGCTGTGGGCTCTGATTTGATGTTTTGCTAATGGATATAATGACAAAAATGTAATTTTCTATGGATTTTCTGATCTCCTATGCGTGAGCATAAGGCACAGCCTTTGCCTCAGTTTGAACACATTCTTCTGTCTAGCTCTATATGTTGTCCAAATTTCAAAGATCTTACTTGTCTTTGAATTAGCCTCCTCTTGCAAAGTGAGCTGAAGTCAAGCTTTGAGGTCAATGGTTACTAGGGAAAAAGACTGCACAAGGAAGATGATCACCTTGCCTTGATTCCCTGTGAAAGGCTTGGAAATTACAGGGCCCCTTGGGTCTTGTGTGTCTCCTCACATAGGAGAAGGCCCATTACAGCAACAAGAACATACAAGCAGCCTTCTCCAGAGCCTGTGTGCTCCAAGTACAGTGAGTGTGAATTTTCTGGACCAGTTAGTTCAGTGACAGGGTTTTCCTCCTCTTCAGGACCATCCTTCGAATGGTTTTATAACTTCTTTGCAACGTCGTAGATTTTGGTGGCTTTCTTGCTGTTTCTGAAGCTTCCCACACATCATCAGAAAACTTTAAAAACATGTTGCTATATGGAGGAGTATGGTAATGAAAGAAATTTATGCTGAAAATGCTCTTACTTGCTGAATAGATGCTGTTTAGCCTAGAGCATGTTTGACCTCAGCCACCTTCTTTCCTGTTTTTTTTTTTACTCACATCGAGCAAGCAAAATAAACAGGTGACACTTTCACATAATGCAAATGCAAAGAATATGCTCTAATAGTGAAGAAATCTGTTTCATAAATTTATCTTTCATGTTTTTATTAGAATACATACATATATATGTGTGTGTTTGTATTTTTTTAAAACTTATTAAAAATACGCCTTCCATTTTTAGCCTACTTAGCTTGGTAGTAGGATCAATATATAAACATTTTCAGGAGCACAAAGAATCAATTTCAAGCACGTTCACTTGATAGAATTAGATTTTCTATTAACAGTAGAACCACCAATTTATCTGTGGTTACCACAGGTTATCTGTGGGGCTTTTTAACTGTTACATATCTGTGGTTTGGGATTGTGAGTCAGAAGAATACTGCTCACTGGGAGGAAACTATGCCATCCCTCTTTCATTTCAAGAAATGTAGCAATTCATAGTTCTGTCACTCACATATGCTTAAAAGAAGACAAGGAGAAGACAATTCTTCTGTCACTTTTCCGCGATATGAAGTCACAGTTTTGTTTCAACAGGATGAATTTAAAACAAGGGACAAGTATAGGAAAAATGTGTTTCTATTTAGCCTCTGAGATCATAATCCTGTTACTGAGATGAGGAGTGGATAGCACTAAGGTAAATATTGTCACCTATGACTTATTCTACTACCAGAAATGTCCACCATGGCATACATAGCATAATTGCACACCATTTGCTCACTGATCACTGGTTTCCAAGCTGATAAACCATCTACTGGTGAGACAGACTGTTTATTGTCTATGTCAGCTCAGCAAAGGAGAATTAGATCTTCTTCAACTGCTTTATTTTACCAAAGGAAAATTCACTGAAGCAATGCTTAATGCAATATTAAAAGAAAAATTATACAGGCTATATATAGACTTGTTCAATAATGATAATAAGAATAAACATGTTTCTCAGAAGTTAAAGAAATCTAGTGTTGGTTTTGGATAAGTTATTTCTCTGTCATTTATTGAAGAAAAAAAAAACTGATGGGTAGCAGAAAGCCAGAAAAAGCCCCTTTTTTCTGAAAGAGAACAATGTATTGCTGCTTTTACCAGCAATGAATTATTGCTGGTTTTTTTTTTTTTTTCTTACATACTGGGAATATTGTTTCAGATTGTATAGCCTTAGGCTGCTCCTTATCACATTGCTTTAAATACTTATGTTTATGATTGAGTGAAAGTGGAATTTGGAAGAAATAGAATTCGTTCAGTGTAAGCTGTAAAACTTTATCTCAGTCACTCACATACAGATAGCAGATACGTATACATTTATATATATAAAGGTAGCAGATACTACCTTTATATATATAAATAAGAAAGTGGATATAATTAAGACCATGTTTTATGTCATGTCATGTCCCAACATGATGCAAGACAGTGCTTTTTTGTTTTGGTAATTTTCAGACCCAGGAGTCTGCATTCTCAGTGAAGCAAGTCCAGTGAATTGTCATGTTGACTAAAAATAATCAACATATTGAAGTGGGCAGGTTATCTGCAGATTTCCAAGGTATCCAAATACTTTAACAGATACCAGAAATCACAGCATATTTTTCTAGATAAATGTGTTCACATATGAAACTTAAACACTGATGTTTCGTGGCTTTATTGCCAAAACATCACCTGACATTTGCTGTTTATGAAACTCTCTTTTTACTCATTATGCTATTTAGATATTTCTTTAATACAAACCTCAGTTTTCCAGAAAACCATAATATCATGTCTTGGATGGTTATTATATACAGATACTATTGTCTCTAAACTTTGCAATGTAAGTACTTTTAAGTCCAAGCATATAAATTACATTTTAGATGGGTTTTGTCTTGCTGAATTGTCTTGCTTTAGTTACAAGTTGCTTGTGATTTACACCATGTAGCAGACACAGGAGTTACAAAATTTAAAAGTAATTTAAAATTTAAGTCATTTTTAGGAAAGTGTCACTAATGAAGCCATTAACAACTGTGTTGTGCACTCCTGGAAGAGTCACTCACTAATGTAAAGCAGAATTATAAACCCTGGAATGAGGAGTTTGTAATGTAAGCACTGACACTAACAGAACTGTAGCACAGGATGGTGTCACTGTAATTAGCTTAGTGCTAGTACAAATCATGTTTTATTATTCTTCCAGCCTCTGCAAGAAGAGATAGTTTATTTCTTTCAGATATAATTGCATTTGTTACATTTTTTGATATTGCAGAAATAATACGAGCATGAAAAAGCAAGATGACTTTCAGAGCACTCAATATCAGAATTTTTGGGATATCATTAGAGAGGAGATGATGGGGGAAAAGTGGAAAACAAAAACAAAGCTTTCAAGTTTCAGATATTTTCTGCTTTTTTTTTTTTTTTTTAGGATTCCTTTTCAGGAAAAAATAATCGGATGATGGGTACAGAATAAGTGTTCTCTTATGGATATACTGGCAGGATGACATACAGGGAGCAGAGAATCTACAGATCCTCTCATGATTGTTTTTCAATTAAGAGAGAAAATTCTATTTTTGTTCCCTAGGAGCAAATTACCAGAACACACCATATATGTGCAAGGATGTGTTTTGTTAGGCTCAGGCTCAAGCTCACAGACCAAGTGCCTGGAGTCAGTTGTGTCTTCAGGAGCAGAGCTGGCTGCATTAGTGCTCCAAAATGCTGAATTTGTCCTCTTAGTCTGAAAGTTGACTCTGCTCTAGAGTGAAACTGCAGAGATTTTCTTCACAATCATGAGAAGGGATATGTAATCTGGGAAAGGAATGATGATAGGGCAACCAACGTGTTCATCTGCTGCCAGTAGAAAATGATCGCCTACATTTCTGTGTCTAATTTTAATTTTCCAAATATAAGGAAGACGCAGACAAATGAGTTCAGAGGAGGACTGCCAGGATCACCAGTGCCTGGAGCATGAGCTCTGTGTGAAGAGGCTGAATAAGCCAGGAGGAAGAGTTATCTCCAGAGGACCTAAGAGCTGCGTCCCTACTGTCTGCAGGGAAGGTGTTGAGGAGACACTTCACAATGGTGCTTCTTGGGGGAATAAGAGGTAGCAGGTGTAGCTTGGAACAAGAGATTTTCAGGCTGGATAAAAGGAGAAACTTTATCAGCATGGGAACAGTGAAGCTAAGGAGCTGGATGCCTAGAGAGGCTGTCCAGATAGAGGGCATTCAAATTGTACTTGGCTGCAGCCCATTAAAACACAGTATCTTTAAACTGGTTTGCAGGGTTTTTTAGGAGGTTTTCATTTTTTTTTAATCTCCATTAATCTAGTTGCAATAGCTCTTGAGTTCAATAAGGGATTGCCAACTGAAGACTCAGATTTCTCAGTGGGTTGAGTAAATTTAGTGGTCTTTCTTGTTAGCACGACGCAAGTAGTGAATTTAGAAGTGATTTGGGTATACCAAGAAAGACTCACAGGTGTAAAAATACTCTTAGTTCTGTCCAGGATACCCTTTTACTAGTGTTTTAGATTATTCAGGAACACAGCATTTGAATTTAAGGAATTAACAACAGGGGAAAAAGGCCCATTTTTTTTCTCCGACTGTAAAAAACTGGCATTCAAAACAGGGAGAGGAATTAATAAAAGTGATGCCAGTATAAAGAGCTATTTATATAGCATATACTTGGTTGCTTTCATGTAAGAGCTGTCAAGAGAAAACTGCCAAAAAAATCACTTTTAATAGGAGATATTCATTGCAATGAAGAAACAAGAATGTTATAAAATAATATATTATTTATTTCCATTTTTAAGGTATTAGGAATGCCGTAATCTCAAAACACCTTTATAGTCAGACAAGGAAATGAATACTAATAACAAGAGGCGTCTATTAATTTGAATTTCCTATTGCAAATGGTATCATAAGAGATGAATTAACTGGTACCAGAAACATTGATAGCCATGTTCTGGGGAAGGACACTCAAAAATAACTTCTGAGAAAACTGTTTGACTTGTTATTTGTCACTGATCAGTGTGATCAGTCATTGAAGTATTTTGGAAACTATAAAAATTCTATGAATGCATTGCCCTTTCATGCTTTTCATGTTTGGCTAAAGGCACTGCTGGAACAACAGTGGGAAAAGTCCCTTCATTCCAGTCAGAGGGGGATGGAAGAGGAGAAGAGGGATTCTGCTAGAAAGGATTCCCACTCAGCTATGTTCCCTGCATTTTCCCAAAACCCACATGTGAGAAGACTGTTATGTGCACAGCTTTCAAGGGAGGCACTCAGTAAAAGTGCATTTTTTTAAATTGAGAGCATTTAATGCTGCTTGTAGGTTGATGTTGAAATGTTCCCTCATCCTTAAAGAATTAGAAAAAAAGCTTTTCCAGGATAAATTATTTAATCCTAAATGTTTGCTTGTAAAATAGATTCCCTAAAAGCACAATTTTTTCTTCTTCTTCTTTTTTTTTTTTTTTTTTTTTTTTTTTTTAGTTTTATAGTAAAACTAAACAGTTCTACTGTAAAGCTAGTGAAATGGAAACATTTAAGAAAAGGTAGTTATTGCACTCTTGGGATTACCACCTAAATATAGACCCTGATCAAAAACAGTGAAAGCCATTGGAAAAGCCTCTCCAGCTCAGCTGTTTCTCTGACAGTGTCTCTTTGAAGATGCTAGCTCTCTTAACCTACATATCTTTTGACACCTTGCAACCAGGAGTTCTATTCACTGCCATTTGCACATTTTTTCTGAAAGCAGAGCCTCACACATCCACTTTTCTTTCCAAATTTCTATATAGAATTAAAGAAAGTCACTATAGAATAAGAGATACTTGAAACCAAATGTTTGTTGCATAAAGAAGGCACATGTGTTGCACACATGTAGGAGGACCTTTTAAGATGAGCGATCCACACGACATAGCAACTGACAAAATGTGGCTAATTTTACCATCATCACCATGGGAAAGATTTGAGTTGCATAGAGACAGTATGCAAAGATTGCATAAACTGCCAAACAGATCATAATTAGAAAACTAGCTGTTAATGTATAGTATTGTCCTGTACAAAAACAAACAAAAGAAATCACTCTAGACAAAAACAAACAAAAGAAATCACTCTAGACTGTGTGTAACATTGTGCTTTTATGAAAAGATAACTTTTTCCCAGTGGAAATATACTCCTAAGTTTTTATTGTAAGCTGTGTTCTTCTATTTAGAAAACTGGATCACTGTCAGCTCCCCTGTCTTATCCCCCCCCCAAAAGCCTTTTCCCTTTGAAAGAAAATAAAAATCAGTTTTGCCTACAAGTCAATTTCCTGGTAAAGGATGATGGGGGTGTACTGATAGGGTGTAGCACAAGTTACTTAATGCATTTACAAAAGGCATGTGAGGCATATTACAACTTATTACAACTGCTACAAACAAGGCTTGGAACAGACTAAAGAGAGTTGTAGAGTTATCTTCAATTCAAGTTACTGTGTTAGTTACACCAGCAGCACTTACGCATGATCTTTCCTGGCAGTCACTGTTAACTTCAGTTGTTACTTGAAGAATTCTTTAGTATTTTGGCTCAATGGCTTCAGTGTTTCTAAGGGTCAAGCATCAGATTCAAATAGCTTGTTTTGCTTTTTTTTTCCCCAGTGGGCTAGTTTGACTGCTCTCAGTGTGTGCTGTTGTAAAGGTGGTGTTTGTATGTGTAAGCTGAAAAAAAAATATTTCTGGAAGTTACTTTGGGATTTAATTGCTTCTTCTTTGCTAACTTTGTAGTAGGTTTTTATCAGTGCTATTAAATAGATATAGCAATGCAAAATGTGGTTTTTTTTCTATCTCCCTCGCTCTCCCCTTTCTTTAAATGATGCTCTTGCACTGTGGTTTTGCAGCTCTGATAGACACATCCAGTACACACACAGTACATTCATAATGCCTACATCTTGGATATAACATCACAAAACCAGACTTCAGTTTTTACAGGAGAACAAGACTGGGCAGGTTTGAAGTACTTTGAGGAAGTTTTTCCCTTAAATCAGAGATTCTAATGCCAGGTGACCATAATCAGGTGTCCTGCAGTCATCACTGCTCTTCATTTTTTACAGGGAGTGATTAACCAATAATGGTTCATATTATTGCTGGTATTTGGATAAGTAGCCTGGAGGAACTTTTTTCTCATTTATCACATTTCTGTGTTTAACATATATGATGTTTAAAGAAAAGAAATACTAACACTCTAGTGCTACCTATTATATAGTACTATTTGTATATGAAGACTGCATTTATGTCATAAAGTGAACAAACTAGTCACCAAGGACACTAACCACAACAAGGTTTGTTGGGTTTTGGGGATGTGGTTTTTAATTCAAATGAGATCTCTGTGGAAACAGGTACTAGTCTGAAGTGACATTAAAAATAAACAGTTCTCAAGTATAACAGATTGAGAAATTGGCAATTAGGAATTTCATGATGGCATTGCAAGGACTTGTATATATTACAGATTTTTATGTGATCTTTTTAGTTTTACTGAAGACACTGGGAGCATTCTTCAGATGCATAAAAATAGATTCTTTTTTCTAGAATAAAGACTTCACTTACAGCAAGGAAAGTACAGAAAAATGGATATTGTAGAGGCTGCTGTGAGTTACTGTTCAAACTTACTGTGAACACATTCTCTTCAACAGTTAATTTCTGCCTGAAACAAATAATTATAGCATCAATACCTTATTCTGCTAACTAAAGTAACTTGAAATTTGTTGAAAAATAGAGTCTCTAACATGAATGAGTGAATTATAAGTGTTTTTTCTTCAGTAAGTACACTGTTTCTTATTTTCTGAACAATTACCTCATTCATACTTTTTTAACTTGGAAAATCAGGACAAAACACAGGTTATTTCTGGTGCACAGTCTGGTGCTGTATCTGTATGTAAGAAGTATGTCAGAAATACCAAATACTTCATTCAGGGCTTGAATGATGAAAATATATAGACTTTGATTCACTAATGTATAGCTTCACTTTCTCTTCCAGTTTCTTAGTTTTACAGCCACTACTTATTAGTTAATAATTCCAGATATGAGCGGAGGTGAAGTGGGTGGTGTATCAGCCAGAACAATGACTTATAATGAAAACCAGCTTGTACAGGACTCAGAAGATATTGTGATATACCTATTAACTGCTCATCTTAATTTTTAGGCAATTTTTAATTGTAATTCTTTTGTGAAACTCATTTATTACTGTTACATAACTTAGAAGGAAAATGAGGTACTCTCTTTTGGTGGGGAACTGATCATGGGCACATCCTAAATTTTTCCTGGGTGAAGGAGGAATATTCTCAGAAATTTACAGAAGAATAGCAAGAACAGTATTTCCAATAATTATTATCAACTAATTTTGCAGTGAGTCATAAAGGAAGATAGTGTACTGGTTTTAAATTAAAAGAACATTAAAAATTAAAAGGTGATTAGAAAACAAAGAAGAATTGTACAGTTTTTCTTTCCAGGCAACAGAAGGCCAATGGCTATTTTGAAGCTTCAAGGATTTTTTTGAGGAGTCTGTTTAGATGAGGTAGTAGATTTCATGTGAATTGTTATTACTGTGTTATTCTGGCACCCAGTGTATTTGTCAAGTTTCAAATGAAATTTTCAACTCAGGAAGTTTAAGGTCATCATTTGACATACATCTTGTGTTAATTCAAAAAACAGTGAAAAGTGGTTGTTATTGTATCCATCTGTAGCAGTTGAAAGCAATTTTAGTAGGCTTTGGAATAAATACATACAAGATGATACACATTTTTCAACTGAGTCTGACATCTGACTTCATGAATAAAAAAGACCCTATTAATCATGAGGTGATAGAGTCACATACATTGTGTTTATCATTCTTGCTGGAGAGTAAGTTGTCTCTTGTTAATGGTTTGAAGAAATACATAGTAATTACACAATACAAATAAGAAAGTAAAAAATACAGTTAACTTTTGTGGAAGCGTAAATTTTGGTCTCTAACTTTATGTTACTGCTTCACAAATTATAGTGTGAGCATGTAGGGAATGTAATTTCTTCATCTATGATTGAGCAATATGGATATAGGAATGTGTATGTGAACAATACTTAATTTCATCGCCCAAAAAAGCTTAAGCTAACTATACATAGATGATTTCAAATATCAGATGTGCTCATGCAATCTAGAGAAGGTATGCAAGGACTCTGCATCAAGGATATAGAAATAGTGTTTTCAAATAATCTTCCATAGTATAAATGAACAACAGTTCAATATCACAGTATTTATTCCCTGGAGTTGACACAGCACGTCAGGATGTATAGCCAGACTACATGGGGAGGGATCTATTGCCACTTATGGATATTTATTGAAATACTCATTTTTTATCTATACCAGATAATTATGTGGGAAACAAAGAATCTTTACTTGTGGGTAGACTTTCAAATATCACCTGGCTCATATTCCCCTTGAAGGAGGCAGAATTCTTGACTACTGGACATGTATTCTGATATGCAATTGAAGTGATTTGATTATTTCAGTTGATTTTTAATAATGATTTAGTACCTCCAGCTTGTATGTTCTGTCCAACCTCATTTTGTACATATTATGCATAGCTCTTGGGGATTCCTGAATGTTTTACCTATCTATTAGTGTCTGCAAGGAAAGGAAAGACTGAAGTACTAACTCGTATGATGAGTTGATTGCATAAATTACCTTCTAGTCTTTCTAGTGTAAGACGGTTTTCTTCTCCCCTCTTCACACCTCTTCCATCATTTTCATTTGACATTCAGTGCATTATATTAAGGGATGAAGCTTTTTTGTAAGTATTAGAACTAATACAAAAAATATTGAAAAATTGGGATTTTCGTGCTACTAGGCTCAACAGTCATCTAGTCAAAGTCAGAGGATCAGAGACTGAACTTCTTTGATGAAATCTGAAGGAATGGAGAACACTGAAACAGAAAGCTCTAAGTGTTTAACAAATCAGTGCATTCTTAAGTCTTACAGATTTTAGATTCTTTTTTAAAACTTCCCACCTCTTGTTGAGGTATCCTCTTAGTAATGCTTTACTGCTGCTCCATATTTCTCTTCTTCTGCCTTAGAAGTCCTGAAGTATGTCAGTGTCTCTTTGTAAGGTGTGTAACAGGACATTCTTGAAAACCACATTCCATAAAAATGGCTTAATGGATAACAAGGTGTGCCAGTAACAAAACCTATTTGCTGTTTTTTTCTTTTCATTATTTTAAAATAACAGTATACAAGCCCTGTGTGCTGTAGAAGTAGTCTTGCCAGCTCTAGGGTTATATCAATATACACCACAAGATAGGAGTTATCTATATGTACAACAGTGTGGCAGACTTCAGCTATTAGAACTGAAAACAGATTTAGTACAAAATGGAGAGCTAAAATGACATATAGCAGGGCTGGCAGCATCATTTCCATAATCCTTTTAAAATATTTTGGAAGATTTTTCTAGTGGTTGTATTTTTCTGAGAGCTGTTTTCTTGTTCTTGTGCATGCTGTGGTTTCTGGCTCTTGGTCTTTTGTTCTAAGACTTAAGTCTATCATAAGTCATTATGGACTGTTCTGTGTCTTTTTGTGTGTAGGAGAAAGAGACTTTGTGAGCTACTGTGTAGTACAGGTGCGTGTTCAGACTCAGTGATGTACGTGGTCCTCAATTCTGTGTGACTGTGAAAACTGCCCACATATTTTCACATCACTGGTTAGGGAAGTCTAGAACTGGGAACCACCCCTTTTCTCCCTCAGGCCCAGCATTGCCTCCATGTGTAGGCAGCTGTAAGCAGCAGGCCTGAATGGATTTTGGCAGGGGGAGAAGGCACAGGTGACTGCCTTGTGGCACTCAGGAGCAGGCAGTCACAGCTCTGCATCAGTGTAGGGATAGCAGGACATCTTCACGTACCACTAGCCACTGCTAATGCCAGTTATTTGCCCAGTAAGACATAAACAGTGAGAGCAATTTTGGAGGCCATAAACTAGAATTCATTGGGAGCTGAAATTATAAATAATATATGATGAGTAATACATAATAAATTACATTGTCATCAGCTGTCCTGAGTTACAGGACACACAAACCAAAGCAGCAATTGTCCCCTCATCAATAAAGTGCTGCAAGTCTGCAAGACTTATCTCTTCCATTGCAGACTTTTCTATGCTCTTGCTTTGCATCCCTTTGTGCAGTTCTAAAGGCTGTTAGCTGATGCTCTTGCTGGAAAGTAGCTACCATGGATGATTGTTTTTCCATGACACAATAGTGGTGGGTGTCACTATAAGTGGTGTGTTTTTAGGTGTGTGATCTACACACAGGTTTCTCCTAGTTTAAAGGAAGTTCATTACTTGGTTTTTTAGATATTTTAAAAAATATTATAAGGCATCTGCCTCTACCTATCCATAGTAAATTACAAGTGTGAAATGCACAGTATTAAGCAGTGCCTTGCATGTGAATTTGCCAAGTCATCACCAGATGCAGTCCCAGTAATTTCCAGGGCACAGTTTTTGTCTTGGCTTCTTGCTAGTTGTAAAACTTTATGAATGCCAGACTGCCTAACAGGTGTTGTCCTTTTACTTTCTGTATTCATTATGTAGCAGACACCTGATTATGTGGTTTTGTCCATCCTTTAGTTAGTTATTCTTCACATACTCTTGTCTTCCCATCTATTTGAGATAGACCAGTTTGTCTCTTTATAATACCTAGTCTTTCTTTTATTTTTTCCTAACAGCAGATGATATGGATTCTTGTAGTATTGTAGAATTCTATATATAGTACTCTATTCTATACTACTATATGTGGTATTCTGTCCTGACTAAATATTTGTAGCATTTCTATGCATGACCTACATATGGTCACCTTTATTCTTTTGAGGTACACCTTTATCCTTGTGGATAAAAAAAATTTGATCTTTTTATTTGAAGGCCTCAATAATATATTGTAACAGGAAGAAGAAATGGATATTTCAGAGATTCTTATGTATAGGGGCTAATTTTGCAGAATCTGTGTATGGGTTTGGATATTTAGTTGCATGTGGTAAATTACAGTGTAATGAATTCAGTAGTACTTGGATATAGCTGTCCATTTGTGCATATACTGTTAATCTTACAACAGATATATTTTCTTCTGACTCTGCTCCAGTGTTGTTCACTATAGTATTTTATGCATCTTCTGTTAAGGAACTGTATTTGTCATTCTCAGGAGTACTGTCAATGCAACACTTTAGTGGCCTCCAAAATTCTGTCTGTCACGGGTTTCCCATTCTCAGAACCCCTGAGATATTCATGGGTTCTTTCCTTCTTTTTAGTTCCTGACATCCCACATTCCTTCTTCACACAGAAGCTTGTCACCACTGAGTAATTAAAAAACTTGCCTCCCTTTCATATGCAATGTAAATTGCATAAATTAGAAATGAAAATTTTCCTTGTTCGTATGTCTTTTTGACATAATTTTCCTCAAATTTTAATTTTAAAAATACAGTAACATCACTTGGTAAACATAACCCTTGTTCAGTTGTTATTTTGAATGTTTCTACCCAAACTGTGCATAGGGTAGTGCTACCTTAGGTCCTGCAGACAAAAGCCATGACCATTAGAGTTGTGTCCCATAGAGCTCACCTTGGGGTTAATTCTTACATGTCCAAAAATGGCTTTTTTCTCCCTGAGAGGCCCTACTTTCTTCTTGGCTTATTGCTGCTGTGTCTGATAGCACATGAAGACATAGTAATTCTTCCATCCAAGCATACGGATGTCCTGAGGATGACTTGTTCCAATATTTGTGCGCTGCTTTTAGGGTATAACTGAGTATCTCCACTAAAGATGTCAGTAGTAACAGGCTGCTTACAACACCACTGACTTCATAAAGTCATTAGAAGAGGATCTGTGTCATTAGTCATGTCTAACTGGCGCTTGCTCACTTAAAGCACAGAAAATTAAATAAATGCAATGGGAAAAAAACCTTACATGCACTTAGCCATGAAAATAATTAGTGTAATTAAATATGTTTCTTCAGGATTATTAGTGGAAAATTATTTTTAAAAACTGTGAAAGTCATTATCAAATGCAAACAGCATATATTTATATAAGAGTACAGTTGTCAAATCTGTCTGTTTCATAAATATACAAGAAGGTATTGACTTCCCTGATTTTCTCTGTAAGTTCTATTTTTTGTTGCTTTCTTGTGAAATAGATAACTAATCAAAAGAATCAAAATGCTGAATAGGCTGTGTGTTATGCTGGTGCAGATCACAATAGGTGTTTTATTTTATTCTTTCTTTATTGACTAATATATTTACATTTATCTTACGTAGTACAGTACATGCAATGACTGTGTTTTCTGTATATCATTATCTCTAATGTACTTCAGGTTTTAAGTTGCTGCAAAAATTTTTCATATTGCAGAATGATATATTAGCATCTCTTCATCCTCGGTTCAGAGGGATTTTTTTTTTCCTGGCATCTCAGCATTTGTTCAAGTGAGTTACACATTCGCAGGAGGAAAGTACCAGACATCCATGTTGTCACTGCAGGATAGCCCTCAAACTCTAGTAGATGACTTAGGAACTATGTTTTTGCAACATCACTAAACCAGTTTGTTTAGGGAAGTGTGGATAAAAACTGAATCTATTTAATATTAGCAAAAGGTAGCTTAACACATGACTGTGGGCAGAGTGGGGGGAATGTGATGTTGAGCTATTCACTCTACCCACTTTCCCATTTTTTAGTCAGCCTGGATTTCTCTCTTCTTTCTCTTCTTTGTTTCTTTCCCTTTTTAAGACCATGGTTAAACAAGTGTTCTTTGACAGATAAATATTGCTCTCCCAGGTAAGAGGGACAACGTTTGATATTGTTTCTTTATGCATAGGAAAGAAGGCAAAAAAAAAGTGTTGATATTTCAGTCCAAGATTTTTATGTGATTTATTATTCATAAGTTTTTATAGTTCTGGAAAAAGAAATCACTATATTGCTTCAATGGAAAGTAATTTGTGGGTTGGAGATTAGAGCAGTGGTATATTTCTTTCAATCAAATCTTACAGATTTATAAACATCAATATGTTTAAGACCTCATACAGAGTTGGCAATGTCTGTTAAAGATTTATTGTTGCAGTAGCAGCATATTTGTGGAAATAATAAGAGGCCATATGTCACTTCTGAGCTGCACCTGCAATTTGCACTGATGTCTGTTCAAGAAGCATCTGAATGGGTTTAGTCTATATGCCCTCTGAAACTGAGGTCAGCTAAAATTGCCTGTCCATTTCAGTGCCCCATAAAATTTGGTGACTTAAAAGTTCCTGCCTTTCTAAATAGGGCAGATCAAAGAGAAAATGACAGTGTTGCTAAAGAAATATTATACTTAGTGGATAGAAGCCATTATCAGGAATTTCCTGTCCTCTGGGTGGTTTCATGACTCTTGGTCTCACAGCTTGTGAGTCCTGCTTTTTAAGCCATGCTAAAATAATTTTCTCCCAAGCAGACTGATCCACTGAGTAGTTACTAACATCGAAAGTAATATCTTTTTTCTTAATACATTTTTAGGAACCTCTTATAGCTTGACATACTTTTTATTCTCTTCTTGATTTTAGCAAATGAGATATACTTTCATTTTGGAGAAATAAAGATATAATTTTCAGCACTTGATATGTTCAACTGATAGAGCAAGAATGAACTGTCCTCATTCCATTTTGAGCCTAGAAAGATTTGTTGATAAGTACTCTATCACATTATGTCATATCACAGAAATTTCCATCTTGTGTAATGATCTCTTGTTATTACAGGAGGATGAATGCAACAGCAGGACATTTGTACATAATACTTAGTTCTGTGTAATATTTAATCCCTCTGTATATATTTTAGAACTATTTTCCACAATTTTTTTTAAATTTTAATTCCTCCTACCTTCAATGCCTTCCTAACAGGGCTTGTTTCAGTGGGTGTTATAATTGAGAGAAACTGAGATAAACCTGCCATTTGTCTTTAAGGCAAGATAACCACTTATGCAACTTTCACTTGAATTGTGGTTGCTGAAGCATTTTGCTGTTTCTGATTAGTCCCACAGAGTGTGAGAATCCTCATCTTGTCAGTTCAGAGGAGTCATTAAAGCCTGGGTAAGCTGTGATGATGTATGAGCTGTGGGTATGTAAATTCCCTGTTAGCAAATGCATTCTTCATCTTGTCAATTTTTTGATACCTGCTGCTAGCTCTGTAGGTAGCCCTGTGCAGCTGATTGAGGGAAAAATAGGGAAAGTAGATTGCTTGTAAAGAAATAGTAGAGGTGATCCCTACATGTTCATAATTAGGTTTCTTTGGAAGACGTTCTATGAAAACTGATTTTCATGTTACTTGGGTAGAATAACAGTGCAACACAGTGTCTGCTCTTCTGTGTCTACCTTACCACAGAGAAATCTATGATTTCACCTAATATTAAGGCAGTTTTAGAATAGAATAAATAGCATTGAACTGGCAAGTTTGAGATACACATTCTATATTTTTGTATTGTTGTATGTTCAAAAAATAATTTTCAGAGTAAATTCTCAGATATTGTGAAGTATTTAACATAGTTTCTTGTCAATTACTAATTCACAATATAGCTGAGGCTTTTCCACTGGATCCTATTGGTTTCTCTGTAGAAGTTCAGCAACATAAAAATACTCCTGCTATACTTAGTCGTGACCTTCTGTATCAGTAATTTGTTTTCCAGCTGATGGAAATAGATTTTCCTCTTAGCAATAATGATGCTCACACACACAGTGAGTGTACAGTAATACTGCTAATGCAGACCATGCAATCAGCGCTTTGAGCATCACCGTAATGACAGCATAGCAAAGGGTATTTCCTGTCAGGATTACACCTTTTAAGTTCAATTCAACAGGCCAGTTGAGGGTGGCTTTTTTTTTGTTTTCATTACTGCAGAGTCTTTTCATTTTTGCTTGTTTAAGATTCCTAGAAGAAAATAAATTTATAAGCATTTTTAAAACATTTTGCGCATTTTCAGAAAAGCAAGTACATAATTCTGATGACTGCCACTTGCTTACTAGCCTTTAAGATTGTTTCCTGTAAAGGTAACTTTTGTGAAATTTACCATTATTAACAAGTGAAAGTAAACAAAGCACAGTTATGTCCAGCTAGGAAAAAATGACTGCATATTGCAGTGTATGCTTTTAGCAATCATTCACTTACCAGTATGTTTTATTTAATGAAATCCAGATGATTGTTTTTTTTCAACTGAACTGTGAGGCACTCTGCACACACCAAACTGGTTGGTCATGGGAGAGTCTCAAATGGCAGGTGAATATGTTACACGTACTTTTTATAGATACTGAGACATTCCATACAGTTATTAATGAACCAGATTAGAATTATCTCATGGCAATCAGCAGATCAATTTGAGAAGGTTTTCTTAAAATATTTATTTTATACAGAGATTGTTCCAGTTACTAGTGTGAGGGGTTTTGTGCAGCTGGTGATCGTTTCTAGGACTGTGTATGAGTGACTATCCATCAATCATATTGCCTAATTGGTAGGGACAGCTATTTTTTACTCTATTTGTGAAAAAACCCTAAACCGTCTTGGAAAAGCCAAATTTTTGTTAAAAATGTTGTTTAAATGAAAAGCTGCCCGACTGCATTCTTTCCTTCTGTTGATTGCTTTAAACTAATGACAGTGCACATGTATAGAAAAGTCTCAAAATCTTGACATCAGTATTGGCTGAAGATATACTAACAGCTTTTTTTGTGCTAAATCAGTTATGCATTAAAAACATGTCTATCAAGCAGTAAATATCTAATATATAGGTTTTGAAAAAGTGTCTTTGTGGAGTTGTTAGGCTCCATGACTTCTTGTTGTGTGTTTTGGAAGTTGTGTTTTTTTTACCAAGCTTTGTGTTGTGGAACATGAGATCCATTAGCCACGTATTAAGATTAGTATATAGGTAGGTCAGAAGAAGAGGTGGTGAGTTTTTTAGATATTAAGAAATACTAAGTTCATAATAGGCACAATAATTGACAGTCATTAATCAAGATCTGAAAAATGTGTTTTTAGTGCATACTATGCCAACTTTTATTATTTATTAATTTTAATATTGATTTTTTTTATATTTATTAACAGCAGTTAATATCAGGTTATGCAGTATTTCAGACCTTATTGTTAATTTCTTTGTGAACATATCAAACAAATGCACCTTGAGAAGATGCATGAGTTTTGCCCGGGTGGTTCTTGATATAATGAGGAAAAAAAGCTGCTGGACCCATACCAAAGAGAAGTCTGGTATTCTTTAATTTCTCAAAGATTCATTTTTTTTCCTAATTTTTACTGCGAACTGTCTAGTTCTCTTTGGACAAAAAAGCTTGGGATATGAGCATGTTTGAGCACGAGATTATGCCAGTGGACTCTGGAATAAAAGACTCATTTAAGCCCCAGCAGGAAGAATTGTCTCTTCAGCCATAACTAGTCTGTATGAGTAAGTGCTAGAGGATATTGCGAGGCACTTGAGCCAAACTGGCCGTGCTGTTAAATTGTCCAATGTTTCCTGACTTGTTTTTTACTTGGAAACCGGAAAGTATTTCACTGACATTTAACTTCTATTAAGTTTTCAATTCAACAACAACTGAAAGATTTCTTGGGCTTGTGTTCTGTGCAAATTCTGTAAAACTGATCAGTTTACATCATATTAAATGCCTTGTGACAAATATTTATCATCTAGTGTCATTGAACATGAAAAGGGAAAATGCTTCTTCAGATTAAAAAATGAAATTAATGCTTTCAAACAGTTAATAACTTTATTTCCAGTAACTCTTATACTGTGTGTAAATTCAGCAGTGATGCATAGTTTTTTTCAGTATTTACATATCACTGGGTCCTGTGTTTAAAGCAACGTGTTTCTAACATGAAAAAGGAAAATGCTTCTTCAGATTAAAAAATGTAATTAATGCTTTCAAACAGTTAATAAATTTATTTCCAGTAACTCTTACACTGTGTGTAAATTCAGCACTGATGCATAGTTTTTTCAGTATTTACATATCACTGGGTCCTGTGTTTAAAGCAACGTGTTTAAAAATTGGGTTAATTTCTACAGTTGTTATCTGTTTATTGTTATGTGTGCATATGCACTTTGTTACAGCAGAGAATTGTAATTTTCTTGTGAGTCCCTTTGTAACAGTATACTGGACTAGGAACCTGTTGATTGAGTTGTTTGGCAGTTTCCATTCTAAACTCTGATGATCACTGTCTCTCTTTGTTGGTGGTGCTGTTGCTTGTGAGTAGCAAATGGCAGAGAAGAAGTAGGAGAATATACAGAAGGTCCTATACAGGGTAGAAGTCTTCTAGGCTACAGAGGAGCCCTCTATGTGCATGCCTTGTCCCAGAGAGCTCAGGCTGCTGAAGCATCAAACCTTGCCCTTGGCCTTCTCAGCATCCTTCTTGTGACTATAGAAATGCAGCTGTGCAGCCCTCTATGTGCATACCTTGTCCCAGAGAGCTCAGGCTTGCCCTTGGCCTTCTCAGCATCCTTCTTGTGACTATAGAAATGCAGCTGTGACGTGATTTAGATTATACTGCAATTTTAGAAGTAGGTCATAGCCTTAAATGTAGATTCACAGAGAAAGCAGAAAACTGGTGCTTTTGGCAGGCAGTACTTTTGGATTGTAAGTGGCACCAAGGAAGACCCCATGTAGTGCTGAGCAGCTGAACAAATTTTTAGCTCAAGCTCTGTGTATAAATTTGTATGTAATGTTCCTGAACATGCCTTTCCCAGGAAATGTTATGGAAATACAATTCAAAGTGGTTTAGAACCATGTTTAAATTGTAGAATTATTAGACGTAATAGTAGTAATAATAGCTTGCTCTTTGCTTACTACATGCCCTCTGTATTAGTTGAGATTGAGTATCAGTACATCATGACTCTCATTCTGCCAGGACTCTCCTTGTTGAGGGCTTAGTTGGAGGATAGGCAGGGGTTACTGCTCAGTCTTCTCCTTCCCCATGCTGGATTTGTAATGCATGATGGATTTCACCAGTGACAGTTTCACTAAAGCCACTGAGGCAGTGGGGAGCAGGTGCAGAAGAAACCAAATTCTGCTGTGTATATCAGCAAGACCGTTCAGTGGCATCACCCAAAGAACTGATTAGCAGCAACTGCCTGGTGTTTGGAGATAGTACAGGTTTTAGTGTAGCATTGGGGTGAAGGAGAAAATGTAATTTTGACAAAAGGAGCACATAAACAGCTACTGTACTTTTCTCTCTCCTGTTACAGAAGTCCTCTTGATTTCAAGATGTCTTATGAAATATCTTGAACATGAATTCATTTTAATGGCCATGAAGAACTGTATGTCTGTTTTATGTACACTTATATGATGGTACTTTATCTTGTATTGCTGTATTAAAATAATTTTCCCTCTGTTCCTGACACTGGCGAGGCTGCATCTCAAATACTGTGTCTGGCTCTGGGCCCCTCACAGATGAGGGTCAGCCTCTTCCCCTAGCAACCAAAGACAGGACAAGAGGAAATGTCCTCAAGCTGTGCCAGGGGAAGTTCAGGCTGGACACCAGGAAGAATTTCATAGAAAGGGTTCTTAAGCATTGGAACTGTCTTGTCTGGGTGGAGTCAGTATCCTTGGAAGTCTTCAGTAAATGATTGGACATGGTACTTAGTGCTATGGTCAATTTGGCATGGTAGTGTTTGGTAAAAGGTTGGACTCATTGATTGTGGAGGTGATTTCCAATCTAACTGATTCTATATTTCTGTGATAATCATTGGCATTACAATAAAATAGTTCCTTCACAAATGACTTCCTTTTATATTATCTGGTATCTGGTTAATCATGCTTGTCAAGAATGCTCGAAAAGTTATTGAAAATATTCCTTCATACAAAGAAGGAAAGCTTTAATGAATTAGCATTATACTGAACAGCATGTCCAGCTGTTCTGGACAGTTTTCAGAAGGATCTGATGCCTTCTGGCATCAGGCTCCTGCACTGTTCCATTGCCTGACCCCCCTCTTGGTAAAAAAATGCTGCCTGATGTTTCATCTAAACATCCTGTGGCATAGCTTTGAGTCTTTCCCATGGGTCCTGCTACTGGATACCAGGGAGAAGAGCTCAGCACCTCCCTGTCTAATTAATCTCATTTGGAATCTGTAAAGTTCAATCAATGAGGTTACTCTTTAGCCTCCTTTCCTCCAAGCTTGACAAGCCCAAAGTCATCAGACACTCCATTTAAGACACACCTTCTATCCCTGCCACCAGCTTTTCTGCCCTCCTCAGGACAAATTCAAGGACCTTCCCATCATTCTTAAATTGAGGCCCAGAACTGCAGGCAGTTCTCAAGGTGCCACTGCACCAGTGCTGAGTACAGAGGGATGGTCACCTTTCCTGGTCACCTTTCCTGACTGGCTGCTGAAGCTGTTTGATGCACCCCAGGATGGGATTGCCCTCCTGCCTGCCCAGGCTCACACTGCTGACTGATGCTGAACCTGCTGCTGACCAGAACCCACAGACCTCTTACTGCAAAGCTTCTCTCCAGCCACTCCTCTCCCAGTTTATACCTGTGACCAGTGTTACTTCATTCCAAGTGCAGGATCTGGCATTTTGACTTGTTAAATTTCATGCCGTTAATCATATCCCAGTATTCCAGTCTGTCTAGATCCCTCTGCAAGCCTCTGTCCCTCAAGAGAGTCAACTGCACTTCCCAGTTTGGTATCATTGCTGATGTTGCACTCAATAATTGCTAAAAAGCATTTCTCCTGTTTTGCAGACTAATTAGATTACTTTTTAATAATAGTGAAAAATCTTTCTAATTAATTTTATGATTACATTTAAAACATATTGCATCATTCATATCAATACATGACTTGTCTGAGAACAAGAAACAAAACTGTAGTTGAAATACGTTTGTTGTAGTATTTGAGTTGTGACAGCTTCTAACAAGTACAGGTTGAAACAGCTATTTCTTAGAGAAGAGGAAGGGATGTGAAGGAATTACCTCACATATGTAATTTAAATTCATAATCTCAAAAAATGTCAAATAATAAAAACCATAATCCTAAAAAAATAATTTTTTTCAAATAATTTTTCAAATTTTTTTGAAAATTATTTTTCAAATTCTATGAACATTTTTGAAATATCTGTGTGATACATTATAAACTACTTCATAATTTAGTAATTGACTTTCACTATTTTTTTTGCTTTACTCAGAAGAAAAAAAATAAGGAGTTTCTTATAAAGCAGAAATTACTTATTTTGAATAGTTCCATTTTAATATTTCTTTGAATAATTTTTTAGAAATTATTAGAATTGAAACAAAACCTACATTTCTGAAATGGTGTAAAGTGTGGTCAATAAGCAACAAGAAACCGACTTCATAGATAATTTGGTTTTTAAAAATGTTTTCATGGTAGCCTTCATTATGGCATATTGACAGGTTTTGTTTCTGTTTTCATGGGGGGAGATTCTCCTTCAGTTTAACATTTTTTCTCTAGGTGTCATGAGACCCCTATTAGAAAAGAAAGCAAACATTTATAATAATTTGCTTGGCCATGAAAATTATGCTCTTTAAGGAGTGCAGTACAGGTAGTAAGGTTTCTATAGGATGTGAGCTGCTTGAAAGAGAGATGGTGTATTTTTTAAGCTTAAGGTATCATAGCTGTACCTCTCTGCTTCCTCATTTAATGCAAGTAAATTTTTCTTCCTAAAAATTCCATTATTGTGACTTGATATCCTCACAGCATGCTTGCCTTATGTTAAAGTGTCTTCATGTCAATAATTATGGTGTTTTACTGAAGAAGTATTTATTTAAACAAAATATTTGATGCTTCTGAATTTGGGAAAGGTTAATATAGTGAATATAAAAAAATGTTAAGGAATCTGGCGAACCCTGGAGTTGATACAGCAGTGATTGCTGTAATTAATTTTTTCCCAAATATCTTCTGTTGCACAGGGTGCACTCCACAAAATCTATACCATCTGGCTGAAAAATTCCCCATTTAGCTCTGGCAGAAAGGTGATTTTGTCTTGGTAATAACAGTTAATTTGTCACTCAGTACTGCAGGATAATCACCTCTGCTCAATAGACAGCCTAGATTTCAGTGTCAGTAAGGGTTTCTAAGGCGTTCAATGTCCCTGTGTTTAAAAGAAAAAAAAAGACGTAAGATTTAGATTTCTACACTTGGCATTAAAGGAGCATGTTTGCTTAGGGATTCTTAGGACAATTAAGTGCAATGAATCAAACAAGAACTAAATGCAATTAAACTACTCCACTTTATAATTTGTTTTAAATACATTTTTAATAACATTGTAAACAAAGCCTCAGTCTTTTAACTAGCACCTTCTTCCATGGCGCATCTAGCAGTTGTTTATGCTAGATTTTTGTGTCTCAATTAGTTCTAAATTTATTTGGTTCAGAAGTTAATTCAAATTAAGACCACATCAATTCTGAGTAAATGTGTCCAAACAAGAACTAAATGCAATTGAACTACTCCACTTTATAATTTGTTTTAAATACATTTTTAATAACATTGTAAACAAAGCCTCAGTCTTTTAACTAGCACCTTCTTCCATGGCGCATCTAGCAGTTGTTTATGCTAGATTTTCTTTACTTTTTAAGTACAGAGAAGATGTGATGCAACACATGATCCTGAGCTGTGAGGTGTCCCCAGAATGCTGTCTCAGGTGGATCTTTGGGTAGCACTGTGTGCTGATACCTGTGTCAGACTGCCCTAGATACAGCACCTTTATGGGTGCTGGGCTCAGCCTGACACCTGCAGCCTACTGGTGGTTTGCTCTGCAGCTGCTGTTCCTGTGGTACTTCCCTGTGCGATTTGTGTCCTTCCAGGATTGCATAGTGTGGGTTCATAGTGCTTCTCACAAGTAATCTGATGCAGGCAGAATTTCTCAGTGTTTCCTTGGAAGTCCAAACCAAAGTAAAGCTCTTTTCCTTGCCTAAGTGATTTGGAGAACACAAAATCTCTACTGAGAGACTCAACATTGCATGGGGCAGTCCCAAATCTTAACATTATCTTTTTCCTGAAGCTTTGTCCTGGGTATAGTCCATGGCAAGAAACTTAATTTTCTATCCCATGGCTTCTAAGTTTCTTTATTAGTATGTTGAGAGTGATTGTACCCAGCACATACAAGAAAGAAGACAAAATATACTCCTCTCCTACACAGTTTTCCCAAATCATACGAATATTTCTAGCAGGTTGATTCTGAAATGTGTAATAAGTTAAATAAACATCATTCAGATGTTGTGAAATATTGCTTCATTTTTTCCCCCAAAATATATTAACTAGCATTCATTTGACCCATAGAATTCTTGGTCTTTGCCTCTATTTGTGTTTTGTACTGAACTGCATATTTTTCATTTCACATAATCCTTGGTTTTAATAAGTGTACTTCATTACCAAGTATTTGTAAAATTGGATGTGCAAAACTCATTAGATTTGGTGATGCACTCCAAATTGCTTTTTCAGTCTGCTGGTACCAGTAACATGGTGGTTGGCCTAGCTGGGTAGAAAGGGGAAGGTCATATTTTATTCTTCTTCTGTCAGAACACTTAATTATGTTTGTTTGGAAAGTTATCTTTTCATAGAGTTTTCGAAAAGTACTTTAGGCTAAGATATTCATGTCCTCTCCCTTTTAGCATTATAATAGTAATCAATAGTCTTGTCTCAGCCTTGCAGGAAAAAGAGATTTAACTAATTAATATTTATGTGTAATACCTGAAACACTGAATGACTTTGTTTATAGGAAATTCCGTTTTAATGCAAATATGTCACAGGGTTTTCAGAGTCTTACAGCATTAATCTAATCAAGATGAAACTTGAAAGATGAAACAGCAGAGACGATAAATATTTTGCTGTTGGATTTGAGCTGTAACCAAAGCAGATGTGGCAAGTCCTGCTGGCTAGCCACCTCCTTAGCATTGCATCTCCTGTTTCTGTAAAAAGATGACTTCACTAAAAATACATCTTGGAAATCACTCCAGTTAATCCCCAAGGACTGCTTGGAGGCTGTTGGAGAGGGCTCATGGACTGGCCTTGCCTGAACAGTTGTAACGATGCTGGTGTTACCAATGTCCAGCTGTGGTGCTGGGTTTGTCTCCTGATGCTGTGTTCCTGCAGATACGCAGCCCGTGCAACACCCTCTGCTTGATGGTTTCATAATTTCCAAAGTCCAAACAGAAGCAAGAGCTGCTTGACCATGGAACCCAGAGCAATTCTCTGCCCATTTGTGCCAGAGTGGAGAAATGGAAATGGGTTCTTCAAATCTGTGCAGATATATAATCCAAATGGCAGCATGGTCATTGCATTGCAATTATTTTGAATTAAATGAGCTGTAATGCATCAGCATGAATATTTGAAATGTGGAGAACAGTCCTGTGTTGCATATATATAATGAATATTTTAGTCAGCTTAAAGTTGTTAATTCTGTGGTTTATGGTTCATACGCTAGTTCCTTTGGGACACTGCTCCCCAATATAAGAAATTTCTCAAAGTCTTGGCAATTTATAACTTCTTTGTATATATCTGTATGAGGTAATTTTGACTGTGCCAAAGTACAATAAATGTATTGAAACATAAATAGATTTTTTGGCATGGCTAGAGCAGAGTCTTTATTTCTGAAGTTTGTCCTTAATAGTAATCTATATTAATACTTTAAATAGGTAGTGGACTTTTTTTATTTTAACAGGAAAATGGGGTGGAAAAATTCCATGTCATCTGAGAGGAAACCGATGTGATTAGATGTGTACAGACGCTTTAAACACATAAGGATTCATAAACATGTTAGAACTCTTAGTGACATAGGCTAAGACAAAGAGCTAAGAAAGAAAACACTTGAAGGGGAAAACATACCAAATATCTTTGTAATCAATATTTTTCTGGCTTGTATTTTCCAGTAGTATAGGGAAATCTCAGTTATAAGGAACCATTTTATATAGAATGGGAAGATATTTATAGTTCCTTACAAATTACTGTTTCTGCTTAGAGCTTGATTTGTTTTCAGAGATGCTGTACTAAATTTTACTTGGAGACATTGGCACATTGATTACTTCTAGTTTTCAGGTCAATGGGGACTGTGCTCTGCTTATAAAAAAATGAGAGGTTACAGTAAAGAATCTTTGATGGAGTTAATTTAAGATGCAAGGACTTATTTGTATACATACGGATCTACTGACAATGGTACTTAAAAAGCCTCTTTTAGTATAAAACAAAAAATATTGATTAGCTGTGAAAGTTGTCATTTAGCAGTTTACAAGAGCACTTTGAAACCATTTATATGAAAATTAGGAGAAACTGAGTACACTGAATGTTTCATTAATTTTATGTAATGACATACAGTTTTTTCCAAAATATGCAGTAGACTCAGATTGTGCAAATTAGCAGTAACTGTGATAGTCAATATTTTGCCATGTTTTCTGAAGACTTTCCATAAATCCTGTGCTGTAAATACCTCTGACTCACTTTTTTTTTGACTGGTTTCTTATCTTCTCCATGTCTTCTAATTTTATATAAACTAGTTTGTTTGCTGCAATGTTAATAATAGGTAGTTCTTCATCACTTTAAAACCACCTCTCAAAAATAATTATTCAGGAGTTTGCCACTACCTCATGCCTGTGGCCTACAAGTGCCTCAAAACTCCATAAAGATAGAATAAATATTAAAAAAAATATATATATATATTACAGATAAACCTTGATCTCTGCATCTTATAACACATTTTCACCTATTCAGTCTGTCCTGTCATCTTGTAAATAAATTTGATGCTTTTCAATAAAAAAGTAAAAGGAATTTTAATTAATGTCACTACTCTAAAAGGCTATTTCACAATTATATGACTTTCAATTTAGCTGCTAAGTCTGAATCTACACTGAAAGGCTATAAAGTGCTATCTTTTAAAATCAAGGTTGCAAGAGATGAATAATAATCTTTTTTAGATTAATTCTTATAAAGTCTACATCAGATCATTAATCACTGTGGTTTTAGTAAGTCAATAGGAAAAAACAGAGAGAACCCCATTCTTCACTCTCCTTGTGTTTTTCCATCAGAAGCACACCAAGTGTGAGTTATATGAGAACCAGAGTGTTCAGCAATAATTCTGTGACATCCTTATTAATTACATTGCATAAAAATACGAAAATTCCTGGACAAATAGAGGAGTAGGATTAGGCGTTCAGCCTATTTTTATATGTTGCAGTATGAAGAAACTCAAGGAACTTAATTATTTGTCATATTCTGTCTGGATGAAATAAAATAAATGCACGTTGATATCTCTCCTGAATAGCAGAAGAAAACATGCCACCATAGATGGATTCTAGTTAATTTTTCAGGGATGATAATTTATTTAAATGAAGAATATAATTTATTTAATTGCTATCACTGTTATAAATTGCTGTCCATGCATCTGAACAGAATCTCTAAGTATGACTCCAGAGTGCTGCCAAAAGTGCATCTTTAGAGCTTAATATTTGGATCAAAGCGTACTTCAAAAATACATTTTTTATAAATTTCAGTCAGTTATGTTCAAATACTAACATACAAGAATTACATATGCCTAAAGTTTTAGAGTGTAATATTATATCTCAAAATAAATTTTTGCATAAACATATAATAAATTTTTCAGTATAATGCAGTATGAACAAAATTCTGGTGTCTTGTTTTGTTTTTTTCTAATACTTTTTGCATAGTATTTTGGTGACAGCACACCTAATGAACACAGCATGTGATTGATCTATAAAAATATAATACTTGCTTCACTATCTCTGACTATTTCAAATTCTTGCAAAATATTGCAAAAGACATTATAATCCATTTCCTGTGTGACTATGTTGTCATTTAGCTCTTCCAGCAGTGACCAACACTGGAAACTGTGACTAAAACCAAAATGGAAAAAAACCAAAGTATGCAGAGATACATCTCCAGAATATTACCCCAACTTGCCAAGGCTATCCTGAGCTCAGGGTATTTTCTTCTGGTGAATCTTCTGGTCAATCCTTAAAACTCAAATTAGGAGGATTCCTGGGCGGAAAGCTTTCTTGTGCTAGTTCTGAGACTGCTGCTTGCAAGGGTCTCCTGTTTTCCCCATAGCTGTTATTTTTCCTGATACAATTTCCAAGGACTTAGAATCAGCAAATCATTTTGTTTGTAAAAGTGAAGTGTGTTTTAATGTCTTTACATTTATTTACATGATATTTCAGCTGTAATTTTATCACCAGATGTCATAAGATGTAGTTTTATAGCCAGTCCAGCCTTCAGAACTTTGACTTAGGTCAGCGTCATCAGTAAACTCTGTTTCCCACTGTTCATTGCTTTCCCTGGCTTCAGACTTCTACTGGATCTCTGAAACACTCAACTAATTACTTCCTTCCAGTGTGAATACTGATGATTTACTACAGATTTTCACCAGTGTTTAAACACATTGTCTGTTTCCATGAGAGGCCCTTCCTTCTAACACCACATCATCCTGGTCTTTTGGAAATCAGGTATCTGGTTATCAGTTTACTTTCTAACCTGGTCCAGGTTAGTTTGTTCTTTAGAGAACCCTCATAGATGCATGAGAAATTATTTCTCTTTAAAATAGCCATCTCTCAGCTCTTTACCTATCTAATGTATTTATTTTATTGTTCACTAAATGCATTGTTTATTCTGATTTGTAGTAATTTAATTGGACGTTCTTAGAAAATTTTTATTGCACTGTCTTCCTCCCAACCACCTGTCACAGTTTCCTCCCATTATGAACCCAGACAGAGAAAAAGTATTTTATTTTTGTGTTCTGACCTCATCTTCCTTGAATCCTCCTTTTACAACCTGAACATCTGTCAGACCTACCAGCTCTCTGTCTGGCTTCCAAATCTCTGAATACTATGTTTTTTTTATACTTCTTCAAGTTGTTCCTCAAAGTTTTCTTTTACTTGCTTTGTGTAAACTGTACATTGTTTTGTTTGGGTTTTTTTAGGCCGATAGTTTATGGTTGTTTTTGCTTTCCTTATTTGAATACAATGTTGGATTTTAAAAAGATCTTTATCTTGAATTCAATAATTGAGATAAATATAATTCCATACCCTGCATATGTCATCTCTTTGATTTTTAGGCATACCCACAGCTAGATCCCTTGTACTTCAAAGGAGGTCTTTTCTTTTTTGTACATACTCTTCCCATCCCGGATGTGTTCTCAGTTCCATTTGTGTCCCAGTTCTTCCTCCAGACACTGCTGTTTCAGCCCATGGCTGTAGCTTTGCCACAGAGCATCCCCATCTCTCTGAGTGTGCTCATGCCATAGTGAAGATGTGGCAAAGGCTGCTACTGTGCAGGTCGCAGCTTTCAGCTCTCAAATGACCTGAGAATTTTGTCTCTGGAAGTTTTGTCCTTCTCTGTTTCCTTTTTTACTGTAAGGACTCTAAATTGCTGCCGCTGGTATGTGTCTGGAGTCTGCACAGACGTAACGGGTCTGCAGGAGGCACTTCTTCTCAGAGCCATTTCAGGTCTCTGTCCATGTCGTGTTTATCTGTGACATCTGTCACAATATTCTGTGACATTTCTGAGAGAATAGTGAAGTTCTAGGCTCACCAGGTTTGACTGCTGTGACACTGGAATTCATCAGCTGAAACCCCTTTAGGATTTGGGCATCCATGTTTATTAGCAAGCATGGAGTTAATTTCTTTTGTATTTGCCAAAGATTAGTGAGACAGCTGCTTACATTATTCTGAGTTGGGTGATGTACAGGCCCAAGAATAACCAAACATGTAATGGCCATACTCTGCATCTACAAGCATTTGACAAACCTTAGTCTGGAAATTACACTTCTACAATAGACTCGGAAATATCCATTTTCTACTGTAATTACAAAAAATGCAGAATGCCACATGCCAAAAGAGAAGACATAGCAAGGGTGAAAGTTGTCATCTGAGGCAAATCTCTATGAATTTAAGTGCTTTACATGGAATTTGATGTTGTGCACAGATTTTAAAATAAGTAATCTTCTTATAAAGCAGTTTCTCCTATTAATCTAGTGATGTAAGTATATATGCCAGTTTGTGATTTTGGAGGATAGTGTTATCAATGTGAGGATGAATTTGCTTGGTTGTCAGCATCATTGTATAGTGTTTTAAGTGGAGAAGATTATGAGTGAGTAGTTGTCCATTGATTTTATTGTTGCTGCAGGTTGAAGTGCACTGGTTTGCTCTTATTTTGATGCAATATTATTTACAGATGTATTCAGTATTGAGGAGAATAAAATTATTTTGTAAATAAATTTGCAGTGGAAAACCTTACCAGTAAATTACACATGGAAGAAATATTTAGTTTTTACCTTTAAGAATGTATCTGTTTCCTTCCTCTGCTTTGCTATAATCTAAATGTTTGAGACATATATGGTCTTTATCAAATAAAATGTTTCAAAGCACTTTTGAGATTTATACAGCATATAAGGTTGCACGTAAACTTGCACTTACATTTTCCCTCAGTGTCTGTTGGAAGTTAATTTTCCTTATTGTTTCACATGGTTTTGTCACATATTTGCTGTCATTGTTTTAGTTCATTTCAGTAGCTATTGCATTTGCAGACACAAAGGGAGTATAAATGCTGGCAGTTGCAAATCAAAACATTTCTTCATTTGTAATGCTTGAATGCAGTGATTTTCTGGAGGAATATGAAAGAGTACTGGAAGATGCAGGTTCCCAAGAGAACTAGAATTTGTTCTTCTGTTCATTGCAAGACCTAGGCATTGAGCTCCAGACCTGGAATTTATGACTTTTTGTAAATGTAAATGTGTGTGAGGTCCCAAAGTTTACACAGTTACTGAATGAATGAGGCAGATGAACTGGAGATGAATAGCACCTCCGGGCAGAGAAGGGTGTGGAAATGGGACTGATGTGCTTGAAATTCAGCACATAGACAGCAGTCACACGACTTGGTCAGGTGCCACTGTGAAAGTGAGTTTCAAAGCCTGAATCATCTTCCTAGATACCAAATCTATTATTTGGGTATGGCTAACTGTGCCACTTTAACCCTTCCAGGAGAGCACTCCCAGCTTCCTTGACCAGCTGGAGCTTGGGACGTACTGTCTTGACAAGGTGAATCGAAAATATTCTGCCTTCATGTTGATGGCTCTCTTTAATATGTATTTTACAAACACGTTCATGCTTCTTGAAGGTTGTAGATGTGCTAAAGCAAGGTAATTATGATGGAATGAATATTAAGTTAAAATCAGATGGTTATTAAATATACCTGAGGCATTTCTAAATCTTAGAATTCTTAGAGAATTTAATATTCTTTTAAGTGTGAATCACATCTTAGCCTGGGGTGCGAGAATTAAAAAAAAAGGTTCAAGTGAAAAGAATAGCAGGTCATTTAATATTTTATCGGGTAGGGGCATCCAAACCACCATTTATTCACCCAGGAGTTTTTGTATGGCATGGCAAGACTGTTGGGTATTCCAGCTTGCATTATTCAGAGGCACTCAGGCCTTCCAGCTCATGCTTGCCATTCATTTGTCACTGTATGTCTTGGTCTTTCAAGGTGTTGTCCTGCAAGTACTTTTTTTTCTGTGCTACATTAATGAGGTTTGGAACACAGTTATGTTGCTTGCAAGGCAATACCATCAGCAGAGTATTACAAATGAGTCTCAGGTTTTTGGATTCTTTTGATGCTCAAATACTATAAAACTGTGATTTCTATTTTTTTGAAGAGAATGAATAGGTTCTCTGAATTGCAAATAGTGAGTGCTGTGAGCTTTCAACTTGGCAAATTATGCACATTTACAAATCACAGAATCGTGGGATCATAGAATGGTTTGGGTTGGAAGGGACCTTAAAGTTCCAGCCCATCTGCTGGGCAGAGACACATTTTACTTGATCAGATTGCTCGGGGGCTCATCCAGCCTGGCCTCAAACACAGCCAGGGATGGGGCATCCACAGCTTCTCTGGGCAACCTGCTCCATTGCCTCACCACTCTCACAGTGAAGAATTTCTTCCATATATCTGATCTTAATCTATCCCCTATCAGTTTGAAGCCATTTCACCTTGTCCTGTCACTCTATGCCCATGTGAAGAGTCTTTCTCCATCTCTCTTGCAGGGAGAGGGACTGGAATGCTGCTCTGAGGTCTCCCCAGGGCCCTCTATTCTCTAGGCTCTCTCAGCCTCTCCTCAGAGGAGAGGTGCTCCAGGCCCCTGATCATCTTCATGGCCTCTCTGGACCCTCTCCAACAACCGAAAATAAAGGGGAGAAAAAGTCTTGTTTGTTATATCCTTATTTAGCACAGGGATTGATTCTTTAGAGTTAGTAAATCTGTTGCATTGCTGTCAAATGACAGAGGAATTACTCTCTGTATATTTTAAATTTGGGTTTGCAATCAGCAGAGTTAAATGAAATGCAAAATCAGGTATCAGCTCCATTGATTTCTACTATTAGAATTAGCCCTGTGTGCTCTGGAGAAGGAGGCTCTGCAGGTCCCCTGGTCTGCATGTTACAATGCAAGTTGGGGCAGTTCCAGTTTGGAGAATGGACATGCTCTTTCTGAGCCCAGTATGTTACCTATATAAACCAATGGAAAGCTCTCTGCCAGACAATGGAGGTAATGCTGGCTATTTTCTTTCCAAAAGCTCATCAATGTGAGGGAAAAAAAATTAAGAAAGAGTCTGTTCAGTTAGTGTGCAGTCTGCTCTTCGAACAGTTTGCTACAGGAGGTGTCTTTTGAGAATCATCAGCTCATAAACAATGGCAATTCACTTAATGGTATTTACCCTGCATTGTGCCAGTTTGTGTTCTGTCCTGTCATATCTCACTGAATGGACAAATAGAGCACAATATCTGTTCTCTTAAATTTGTATCATTTTCACCTGAATTATAGTTGAAATCAGACAGATGCCTTACCTGAGCTCTTTGGGAACAGAATTCAGCAGTAGTTTGAGTCCTTGAATTAACTGAGTATTAACTGTTTCCTCCTTGTCAATGTTATTTTGGAATGCTTTGCCCCTCTTAAAATTTTTCTTTGCATTACTATCTCAGATCACCTAAGACCTCATTAAAAAATCTTGAAGGGCACTCAGTTTTCTTCTCGAAGTATAGTAGAAGTAGAAGTAGAAGATAATGAGATGGAAGGAAGAAAAAAAATATTTTCTTGAATTTGCCCTTAGTAACAAAGAACAAAAAAAACAGTGTGGAAAATGCAGCAGGGGAAGGTGAAGGAACTGGAGTTTCATAAAATATTTTGGAGTGCTTTCACAGTCTTGTTTAATTTCCACAGAGCTATGTGGTTTGCATATGTCAGTCACTTCAAAGTAATGCTTTGTTTTGATTATGGACGTAACTTGACAATTAAATTGTTTGCATAGTGCTCAGTATATGTAAATTGATACTTAAATGCTGCTGTAAGTATAATTATTTTAATAGCAAAAGGCAAAATCAAATTGACTAACAGAGTTTTTAATTATATTTTAACATAAACCATTTGTGATTTAATACAATGGTGTCTATAAAATTAGATACTATATGCATGTATGTTAAATCAATCCATTAACGTACTGGGTCCAAATTAACTGTTGTTGTATTTCCTTGACTGATCAGAAATTTGTGTTTTATGTTACATTTGAGTAGTCCACTATCATACATGGGAGAGATACATTATTTTTATGGTTGGGTATTCAGCCCTAACTTATTCTGTTTCTTGTTGACTTAAGAGCTTATCTTGGGAAATACATCATCTGGCAAAGAAAAAATCTTTCACATAATATGAAATCATATTCAGTTCAGGAAGAGTAAGATGATATGCATGGAAGTCCCACTGTACTACTACTTCTCTAGATATTCCTTTTACATTACAAACTCTTCAAGTTAGAAAAAAGTTGTTAGGTTGCTGCCAGTTAGCAAAGAGCAGATGGTGTTTATTACTGTGACCGGTAAATTATGTATCTGTGGGAGTAATAAACCCAATTAGCCAAATGTTGATTGTGCTTTTAAGTGCTGTAGTCTTGGTACCTATTTCCATACCTGTGAGTATGTTCAGTATAAACTTCTTTGTGCACTTTCGAAAAAGCTCAGTGGTGCACTTCTGCAGCCTAAATTGTTGGCATTTGTATAAATACCATTTTAGATAATGTCTTCCAAATGAGCCAGTCTTAGACACGTAGTTCCAGGAATTCCTTATTACTTACTTTGTATTTTATTTTCCCATAAATAGTAAAAGTTGGCTACTTCAAGCTTGGCTAGAGTGAATGTTAAAAGCCAGGTGGCTTTGTGTCCTAAAGAATCCTCTTGGCCTTTATTCAATAAAATACAAATCCAGTACAGGGGAAAGTCATGTTTAGCTCAGCATATTCTGCAGTTTTTAGAAATACTGCTCTTCTTGCAGAGTTTCCCAGTAAGGAGCAGTGAGCCATTAAAGAACTTCCCTACCTTTTAGAAGCGTGGGTTGAGATCAGTCACGACCTCTGACTGGTGGCCAGTTTGCTGGCATCTCTAACCCCTCCCCAGCACAGGCTCAAGAAGCCTGAGAACCATTCCTGTGGGCCCTTGGCCTTCACCACCACCCCAGCTGGGCTGGACAAATAGGGACACTCTTAGGAAGAGCAGTGTAATAATCCAGAATGCAGGAAAAAGACTAAAGGTAAAGTGTGACAGAGTTGCAGAAATGTTTGAGTTGGAAGGGAGCTTAAAGATCACCTGGTTCCAGTCACCCTGGCTGTGGGAAGGGCATCTTCCACTAGACCAGGTTGCTGAGAACCCCATCCAGCCTTGCCTTGGACATTAGGATCCTTTTCCTCATTTCTGAGTTGCAAAAAGCAGGCTCTGGTGTTGTCTTTCTGCCAGCAGAAGCTGGTGCTGCTGCACTCTTTTTGAGTATGAATACCCTCTTTGATATCTGAGCCTGATGATTTTAATAGCAGTGGTTTCAGCAGTCGCTTCCTCGCAATCCAAATAAGCAATAGTTGCTATATACATTAAGTAAGGTCTGGTTTGGGTTTTTTAAACATACTTGACAGCTCTGTAGGGTCAAGATCATGTCTTCCGGCATGGCTGTGCAATGCTTGGTACAATGAGTCTCTCTGGATACATCTGCAACTAAATAATAAAACCTTTTGCAATTAACAACTTGTTAATTGAGGATTTAATATAGACGCACAACTTCAATTTGTACCTTGGCTTTTCCTCAATTACCTCACCTTAGATTTAAAAACAGAACCACATAAAATAAAATGCTTGGGTGTTTTACAGATTAGCAGATTTTAATAAATGACACCACTAATGCATGTATTAGAGAATGAGCCATTCAAGTTTTCCTGACTTAAGAAAGTTTAACTGAATAAGGGTATACCAGACACCAATTTTTTCTTTTTATCAGAAAATTCATTTTCATTTTAAAAATTATTTAAATGGGTTTATTTGAATGCCACAACTTGTTATCAGAATTCTGACAGAAAACTGCTAAAAGTGAAAAGTGAGGAGATACTTTTCCTATTTCAGTGTAGAATTTTATATAGAAGATTTTTGTCTGGAGTTGCTGACCATCTGTTTCATTGAGTTATGCCAAAAATGTATTTTCACTGTAGATTTAGATGCTTGCAATGAGCTAGTAAATAGCCAGACAAGTATTGCAGCATCTTCTTCTAGCACACTGTAAATATGAGTTCCCAGCACTTCTCAAGATTAAAAAAGGTGTAATAAAAACCCATTTATTTCTTATGTAAATCTTCTAGTCACAGTAACTTTAATAATTCTAACTTTGTTAATCAGATTTAATTTATTCTTGAAGCAATTTCACTGATTTAAACCTGAAATGAATTTGGCCTGGAGTTTTCAAGAAGTTGTATTTTGTCTTTGAACATTTATTTTTTCTGCGCACAGCCTAGCATTGGGTTATTGTTCAAAGCCCAACAGAGAGAGGAGGCCCAGTGAGCTCTGTAGGAAAGGGCAGCTTTCTCCATTTCTCCTTTTGTTCTGGGACTGCTGCAGAGACATTTCTCTGATACAAGACTAGAAGAAAGCAGTAGTACACGTTCTTTGGAGTAGATCTCCAGGGTACATTCATTTTCTGCTTCTGGTATTTGCTGTCTCCTGACATGCCCTCCTAAAGTAGAACCCTGCAAAGTTCAGTCCAACCAAATAGGTGTCTTGGAAGCTCTTCTCCAAGAGACAGCAAGCATCACATCACATAGCTGTAGTAAAAAAAAATAATGTTGCATGCTTATCTGGAACACTAAATTCATTTTGTTAAAGCCAAGAAGTACTAGATATTGAATGGGGTAAGCAGCTACATGTAGAGGGAGACAAACGTGGACTCTGCAGAATCTGCTGGGGAATAGACTAGACTAGACTAGACTAGACTAGACTAGAATAGAATAGAATATTATTATTGCTGCTTTTAATGAAGGGATGGGACCACAGTTGGCTAAAAATGATTTATTGCTCAGATAATTATCGGTCTCAGAGGCTGTGAGGTTTAAGATAGCGAGCAGTTAGTCATAGCTCAAAATGGTCATGAGTTGTTCGTTACAAGACAATATATAACTTTCTAACCCAATGGACAGTTCCCACAAAGTTTATTTTGCTGTTTTAACCTATCACCTTTACGTAATTCTGCTGCACTGCAGATACTTTTATCCAGTGGGCTACTATCCCACGTACACACATATGCTTCTATTACAACCTCTGAACTCTTAGCTTACTCTGTGCAATTACACCCCTATATTATAAACCCTTCACCATCTTGTCAATACAGTTTCTCACTTACTTAAGGCATATTCTTACTTACAGCTATAGAAACATAGGTTTTTAATTTTTCTGCCTAATGTCTGTGTACTTTATTTTTACATCAATCTGAGGTTCTTCCAAGGCTGCAAATCAAACCCTCCTGTGTCTATGGAAGTTTCTATCTTTCCATTTCCCACAGCAGAATAGTTCCAGTAGGATAAGACCTGCAATGTTCAGCCCAAATGCCTGACCAATTCAAGGCTGACCAAAAGTTAAAGCATGTTATTACAGGCAATGTAGTACAATGCTTACAAAATGTTGAGAAAAATAAATTTTGCCTTCATAGTAGTCCAGTACTTCCTTAACATGAAGTCCCTTGTGCATATCAAAACATGAGATACTTTTAAAATAAATGCTGTTCTAAATTAAATGAGCTGTCAGAAGTCCTAGAATAGGACCTTAATTATAGGCAGGTCTCAAACAGTAAGGTTTTATTCAGGCGTGACCATCTTTGTCTTCTCCACTGTTCTTGAGAACAGGACTGAATTTAGAAAGATTCTTCCCCACCCTTCTACCCCCGTCCTCCTCTCCATGAATAAGGGAAGGATTTTGTGAGGATAAGTAGCTCTGAAAATGGAATGACACTTCGTCTCTCCACAAAGGAACTGATAGCAGTGGTGAACATACTGAGAAATAATAAACCTGTTTCATGTTGTCAAGCCAGGGCTGTTTCTGGTTTGCTGCTTCTAGAAGAAATTAATTTCTTCTCTCAGTTCAGGGCTTTGTTCTGCATTATCTTACAGCTGGAAACATTTGTCTTATCCCATTCGTTATTTATCTAGCTTTTGTTACTGCTATGAATACTGATCTGTGTATAAAATAGAAACAGTCACTGACACCAACATGTTTTTTGAATGATAAGCATATTCCTTGATTCTGGTTGTAAAACCCTATTAAATTAGATTTTATAAAGTAAGAAGTGTTACAGTTCTAATAGAAATGTATTCAGACTGCATCAATTAGGGAAACAAATATTCTTCTAAATGTAAACATGCATTTTCTACCAGTCAATGTACTTTGCTTGAGGCTTGAATGCTGATGCTATAAACTATCCCTTAGATTTTTTTTATACCTGTGGTATGTTGTCCAGAGGTAGTTTGAACAAAAAACTTTTGATGAAAACTGGGGAGCCAGAGCTTTGGCTTTGGGCACCTTACTGTCTGATTGCTTGTGTGAAGTGTGAAAGTAATCAGGATGCAGATAAATCTGCTGAAACTGTGTGTATATATTGGTTGGGGAAGATTTTGGAGGTACTGGCTGTAGATAAAGGAAAGATCTATTGAGCTGTATTCGCTGTCAGATTTTATTTTGCAGAGGAGAAGGTTTATTCCTCTGTTGTTGATACACAAAACATCATGCATTTGATTATAAGTAAAGCATCCCCTGCTTTCACCTGATCATTTTCCCCTGAAGACATGCATCATCTCCCCCAGACAAATGATAAAAAAAATCTAAGAAAATAGTGTAAAAAATCTCTGCCATAAACCAGGAAGGGTTTCTGCAAGCTAGAAAGCCTAACTTGTTCATCATGTTCATAAACATGATTGAAAAGTTAAGCCCCCTATAAGAACATCTAGAAACACAACAATATTTTTCAAATGGAAGTTTGTTTGCTCCCTAGCAGTAAAAGCTTTCTTTTTATCTCTCTCTTCTATATGTCAGCATTTCTTAGCTATCTTCTAATATGACCAGATACTATCCCAGAGACTTAGAGCTACTATTATTTGGAGAAAATGTGTACACATGGCAGAATTGGATTGGATCTGAGATTGCAGAATGAGATCTGCAGTTACATCTGCTGTACCAGGAATGTATGTTTGTGGGCAAGGCTCACCATTACATGCAGTCCAGCTGCCTGAGTTTCCACATTTTCCTTCACTCTGTGCTCTGGTTGCATGTGCATGCATGTGACTCTATCTGGAGCCTAAACTTTCCAGTATTAAAATTGGTTCTGCCCAGCATATCTTCATTAAGAAAAAAATTAAAAAATCTGTGTTTCAGATTTCCTACATTCTGGATTTCCTATCCTCTTTCTTATGTGCTGCTTTTACCTATATATAAACATAAAGTATATGATTTTTCACAAGTTATTGAGTCAAAGTTACTCTACCAGTACTTTCAGACCTTGGGGAGTTTTAGGGTTATAGATTGTGCTGAGGATATCCAGTGGCTTTAGACATGCTTGGAAGACTGAGCGTAACAGTAGGATGCCAGATATAGTGCCATGGGTTTTCTGCAATTTTAGACAAAACCAAACTAAGAGCAATTCAGTGTTTAGTTGTAAATAACTGCTTCCTTCCTGATACATGTTTTGTAGATAGTGGATGAAATGTGAGTCTCTGTCTGCTACATAATCAATAGAATTAAAATCCCCAGCCACTTATTTCCTGTGAAGTGATTAAAATCCACTTAGCATGTAACATGGTCTATGCTGGCCATACTGCTCCTTTGCAGCAATATGTCAAGGTAATGATTATACAGTTTATGAAGTACTTAAATATAAATGGTCAACATAAATCTTCACAGAGTGTAATTTAATAGTTTTATTCCATTCAGAGAAGAAATGTAGTCATGCTTGGGTTGGCCTTCTCGTAGTTTCCTCCAAAGTTACATAATGTTACAGTTCTTCCACATTTGAAGAGGTAACTTTTCGTAAACACTGAGAAACACTGAAAGGATGCAGCAGGACATGGTTCTTGTCTGATTGGTGATGTGTAAGTATCACAACAGATTTGGTGGTGTAACTTGTGACACCCTCTCTTCCACAGGTGAGAGGGTCCCTGCAGAGAAACAAAAGCTCTGCTCAGCCATCCCTCATAAACCTTTAAATACATGGGTATATAAAAAATAAATTTTTAAATACATGGGTATATAAATGGGTGATTTTTCAAATCTTATTTCTATCAAATAGATTAAATCTAATATCTAGTATTAAAGTTCAGTTCTTGCCATTTCTTCCTCATTGTTTGGTTTATTTTCATACAAAATTGAATAGTCAATTTGAAGCCAACAACTTCTTGTAAGCAAGGTTTTCCTTGGTAGAGGCTGAGCAACAGTTTGAAGACATAGCGTTGTTGATACATTGACTGGGACATTGACTCAAAATCCTTCCCTATTTTGAAGAGCTGATACCTTTTATTAAATCAACAGGTAGAGTTGGAAAAAAGTAAAAACACACCAGCTTGAAAAATCTGGTTTTGGAGCTGCAAATCATGCTAAATTTTCCTGAAAATGTTACTATTTACTACTTCCCCTGTGGGCACATTATCTTCTGGTTTAGGTAGCAGTAGATTTTACTGTACCTATTTATTTTTCCTGTGATACTATTTTTTTAGATAGCTTAACCAGTATTTAAAGCAAGTTAAAAATTATTTTTAATCAAGACACTGGACTAATAGCAAGCTTGGGATTTGGAGCATCTAGCATGATTCAGAGTTTGGGTGTTACTAACATGGCTGATGCATTTGTGTTGTTATATTCTTGCTGGTTAAAGTGAAAACCAGAATATTTCCGCATTTTTTCATTTTTAAAATAGAAGGCAGTGCAAAACAGCATCTATTATAACATCTTTATAGACTTTTGTATGTATTTTTGACAGCAACATTTTCTTGATTGATATTTCCTAACGTCATGTCCTTTTTCTCTGAAATAAAACCAAGGAAATGCTGATACAATGGCACCCCTTATGTTTTGCTGGAGCTTATTCTTTGTTGAAAGCCAGACCAGAATGCTGTCTGTTCAGACTTGAACATAATTCCAAAACCTCTTAAGGAAGTGCTGATGATGTCCAGTCAGGTTCTGAAGACCACATACCATAGCATTTTTAAAAGATGTTGGAAATAATACAAAAAAAAAGAAGAGACTGTTGATTACAGAATAAACAAATTACTTAATAGACTCCTCCCTTTTTGCTGCTTTGTGTCGACATGATATTAACACCTCATTTATTTATTGTTATGTTTTGTGAGTTTCCTGCAGACGTCTCTCCTCTTCCTACAGAAAAAACTCTTGTATGTGTAACATGAAGTGTGCAGTGTTTAGGAATATTCGCAGTGTGGCAGACAAAGCCGGGTTCATTTTGGAAAATGCCCTTGAATATCTACCATGATCTACTGATTGTCATTTGTTCTGGTGCTGGCAGATCAGGTATTTGATGCCAATACACAAAACAGCACTTATGTTCAAGTCAATGTGTGAAGCATCAAATCCTAAAAATCTATCTAAAGCTCTAACTTTGCAGGATGTATTCCTTGCAAGAAAAGCTGCCTAACTTGGGAAAGTGCCTAGTCATTCTCTGAGTTTCATCAGCACCATCTGATAAAACAAATATCTTATTTAGCAGTTCACTAAACCAAACAGCCACTGGCCTTTTAGTCCTGGAGAGGAGCCTCCCAGGGTTCAAATAAACCATGAATGCTTTTACTGTCTTTCACACTAGATATCTTGGTTCTTCAGTCTTTTGGTATCTCTGGTATCTCTGTCAATTAGGCTCAAAGCTAGTTGATTAGTCATCATGTTTATTAAGGTTTTGGAAAAGTACCTGTGGGTCTAAAAGGTTCTCTTATTTTCATTCTAGTTCAATTTTGTTGGGAAATTGCTTGGACCAAGAGGAAACTCTTTAAAGAGGTTACAAGAAGAAACAGGTGCAAAAATGTCCATCCTGGGAAAAGGATCCATGAGGGATAAAGCTAAGGTACTGTGTCTGGATTCTGGTTACAATTGGTTGAAACATATGTTGTTTTAGGTGTTACACTTAGATTGCCTGTCTGTTTATTAATGACTCAATTAATGACTCAATTGAAAGGCCTGTAATGGACTCTTGACTGCAAGGCTAGTTTGTTTTTTTCTAGTTACATAATTTGCTTAAATATAATTTTTTTCTTGCTACACCAACCTTGCTTAGATCTTCACAGTTGCTATAGTATCACTGTTATTTAAGTAGTTCACATAAAAAAGAAACCAGTTTAAAGTTCATTTGTTCTGAGAAAAGTCTCTTTGAAAGTACAGTTTGTATATATTACTGCTTTAATATTGGTGTACATAAATGAGTTTTTGCTTTTGTTTTCTCTTTCTTTAGAGATGGAGGGTTTTTTAATGTTTAATATTTATTCAGGGTATAGTTCTAGGAGAAGATAACAAAGTGGACATTTTGCTTAAGTGTGTGTAAAAATGAACTATAGATTAAGAAAAAAAAAATGTTTGAAATCACATCCTGGTCAATGCCACTAAGAAATTACGTGCAGGTAAGCGTTACTCCTCCTCAATCAGTTCCCCACCCAGTTTCTATACTGAACATGTTGCTCTGTGGTGTGGAATATCCCTTTGGCCAGTTTGGGTCAGCTGTCCTGGCTTTACTCCCTCCTGGCTTCCTGTCCAGCTCCTTACTGGCAGAGCATGAGACACTCAAAAGTCCTTGACTTGGGGTAAGGACTAAGTAACAACATCCCAAACCTTAGTGTGTTACCAGTATTATTCACATACTAAATCTCAAACACAACAGGGTGCCATTTATTAGGAAGGAAATGAATCCTATCCCATCGAAAACCAGGACATTAAGGAAGCTTTCATGTATATTTGACCCAAAGAACAAATACTGATTGCATTGTGATATCTTTTAGAATCTGTGGAACAGCAGCACTATGGTCAACACAGAAATGATGACTCCTAATTTCAATGTATTTTAACTGTATATAGCTTCTAGTAATGTTGTGCATTATTCTTCTTTCCTTCCTGTCACCTCTGTCATTAATCTCAATACCTAAAATTATGAAAGCAATAATATGCCAAAATAAAGGAAAGACCAATCAGGATTTTTTGGTTGGCATTATTTGGTCTTGGTAATGTGTATCAGCAATCACGAAGACGTTATGACGTCTGCAATTACAATATTAAAAAAAAATAAACTCACAAACTAGACAAATTAGGCACACAGATTATATTTAATATTTCAGAGTTTTCTTTATAACATATTATTCAGACATTCAGAGACACTTCAGTTATAAGGTAATAAATGTTGAATACACTACTGATTTTATTTCCAGGTATTGACAGGTAAAATATTTTAATTACTTACATCTAACTTCTGGAATCATAAATATTTCCCTGGATGAAAGAATGTATGTCCTGCTAAGTAGCAGTAATTTGCATCAGTACTACATCTGATGCCCAGTCGCTCCATTCTCAGCCACCCACTCAGATTATTATTGCTGAGAACATCAATTGCCCAGACAGGGGAGTGAAAACAAGTTTAAACACATTAATAGACAGATTAAGACTTCTGATTTTGAGATTGGTCATTCTTCTGATCATATATTTTGATTTTCATCTGATCATAATAAACAGGGCCAGCATGACAGGTACTACATTTACTCATGAGTATGTCAGCAAAATTTGAGTATGTCTTCAAAAGGCTTTTAGTCCTTAAGAATAATCTGAAATTGAGTATGGGCTTCATGGAGACTCATTCACATGAGACTGGTGTAAAAAAATGAAGTTTTAGGGTAAACTGACATTAAATATAGCAGTCATGAAAGCAATTTCTGTAGAGAAAGGCTCATAAGCAATTTATCTTAATCCAATTTAGACATTACTGACTCAAAAGAAAACAAAATCCCTGTGCAATTGCAGTGAGAGGTAGGAATTTTCTCATCCGTGTACATCAGTGTTACAGTTCCGGGCAAAAAGAGTGTGAGAAAAATCATGGGATGTGTAATAGTTACAATTAGCATTTCAGAGAGGCTATTCTAGGCTGAGATACTGATAAAATGTAGAGAAAATATGTTTGACTGTAAGCATAAATAATGGTGTGAATTGCTGCATTGCTAAGGAAAATACAACTTGCTCTAGTTAAAACAGTTTTCATGTCAAAAAACAAGTGCACTAGTATCATTTATGCAGTACTTTTTTACTGATTTAAATACAAATTACCAAAGTCTGGAGGCTTTTTGTGGGTTTTTTGAACCATAAAAGAAGTCAGTTTATGTGTTTTGGCTTTGTTTTGCAGGAGTATTCAAGAAAAATCAATGTAATTTCTCTCTAGAAAGTGGAATTTCCTTAAAGCTGTCTATATTATGCCATGAGCCATAGCAGTTCCTAGGCAGATTACAAGCACGTGTGCTTTTCCCCTCCAGTCTGGTGCAGCTGGATGCTGAGTTGCATCAGAGAAGCAGAAAGAGAATTTCTGCTGAAAAGTGCTGAGTACATTTATGCCCTAGATCCCTAGATACTTAAATCTTCAAAATGTACTGATCTGCTGATTTGAGGTGTTTTAGTGCCAAAATGACAACAGGGAAATTTTGGCTCAACAGTGAACTGCTCTGGCTGTAGTCAGTAATTTTGGTAATACAGAGGGGCAGTTTCTTTGTCTGGGAAGTGGATTATATCAGCAGAGGTGTGTCTGTTCCTCAGAATTTCCTTATCTTCTTTAAAGAAACCAATGAGTAAATTTTAGAGACTAAAGATTTCAGGCCGTTTCCTTTCAGAGCAACAGGGAACATTTGTTAAGAGTGACTTGAGATTTCTGAGTATCTGCTGTGCCTACAGGGTGGGAACAGGATAGATTAATTTGAAAAGGCAATGCAACTTACCTAAAATGTGTATTATGAACAACTCCAATTGTTGTTCATACAGAGCTAATGTATGTCACAGAAAATTGTGTTAGAAGTTACTGAGGAGATGCCCAAGTAGAGCTGCATCAGTAATTTCTAAAAAAAAAATTATTTCATTTTAAAAGTGACTTAAAGGAGTCTGTTTGGAAGAGCAGGATAACCTAAGAACAATAGAATATTTTAATATTCCTTTAGTAATATATTAAGTGTTAGACAAAGAAAGATTTTTTGTTACTTTTCATTTTGAAAAATATATTTTTAAACTGCGTATCTTTTCCTGAAAACTCATTGTTCATCACCTACAAGATTTTTAGAAGACTGATCAGTAACTTAATGGCAATCACACTGTCTTTGCTCCAAATGTATTTTTGAACTGTGTTTTACTTACATAGAGCAGGATTTGGAAATTGGTGTCCTGATAATATGGTTATATATTAGATTTAAAAAAGCTAAAACATTGATTTTTACAGTAGCACATGAGCTGTCAGATACACATGAAGGAAAATGTGAGTGTTTGCATTAAATCTTCTGCAAGCTGATGTATGTGGATGCTGACAGAGAGAGAAACAGATAACTTTCCCAGGCATTGTCCTGCGGAAATTTGGGAGAATGCTCACAGAAAGAATTAAAATAATTCCTATCTTCATCTCTGTATCTGGTGTTTGCGAACATGTGAAATGTTTGTACGTGATGTTTATGGAAAGATATTTTAAAAAGGTGTTGTTCCTAATTAACCAATAGTGTGAGGGGTGTTGTTTAAGAACCAGTCAGGTTCTGGGTGAGTGATCTTGTCTATAAAATATGTGTAGTTCCGAATAATGCTCTCTTCATGCCTTCTGAGCATGGAGTCAAGGCTGCCTTCCTTTAGCCATTCATAACTCAACGGTGACAGATGTGTAATTGCCATTCCAATTTAAAACTTTTTTACCCAGAGAAATCCTGTCAAGACCATTTCCTATTTTGCACACTTTCTGTTTATTACTCATTTCTCTCATAATTTAAACTTGCACTTACTTATGTCATTTGTCCTAGCTATTGAAAGGATTCTTTTATTAAAGATTCATGTTGTCTTCCTATACAACAAAAAAATTGAGAACAAACTTGCACTGCAGCTTTGAAAAACCTCATAAAGTACTTTTCTGTGATTCAGTGTTTTATCAGCTACTGAGCACTTTTAACTGCTGCCTTCTTCAAGTTTCAGTTTTTGTTAAAACTAGTTCTTAAGGAAAGAGGAGATAATTGCAGTTGAACTATGTACCTTTCTTTAATCTCTGGGTTAAGTGCTTTCCAAATAAGGTCCACTGTCACTGGACAACAGCTTTTCCTGTTAAATGGAATTTGTTTCATTACCTTTTCTTTATAAGAAAACCAAGCATTAAGAGCTTGTTTGCAACTAAAAAGATCTGAAATGAGCACACAGTGTAACTACTGAGATGCAATTATTAGCATGTTGGCTTTAGGTTGGTTTTTAACAGTTATGTTATGTGAGTGCCTTAAAAAAGATTTTGAAAATATGGGATAGTTGCAGTATGCACTGGCCTCTTCCCTGCAAACTGTAAGTGCTGTGAGGTCAGTCCTGCAACCTTTAAATAACTGTTTCAACATCTTACAGGATGAAGACAATATGTAATGTGAATAATGCCCTATAGGTTTTTGGTTTGAAGCACAATGTGGTTTTTTTATTAGGCCATGTCTACCATGGGCATAGTATCCTAATAGTGGAAAGTTAGTTCTCTGATAGGATTCTCTCGACTTTACTGTTTTTTTGAAAAAGTTATAAATTCATGCTCAGATAGCTCAGAAGGGAAGAAAAATGTAGCAGGTTTTGTCTATAGCATGTTGTGGTCCAAGCATTGCATTATATTCTTTCCCAGCGCTATTGCTTCACTGAAGTGTGAGATCAAAGGTGTTGTCTTTAGTGTCTAGAATTTTAAAAGCTTTTGAGGGTCACTGCCTGTCAAAATGTTTAAGGTCATGCAATATAAGTACATGTGCAATATTTTTTCCTAGTGACAGTGTCAGCATTCTCAACAAGAATAAGAAGTTACAAAAGACTTTAGAAAGTTCTAAAAAAAGCAAAACAAAACCAACCAAATATCACCTAGTGGTCCATTGCACCACACTTTCCACTGGTGCCACTCCACGTGTGCCTGGGAGGTTTCTTGCTCTAGCTTATGGCACTGGTAGTTTAGCTCAGTGTGTTGCCAGGAGTTTCAGCTATTTGGAGATAGAAATGTGGGAATTCCTATAAAAACTCAATTTAGTTTTTTTAAAAGATAACCTTTAGATTTACTTCCAGCCTGCTGGGAATTTTGATTTAGACTTTATGCAAAATCTCTGAAATGTTAATTTTTTAGGCTAGGTATTTCTGTTCCCTTGTTGTACTTCTTTATCATATTCAGCTGGAAAATCTCTAGGGGAAATATAGAGCAATGAGTGGCATTTAATTTAGAAAACTACCTCACATCTAGGAGCATCAATAGTAGTTTTAAATCACTAATTGGTGCTCACCCATTTTGTATTTTTCTGTTAGGTTTTCCTTTTTTGTGTTTAAAAGTCATAAAGACTTTGTATTTTTATGTCTACAGACACAGCACCTTACAGCTTACAGCCATTTCACCCCACAAACAGGTTTATGACCAAGAGCAGGATTGGGCCCTCAGCTTGCCTTCAAGATGTGAGCAAAAGTCACAGGAGCACATTGCTTCTGCTATAGCACAGTTTGGTTTTTTTTGTCTTCCTAAATATCTTCAACTTCCTGGTATGAACTGCTCTGAGGCTACAAGGACCATAACAAACAACTTTCTTTTTCTTGATACTATTCTTCCATCTAAACTTAGAGTTGCCTATGGAATCAATTTGTGAGAAGTCAGTGGATGAGACATTAATGAAAAAATGCTTTTTCCATTACTTCTCTTAGGTGTTTTATATCCACTCATTGTCTGCCTGCTCTTACAGCAACAAAGAAAAATGTAAGGGAAAGAAAACAAAAAGCAGACCATCCCATCTTCTGAAAGTGAAATCTTCAAGGACTAAAATGGCAAAAGGATGTTAACTCTTTAAATCCTACCGTAATCTGCATTCTCTCAGTTTTTCCTTTAAGTGAGCATGTCAAAAGGTGGTAAAGGCTTTCACAATCTAAAGCTAGGTTTTTACTTGAAAAAAACATTCTAAATAAAATACATTCTCCGTATACAGAGAAAATGTAAATCTGTTGGCAGGCACAGATTAAAAGAAGAGATCATATTTTTCACTGTTTCCTCCAGTGGTACTTGTATTGTACAACTTTCAGCTGCTCGACCACCCCAGTTTGTTGCAAAATACCTCTGTGTATCACCCCTCATGAGTTGTAAAGTAGTTTTTTCCTCTGACAGGGGAGGCAATTTGAGGTAGATACAGATCACAACAAATATTTCTTAGAATAGCTTTTATTTTATAAACTTTTACTGATTCTATTAAGTATTGCAGCTGTTAAGGTTTTTACTAAGGGCAGATAATTCTCAGAAGCTATTCACCTTGTTGAGTTTCACATCTGAGTTGTAGTCTCATGATTACCTAGTTAGAGCAACATTTGGGAAGACAGCTCTAACTATATACTCAGAAAATAGAGGGCTTTTCTGGCAGTTCAATGGTAGGTGTTCAGAAAATCTGTCAGAGGACCCTTTATTTCATCAGCAGCATGTGTGACCCCATAGTCTTCCTCTGCACAGAGCAGTCACAAATGTGTCCTCGTTCACCAGCACCAATAGTCTCCTGGGCTTGCCAGTCCTTGGGAAGCTTTCATGCACCACTTTCTCAGCACACACTTCTCATTCCTTTGACTTTATTCTTTCTTTTTCTTGATATTATTCTTCCATCTAAACTTAGAGTTGCCTATAGAATCAATTTGTGAGAAGTCAGTGGATGAGACATTAATGAAAAAATGCTTTTTCCATTACTTCTCTTAGGTGTTTTATATCCACTCATTGTCTGCCCGCTCTTATGTTTCAAAGATCTGTGCAAAGCAGCTTGTTTCCAGAAAGTTGTTCCTTCTCTTTTTTTCAGAAGACTCCATGTTACCCAGAGTGCAACACCTAGTAAAAAACAAGTTTTCTTTTCTGCTTCTCAGCCACATCCTTTTAACTAAATTTGTATCTTTTGATATCACAGTAAACTGAATTCTTTCAATCATTTATCCTCCCTCTAGCACAAAAAGAATATCTTTATTCAGTGAAAGTCATTCTAGATGGGGAGTCATAAACCTCTTATTTTCTTGTCATATCCCTGCATGTTTTGGTTTTTATGCCTCTTGACTGTCCTTCAGGAATGTGGTGTTACAAATGATTTTGGGAAAGACTATAGGACTCTTGTCTTCCCCATGACCATTTGTAGCACCACATCCGTGGCCGACAGGATGTCTTCTGTTTAATAGCTTGTGCAGGTTCCATTAGTTATCTATTTGCCTGGCTTGCTGGCTGAAGTGGAATCAAGCTCAAAAATATGAAGCCATTGAGCTAAAAGAGTTAACTGGTCCCGCTGGGATAAATTCTTTCCTTCCTGATATTCAAATGATCCTATCTGCATACCTAAGCCTGGAGATGCCTTGTGATAGATCATTCTATATATATCAGAAAGCTCATCTGTGTTAACAGGCATCTCCCAGTAACTTTGGGTTTGGAACCTAGCTAGAAAGAGCAGTTGCCTCTTTTCCTTCAATTTAGGCAGTTTCAAATGATCTGTAGCAGACTTGTCCCTGGCTTTTTCAGTTTGTGCTATAAGATTTTGGAAATCCATTTGTTTCCATTACTCTCAAGTTTGTTTCTTTGCAGTATGGATTTTTGCCTTACAAAGATGGTTTGTTATATTTATATCAGAGATTTACACTGTTTTCTCTGACATCTCTCTCTGAATTTTAGAATGGGTTCAAGTACATAGTCCATATTGCTGCAGAGAAAATAGCCTTTTAAACAATTCCTTTTGGGTTAAGAACAGAGAACGGGGTTGTTTTTTTTTTTTTTTTTTTACTGTGTGGGTAACCACTCTGACCTTGCTTAGAGGAGTTAGGCTTAAGGTAAGCTTTTTGAAAGCTTTGATATTTGTATGTGTATGTGGATAGAGAAGGAAAGATATGTGTGTAATATATTGCTCCAATTCATGGTTGAGCATTAAATCCCTCTATGTTAGCCAGTTCCTTGTTTTTTTCTGCACAGTGACTAGGGGTGTCTGTCTCTTGACCATTTTAAACTCCTGTGCCATTTAATGTCCAACTCTTTTATCTCCAAAAGATGCACAGTCACTTCCAGAGTGTCAAGATTGATTTGTAACTCATTTCCTAAATGTTTCTACACATTGGTAGGACTTGCATTTTAAATGGAGTTGACATCATTTGCGTTTTAAGAGAAGTGTAGCTCAAGTAGCTCTAGTAAAATTACTTCGCAGCTATCACCAAATTAGTCAACAGTGTTGCTTTCACTTTGGTATAAAACCTGCTGCCTTCTCAAGTCATACTTGAATAAACCTCTAGATCATTTCATGTCCTAAATGGGGATTTTTCTTTTTCTGCTGAATTTCATGCAGCATGTAAAGACATCAGTACCAAACCATTCTTTGGTTTGGAAAAATATATCTATATTCAAAACAGATAGCAGTGCCATAACCCACCAAATTACTGCTTCCTGCCCATACATGAGGCAGTGCAGCTCCTTTCTCTGCAGCAGTGACTTCCACCTTGTTTGAGTCTCCCACGTTTTAGAAAAGTATTTTCTCTAGAGATGTGGCTCATCCTTTGTGCTGCCTGTAAGCTCTGACCTGCACTTCAGAATCCAGGTCTGATGATTGGGCACTGGAGCACTCTGTTGACTTCTCCAGTCAGGTTCCAGTTCTTCACTGCATTTTCTGCCTGAGCACTGTAGTAATATGTGAACAGGATTTTTTTTGTCCTGTTAGAGAAGTCATTTATGTTTCTCAGCAAGCAACCTGTTCCTGCCCTCGTGGCAGCTGGAAATTTTTTAGTTGCACTTTTGTAAAAATACTACATGTGAGATTGTGTCAGCAGACTTTTACAGCATTTTAATATTATTGCTAGAGCCCAATTTACTGCAGCTTATTTTTGTGTAGTTAGATACTCACATGTACACCATGTTAGTTCCTGAAAAGAGACACAGGATGTTGCACAAAGAAGATGTTACTCCTTGGTATTGGAGTTTGCTTTCAGTGGTACAAGGTCTGGACTATCATCAGAGTCAATAATTAGCTATCAGGATCTGCTGGGTCACAGGAGCATCACATTTATCTCCGGACCACTTCTTATCCAGTGTCTCCCTGAGGCAATGGTAACAAAAAAGACCTTGGTGAAGATTGCTCTGGTGGCGTTTTTGCTCAGTAAATATTCCCCGGGAGAGAAAAATCCTAAATTGAACAAATGAAAGAAAACTTCATGTCTTTTTTGTCTCTCAGAGACAAATTTTGGACTGTAAAGTTTGGACTGTAAATATTTGAAGCAGTTTGCCTCGTTGATTCTGTTACTTATTTGTCTGTAATTTCTTGAAAAAGGCTATAAATACCAAACAATCTGTGCAAGTTTGTGTGGTTATTAAAAAAAAAAACGAGCTGAAGTCTCTGGTCTTTTTGATATTCTTGTTTTAATGAATTTGTTTGGTATTAAATAAAAAAATACTTACATTTCTGCATACACATGGAATATTTGAACTCAAGCATTTATTTTAAATCTGAAAATTTAAATTGGCATAAAAATTGACATTATCATATCTTCCTATGTTAAACCTGTATTAATTACTGATGAAAAATTAAAGTTCATAGATTGGTTATGTGCCAAGACAGGTTAAAACAAGAAATATAAGACTCTCATTTGAGTACTTTAAATGTTTGTCATTTAAATAACATTTGAAAATTGTTGGGATATTCTTCTTCGATGCTTAAGGAGGTCCATAAGATCTCTTCTTACAATTTCAGAGTCCCACACGTGCATTTCTTGTACTGCTGAAGCCAATGGCAGTTTTGCCAATGACCAGTGCAAGGAATAAATCACTCTTAGTATTTAGCTGAGCGAGCAAATGGAATTCACATGCAATCTCCATATTGTTCTCTGTCAATTTTTAGACTAGAGCTCTAGTCTGAAGAGTGAGGTGTTAGACTGGTTGTAGGGATTCAACAAGATATAGCAATGCAAATATTTCCTACTAGCACAATTCATGGAGTTATACAATGCTTTCATGTAATTAGTGATGACATCTTCAAAACAGAATAGCCAAGAGGGCAATTTACCTGTGTTAAAAATTTCATACTCTGAAGATGATAGTTAAGAAAATTGCATTGTCCTTACATAAGAATCACATCAGACCTCAAGCAGATGCTGTTTTATTACTGATGTAACACAGTGGTGATATTAAAAGTCTTCATCACCTCCCTTGAATGTAATGTTAAAACAGATTTACATATTTTGTAGTTCTGACAGGACATTTGTAAGACTTACACTGCTGTGTTTAAAAAGATGGGACACATTCTTTTCTTTCTACAAAATCAGGCTGCTTCCAAAGGGCAAAACATTGAGGTAGTGCTTCAGCTTTATTCTTTTTAAGTTGAAGGTAATGGAAGACCATGAAACTTTAAAGGCAAGAAAAAGAAGTGGCAAGAGAGCAATGTGGGAAGCATAAAGATAGCCCTTAGCAGAGAAAAAGTTAATATGCTTTCTGATTGTCAACTTGTAAATGTTTAGTAGGTTTTTTTTGTACCTGAAAGCAGTTTAAATTTTTTGTTTGTGGAATATTGTAAAGTGTTCTAAATATGCCAGCAAATTAAACAAAGCTATGTATGCGTGTATTCTATGTACACACGTATTATGCATTAGAAACAAGCTGCCAAGTGACTCAGCTGCAATCTCCCCTCTGTCTGCAATAGTGCCAATTTCATGCCCAGAAGTCTAAGGTTCACATCCAAACCTGTGCCAAAATCTTCTTGATTTCAGCTCACTTGTATTTCATTGGTCAGAGAACAAGCTGGTGCTTGTTGACAGTGTGCTGTGTCTGCCACTCTGCACTCCTGTGCCTCACATCTCCCAAGAGGTTTGGTTGTGGCACCAGCTGCACCAACTGCACCCAAATGGGACACCCCCTTCTCCTGCACATGGCATTTGCAATCCTGAATGGCGTTGTCAGGGTGAGTCCTGGCACTAATGTCGCTGCCTGTGGAAAGGGCAATAAGTTTTCTTAAAAAAAAAAATAAACATGGGAAGAAATAAAGCAGCACATTTATATATGAGGGATGGGAAGATAAAAAATAGAGAGACAAGGAAATTAAACTAAATTAACTCAATTGCTTACAGCAATTCTCGGGACTGAATATGTTTTCACACTGATGTTTTTTCCCATCTATACTTTCTCAGAACAGTGACTTACATTCCAAAGTATTTTATTTATCAACATGAAGCTTCATAAAGACCAGGTTTGATCTTGCTGAGTTTTATGATTATTGTTCCTCCTGTTTTACATATAGATAAATACAGAAAGAACTGCTTTGAAATATTTGTAGCAATTACATTAAATCCCAGTTTTCCATGCATAATGTTATCTGTACTCTTGAGGATCATGATAAATACTTTTAATATACTTTAATGGGCTACTCTTACAAGGAATTTTGCATTGCCACAATAGAGGCAGCATTGCAGTAAATTAAATTACAGTGCAGACAATTAAATAGAATAATGAAAAAAAAAATCAGACTTGGAGCAAGAACTCTTTGGAGTCCCCTGAAATTCAATTCCACAAGAAACGTAATAGAAGAATATGGTGAGTGGAATTTAGATAGCTGAGTTAGATATTATTTACTTTGTAATATCTCCATCAGGGATTAATGTTCTCTTTTTCAGTTGCATTGATTAGTCTCTGGATCATTTTTCAGATTGATTACTATTGTAGCGTAGCATTCCTTTTTCACTTATCTGCCCAACATCAATATAACTTTAGAGGTATAACTTCATTGCAGTACAGTTGTTATGTGATCCACAATAATTTGCGGCTTCTCAATAATAGCTTTAAGGAAATCTCTACAGATTTAATTTGAGTTTATAGCCATTTATTACAAGAAAAACCACCCCATCTTTCATTTTCTTTGAAAAGAAGATTCTCTGACAGAGAGGTATTCTCTGAGAAGCTTCTTTCCAAGTATGCCCGGGTGTGAGCTATGTTTCTGCTTTATCAAACATAGCTACAGTAAGGCATACGTGCAGCTCTGACAGTTGTGTTTTGAATGTGCAGTGGAATCAGAAAGTACGATGTTAGCATTGCAGTGATATTATTTGGTTTTTTCCTAATTTTTGTAGTTTCTGGTTTTTTTGATTGCAGGTGAACATGAATTCAGTCCGATCTGGAGCTGGACTTGGAATCTGCAGGACTATAAAGTTTTCCCTTAGTTCCCACCACTGTGTGGCTTTGGCTTTATTTCTCAGTTCTTACTTTCCCTACAGTAAAAGCTCTTGTCCATCTAATTTAGAGGTGTCTGCAGAGAGAATTAATTTGTTGGTAATTATAAGTCTTGCAAATGTGTCATGTTAATACACTAAATTCAGAGTTTTCTGAGTTAAGATGAATGAATTATTATCCCTACAGAATATATCCCATACCTAAGGACATCTGTGGATGTACTCAAGGCTTTCAGGCTCTTTTCCCTATTTTTTTATTGATATGATACTGTATCTATATGTGAACTCAGATATTCCTTTGGTTTGAATCAGATCAAGTATATTTCTAATACAAAACAAATTGCCTTTTTTCTTTTTTTTTTTTTTTTCTTTTTTTTTTCAGGATTTGTGGAAGAGTGGAGAGGGGTAGCAGTTAGTGATTAAAATCAACACAAAGCCTTGCCCTAATCCCTGCTTCCTGTCATCGTCCTTCCACAGTCTCTGGGAAATTTCTTTGAAACTAAATCTTTAGTAGTAAGTCTAGCACTTACTGGGTCCTGATTTCATAAACTGTGTTTAGAGGATATAGGAACACAGCTGGGATATTTTTAGTTTATGAATGTGCAAATGCTTTGCTGAGTTTTGGTCTTACAGGCAAATCTTCGCTTCCTGTGCTTACAAACCCTGCTGTGAAAATCAGTGGCTGCACTGTGTGTTTGCTCTTTGGTGCTCCGACACATGAGTGATTTAGGGAGTGTCTATAAACTAAGAATTCACTTAAGAGTAATTTTTATGAAGTGAGGAGGAAAAATAAATAAAAACTTATCTGTTTTTCTATCCAGCAGCACGTCCTGCTTCATCTCTTGTGCTAAAAAAGTCTGTTACCAAATGCTTATCTGGCATGAGAGAGAAACCTGTTTTTCTATCCAGCAGCACGTCGTGCTTCATCTCCTCTTGTGCTAAAAAAGTCTGTTACCAAATGTTTATCTGGCATGAGAGAGAAAGAAAAATAATTTTTTCTTTGTATTATGTTGGTAATCTTTCTCCAGGGATCTGTTTACAGAATGAGGGGATATAGAGAACGTCCAGCAAGTTTTACTTCCTTAATTAAAAATATAATTAGCCATCTATATAACTCTCAACTCTAGTGTAACACTGGCTATATTGAATCTCTCGCTGTTAAGAGACTTAATCCAAAGGTATATATGTGAGTCCAAAATTAATGTTTCACATTTATTTAAATTGATGTAGCAAATGTGTACTCTTGAATAGTTTGACAATAAATTATTAATTCTGTTTTACTATTTCAAGGCCAAGTCCTGGGTGTCAACAGTTGCAAACAGAATTAATATTTTAGTTTGTTCTTTTGAAGATTTAGCTGAAATTGCTAAAATATGCTCTACAGAAATGAATCTCTTGCAATCATCACCCAGTTAGATACAGAAAGCTTTTTCTTCAACTACTTTTAAGTAGAAGGCTCAATCATGATGCTGGAAAAGTGTATGGTAAAAAAATGATGTGGTAGTATACCTTGAAATATTTTTTTTTGCCCCCTTCATGATCCAGACCCTGGATAATTTGAGATGAGGACCTAATTGCAGCTTTCCAGTAGCTGAAGGCAGCTTACAACAAAGATGGAGAGAGGCTATTTACTTGTGAGAGCCTGTGGTGACAGGACAAGGGATGACGGCTTCAAATGGAAACAGGGCGAGTGTAGACTAGATATTAAGAAGCAATTCTTTACTGTGGGGGTGGTGAGACATGAACAGGTTGCCCAGGAATGTTGTGGATGTCCCATTCTTGGAAGAGTTCAAGGCCTGTTTGGATGAGCCTCTGAGCAACCTGGTCTAGTGGTCGATGTCCCTGTCCATGGCGGGAGGTGGGAACTGGATGATCTTTAAGGTCCCTTCCAAACCAAACCATTCTGTGAGTCCATGACTGTGATGTGAGTCCCTATGTTTTACAGTTCCTCTATTTGAAACAGCTGTCTTTGGTTTTGACTGTTTTCTGCCACCTTCTCTCTTGTCTTTCTTATTACATCAGCAGAGCAACATGCTGAATCTGCACATTTGCTTTCTCTTTTCATGATACAGACAGCTATCACTGCTTCTTATTCTGAAGTTTGTAGGGGAAGCATTACTATTATATATTCTGCAAAAAAAATTTCAAAATATAGTGGCTGAACTTATAAAATGTGGAGATTTTTAATGAGGTTCACATACAGTAACTGCTATGGTTTTTTCTTTGGGGTTTACCCTTTATGACTTTCTGCTTAGTGTACAAAGTATACAATATGCATTATGATCTACAGATACATACTCAGATAAAATATTTTTAATGCAAGGTCTCTATTAAATAAAGATGATACATTCATTTCATTGAAGTATATCAGCTAGAATAGTTTACAAAAGGTTCCAAAAGTACTTGAAGTATAGCAAAAATATGTTATTCAGCATTAGGATTATATAGAATTTTTGCCTAAAACGTACAGAAATACATTTCAGATGTATTCTGGCAATCTGTTAATTAAGGGAATAATCTATAATTAAAACTAGATGAAAGGATTTTACATGTGTAGCACAAAAATACAGCAAAGAATCTGCTATGTAAACTTAAATTACTTTTTTCACATGGGCTTCAATGAGAAAGGGCTTATGATACATCATAGACTATGTTATTTGTTGTGTGGACATTAGTTTCCAAACTGGGCTTCTCCATGTCGCAACTATAAATTTTGCTCTTATCATATAGCAATAAGGGCAAATTTGCACATTTTGTTTTATACATTTGTAGAATGTAGTTCAGCAGTGAAATCTAGGAGATGTCATACTACAATGAATTATTAATTCATCTAGTGCCATTTCCTGGCTCTGGAAATAGTATTCAGTGGTTTATAAAATTGAGAGGAGAAAGAGGAGCAAATTATATTCTTGGATAATTGAAAAAGCTATTGTGATTGAGGAGAGAATTTGTTTCTCTCACACATAAGTTATCACTGTATACCATGAAATACAGTATCAAATAACTCTTCATAATACATTGGCTAGCACAGAAGCATATGTTATGTCTCCATGCAGCATGCCTAATTAAATTTTGCAAAGATACTTGTGCAAAGATTTTTTGTTGCATAGGATGAGGAAATGTCATTAGCAAGAAAAAAGACAAAAAAGCACAGCTCTTTTGTGTCTTTGGAATATATTTTAGGTGTGGCATGAAAGTTTAGGAGGAGTATTGTAGGCAAGTATTAGAAGAGATTCTAGATACCAGAAAGGAAATCCAAGAATGTTTGTAGGTAAGAATTGCAAAAGCTATAACAGGTGGTCCAGTCTAATGAGTTTTCCTATCCTGAGTTTGATTTATTTCTTTCATTTTCTCTAAGTTAAAGATTTATAGACTTAAAGGAAGCATCATTGCATTAAGGCTCAAATATTATGGGTCATGAAAAACCGTGATTTCTTCCATATACCATGACATATTTATGACAGTTTGTTCCTTTATTCCTGTGATTTGTCATGTATGCTCTCATTTTAATTTATAGAAAAGTCACTCTTTACATGTTGAATTGGCCACGGTGTCATTAAGAAGATACATGTGCTTCTGGACTAATACGAGTGTATCTGAGTGACTGGAAATGTTAGCAATTATTCTGTTGCCTTTTGGCATCTCGGGATAAAACCAAAAATGCTGAGACTACACATAAAATGATAATTCTCTACTGTTTATTGTTTTATACTCTTTTTTTAGATGTCTTTAGTGACTGAGTTGCTGTAGTCATTAGTTGGAAATTTGAGCTTCTTGTAGTTTTTTACATGTGTTTGGGTTTTGTTGGTCTTTTTTGTTGGGTGGTTTTTTTTAGTAAAATTTTTTCTGTCTTGTTTATTACTTTATTTTCAGTTCAGAAGCATTGTGTTATGATGTCTGACCCTTCAGATTGATTGTTTTTTTGTGCGTGCACAGTCCCTGGTGTGGGCCTGACCTGCATATACTAAATTCTGCAAAGAACTGAAGTTTCAGTAAACTCAGACATTAAAGAAAGGGGAAACTTCACCTTTTTCATGCACTGCTATTCACATCACCACAGGTAAACTGACTACTTGCTGCATTTCTGCCATCCTTCAGGCGAGGCTGTTGGCTCTGCTGGGTAGCCCAGGAGTGATCAGTGTTCTTGCTTAGCTGGCTAAGGTCCATGCCTGAAATTGGGTGGTGCAACCACCTTTGCATAAGAATGACCTCAAACTGCTTCTTCAGGCCAGTGGCGCTAATGTATCACACAGAAATCCTTTTTACCTGAGCCTGTAGTAACTGTACAAGGGACAGTGCATTTAAACTGAAAAAGGGTGGATTTGGACTGAGGTTTAGGAAGATATTTTTTATGATGAGGGTGGTGAGGCACTGGAACAGGTTGTCCAGAGCAATTCTGGGTGTCCCATCCTTGGAGGTGTTCAAGGCCAAACTAAATAGGGCTTTGGGCTTTGAGAAATCTGGTCTCATAGAAGATGTCCCCTCTTGGAGCTAAATCTTGAAGGTCCCTTCCCACTGAATAAGGCTTTGGGCTTTGAGCAGCCTGGTCTCATAGAAGATGTCCCTGCTCAATAACAGACCTCTTGGAGCTAAATCTTGAAGGTCCCTTCCAACCCAAACCATTCTATTATTCTAGTATAAAAATACAGATTTAATTTGGGAAGGCATAAAGATATCTGGGTGTGCAACACCCAGCCTAAATGTTTATGTCTATCCTAATGAATAGTGAGAACATAAAGCTTGACTTTGAATTTGAACCCATATTTAAATAAAGTTCTGATAGGGTCAGGTAACTCTTCAGTGACCTTGGAAGGGGTTCAGTAGGAGAAGATCTCAAATGTCATTTATTTGCATTCTGCTCTTGCTGCTCAAGTAGATACCAGTGTAGGAAATCCCTGATAGGGTCAGGTAACTATTCAGTGACCTTGGAAGGAGAAGATCCTACCTTGGAGTAGGAGAAGATCTCAAATGTCATTTATTTGCATTCTGCTTTTGCTGCTCAAGTAGATACCAGTGTAGGAAATCTCTATTGTCTCAGATTTTGTGTCTGAAAATAATCAGTAGTATAGTCTTCAGTTTTGCACATGATTCTTACCTTGTTAGATTATTATTTCCAGATCTTCCCACTCTTTTTCCTGTATCACAGTTTTTAATGTATTCATATGCATATCAAGATCTCATTAATAGGTTTGAGTGGGATTAATTTTTGACAGGCTAGAGTGTCATATTGCAGAGAACATTTTTATTGAGCCTGGGAAAGACAGGGGTTTTGTAACCAAAAAAAAAAAAAGAAAAAAAAGGTAACTTTTTCTTACCTTAATCAGATACTAAGATCAATGTTGCCATGTTGAGTAAAAAAATAGTAGCTCCTAAGTAAAAATTACAGTTCCTAAGTACTAGATTACTGTTTATAATTTTCTAAATTTTTTATTTAAAAATAACAAAATAGGCTACTTGGCTCTCATTGTGCAAAGAACAAAATAAATCTCAAATTACAGTTATTACATAATTATATATCATTAGTTTATTATATCTTTTTAAACCTTTGAATGTCTTCTACAGTGAAAAATGTTATTATATCTCCATTTTTAATTGCCTTACTGACGTTTATTTTTCTGTTTTTCCAAAATCCTTTGAATGTGAATATAATTTCAAAAGTGATTCCAATGTTCGTATTAGGCATTTCACAAATTATAACAAAAAAAAAAAAAAAAAAGGGTAACTTTTTTCTTACCTTAATCAGATATTAAGATCAATGTTGCCACGTTGAGTAAAAAAATAGTAGCTCCTAAGTAAAAATTACAGTTCCTAAGTACTAGATTACTGTTTATCGTTTTCTAAATTTTTATTTAAAAATAACAAAATGGGCTACTTGGCTCTCATTGTGCAAAAGAACAAAATAAATCTCAAATTACAGTTATTACATAATTATATATCATTAGTTTATTATATCTTTTTAAACCTTTGAATGTCTTCTACAGTGAAAAATGTTATTATATCTCCATTTTTAATTGCCTTACTGACGTTTATTTTTCTGTTTTTCCAAAATCCTTTGAATGTGAATATAATTTCAAAAGTGATTCCAATGTTCGTATTAGGCATTTCACAAATGCGTGTTTCTGGCAGACTGTTGGTTTAGGTGATCAGCCCTTAAATACTAAATATTTCATTTCCATTTAGTTTTAACATGGAGAGGAATGACTTGTCAAGTAGCTTTTGTAAAAATAACATCACCAAGTACTTTTGCAACCTAATATAAACAGAACTTTGAAATATAAAGTTATACTTTCTTAGAGAATATGGAGGTTGCAATACAGTATAAAATATTCTGCAGAACAATATATAACTTTCTTTTGAATTTTCATGTGAACTCTGAAACTAAAAATAGAAAATAGTTTCAAAAAATATAAAATAATCATATTTTAATAACATCATTTTTCTATTATAAGCTTTTGAAAGAAATTAGTTATCATGAGTAAAAAATAATAATTTAATTCATATGGACATGGTGTGATGTCTCTCATGGTACATCAGAAAACACAGACTTCTAGAAAAATCTAATGAAGCTAATAAGTGTATGTGGATTTAATCCAAGAAAAAGAATACTGTCTACTAGAGATTTAATAATGTGTAATTTGGGAAAAAATAAACAACTTTCTACCTGCCAAGGTCATGCAAGCCTTGGAACTGTTTGGGGCTTTTTAATTTATTTTTTTTAAATCAGGGTGCTGCTCTACTTTCACTTTTTCAGTCCAGCTGACCAAACAAAGTTTTGGCCATCTTACCTAAATTCCTTCTGTGCCTAAGTACAGCTCCTGATTCAGATGCATAAATGGAAAATGGCTGTATGGCAACAAAGTGCATAAACCCTTGTTGGAATGGGTGGAGATTTAATGAGCACCGTCATTAGGGTGCAGTTATCTCTTCATGTGACAAAATACAGACATCTGTCTTAAGGCAAGCTGAGTTATTCTCTGGTCAGTGTTGAGTGTTGATTTGCTTAAACATGAGCTTGTAGTGCTATTTAAAGTGCCCGAGGGTATCTCATGATCTCTGTACTGTGAACTTTGACCTTCATGTCCCACGCACTTTCCTCGCACCTTTTATATTTGTTAACTTCTCATCCCCACTGGTGTGTCCTGGCATGTTCCATGTTCTAAGCCTTGTACTGCTTGGAAAATACCCTGTCTTGTCTGTAATATGGTTTTTGGTATACAGCTAGGATTGTGGACCAAGTATTTTATCAAAACTGAGGAGGTTAATGTACTTCTGTGACTACTGCTAATTTCTTAAATTCTTTTTGATTTCTTCTGGCTAGGTTTTATTTGTCTACCAGTTACCCTTACTGGGTCATCCCTTTGTTTTATATAATGTTCAGAAATTTCTAAATCCTTCTTGTACCCCTGATGTGTACTCTGAGTGCCAGTTTCATCACGTCTGGATGTTTAAACAGAGTTGCTTTAATATCTGGTTTTGCAGTTTCTCAGTGTTTGCAATCCCCAGTTTTGCTGCTAGACTGAACTTCTCAGTCTCCTAGACGTTTTGCCAACTCTTCAGCAGTATTCATTTCAGGCCACCAGATTGCTACTGTGTACACAGCAGTTGTCTTACTTGCTGCATCCTTTCTTGTTGTGCTTGAAAGCCCTTCCCTCTTCTCTAATCGCTGGTCTTTGGCAGCCTGGGGCTCAGAAGAGGAGGCATGGTGCCAAGTTCTTGCAAGCTGTCGTTCTTAATTTCCAGAGCAATCCCTGTGAAAGGGTGCTGTGGATAACGTGGCCAGTGTTAGGAAGCACAGCTCTGTTTTTTCACATGCACACACTGTTCACATTACCAAAACCCACTGGGCACTGGCAGCAGCTGCTGCGTCATTGCTCTGCCGCCCGTCTGTCAGCGGCCCCAGGGGAGTGTCTTCCAAAGCACGTGCAAGGAGACATGGCTCTGCACAGTTCACAGAGTTTGTAATTTCATTGAGGAAATTGCCTTTTAAAGCACAATATTCCACATGAGAATCCAGACTTTCCTCCAAGAATTTATTGCTTAAGAAAAGAGGTACAGAGTGGCACTTCCTCCCTGGTGAGGAAGGAAAAGTCAGTCTGACAGTTGTCTGCAGCCTCTTAACCAGTCGACAGTGTAATGAAAATCCTACTGGGGAATTCTGGAAATCCTGGGAAGGTGAAGTGGCAGAAAATGGCTTAAAGTGATGTAATTCAGTAGATAGGAGGCACCATGCCACAAAACCAGTATATACAAATAAACACCAAAGCCTTGTCGGAAATGTCATCTCACTTGGGCCTGTTCCATGGAGTAACTCTTCCATATTTTGAATTTCTCTTTCTCAATAGACAGAAGGCACTTACTGCTTCCTTGCCACGCACTCATTCGAGAAACTTCTAAGCTATTACAGAATACTTAATTCATTTATTTTTGCATACATAGAATAACTATAAAGCACTAACAATATCCTCGGTGCCTGTAGTCAGGAAAATATTCATGCCACTTGCTTGGGAGCATAGCTGATAAGTCATTCTTGTGAATTAAACATTTTTCCGCTTCTTTCAGTTTTGAGCAATTCTCCTCCTCAAGCATGCATCACATACTCTACTGTCTTTCAAGTCTGAGTGGTATGGATAAAACCGTTTTTTAAGTAAGTTGGGGTAATCATCTGAGTCTTACTGATTTTACCATGCCCTTTAATGCAGAGGTGGTGAAAGGGATTTTTAATGTACACTGCGTATACTGATTTGTATTTATGTCTGAGGAAAACTTGCATGCCATGAAATCCAGTATTTGTATTGGAAATGGTCTTACGTGCCACATCTGTGCAACCATGGTGTAAGGTTGTAGGAAAGACTAAGGCCTGTTCTCCTCACCCTCTTTTCTGGCAGTTTGAAATGCAGTGTAATAAAGGGATTACTTTGGAAAATGTCCTCTCAAACAACAGACGTGCTTAGGTCAGAAGATCCTGTTCTTTGTTTTGCGTCTGCTCACTGATTTTCTTCTAATGAAAATATGCCAGATCAACATCATCCCCTTCCATCCCACAAGTCATCCAGCAGGTTCATTGCAATGCTGTGCCCATTATGTTATGTCCCTTGCATTTTCTGTAATGCTTCACATTACAGTCTCAAGTCAAACTTGAATTCATTGAGAAAAAAAAAAAAAAGGTCTGGGATATGAAAAATAGGGTTTCATGAACCTAGGAATGAGTACTATAAAAAATGCTTGTGTAATTTTAGAAGAGGAGTTTGCCTTTTAAAAATAACTAATTAGAACGAAAAATAGAGAGGAACTAATGACCAAGGACCATGTTCACTTAATTTCCAGAAAGCTGGTAGCACTCCAGCAGTGTCAAGGGAACTTCAGAGTTTTGATGTCTTCGTGAATACATTTAGTTTTACAACACCTGGGTACAAGGCAGGGTGCTGGGGAAAGATAGGCTGGATATTTATTTACAAAGTGTTGTGGTTTAACCCCAGCCAGCAGCTCAGCACCACCCAGTCACTCACTCCCTAACTGGGAGTGACAGACTCAGAAGGGTAAAAATGAGAAAGCCCTATGGGTTGAGATGAAGACAATTTATGGGTAAAGCAAAAGCCACAAATCCAAGCAAAATAAACTAAGGAATTAATTTACCACTTCCCAGGTGCTCAGCCTTCCCCAGGAAAGCGGAGCTCCATCACATGTAAGGATTACCTCTGAAGAAAGCTGGAGAGGGACTTGGAGGGCTTGTAGGGATAGAAGATGTAACAGCAGCTTTAAACTGAGAGTAGGTTTAGCTTGGATATTAGGAAGATATTCTCTGCTCTGAGGGTAAGACAATGGAATGGGTTGCACAGAGAAGTCATGGACTCTTCATCCTTGGAAGCATTCAAAGCCAAATTGGATGGGGCTTTGAGCAACCTGGCCTGGTGGGAGGTGTCTCCCCTACAGGAGAGAGCTTGGAATTAGATGGTCTTTAAGGTCCCTTCCAAACTACACCATTTTATCAAGACCAACATCTTAATTTCAAATGTCCCTCCATCTTTTAATTCTTTCCCCAGGTTTTTATGCGGAGCGTGATGCCATATGGTATGGAATGTCTCTTGCATCAGTTGGGATGAGCTGTCCTGGGTGGGTTGTGTCCCTCCCAACTCCCATGCACCTCCAGCCTCCTCACTAGTGTGGCTGAGTGATAAGCAGAAAAGGCCTTGGCTCACTGCTCAGCAATAGCAAAAACATCTCAGTATTGCCAACACTGCAGCATGGTCCAGAACATTGCCAAAATACCTCACACTGTGAAGAGAATTAACTCTATCCCAGCCCACACCACTACTGGTGGAGCAGGCACAGGGTGAGTTAATAGGTCTTTATACACTCCTTTTCTAGAAACTGCCTCAGTATTTGATCAACTTTTGCTAGAAAACTTTAGAATCACATCCAGAAATACCCTTGGTAGTCCACTTTTGCTGATTCCTTGTGTCTAAGATGCTCATCCACTCAAGACAGTCAAATAACATTCTGGTCAATAAACACTAGGGAAATTCAGCTCACTGGCTGATTCCATGTAAAAGGCATTGACATCAAAGAATCTGCTGCTAGGTACTTTGGGAGAAAAAAGCAAATTATTAACACCTCATGGGACACCTTGGTGAAGTGCAAACTTGGCTGATGTAGGTCTGGATCTAGTCCCAACTGGATGCAATGCCACAGTGTCAAAATTGGACTATGTAGAAACACTACAGAAAAAATCTCCATCTCACAACGTGCTGGGTGGGCTTATAGACTCTGGGCCCTGTCATCTGAGACCAAAATTCATTATGCTATTTTCCAGAGGATAAATGCCGTTACATTTTTGTTGAGAAGTTTCTCCTCCTTTTGAGAAGTGAATGGATCCATACTTGATAGGTTTTGAAAGCATCCCTCTTTTTCTTAAGCTAAAACCCAATTACCCAAGTAAATTAAAGTTTAATTTACCCAAGTAAACTAAATACTCACTGAAGGTTTTTTACATAGCTCTAGTTCATACCCATAAATTAGAGACCTTTCAGACCAGAATCTGTGCCATTGCTGCCATGTTAACAAATTCATCCATGCAATTTAATATAAGCAATAAGGCCCTTTAAAAAATACAGAATTACTTCAGAAAAGAATAGTAATATTTTTGGGTTTTCAGAATCATCCTAGGAAACTGGAAAGTGTTAAGCCCTTCGGTGTCTAACGAGGCTTTTCCTTTGTCCATCCTGCTCTTGGTAAACCCAGGAACATAGTACTTCCATTAGAAATTGCTGCATTCATTAATTCCTGCTTGTACAACTTGGTATGTTGTTTCCTATTTCCTTGTACTTCTAGTGACCAGATAACTTCCAGGCAATTTAAGAAATCACTTAAGAAAGGTTAGCCATTTAAGCAGCAGTTCTTTATTCTTTAGGTATTTAAATTGCAATGACTTTCTCTGCAGTTAATATATTGGACTTTCCTAAGTACTTAGAAGGTAATTGGATTTTCGCTTTCAGAAAAAGAGGGATAATAATTTCAAAACCTATCAAATATGGGTCCATTCACTTCTCAAAAGGAGGAGAAACTTCTCAACAAAAATGTAATGGCATTTATCCTCTGGAAAACAGCATCATGAATTTCGGTCTCCGATGACAGGGCCCAGGGTCTGTAAGCCCACCCAGCAATGCTGTGACTTCACCAAGTTGTCCCATGAAGTGTCAATAATTCCCCACTGTCATCTTGGAGTCCCTTTGTCCAAGGAACTTATTTCCATAGTCCACCTTTTCTCTGGGATTTAAGGTAAAAAGCAAAAGAGAGGAGAGATGGGGATTTGTACTGTGGCTGCTTCCTTTGACATCCATTTCATAGGGAGGATTTTGAGATATCTGACCCTGTGGGACACAGAAGCTGGGCAAGTCCCCACAGTAGCACTTTTGTGGCCCCAAAATAATTTGGTTGCATTCACATGAGAAGAAGAATGGACGATGAAGGATAGAGGTGGTCTGTGGCCTTCTAGGTCGGTGGATGATCACTATGTGGATAATGCTGTGGTCATACTGATGCATTTTTTCCTGACTGTCTTCCAGTTTTTCTCCCCAGAGGACTCTGTGGTTTAATGCAGAAGTAAAGCTAACACACAGGGTTGTTTGACTGGGCAGTTGTCCATCCCCTGCCAGTGCACAATGCTCCTTCTGCCTCCTCAGAGCAGGCAGTGTCTTTGTTGCCAGACCTGGAATTGGCAGGCTCTGTGGGCTGTGCTAATTCCTGTGCCCAGCCCTGAGCAATGCTCCACTCGCTGTGGGCTCAGAAGGCAGAAGTCCGGGAAGAAGTAACAATTGAATGCATGACTAATTGTTACAAGATCAATAACTGACGCATTTAGGATTGCTCTATTTCATTAATTTTCAGTGCAGAGATTTGGCTGCATTCAGCAGTTCTACAAACTGGCTTTACTCTTCAAATAATCTGTCAATGATAACCTTTTCTCCTAATCACCTCTGGAAAAAAAGGGTCCCTTAGCCAGGCCATAGCCAGTACTCCCTAGGTTCTGCACTGTTGTGGGGAAACTCACATGCATTCATTACCAAATGCAAATATTTAAAAGGAAAGGCTTTTTAAAAGAAGCAACGATGCATCATCCTAATGTACATAATGTAAAGACTAAATGAGGGCTTTTGGAAAGCACTCAGTACTCTAGCCCCTCTTCAATGCATCACTACATAGAAAATGGCATAGGTAGCATGAGAGATGCTACCCTTGTCACTCTATGTTTCTGTCACTTTCCTGGTCTGCTGTTGGCCACTCTTCATGCTGGCTTTCCCCCACAGACAGTCCTCAGACCATCCCTGCCAAATCTGAAAGCTCTCCTGAGATAGAGGGGAGGCAGTCTCATCTACAGCAGTGCTGCAGTTCATGTTGCTTGGTTTAAAGATGAATGTGGAAGCATTATGTGTTACACAGCATTTTCTTAGGCAGTGTGTGCTTCTAAGGAGTACCTATGCTTTATTTCTCCATATACAAGCAGAAAATTTTCCCATTAGCTTTCAACCAGACAGACTGTGCAACAGCAGTTTTCTTTCCCCTAAGGATGGCAGGCTGTCATCTCTATTAATCTTCCACACATTATTGTCACCTGCATGCTTTGTTCCAGTATGATGAATTTTTACACCAAATATAGAAAACTAGTGATATTTGAGAGAAAGTAATCCTGTTGACAGACAACTGTGGACACAAAGATGGAAATGAACAGGGTTAAATTTGTGCCCTATGGCCTGTTTTGTTTTTCTTCTTTATTGTGGTACTGAAGCATTTTTAAAACTCCGTAACAAAATTTCCAGGGAGTGTTTCCCCATTTCTTTCTTTATGTTGGAGGTAATTTTATGTACTTTATGAAGTCATCTTGTGAGCTTCAAATGGATATTTGTCAATTTAAAGTTGTAAACATTCTTTAGAATCCACATTACTGCTACCATTCTTAGGGCAGCACCCAATGCATTTAATCCAAATGCGATCTCTGAGCTGTTGTCAGACTAAAAAAAGTTGAATCATGGGTGTTCCCATTTACATTGCTATTTGTCTTTCATAGTTTTGCTGTAGGTTTGGGGTGTTTTTACATTACATTACAATTTTCAATTGAAAAGGGCCTTGATTGTTTTTGTTACTCAGGTTATATTGTTGGTGTATGCTGGAGGTTTGCAGTGATACATAGCAATGAACTTTATTGTACATTACAGCACTCTGTGCCATAGTATTGAGATCATATTATTTGTTCAAGGCATTTTGTGAGATGCTGACTTAACACCATTTAAACAATGTTTATGTGGGTTGTGAATTTAATTGTCCTTGCATTTATTAGTATTGCCTCTAACTGAAAACTGTTAATTTTCAAAAGTAAGAGGAAGTATTAAAGCTGCTTTTCCCACTAAGTTGTTTACTATTACATGTAATTAATAGCTATGTTAAGTATTCTAGTTAAAAATGTTTCCTGCTTTTTTTCCTCCCAGCATTCTACCCATTCTTATTGAAAATGTGGTTTGGTTAGGATGAATTTTGCTTATGTTTTAGTTATAGTCTACTACTGACTTTTTTTTTTTAATGGCTCAAATTGAGTTCAATACCTATATTCCAAGGTACAGCATAGATATTTCTTAGAAGTGTCATTCTCTATAAAAATGTATTATTTTCTTGGATATTTTGCAATCTACTGGCTTAACAGCAAGTTACAGAATTATTGCCTCTCTGTTCCAAGTTGAAAGAAACCTTTGTTAAAAACAGTGAAATATAAATGGTCAGTTATACCTCCTGGCAGTACTGCAAACTTGAAAACTTTGGATCCAAATTATTTCTTTCAAAGTTGTAAGTACGAGTTCTTTCAAAGTTTTTAGTACGAGCTCCTGCCATTTTACAGAACCTGGTAGAGAGACCAGAAGAGTATTGGTAAAGAAGGAAACCTTAAAATGGCAAGTGAAGGGAAAATGTTTAGCTTTGATAGTGTGCTGGGTTCAGGTTGACCAAATCCATCACCCCACGCTGCATGACTGGGGCAGGACCATGAGAGGGGTTCTTGTCACAGCTGAGCTTAGAGTACACAAGCTCTCAGGTCTTTGTCCTATGTTCAAGGTCTGGAAAATGATAGGAGAACAAACAACCAAGCAAACAACAACCCTACAAACCAACAATTCTTAGCATGTTCATTTCTGTTATAAATGAAGTGAAATGGAGTCAAGCAAGCAAGAAAATAACATATTTTTTTCACATAAAATTCATTAGAACAGACAAGAACATGGAGGAAATGAACCACATCCATATAAATATAATGGGATTCATTTTTTCATGTAGTACAAAATAATATTGTTAATGAAAGATATTTCACTGTCAGCTTAGGAAAGGCACTTTGTGTAAGCAGAGTTACTTTGACAGCTTAACGTGATTAAATAAGCAAAATTAAAGTAGGAGAAAGTCTTTACAGTTCCAATACAGGATTTCAAAATTCCTGCCATATTTTTTCTAACATCTTCATTGAAATCAAAATGAAGCTTAGAGGCACTTGAGTCTGGCAATTTCAATGGCTGCCAGCCAGTGCCTGTTTTCTTGGCCTGTTGATTGAAAGAAAGAAAGGAAGTAGCAAAATTAGGTGGTTGGATTACTTTTTCTTAAAATTAATATCGCCTCAATTTTAAGACTGAGTTTTCACCCTTAGGGAGTCTAGTTTTTTGAATCAGTATGTACAAAGCTAAGCTAAGATGAAAGGCATACTGTAACGTGTATATTTATGTAATATGTAATGCCTCTGAGTCAACAAAAGTAAAATTGTGCAAACCATATCTTACTTTTCAATGTTTTTATTTTCTGAGTATTTTATGTAAGTAAAAATTAAATTAAAATACCAAACATGTAATGTGACTCATATCTTATATAACATTTTGACATCCTAATAGAATGCACCTGAAAATCTGGTTATTTTTCATTATTTTGTTTCATGTTGAAAATAGAAAAGTGTATTAAAGTGTCTAGTCATAAACAGCACTACTCTGTTCTGCAAAAGAAGCAAACACTCTGCTTTTAGTTGGCTGATATACTGTAAATCCATAGTCCTGCCAGTTTTGTTGGTTTAAACAGTTATGAAGGACAATGACTTCCAGTATGTTGGCAGGTTACAGAAGTGATCTCATAGTGGTTTAACTCATTTTTGTCTCATATGTATACGGCATGCTATATAAAATAGGAGTATTATTGTTCATCTGGATAATACAATACTTACTGCGATCTTCTAATTGAAAGAATCATTCTGTAATGCCAGAAAGCTGTCTGCTATGTCTAATGAGGAACATAGAAAGTCACAGTGGACATTTGGAAAATTCAGTAGCAAAATAATCGGTGCAAAATCACAATTCAGCAGAGCACTAATGACCATGTGCATAATCTCTTGAAATGTGTATTATACCCATTTTATGTTCAACACTTTGGCTGTACAGATTTATTGAGAGTCAGATGTGAGAATATGCTGCACAGTTCATGCCAAGTGGTTTGCTTTAAATCACAGCCCACCTCTGGTCACTGACGGGCGAACACACTGAAGCACCATGCACCAGTGCAGGGTGGATTGTGCTGCTCAGGCACACACAGGCCATGGGCTGAGCACTGTCCTTCTCTGGCAGTGATGTCTGCTTCATTTTGGAACAGCCAGGAGGTTGTTCTGCACAGGCAACAGCAGGCATCTCATTTGGATTCGTGGCAAAGCTGGCCCAGGAAAGCCCGCAGGCAGGAAGGATTCAGTTAGAGGAGGAAAAGGTGACCAAGGAAGCCTGGGCAGACACTTGGTGCTCCTGTAGTGAACAGTGCAAATTAATTACATGGTTGTATCTGCGTGGGCATTTTAAGTATACTTTGATGAAGTACTTAGACATAATTTGATTCTGATACTAACATAAAATTAAAAAAGCATATGCTTCAATTTTAAGATTTACTGGAGTTTCTCATTCTCCATTTTACCCCATTGTATGTGCCTTACTCTTATTGCTGCATTACCATCCATTTTGCTTTTTACTTCAAACTGATGGGTAAAAAGAAATTATACATACATAAACAAACACATGTACGTATTTAATATTTTTCCAAAATAGAGGAAGAAATAAAATTACAAATACGTTGAAAGGTTCAGAACAAATCAGTGTGTTTGGCCTTTATTTTTCTCCTAACAAAAGCATTTAATATTTAAGCAGTTCACATGTCAGTAAAAATAGTCTAACTTACCAGCACTCTGGCAAGGCATTGCTTCTACAAAAAGGGATACAGCAGCTATCTCATGCATTACCTGAAGCTCCAAATTCTGTCTAAGTGACGGTCCTGGTAGGCAACAGAGATTGTAAATGTCTAAAGAAATCAGTGAAGCTTCAGCATATATTTAATGCTGAAGTGCCAACCCAAAGAAGGATGATGTTAGGACTGGGCATAACAACTCTGTGTCAGAAGATCACACTTCCCTGCTCTAGAGGGGGACTTGCTCCTGCTCTGTCTGTAGCCATGTTACACGACCATTTCAATGACCTGATTAAACTCTTACAATGAATTCTGCTCCCATTACTAGGATCTGAATGCTGTATCCAAACAAAAATAATCTCTGATAGTTAGAAATTTAGTCCTTCAGTTTCATTTTTCTTCCTCTTTCTTTTTTCTTTGTTTTCTTTTTTAATTTTTTTTAATAGAGAATGTATGTCCCTTCTAAATCTACCAGGCAAAAAGTGCAAGCTATTTTAAATGCCTCTCCTGAAAGATACTCCCAGTACTTCTGAGCATCCTAGTAATTTTTCTTTGTACCTATTCCAGCTTGAACCCTAAGCTCATTGATGCTTCATCAGCTGCAGTAGCTGTTTTCAGTAAAAGATTTTTGATCAATATTTCTCATTCTGCAACAAGCAAAATTCATTATAAATACTGCAATGAAAACCTCACTGCATTTATTACTTGGCTTAGAAACATAGAGCCAGATTATACCAACATTTACAAATACAACATTTCCCAAGGATATAAGTAAATTACTTAGCGCTTCTGCCAGAAAAATTACAAAAGAGAATCTAAATAAAAATGCTTATTTTTCAATGCAGTATAATTTGCATAGAGCACAACAATAGATAGTCAGAAATTTAGAATTAAATATGAAGTATTATATTTAGTAATGTATAATGTTGGTGGAAATTTCAGTATTTCTAAGCTATAAATTTATTAATGCAATATATATAGTAAAATATTACGTATCTTTTTTATTTTGTATTTTCTGAGGCCACGTGCACTCTTACTGTTGTGTTGTGCTAATTTTGTAGATATGCTTTCAGAGATGCAATGTCTATGAAAAGAGGGATTTGCTGGAGAAAAGAAGTGTAGTCATCTTTTCTATATAAGCCTAGCAAAGCATTGCATAAGTCCTTTTAGCCTGAAATAGAGTATGCAGATGCTTTCAGGAACTGGCCAGGAAAAATGAATACATTAATCACTGTGATCCTGAGCCCTGGGGCTGCTGTGTTGGTGAATAATGCAGAGGATACAGCACATTTTGCGTCTGGCCTTTGTGATTTCTCTCTGTTGCCTCTGTATTTAGATCTTTTTCATTTGCAAAGCTTTTTTTTTCTTTTTCTTTTTTTCCTTGGTTTTTTTTTCCATTTAATTAAACCTTAGCACAAGTGGCATTTTCAAAATGAAAGTATTTCAAGCTGTGGTAGAAGCTGAAATGCAACTCTTTTATTATTCACAATCTTAAATGTTTTTACTAATTCATATTCACTTCACAGCCACAGAGTAGCCATTGTAAATTGCCTGGATGGTTCTAATGGATCCACTTTCACTCCTTAATCTCACTCACTCCTAAACTGGCAGTGATAGTGTAAATCCATTTTCAGAGCATGTGCTTTTACAGAATATATCATGGTTGGTTTGTTGAAAAGTAGTCATTCAGTCACTGCAGGGGGATTGAGTGCCTTTAATTCAGGAATTATATAATTAATGGAGAAGGCAGGACAGGCCTCCAGAGGAAAATGAAGATGACCAGTGTTCTGTATTTTACTGTTCTCAGTGTAGAAATGATTGTGCTACTGTATCTAAAGCCAAGCAGAAAGTGACAGTGGGCACATTCAAATGTCTGAATCTATGTGAGAGGTGGGGTTTCACAGCTGATGCTTTTATCCAGTTGAGATTTAGAAGTTGCACTATCTGTGGAGGAATCAATACACACCTGAATGAAAAGAGAAGTTGCCTTTGGGAAGTATGGATGTGATTTGACTTTGAAGGACAACTTTGAAGTTGTGCTTTGTTGAAGAATCATGTACCCATGAACTGGAAGATGGACACACTTGAGGAGCTTTGCAAAGTAGGGAGGAAAAGGACTTTTTCCACTTATTTTGAGTCATTCTTAAAGAATGGATGCTCTAATCATGCCATGAGAGAGAGAAAATATGAGACAGCAAGACTAACGGTGGGTGTGGGGTTTATTTTTTTTTTTTTTCCTAAAAGCAGGATTCCACCTCTGCTCAGTTAGTGGAAATGAACTGTGAATGGAAGACATGAGCTTTGTGCTGAGCCTGAGATAATGGACCCACCTTCTAGCAGAAAGAATTAGTGTTTCTGCTGTGCTTGTTACACCTCTGCAGCACCTGGCTTTCAGCTGTATGTGAGTTCATCCCAGATTGAGGGCAGAGCACACCATCTAAACATGTTCTCCTCAGCCAAGTTAAAAGGTGACTTCCAGGAGGATTGGTTGTGCCTTCTGGTCACTCTCAAAAGATGATTCTGTCTGTTCCTAGTTATTTCAGGTGCCTTCACAAACCAGCTGGTGCAACCCACTTTGCTCTTTGAGACCTTTGGCATTCAGCATAGCTCATTGTGTCCTTCCTTTCTTTTCATTTTCAGATAATGACAAGACTAATGACACATGAGCTTAAAACGGGATTTTTCAGATGAAAAGCACAAAGGCAAATGTACAGGTCTTTATATAAAAGTATGTCAAACATACTCACAGATTTATGAAGATCTGTGGTATCATATTCTGTGGAATGTGGTAGACTACAAAGGAAAGCATATTCAAATGGAAAATAATTCTTAAAGTCTTTTAGACTTTCTAAAGTCATAATTTTGAAGTCAGGCTGTAACTATTTTTCAATATTCTACTCCTGTTTCTTAAATTTGTATTTTAATATCTAGCCTTGCACCAACAATTAGAGCTCTCCTAGTACTTGCAGAACTTCTTACTCATTCTCTGTGGTTGGGTAATGCCCTTTCTGCATCTTAGAGAGGAAGAAATAAGTAGCATTTCTCCACTTTGTTCACAGAAAATGTGTGCCACACCCCTTTTACCTGAACATAGCAAGAAATAACAAACAGGCAGTTTTCTTGTTCAGAAACTGAAGCTTTCTTTTAAAAATCCTGTCTTCAAATAAGATCTTGTTCTTGGCTTCCTACTGTGAAGACTTTCACATGGAGTCCTATGTCTCTTGCCTCTGTTTTTCTTGGTTGAGAGGCAAAAAGACCTCTAGGTGCAGCCAAATGGGTACTGGGTCTTACATTACCTTCCATCTTACAGTGAAAACACCACACTGGATTGTTTCATTTTTCCATTCAGGAGTCTTTTATGCCTGCTGGTTCTAACCTCTCATTAGGCAATGTGGTAGTGAAGTGTTCATTCATGTAGCTCAAATGTGTGATGTCCAGCATGACCACCAGGTCTGACAGCCACTGGTGAAAGATAGAGGCACTGGCTGATGTAACCTGGCTCCAGCACAGACTGTGTTTTGTTGAACAGCTGTTGTAGCTGTTCTACCAAGTTTGGCAGTACTGCTGGTGGCACATATATGTCAGCGCTTGGGTTTCCAGCTCTCTCCCAAGGCTGCCCCAGAGGCTGTGCCAGGCTGTTCCTATGCACACCAAGCAGCCTGCAAAAAAACTGACAGTGGTTGGCAACACAGCACTGCGCAACCTTCTGGCTGTGCCTGATCAATGTCTCATGGTTTTCAATTTGTCAGAAAGCAAAGCTTATCAGGTAACAGTGAAGTAGCTGCAGCTATCTATCTCCTCAAAACGCAGAAAAAATGTGAGAAAATCTGGTGGTGTGCTCTAAAACTACCATTATCCATTATACAGAGCACAGTCACATCCCTTTCCCGATCCACTAGCTGCAGAAGATCAGCAATGAAGATCTTAAAGGCCTTCTGTTTGCCTATACAAACCTAAATAAACAAGGTACCAAAAAGGAGAAATCTATTATTTTCTACTTTCGTTCCTGCATTTCATGTATCCTTTCCTTCTAGACCTCAAACTCTTTTTCCCCTGAAAATGAAAGCTGAAATTCTGCGAGCAGAGAGCGGGATTGTGTTTCCAAGCCACCTGTTTCTTTATGAACACACTTGGGAAACACATAAAAAGATTCCCCCAAGATTATGTTTGCAGATACCCCATCTGGGTAGAAGGAAATGAATGGAAATAAGAGAAATAAAATACAAAGCAGTCTACTGAAAATGGGCAAGAAAAAAAACCCCATCTATTTAGATGAGTACTGTAATAGGTTATACTGGAGACACTATAAAGGACTGATGCGCTTAAATAATTTGTCAATCACGTTGATCAGAAGTATTGCAAACTTAGAGAATGCAGCTTTTCAAATGTGAAGCCAGAATGCTTTGATTTTTCGGTGCGGAAGACCAAGTCTGAATTAAAACATCTGCATGCTGTGCCTAGAGTCAAAAAGTGATAGAAACAGTGGGTGGCTCAAAAGATACAGCATGGGTTGATTACAAAACTAGTCAGCAGTCACAGGCCTTGTGTGGATAAATGTGGTGATTTATTTCATCTTGGACTTTATTTGTGCACTGATCCTTTGTGCTCTGGCCTGAAAGGAAAAGGTTCTCAAATCTGTACTTTTAGTTTCTTATTAGTGCATTTCAAGGGGGTTGTTATAAAGCAAAGGAGGACCCTGCAGAGTTAAGATTAGTGCATGGCACTTCATAGCAATGCATCCATCTAAGTCCTCTGTTTACAAATCAAAATAAAACTTAAAAGTTAGAGCAAGCCATCACATCAGCACATACTCCAAAAGGCTTCTTTTGGCTCTCAGGCAATCTCAGGGAGATGGATATGTTGATCTAGTGTTAGACTGGCTGGGTCTGGCAGGCAGCCTGTCCTCTTCTCCCTTCCACCCTGCTGGGATTGTTTCTAATATTTGCTGGCTTTACATTAAATTCAGAAAATAGATATTATCACAGCTTCTTAGCCACTTAAATATTTCTTTACTGTTATGAATACGGCTTCAATAAGATAAGGAAAAAACACACTGGATCTCCTTAAAGTTACAAATATTTCAATTGCATCTGCTGATCTAGGGAAAAGAACTCTAACTTTCACAGGTAAAGCCACTGCATTTCTGCATTCCTATCAATACTTGCATAATTTGAAAAAACAGCTTTTTCTGCTTTCTGTGCAAAGGAAATTTGGCCAACCTCAGTTTGTTAAGCTCTCTTTTCTACTCATTGTCCAGAGACTCTACCATTCTATGTGATAGAAGATGGTAGCAACACTTGGTCAAATGTATTCTCACTGCTGGCATGAAAGAACAGCAATTCCTAAGCACAGAACTAAGCACAAAACCAACAAACCAACAGCTTTTGGACTTTAATTCTACCAGCAGTCTGAAGTTGGTTTTAGATAGTCCAGGGTCATTGCTGTATTATATGCAGATTACATTTATTTCCCATAATATTCTCTTGAAAGTGGCATTTAATTTCTCTAACTGCACAGCAGGATGCTTCAGTTGCTGTTCAGCATTTCCACAGACACAAAAGAATCAGATCTCCTGTCTCTGTGGCAAACATGAGGGTTTGTCTCATTTGTCACCCTCCCTTGTGTCTGAGGAGACAGTGGCAGAAAGACTGAAAACCCACATGCGAGTGCCAAGGAAACACACATGCAGTCTGGTGCTGGAGGGGACATTGCTGCCCCTGGGACAGGGTGCAAGGAGCACAGGAGGGACAGCAGAGGACTGGAGGCAAGTGAGCCAAGGGTAGTAATCTCCATCATGGGCAGAGGTCGAGGAGCACTGCTGATGGACGTTTGTCATGCTCTGCTTACCAGAGAGGCATCTCAAGTGCTTTCTCCAGGTTTCTCAATGCATCTTAGGGGAGTGCAGTAATAAAACATGATGGCCACAGTGCCATTGTGCAGGACTGCAGAAGAGCAGAACCTGTCCTTTCTTGACAGATTTACTGATTGTGAAAGGGTATAATTGGTAAAAGACAGCTGTTAATTAATCAGCTGCTGTGGTGCAGCATGTCCCTGGAGTCTAAGCTCCATGTGCCTTTTCTGCTGGGGAACTCCATCACTGTCAAACCCTTCAGTAACTTACATAAAATAAAAATAGAACAAATGGAGTTTCTCATAATTAGATATATCATCTCTCTTAAATTGTACCAGAATCTGTTGGCCAGTGTTGCTTTTGCAGCCACTCCTTCTGAGTGAAATTAGAATTACACTGTGAGGCCAAAAAAAAACAGGATGAAGCTGGTAATATTAACATCTCTGCCTGCACTTGTCTGATTGCTTGGGTTTCCACCTCTTTCTTTGCTCTTCATGTCACCAGCAGTGCAACATGTAGGTCAGTTGTAAAATACTGCAAATTTCATTCAGCATGCCCAGTGAAAACATGTAATACTTAAATATGTGTTTCAGATTCATGATGGATGTATTATCTTTTCCTGAGCAGTTAAAATTATGTCTGTAATCCTTTAGTCAGTTTCCAAAGCACTGCCAGCAGTCTTTAAACTTGTCTAGCATGGTTCTATTAATATTCATTTTTTTTTTCATCCTGATAATTTTTATAAAAGAATCCAACCAATGTTGCATGCTTTCCCCCCCATTTTCATAGTTACCAATTGTATTTTGATTACTTCTTTTTTAATATGATTTGGACAGATCCAAAAAGATACATAGGTCCATAAACTGATTCATTCACCTAAACTCCCAAGTCATCTTGAACAGCAGCCTCAGCTTCAGATGAATCACCCTTTTAGTTTCCATTGAGAGCTCCATGTGATTAGTTTAGGCTTAAAAATCTAACTTCTGGGTGCCTAAGTCAAGGTAAATGAACCCCGCTCACGGGACACAAATAATCATTCATTTGTCCTATAACTGTCTTTTCAGACTGGGACCTTTGTCTCAGATCCAGCAAGTCAGCAAGGACCTGGGGTTGAACAAAGCCTTGGGAGGAAGATTATGATGTCTTTGAAGAACCTGAGTAATTTGGTCTTTGCACACTTAGAGTCAAAACCCCTAAATTCAGATGGAAAACATAGCACAATGAGCTAAGTCTGTTAGGAGCTGAAGCTTTGCTGAGTTTTTGTGGTGCACGTATTCCTTATTTAAGAAATATGTTTTATTTTTCCCTTTTTCCAATTTAGGAGGAAGGGAAGAAAGAACAAGAAATACATTTTTTTTTTAGCATTTAATATCTGTCATAGCATTTGAGGGTGTTCATACAGTGATAAAAATATCTTCATCTTTTCTCTCGAATCTGTGGAGAAAGTCTGCTATTAACAGGGTTATTGTTCAATTTTATTTTACGTTCATTTGTACTGGCATTGAAAATGAGCAACAAGGGGAAGACCACAGGTGCTAAAGCAGTAAAGAAATGGAAAACAAATAAAATGCTTCATTTTCAGCCAGAGGCAGGTTACAATGTTTCCCGGGAAAAAGCTTTTAATAGAAGGAAATTTTGTGGTAAACTGATGGTGACATTAGGCAGAATTGCCTATAATTGATTAATTTAATCTGCATATTTTTTTATTACCTGAGATATGTCTACCATGTAATGAAAATTTTGCAACACTCAAAGCCTGTGCACAAGCTTATTTCTTCTTGCATAAATCTGAGCACATAAAGGGGGTTGGAGGAGTACCTTAAATTGCTAGGGATGATCTGGATGATAAAACTTAAGTGCAAAATGAATATTAATTTTAGTGCAGTAAAATTAGCTGACTCTGAAGACTGCAGGTACTTAACCTTTTCTGGAGTGCAATTATGTGTTTTAAACTGAATTATAAAATTATTTTACTCTTTCCATTTTATGTATGTTTGGGGTTTTGGTGATAGTCCATTCTGGTTTGGATGCTGTGCAAGTGCTCATGGAAGAGAGTTCTGGGTAGAGAATCTGTAGCAGTGTGCTTTAAGCTTTTAGAGGGAATGCCCTGGCTGCACCTAGTCACTTCTTGTTTATGCTGAGACCCCTTGGATCACCGATTGAAAGCAATCCACGTGGACCAATGGAAGACGCACCTGTGGCATTCCACAGCAGCAGAGAGTTATTGTTTACATTTCTTTCCTGAGGCTCTCAGCTCCTTAGGAGGACAGGAAAAATCCTAGCAGAGGCTTTTTCACTAAAATATCATGGCAACAGTCGCTGACATCTTGACATGGCCAGTTTAGTACCAGTGACATCTCCAGCCTGGGGTGAGCTCCTCTGAAGTGAGTATGTACCTGGTGTTTTCTTTGGGGCACTAGGAAGAACAGTCTGAAATTATGAACACTGGACTTCCTGGAAGAAAGCCCTTTCCATCCTTCAGGCTACTTTCTTTGTGATTCTAGGATTTGCATTTTCCTTTCAAAGGAGTCAGTCTGCCTTCCAGAGAGGATGTGTCTGTTCTTAGGTAAACAGTGTATTCTGAAAATTTGCAGTGAGGAATATCAAAGTTTCCACTGAGTCACAGACTCCCCGGCCACAAGCTACCATCATGACCCCAGCCAAGTTATCTCAAGATAAACAAACTTGACAGAACTTATTTTGACTTCCTTTACTTTTCTTTTACAAGTGATAGCTTTTTAAAGTGCTCTCCCATGATACAAAGTTCAGGTCAGGTCCAGGCTGCACTGCCCAGGAGCTGCTGTTACCTGAATTGTACATGGTCTGAGTACTCTGCACATTCCATGAAAATGAATCTTCAGTAAATTTTGATTAGAACAGCTATATTCACTAGTCATTAAAAAATAATGTATTTTACTCAAGTTCATTTATGGCTTGTAATGGACTAACATCCTTACAGATTTCCCTTATAAGAAGATTAGAAAATGTGTTCTTTGTCTTTGCAGAACAAATCCCCATCATATCTGAGATGACCGAGAATCTATTTGCAAGCTATTTTATTTGCAGTCAGTAAATATGTCAGACATAAAATCACGATAGTGCCCCAGTACAGGAAGGACATGGACCTGTTGGATCAAATCCAGAGGAGGGCCACTGAGTTGCTTAGAGGGATGAAGTACCTCTCCTGTGAAGAAGAGCTGAGAGAATTGTGATTGTTCAGCCTGGAAAAGAAGTTTATGGTTGATATAATTGTGACCTGAAGGGCGCCTACAAGAAAGATGGAGAGGGACTTTTACAAGAGCACATAGTGACAGGATACGGGAGAATGGATTCAAGCTGAGAGTAAGATTAGATTAGATACTGGGGAAAAAATTTTTTACTGTGAGGGTGGTGTGACAGGAGCAGGTTGCCCCCAGAAGTTGTGAATGCCCCATCCCTGAAAGTTTTCAAAGCCAGTTTGGGTGGAGATTTGGACGACCTGGTCTAATGGAAGGTATCCCCACCCATGGCAGGGTGGTGGGAACCAGATAATCTTTAAGGTCACTTCCAACCCAAACCATTCTATGATTTTATGATATGTGTAATATTATTACAATATATTTATCTGTCATCTATTTCTGACATCTTTGTGAGAAAACATGCAATCTCATTAATACTTGTCTAAATGAATATAGTGTGAATAATTAGATTTTCTAGATAGTAGAGGAACAAGTAATTTTGCCATTGAAAAGTGTATTTGGGTTGTTTGGGTTCTTTATCATTATGCAAAACCTAATTCTACAAGAAAAGAAAAAGTGAAATTTGCAAAATCACGTGTGACTGTCACATGGGAGGGGAAGTATGCAATTTGCAAAATATTAAAATTCTGGCTCAGAAAAAGGTTATGTTTGTGGAAAAGAGTGGCACTGTGGTTGATTCTTCAGTTATTTGATTTAATTTGAAATACTTTTTCAGAAGATAATGTATTTTTTAAGTCAGCTCAGGTATCCAAACATTTTCATCTGTGTAAATCCCATTAGAGATACAGTGTTTGCCAATTATTTGTGAACTTCTTTCCCCTCTTCCACTCCCCAGAGTTCAGTTTGTCTCTGCCATTATTATGGCTTCCCTCCACTCATGTGGTTTGCACATCACTGCATGAGAATCAAGGGGATACAAGAAAATAGTGGTCTCTTCTAAATTTGTGGTAGGATACTCAAATCCATTTACTGCTTTTGTTTGCAATGTTGTGGTTAATCAAGGAAGGACAGCCTTAAGGAAATCATTATTGACAATCAGCCAGGAAAATGAACTTCATAATACAGTTTATCAGACAGGTTTTTAAACTGCTGGAAGCCAAACCATCCCCATTACCCTGCCTGGGCCGATATGGCAATCAGGGAGAAGTCACTTCCCCTACATCCAGTGTTTAGGGAAGTACATTTGGTGTGTCACAGGTTCCACTGTGTGTCAGAGTACAAAACTTTAACAGGGAACCCTGCACAATGGTGGAGACTTGTTATGAAAAGCAATGAGTTAAATGGGATCATCAGTTTGAGCTTTTAAACCTTGCGCTTGCTGGGGCTTCCCAGTTGGATTTTAAAGGGTTTCTCAGAGACACAACAACATTATCCTTCAGAAAGTCCCTGTGTGTGGAAGGAGAGGAGGATGCTGCCACTGCAGGAGATGAAGAGGTGAAGGCAGCTGGCAGTTCTCCACACATCTTGCAGAAGGCATGATTCCTTATTTTGCAGCTGAAAGTGGCTGTAAATTGCTCTCCTCTGCACTCTTTCAGCTCTGATTATAATGAGCAATCAGAGTGGCTGAAGTGTTGCCTTGTTTTCTAGATGAAGCACCTGTAATACTGTTTTGAGCTCATTTGAATGCTAATTAGTAATAGGATCTTTAACATCAGGAGTGGGTTCCATATTTGACACAAATGCCTTAAGCATACATGTCTATGTAATAGGTGATAAAAGATACATCAGCAAGCAATTGCAACTGTCATAGAACAAAAACATAATACATCTGCATGTTGGGGATTTTTCTCTAGCTATGCAACACATCATGCCCCACATTCATGGGTTCACAGTTCCAAATGAGACAGGAAAGCATAAGAATGCACTCAGTCTGCAACTCCTGAAAGCTGCAGGTTGAAAAGTTTGGGTGAGAACATAAGAACTAGTGAAAATTGAAAGGCTTTCCAAGAATTAGTTGTTTAAGGACATCCTGAACTGCAGGAATATCAAGATTACCAAGACTTTGGTATTTAGTTTCTCATATGAAATATCTCCATATTTGTAATAATTCTTTTCATCTTGATCTGCTTTGTTTCTAAACTTTTTTAAATTGGAGCACCAAAATGGTCTACTAGAGGCTTTGCAGTTTCATTTATCTTCCTTTCTTCAAAATCATCTAATAGAAAATACTGTAGTAATTTATATGATACACTGACCAAATTCTTTATGTAGACCTGAATGATGAAATGCCTTCAAGATCTTTCTCCTGAAATAACATTATCTAGAGTCTGTGCACACAGAAGGAGGTGGTCTTTATCAGTGGAGAATTTTTATTACTGTTCAACTCATTTTCTGGATCACTTATGAATAGTTTAACAGAACACGTTCCCAAATGGTTCTTGTGGGATTCATCTAGCAACTTCTCTAAAATGAACACCTATTTCCTGACTTCCATAATGTGTAACTTGATGAGCTCTCCAACTGCTACCTCATTAAGGAAAAGGGCAGCAGCTCCTCTTTTGTATTCAATAGGAGTGTATTGGGAACATCTGTTTTACTTAGTCCCTTGTTACTTTAGGAATCCCAGAGAAGTTTAAGCCTGAAAGAATTATCAGATCTGCTTCACTCTCATGTGGCAGTGCTGCCCAGACACTTCAGTCTGAGGAGTAATACTGTGAACAATTCTGGCTTCTGTGGATTTCAGGGATGGGAAGCAACTGAATAGGACATTAAATGGCCACAAGTTGATGTTTAAGATCAAAATCATGCCTGAATCCTGTGTGTTTGAGTTCTTTTGCAGCTATAAGATGAGTGAGCAAGTTACACAGATTGGGAAAGACTTGGAGGTCTATTAATGTAGGCACCTGCAGTAGCAATTAGGCTTTGGAGTAAAACCTACATGCATCAGTGGATCTGTTCTGTAGGCCTGTATTGGGAAAGCATCCTTTATCAAGTGAGTGGTTAACCAAGTATTTATTTTCAAGTGTGTACTTGGAGCCTTTATCATGAAATTTGGCTTAAATATAAATAAATTCATTGCGAAAGACAGGCTTCAGGCTTCTTTATAGTCAAAGTCAAGTGCACACATTAGACCTCTTCTGATGGATTGTTTCAAAATACAAGTCTTTTGTTCTTCTTATGCATAAAATAGCTTAGACATGGATTTTTCCCTCCAGAATTTTCTTCATGGTAGAAATATTCTTTCTACTATTTATATCAGGTGACCAAACTCAAAGTCTTTAAAGTGCTTGACTAAAACTGGAATTTGCTTTTTTTTTCAGTTCAATAATTTGTAGCAAAATAATTCATTCAGAACCTGGAGAACTAAAAAACATATCTTTTCAAACAAGTCCCTGTTCTTAAAAACAGAATACCCCTTGTGAATCTTGTGATACAAGTGATATTTATTCTTTGGAGAAAAAATATTGTTCTTATAGGACTAATACAATCATAATGAAACTTAAAGACAGAGAAGGAGCAAAAAGGTGATACAGATATTTAATTCAAATTTTCCTGTTTGTACATTTTAAAAAACCAATATTGGTTTTTCTTCAGCACAGTTTTTGGGAACACTGTATACATAACAAATATAAAGATGAATGTTTCCTGATTAATAAGAATTTTTGATAAATTATTGTCAGTTTATGAAATTCTTAGCATAAATACAGTTAACCTTCTTTTCATGATGACTGATAATTTGTCATCATCTAGCTTATTGAATTGCCTAAAACATAGTAGAGTTTTCTAGTGTCTATAACATTCGTATCACTTTAAGGTGACTTTTCATGCTCTCTCTCTTAAAAAAAAAAAAGAAAAAAAAAGGGGGGATTAAAATTTATAAAACTGTTGACTCCAAACATAATGAAATAGAGCTAGATTGATGTAAGAGAACCAGTAAAATTATTTCTGGAAAGTGAAAATGACACCAGAGGAAAAGAAGGTATATTTTCCTCCAACCAGTACAAATGAAGTTATATCTGCTTTCCTCAAACGATGTTTCTGTTCTGCCAAAGGGTTGATGCTTTATTTTTGACACAGTAAGCTCTTAAAGCTCTTATAATGTCATCAGCCTTTATTATATCTCTCTACTCTTCATTTTTTCAAATCACTAAATAGCTGTATTTATCCTTTTGAATGTGGTGATTTGGCATTGGCTGTCAGCAGCCTGGGTGTAGTTAAGCAAAACCCTATATCATAGTGAGGAGCCCTTCCTAAAGGGATGGTGAAGTTTGGGAATACAGTCAGTGCTCATTAGTTTTCATCCTTTTGTGCAGAGACTCATCCTCAGCAGTAGCTGTAGCCATCACAGTTTACACTGTGGCAGAGCCCAATCAATTGTTGATACCCTGAGATGGGGATGTGTATAATCTAGCACTGATGGAACTAAGAAGTGCATTGAATGCAAAAGGCCTCATCCAGCTATATATTTAGGTTTAAAATTACACACCTTAACTGAAAAAAAAATCTCTGTATCCCAAGAGTGCCTTTCAGAACTGGTCATCAAAAGCATTTAGTTCCTTATGTTGTCTTTCCACTGATATCCCTGTGTCCCACTAAAGTGGTGCTGCCATCATCTGTTGCAGGTTGCAGGCTTTGTGCTAAAACCATAGCACAGGGCTGGGACCTGCCAGCCTTTCTCTGGACTGTTCAGGGTCTGTCCCCAGCTCCCTTTGAGCTTGCTGACTTCTAGCAGCCTTTGTCTGATGGCTGAGTGATTTCTACTTCCACTGCTTTACTTTTTGCTAGGTTTGTACTGTGTCTGTAAATAATGGTAGCAATAATAAATCATTGTTCTGCGTGGAGGGTGCTGCTATGGGCCTAGTATAAAAGTGCTGCACAGGGAGGTACAGGGCTGGGATGGAAATGGAGGCATTGAAAGCAAAGGCATGCAATGATAAGGAAGGCTCCACGACTGTATGCAGGGACTAGGCGTCAAGGTCAGCTGCAGGTCATTGAAGGCAAAAACACTGGGATCTGGGTAAAATCACTTCACGAGTAACAAAGAGAGAAAAAAAACCAAAACCATACACAGCAGGTGTAAAACTTACCATATCTTGTGAAATTGGATGGGAAATGGAGTTGCTAAACAATGGAGAAAGAACAATGCATATAGTATGTTTACCTTCCTAAAAATAACCCCCTGTGCTTCCTGAAGAGACAAGGAAGAAATTATTGCATTCAGTTTTATGTGTCTGTAGTGGATTGTCTTTGTCTGGATGCTAGGCACCTACCAAAGCCTCTCTATCACTCCTCTCCACAACTGCAGAGGGGAGAGAAAATATAACAAAGGATTCATAGCTTGATGTAAGCACAGAGAGAGATCTTACTAAGTACTGTGAAGGGCAAAACAGGCTAGAATTAGAGATATTAATTGTTACTAACAAAATCAGAGCAGGATAATGAGAAGCAAAATAAGACCTTAAAACTAACTTTCTCCCCACTTCTTCCTCCTTCCCAGCTCTACCTCCTGTCCCCCAGTGGTGCAGGGAGACAGGGAATGGGGGTACAATCTGCTTAGTTCATCGCAGGTTATTTCTGGTGCTGGTCAGGAAGAGGAGTCCTTCCCCTGATCCAGCATGGGGTCCCTCCCACAGCAGACTGTCCTCCATTACTTTTTCCAACATCAGTCAATCCCACAGGCAAGAGTTTTCTGCATAGTGCTGCAATGTGGGTCACTGTTCTGTGGGATGCAGTCTTTCAAGGACAGGCTGCTTCACCATGGGTACCCCACAGAGAAACAAGTCCTGCAAGGAAACTTGCTGCACCATGGGCTCCTCTCTCCATAGGTCTCTGCCAGGAGCCTGCTCCAGCCCAGGCCTCCCATGGGGTCAAAGCCTCCTCTCAGGCACCGACCTGCTCCAGTGTGGGGCTCCTCCAAGGGCTGCAGGTGGATCTCTGCATCCCCATGGCCCTCCATGGGCTGCAGGGGCACAGCTGCCTCACCATGGGCTGCACCAGGGGCTGCAGGGGAATCTCAGCCCTGGCACCTGGAGCACCTCCTTCCCCTCCCTCTGCACTGATCTTGGGGTCTGCAGAACTGTTCCTCTCACATATTCTCACCCCACTATGACCACAGTTACATCTGGGATATAGCTTTTCTCTTTTCTCCTTAAATATGTTACTGCCGGGGTGTTAGCACCATTTCTGATTGGCCCAACCCGGGCTAGCAGCACATCCATCTTGGAGCCATCTGGGATTGGCTATGCCAGACACTGAGGAAGCTTCTGGCAGCTTCTTACAGAAGCCAGCCCTATACCCCCCATTGCTACCAAAACTTGGCCGTGCAAACCCATCTTGCATTAAAGATCTCAGGGTACTGCAACTGAAATCAGTGTTCTCCTCTCCATGGTGAAGACATCAACCTTACGATCCCCAGGGCAGTGGAAGGGTGAGTGTAAAACCAGGGAAAGAGTCAGACTCTAGAAAGTTAGTTTATGTGTCATTTTTGCCTGCATGGAACTTGAGCTGCAATCATTAGTAAGGAACTAAACTTCTAATAAATCTTGGATTAAAGGAGAAAAAAAAAAGAAAATAAAATACTTCTTATAAGATATGTTTTTGCCCATAGTAAAAGTGTAAGATCTTGTTTGGAGTTCAAGCAAACTACATTGTATCTCGATTAGAACAAAACTGCTAATTAGCATTTCATAAATAAAAGCATGACATTTTAAACTCTCATTAATTAAGGCAAAGTCTTTTTTCTAAATCTGAAGGTGTCTGGATTGCAGTGATCACTAGTTGTGATCATAAGTTTTAAGATGAACATAATCCTATGAAGCATCTTTAGGTATGGTAATTGTGCATTTCTTGAGGATCTTTGGTTTCCCATATAAGCTTTGCAAACTTGCAATTCATTGATTGTATTCAGTAAACATCTTTGGCTTGGTTAATTCAAGGAGCAGTTTTTGGTCACAGTGGTCACTGTCAGGTGCCTCAGCTTTGGCACATACCATTTTAGTGTGTTAATCTTTTTCCTAAACTTTTCTTTTTCTCCAAAGAAATTCTATTTTTTTCTTCATTTAACCTTCGTGTTAGGTGTTAGGGTTCTTTCAGTAGTGGTTGTCTTATCATCACATTCTTCTGCTGCTTAGTCATTTTTTTTCCTTTCCATCTCTCTAAATAAAAAGATGATGTAGGTATGGTTTAGTATCTCCTAGCCATTAAGATTTTTTTGCATTTCAGTTTGAAAATCATCAGGAAATAAAGCACTGAAGGACCTGTTTGCCCAAGACAGTACTGTATGTACACAATTCTCTGCTCTATTTCACCAAAGTAACAATGAAAATTTTAATGATGAATCAAGTATAGAAAAATAATTGTTGTCATCTGTATCTCCAGTAATTTTCTCTTGTAGGCAATGTTCTTTCTAATGCCTGCATTTCATGGTGGGGTCTCTGTGGCTGACTGTAGGTGTTGTACACCCACTGTCTTTGCACTGCTACATGAGTTTTCTCCGTGTACTCACCACTTCCATCTTCTTTCTTCTTCTTCCTGGAGTGAGAATAAGTGGTTTAAAAATAAGTCAAGGAATAGCTTAGGTCTTTTAGCTTCATTCTGTACTCTGCTGAATCTGTTTCCAATGCCTATGCATTATCAAATTGTTGTTTGTTTGTTTGTTCGTTTGTTTGTTTGTTCTTTATTTCTCAATTGATGGGACCTTGGACCTGAAAGTTTTTTTAACTCCAAAACTGCAAACCCAGTACCCCAAATAAATGAGTTCACTGTTACTTATACTACAGTCAGTGTGGCAGACAACATTTTAATTTTTTTCATTTATGTCCAGATTAAAAATTAATAAGTTTGCATTTGTCAAACTGCATGCTCATTAATTTTCTTCTGTAGCATTGCCCACTGATCTTATGAATAATGCCTTTGTAGCGGCAGCCCTGTGATTATCATCTTTGTCTAGTCTCTCTGCACTATGCATTTTTTTTGTAAATTCTTTAAAGATCTGAAATCCGTTGCAATTCTCATATTGTTCCTCAAGCACCCATTGTTTCTTTTCATAGCGGTATTTGTTTCATTATAGGAAGTTCTTTGTATTGTATTGATTAAATTTATCTCTGAGATCTACACAATTCCTACTGCAAGTTTGTTTCCTATTATTCTTTGATATTCTGTTATTGCAGTGTTACGAGGACGCTTTTGATCACCAGTCTGGACTGTGTAACTGGTTTCTGTGCAAACTTCCATTTCTTTCAACTTTATTCTAGTATTTTTATTCAAGCGTTTTAGCCAGGCATCCAGACAGAAAGCAGTTCTCTGTCAACACACATCCTTTTAAAATGTTAAGACTCCTCTCACATCCAGAGATAATTCATCATTTTTCTTGGCCATTATATTCCTATCACTCACATACTTCACTTTTGCAGAGGTTGGTACTTCTAATATTTCTGCTATAGAGTTTTATAACTCATTTTCCCTGCTTTAGTCAACTGGAAATTATAAAACACGGTAGATGTTTCAAAACACCTGTTTATCCTTAGGAGGGAGTGGGTTATAGAGCCATGCATCATGTTGAGGGTGGATGGACTTCAGCACTGTGTGACAGACGCTCTAAGAATGAGAGGAAGAAGAGAGAATGAAGGGAATTAAGGAAGCCTGAAGTACATTGTATGAGGGGAGCTGGGTTCTGTCACTCTTGAGAAATGAAGGGAATTGACATGCAGAATGGAATGGAAGAGGATCAGGATGAGGGGCAGTTGTTTCTGGAGGGTGACATGTTTTCTCTGCTGTACTCAATCCACACTGAAGTAAAAGATTGTCACTGTGAACTAAGAACCATACTATGAACCTGAGAGTCAGTACGAAGAGTGATTGCCATCACTAACCCAGAAGCCAAGGAATCTATTCCTTTCCTTTTATAAAACAGAACTGATCAGGTCCCAGGTTTGTTGTTTTTCTGCCCTAAGATCCAGTGCCTGAGACTTAACTGCATTTTGATTCAGTGAATCCATCAGGCTTTCGATATACCTCACCTTCCACTGTGATTCATTTCATGTCTACGTGAGAAAGCTTAAGCAGTTATCATTTCTGTGCTTGGGCTGTGAGGGAACAACTCAGCTGCTGGATGGACACTGGCCAAGGATGTGCAAGCTGAGTAGGGTCTAGAAAACTGTTGGACCTGATGTAGAGAATTGTAGAATGTAAAAAGCTATGAGAATCTGCCAAAAGTTACAGACAGCACCATGAGGAATACTTGAACCTCAGAGGTGATTAAGGCAGAGTTATATGAGAAACAGCCAAAGTCCACAAGTAATTGCACTGGTGCATTAGAGGCCACAAGGGCCTTGGAAGGCCATTAGCACCCAGATAGCCTTGTAAAGAAAACCATGAAAAATAGATTTATGATGATCTCACTTATTCTGCCTTAATGTATCACGTGCTGGAAAGTCTCATCATCCATTTCAGTCCTTACCAGTCCTACATGTGGTGTTATTCATTAGTGTTTTCATTTGACTCAGAAGCATAGTTTAGAGGAGAGCCTCCTGATCATTCCCAATTCCCATTATTTAAAGTGAGCTGAGCTCACGGGGTTTTAACTGGATTCCTCTCCTGTGAAACTAAATCAAGGTTGGGCTCCAGAAAGGCTCCCTGCTTCTAATGGGAGCTCAGTTATTGCAAGCAGAGTACAACTAGCAGGAGGCAAATCCCACTGATTGCTGTGCTACACGAGGGGCAGTACTGCCATCCTAAATAGAAGCAGTGTGGGTATTGGGTCCATGGCACTGACCATTTTGCTGTGCAGTTGGGATGTGCTGCTTGCTAATAAAGATCTGCAAAGGTGTTGTCCATCTTGCTGTGCTCCTGAGAGGGCCTGCTCATCTGTACTGCCCTTGGAAAGCTGTATTAGCTGCCAGTAGGTATTGCCTGCCGCACCAGCGAGTGTCTCCCCAGCAATGTCAGCCGTGTCTGTTGTTTGCTGGTTAGATGCCTGATACCCCACACAGGATTAAATGTAAGGCTATGTTCAGTCCCCAAATGCTCAGTCATATTCCCCAGGTTTGGAAAAGAGAGCTTGGTATAGTGCTCACATGGTCTGTGTGTTCCTACTGATCCATAGTTTTCCTTAATCAAGTTTTTTTGTACATACACTTGTAATAAAAGGAGCATTATTGTGACATTTTACACTATGATGGGAAGAGATGCTGTGTTAAAATTCAGTATTTAACCCTATGTGTTTCACAAGAATAAACCTCATTAGGTGTCCTCCACAAAGAAATGTGTAGTATCTCACAACCTCAGCCTGTGGTTTCCAACAGCTATAGAAATAAGCTCCAAGTAGTGACAGAAAACAGAAGAGGCAGGTTATAAAATGGTGTATTGTAAGAAAACCTGAGTTTGTTCAGGAACTAAAAGAGAAACATAATTACCATTGTTACCACTGGAGGGGCATATTCCAGATATGCATTATAAAATCATATTGCTGATGTCTTAGCTGTACAGAATCCTCATCAAAACAATGAGCCAAATATTATTATTTTGCTTTTTCTACATCTGAAAAAAGATACAGTTTCTAAATTCTAAGTTTATTAGTAGTCTTTCCCTGAAATATAATTTTTGCAGCTTTCTGGCATTTGTTGGGTTTTTTGGGGTTTTTTTCCCCCTCAGATTCTTTAAAAAACAACAGGGAAGAAACTCCCTGCAATCACTAGGTAGTATCTTTGTAACTATTAAAACTTAATTCTACTGAAAACTCCATACCAATTTTTTTCAGAAGAAGTAATCAAATGTGTGATTTTTTTTTTTTCCAGAAAACTAGAAACATCTCATCATGGACTTTTATATTATGCTATGGTCCTTTCGGACATTTCAGTGAGATTTCAGTGATAAGCTAAAATGCCAAAGATAATTTAACTGTAAAAATAAAAATACTGAGACAATTATGTCTTATCTTAATTTTTCTAGTTTCAGTTGCAAACAAATATGTCAATTTTCAAATTTAAAAATGAAATAATAGTTCACGTTTATTAAGTTAGGATTTTATCATGATTTGCAAAATGTTGACTTAGCATGGAGCCAGATCTTGAGCACTGGAGCTGCGGGATGTAGCCTTTGTATTCTCTGGAAAATCAAAAATCCCTTGAGGCTGGATCTTCTAACATAGATAAAATAACCTGAATACTTATGGTTAGGAGTATAGCATTTTGCAAATGTTTTTGGTAGCAAGCAGTGTGTAAATTAGTCAATGCTGAAATAAATGAACTTAATGCAGAATTAAATAAGCTAAATTAGTAAGAATTGTATTCTGTTGTTACAGTTTTTATATCTTATCTAAATGTTCATAAACTATTATTTTAGTGTATACTAAAAAGCTGTAACCTCTTCACCATTTTCAAGCAAATTAGTTTACTGCTTTTTCTGTGATAATGTTTTCTGTATATACATATTTTCTTCTAAATTACATTTCGCAAAATATTTTTGAAGACCAAGAGTTCAATTCATCATTTCTTTAACATTATTTATATCTATCTTGTGTAGTAATGGATTGGATTTCCATTATGTTGTCATAGCCAGTGCCATTAACATGATCACCATTCTATGTCTTTGATTTTTATGGAGCAGTAACTACTACGAATATCTTTTGCAATTTACATTTGCTATCTGAAAACTTTGTGTAAGAAAGTGGATTGACATTTCAGAACATTACTCTAACATGTACTAGGATTATTAGGCTTATTTTATAGCTAGGAAATTGGGACCCAAAGATGGGTGAGCTATATCTAGGTGTGGTGATTCACCGTCTGAGCTGGTGTACACTGCATTGCATAGGTACCCTGAATTGGGACTGGGGCTGAAACTCAGACATCACTGGGTACTGAGAGCAGCTCAGGGGCCCTCGGCATCCAAAGCACATGGATCTGTCAGAGCAGGTCCAGAGGAGGGCCAGGAAGATGATCAGTGCTGGGGCCCTTCTGCTATGAAGAGAATTTGGGTTGCTCAGCCTGGAGAAGAGAAGGCTCAGGGTAAATTTATGGCACGTTTGAAGTACAGAAAGAGGGCAAGAAATCCAGGGAGGGACTGCGTGGAAAGGCACATAGTGAGGGGACGAGGGGTAGTGGCTTTAAAGTGAATGGGAGTAGGATTTGGGTAGGGAAAAGTTCTTCACTTTCAGTGTGGTGAGACACTGGAGCAGTTTGACCAGAGAAGTTGTGGGTGCCCCATTCCTGGGAGTTTAAGGCCAGGTTGGATGGGGTGCTGAGCAACCTGATTTAGTGGAAGGTGTCTGTTCCTGGCAGGAGCACTGACTACATAGTCTTGAGTAGTTCACACCCTTCACACCCAAACTATCCTGTGATTCTGTGTCTCAAATAAAAGTCCTAGGGCATATTTTTCTTTGGTGATACTAAAATGTACAGACTGCAGAGATTTGTTGAAGAACCTAAAGAGTTTACTAAACAATAGTGTTTCAAAATGGTTAAATGCATCTTTATTTTATGGGGTTTTTTGTTGTTAAGAGCCAAGATTCAGACAGATGAGTGCAGCTTTTCCATTATGGATTTAATATGTCAGTTCTTACTTCTGGTGTATTTAGCATTTTTTCACTGTGCTGATTGAAATCTGGTTTAGATGATAATTATGCTGGTTTTATCATTCAAACACTCAAAACTGATTTTTAAATCTTTAAGTGGCTTGAACTAGACTTTTATTTCTTAACGGATTTAAAAGTCTGCTTACAGTATGTCCTTCTGTCATGTTGTCTGTGAATGCTAAATCACTGCAAAATTAGTAGATTTCCAGTTTTAAAAACCAAATCCACCCTTTCTTCATAGGAGGAAGAACTAAGGAAAAGTGGAGAAGCCAAATACGCCCACTTGAGTGATGAGCTCCATGTATTAATTGAAGTGTTTGCTCCACCTGGGGAGGCGTATTCTCGTATGAGTCATGCCTTGGAAGAAATAAAAAAATTCCTGGTTCCTGTAAGTCGCTTATAACATTGTTCTTGGCAGGTTATGGTTTTGTTGCATTAAGTTTGTTCCTTTTTCAGACTAAGGACAAAACGCCTTCACCCTGTTCTGTTGAACTTTCGTCTTTCATTTTTTTGTCCCAGGGAGATGCCAAACAGGCCATTAAGTGTCACAGTTGATGTCCTGATATGTTTTCTAGCTATTTTATTATTTCCATTTGTCAATGTTTTTTGCTTTCCTCTTTTCTTTTCTGGAGGAACTAGTAGATTGCTTTTGTTTTCTGATTGCAGACATTAGTCATTTGTATAACATTACACTTTGAAGATTTTTGAATGTTCAAGTCTGTAAAAACATTTTAATACATGCAACAATTTACCTAAATATCTTGCTAATGAAGTTAATGAAGTTAATAAATTTCTTGTGCAGCAAACAGCGTGAGCAAAACACTCCTAGAACATTTCTGTTTACCTTATGACTCAGACCAGTTTGGCAATCTTCCATCAGCTAGGAGAGTGCAGAAATGTACTCTAAAGCTGTGAACTTTTTCTATTTGATCTATACTAAATATATCACTTTCTGAAATATTTACCTTCATATCTATTGATTTTCCTCACATTCTCTAAAAATTATCTTTTCCTCATTCATAACTAAATTCCATGCTATTTTCATACTTAAATTTGTCTTAGAATTGAAGCACATGCATGCTAAATATTAGGTGAAGTAGTACTAGAATTATGTGAGTTGTTTTCTCAGGTCTGTCCTGAGAGTTCTTAGTGCTCTAAAGATGTTCAGAACGTACATCCCTTAAGAAGAATATGATGAGACCTTGTTTCTATTTTTGATTGAAAAAATGAAGTGTATGTTCAGGTCTCTTGATAATAATGGAAGTATTTAAATAATGCCCTTTTAAAATGAGTAATAGGAAGCCAAGATAAGAGATGTTCAGGTGAAGCATATGAATACTTGCATGCCAAAATTTCAACACCTTTTTTTCTTAGGGCTTCTTGATGTGGGAAAAGAGGAGTATGTTACAAGTAAAACACTGAAGTAGACTGTTTAAATGTTAAATTTTTAAGAGCAGATAAACTTTTTTTCTTTTTTAAGAACACTAAGTAGGTTAAGATTGTTAAAAATAAACATATGAATATTTCTTTTAAATAAAAAAGGTTGTTGGCATCGAGTGCCCAGAAATGAGCTACATTTTAAACAAGTTAAATCTGTCTTTCTAATTTTTCCTTCTGATCTCCTTATGAATGCTTCCAGTTTGGGAACACTGGTAATAAAATACCATTTAGAATTCTTTGAAATGACTGTGAGACAAGAAACCATTTTCTTTTTCATGATTTCTGAGTTTATGTTGAACATAAAAAACAAGGGACAAATTAGGTCAATATTGTAATGCTGTAATGCTGGCAGCATGTAATGGAATGACATTTTGGCTGCAAGCTAATGGTGAAGATCTGCCAAGCCATTACACTGGAAGAAAATTCATCATTAAGTAACATGTTCCTGAAAAGTCTGGTGTGTTATAGCTTAAAAAGATAACAGGACCATTCACAAAATATTCCAGTCTTTGTCATTTGGGTAACACTACTTCCAGTTGTTCAGGACTTTCTATAACTTCAGTTTGTTTCTGTAAGAGGTTTCTGTTTAAAGTTACCTTCTTATGTCCTTTTCATTCTGGAAAAGAGCTCCTGCATTCTAGCATGGTTCAATGAAGATGACATCTGGATTTTTAACATCTATCATGTGTTCTGCTCAGCCTGGGTGAATAAAAGAGAAAGAACCGTGTGTTTTCAGAGTATTATTAAAATTTGTTGTAATATTCAGCATCTGTGCAAGCATATATTTTGTGTGACACATTTATTTGTAAGGATTATATGTGTTTTCAGCCACAAGTATAATAGCTACACTGGAGGAAATATAAAAATGGGTTCTTTGTTATGAGATTTTGAACATGGTTGACAGTGGCAGTAATAGACCCTGTCATAGAAGGCCACCAAATTTGTCAGGTATGATTTGCCCTTAGTGAAGCCAAATTAGCTGCCACCATTCACCTCCTTGTTTCACGTGTGTCTTTGCAAAATTTCCAGGAGGATTTGTTTCCATGATCTTTCTGACCTGAGGTGAGGCTGAAAGAGCTGTAGTTTCCTGTCTCTTCCTTATTTCTTTTTTTGTAAGAGGGGGTTACTTCTCCCCCTTTCCAGTTAGTGGGAGCTTCAGTGGACTGACATGACTTCTCACATGCCATGGGTAGTGGCCTAGCCCATTCCCTCAGCACAAGCAGATGCATCTCATCAGCTCCCGTGGACTTGTGCACCTTCAAGTTCCTTAGATGTTCTCCAGCCTGATCCTCTCCTGTAGTGGGCAATTCTCCATTCCCCCAGTTCCCACATTTGCCTTCTGTGACCTGGGCATTGTGGCTGGAGCACTTGTCCGTGAAGACCAAAGGCAAAGAAGTTGTTGATGGCCGCAGCTTTCTCCCTGTCCTGCGTAGCCTGGTCTCCCAGTTTGCTCCAGAGAGGGCCCACATTTTCCCTAGGTTTCCCTTTAGCACTGACGTACTTTTCCTGTTGCCCTGGCCAATTTTAATTCTGTCAGGGCTTCTGTCAGCTTTCCTAACATGATCTCTGGCTGCTTGGACAATTTCTGTATTCCTTCCAGGCTACCTGTTCCTGTGTCCACCCTCTGTTGGACACAGGAACGCCTGTTGGCTTCCTTTCTGAGTTTATCCATGAGCTCCCTGTTCATCCCTATAAGCCTTCTCTCATTTTTTCTTGACTTCCTCTTCATTGTGATGTTCATTCCTGAGCTTGGCAGAGGTGATCCTTGAACACTAACCAGCCTTTTTGTGCCCCTCTTCCCTCCAGGGAATCATAATCACTCCAAACAAGTAAAAATTGTACCTTATGACTTGTTTATTAGTTTTATCCCCTCTGCTTCGTTTCAGATTTACAAAGCAATTGTTAAGTGACTGGCTGCAACATGTTTCAAGCGTTTTTCACTCAGAAAGATTGCACTAGATAATTTCCTTTTTGTTCCCTGTTTGCAGCATCTCTTGAGTTTGTTTTATGATGTTTTGTTGTTTATAAGACCTAATTTGTTGTAGCAATGAATATTGGGATTGCATGACAAGGATAAAACATTAGAATAGAACAGTTTTATTTATACCAAATCAAGGATGTAATAAACTATCCAAATGAGTTTTCACATTGCCTATGAATTTTCTGAAGATTACATGAAATATTGCCCTCAGAAATTACACTGATCATGTCAGTGAAATGGAATAATGTTTTTATACCTTCTCAAGAAGTTTAAATGGGACTGAATTTTAAGATAAATGCCCAGAAAACATAATAAGAGAAGAGAGATAAATGTAGAACAGGATTGAGAAAAAAATTAGAACATTTATTAACTGAAGCAAAGTTTTCATTAACAACTGCTTTTGATTTAAATGTGATTACTTCTTTTTCACCTTCAACCTCACTCAATAACTGGTATTCATATTTTTAGTAGTGAAGATTTTGCCTTCAACCCAGAGTTAGAAACCACTGTCTGTCCCACAGGTTAACACATTTCAAGGCTGCAGCCCGATCTCAGTTGGTGCATTGGGCTCCTTCCAGCAGGCGTTCCAGTGCGTGACTGAATCCCAGTGCCTGCCGTCTTGGCAGCTGACGCATTTCCAAAGCCAAGCTGCTTCCTTTGCTCTCTGCAGCTTCCATCTTGCAAATGGTTTGAGGTCTGTGTGGGTGCTGCCAGCAGGACATTGCTAACTGGTTGATAAGATTTATTCTGTAACTGACTGCTAGTTCTTTGTGGGTTTTATGCAAAATTAAGTCTTTGTGGGGTGTCATAGCCAATTACTAGCTGGATACTGCCTTCCATTTTTGGTTGATGTTTACTTAGTAGGAAAATTTACATATAATTGAAGTATGACACATCAAAAGTCCCATGATGAAGTAGGTAGGATTAATCTCAGAGTCTTGAAACACAACTGCCTGTGCCATTATTTTTCTGTCAACCTAGTAAAAATGAAAACCAGAATGTGTTCCCCAAGTCAAGGTTTTACATTAGCAATCACATTTGGAACTGATGCTAACATATTGGAAATTATCCAGTATTGGCTATGTGGAAAATGCAAACAATAGTGATGCCTAGGAGGAGATGTTTTTCAGCTTCACCTTTGTGACCAACACAGATTTAATAAAATCCATAGGTATCTGACAGCCAAGTACTTCTGATCCTAAACTGCTAGGGACCTAGGTCTGTGTGAGGAACCTAAGGCTGACGTTAGAGCTTAGTGCCTCAGAATGGGATGAGAATGGGATGCAGGATCAACAAACCAGAAGGGGAGACTGGGGAGCAGGGGGAGGGGAGGAGAGCCTACAAGCTTTTCAAGCTTTCAATTCTGCTGATTTTTAAAGGTTCTTGGCTATTAAATGCAGTCAAGTTTTTTCACTATTACTGACCAATGAAATTCTGCATCACGTCTGTTATATAAGATTGTATAATTTTGATTTATATCCAAACATGCAAATATATTTTCTGAACAAACTCTTAATTCCCATGTCGTAAGGAGGTATACTGTCTTTAGGAGTTCTGTGCTTTCTAACACAGACAAAATCCTTTTTCTGATTCACATTTTTATTCCTTTAAGCAAAGCATTTTTATTTGACATGGTTAGCATCCCTTGGGAGAATGAGAGAAGCAGATACTGATCATTCATTTTACGTGTGAGCGCTCTGTAATTGGGAGCTATTATGTAGAGGGCAGATTGCAGCTGCGGTGACATGACCACTTTAAAAAGATTGTTTACAACTGTGCGGTCAGATGATCAGAAATTGAACCAATTACCACTTTAAAAACTGCTGTCCAATATATTTGCATACATTATCCTAGCCACTTGTATCTGGTTTAGACTGAAGGGCTGGGAATAAACACATGGTCATGTAATGCAGTCCAGTTGATGGGCAATGTCTGGTGATCATCTGTCTGTACAGTTGTCTGTGGGTGTTGATCAGATCAGATCAGATTCTGTTATTAGAAATCACTGTAGTGAGGCAACAGGTGAATGCAGAGATTTATGTTGTTTGTAATTCAGGCTACAATGTCTTCCAGACTTCCTTGTAAGTGTTTAAATATTTTACTGACTCTTTAGCTTCAATCCTTTTATCTCACCTTGCTCTATGATTAAAACAATTTTCTTATCAATCATGTAGGAATATTATCTGTTCTCACTGATCTAGCTAATCCAAGTGAAAAATCTCTGAGGAAGAAGAGCCTTTCAGTGAAATCAAAGTTTACTAATTTCACACTGGAAGTTATTTATGCCATAGCTATTTATGAAAAAAATGAGATCTGTGGGAAATTGAAAACAAACTTTACAGCCAGTTTGTTTCAGTGGGAGCAATTAAAACATCTTAAAGTAGGGTTTAGTTCCTTGAAGGTCTTTCTCGTCTAGTATTGCAAAAAGAAATTATTTTACCTCAAAGGTACGTTTACTGTAAATGTAGGAACTATCTCATACAGACCAAAGTTACAAATAATCTGTGTATATACAGCACATGTAACAATTCTGTCAATTTTAGGTATATGACATTTATTTTGCATATTTTTATTAGCTATCTGAATTTCTTCTGTGCTACAGTATAATATGAAATCTCTATTTACACACTGTTTCATATTCCATGGTTTTGTAATCTTATGTTTGTTTCTAGATAAGCTGTAGTGTGGGTGGGGGGATGCCAGTCTTCTTTTCCTCTTTCAAAGAACCTCAACAAGCAAAATATTTCCCTAAATAAGTTGCTGAGCAGCAGCTGAGCTGCATCTCTAAAACTCATCTTTTATGCCTGTCAAAGTGAATAATTTACACTTGCACATTCTCAAAAATACTTGCAATAATAAATAATTAGCACAGTAATTATTTTAAAACTGTGCTAAGGAAATATTTAGCAGCTGTTTTAGCTGTGCTGGGTTCTGTTTTTCCCACTGTGCAGCATCTCTGGCAGTTTCACACAAGTTTTGATAATTGAGGAAATAAAATTCAGCGATTCTGTCAAGGCCTAAAATGTCATAGCACTATAGCTCTTCACAGCCTTTTTTCCTAAACATTGCTTAACAAATCAAATTGTTATCAATACATTCATGTGGTTAGATAAAAGGTAGGAGAATAGAGACAGTGGTGAAGGTAATCTGGCCCCTAAGGAGTTACAGCTGTGCTAATCATCAAGCATTAACAACAAGCCTGCCCTCAATAGGCCACAGCTGGATCCAATTAAGAGGGGTATTACAAAAGAGCAGGCTGGCTGGTCGAGAGGGGAGATAGGTAATCTGGCCCCTAAAGAGTTACAGCTGTGCCAATCATCAAGCATTAACAACAAGCCTGCCCTCAATAGGCCACAGCTGGATCCAATTAAGAGAGGTATTATAAAAGAGCAGGCTGGCTGGTCAAGAGGGGAGATGGAGTTTGTTGGCTGTGCTGTGAGGGTGGAGTCAGTGCTGTGAGGAGCTGCTCATGAGAAACCACCGAGAAGGTATGAAGCCTTTGCAATAAGACAGCAACAATTGGTGACCCTGACGTGATTGGGAGTGGGCTGCAGGGTGAGGTGCAGCCAGAGATGGAGCCCAGTGTAGCAATGAGAGCAGCAGGGGAAGCTGCCTGATCTGGACCTGGCAGATTTTGACACCTGAGGTACAGGTGAGCCACTGGGGATGCAATGAGAAATAACATACTGAGTGCTGAACAGATTGTTTGTTTGATATACGTGGAAAGGAGAAAAAAAAAAAGAGAGAGAGCAAAAAGAAAAAAAGAGGAAAAAACCCCAGAAAAAAAAAAACTGTGAAATATAGTGTCAAAAAGGGGGCAAGGCAGCTGCAGATTTGGCTGCCACTTGGAAATCATTCTATAAGACTTTAAAAGAATGGAAAACTTGTAATTAAAAGAAAAGGGGGAATTGTAGTTAGATAAAAGGTAGGAGAATAGAGACAGTGGTGAAGGTAATCTGGCCCCTAAAGAGTTACAGCTGTGCTAATCATCAAGCATTAAGAACAAGCCTGCCCTTAATAGGCCACAGCTGGATCCAATTAAGAAAGGTATTATAAAAGAGCAGGCTGGCTGGTCAAGAGGGGAGATGGAGTTTGTTGGCTGTGCTGTGAAGGTGGAGTCAGTGCTGTGAGGAGCTGCTCATGAGAAACCACCGAGAAGGTATGAAACCTTTGCAATAAGACAGCAACACATTCAAATATCAGTGTACTCAAGAGAGTCATCACAACTTGTGGACTGTGGTTCTTGACTTTTCACAGATGCTGAAGTTTTTTCTAATAATGAATACTGGCTGATTAAGCAGCACTTGAGTTGTTTAAACCACTTAATTTAAGCTTCATGAAAATAATCCTAAATTTTCCCCTCAAAGTGAATGTTTAGGGTTGGAGATGTACACCAAAAATATTTCAATTTTTCAATTGAAAATTAAACTCCATTATTTTTCAACTGAATTAATTTTTTTTATGTAGTTATTGATATGCAGTATAGACTACTGGTTCTTTCTGCTGTAAAGCTATAAAATGGATAGCAATACAAAGAGAACATAATTAATTAAATGTCTTCATATTTGTGTAATGAAGAGTGGGTCATGTGTTGACATGCCAGACTAACAGGATCTTTTTCCTAGACTTAGCTCCCAGCTGCTTCAAAGCAATTGACATACTTTGCCACATCTTGTGTGGTTTAAGGGTTGATACTCCCACTGTGAGTGGATTAAGACCTCTTTAGATATTCCAAGACTTAGTCTGTGAAAGCAATTCCTTCGTGATTTCTTTCTGACACACGAAGGAATCAGTGTAAGAGGCTCAGCCTTGCTGTCAGAGCCAGCCCTTTCAGATGAACCAGAGCCGTGAACCTGAGCAGGGATTTCACACTGACCATTAAACTGAGCATGCTTTTGAGACATGGCAGTAGTTTAAAGAGATACTTACAACTTGCTTGGTTAGTCTCTATTCATCAGCAACTTTATTTTAGGCTTGTCTTGCTCCTTCCTTAAGGCAGGTTTTTCACCAGTGGAAGATCAGAAGAAATTATTTTGGTGAAGGTGATAAAATTCATGCAGAAAAGTTTGAGTCCCATGGTATTGCTTCTGGTTTCTTAATTGCTGGTCTGTAATAGGTAGGAGGAAATTTGCTGTGGTATTGCACATTAGACTTAGCAAGACCACCAGGCTCCCCTGCACATATGATATTTCAAAGTTCTGTGTGTGAGTACAAATTTGGTCAAGCAACTCAACAGTAAAAGTTGTTTGTTTGACCCTGTGAAGAGTCTGCAGCTTTATGGTTTGAAAATAAAATTCCATGTGGCTCTGTATAAAAGAAGGCATGGAAAGTATGGTTAAAATAAGTGGTTTGCATGCAAGGAATTACTTTGTAATCAGGATGGAAGAAAATGTGCAAGATGTTTTTAAGTGCTCCCATCACATATATTAGTATCTTATCTTTCCCCCAGATGTCAACATGAAGAAGGAAAAGGATGATATCTGGTTAAAAAAATAAGAAAAGGAGGTACAAGTTACTTATTTTGGCTCTTTCTAGGAATTGGTTATTGGCTTTACCAGGTTACTTTAACTTTCAGGTTACTTATCTCTGTATTCCACATATATCAGCAAGGTGACAATAGGATTTTTAAGGTGAAACTATACTTAAATCAATAAAAACATTTGTGCTGTCATTCACATTGAAAACGATACTGCAGATCCTACAGTGTGTTGGGGATTGTTTTGATAGTCTTTATTTTTAAAAACAAAAGGAAGAAAAAAGGTTCTGGTGGTATTAGTAAATATATTTTTTTAATGCAGCAACAGTCAGTGTAGTCAGTTCTGAGGATGCTGAGTTATGATCACTTAGGAAAACATGAAAGAAAATCAAAAATGCGGAGTAATCTTACTTCAGTTGTTCTTTCAGCTTCCAGCAGCCAAAAATTCAGTCTTTTCAAGGCTGCATCCAAGACTATCTTGCCTTATAACCTGTGGTAGCTTTTACTTCCCTGAGTTCATCAAAGGCTTTTTTTTGAACCTTAGTTAAGTTTTGGCCTCAGAACAACTTAAGATTGCAATGAGATTGACAGTTCAGTTACAAATTGAGTGTAAAAACCAAAAGAAATCCCGAAATTCCACTTCCTCTTGTTAGTTTTAAAGGAGTTTCTTAAGAGTTTTTAAGTGCCTTCATCTTCATGTATGGTTAAAAGCAAAAGATAATTTCACACCCATCCTCACTCCTTTGTTGTTCTGGATTTGTTTCTTTTCTAGCTCCCAACTTTTATTGCAAAGAAGCAGAGGTAGCTCTGGTTTTCCATTACATAATTCTGACTATCTTTCTCTTTCATCCTTAGCTTACCTCTTCAATTTTTCTGTTGAGCTGGGATGACCAGGATGGCAGAGAGTAGCTCATCTTGGTAGTCCAGAAGAAGTACAGTAATGGAATGTTGTTTTGTGGTTCATTGTTAGGGATTTTTCTAGTGCTATTGTCTTGGTTTGAAAAGACAGGAGCTCACCATTCATCCTGCTTGCATTGATTTGTTGATTTTTTTTAATGGCATTTGTAAAAAAATCCAGGGCATCTTTCTTGAATGATAGTAAATAATAAGGAGCTATTTACTTTCAGTATTTTGATGCTTATCAATACTTCAGTTCAATTATTTTTGTAGCATTACTTTGCATTTGTCATCACTAATTTTTTTTTCTTCTGGTTTTATTTCTAGTAATAGAGTATAATGAAACCTTTCAGCAATTCTCCACAATAACCTTTAGATTTTATTGCTTTGAATAATTTATTGAAATACTATCACTTCAGTATTCAAGATTTTTAATAACATTTATAAATACGAAGACCAGACTTTTTAATCACTCAATAAATTCTTCCCCTCAGAAAACAGCAAATTGCAATAACAGTCCAACTATTTTTAGTATTCTTTCTCCTGTAACCAAGAAGGAATTCTTAATCAACAAGGTGCTCTGTTTTAGCATTTGACCACTTTTGCTCTGGCAGATGAGAATTTTTATCTCCATGGATGGAGATGTTTGAAAATGGATGTCTCATTTGCTGTGTGCTAAGCTATATGACATAAACTTGTTCAGAAATAATCTGCATGAAGTATAAAAATACATTCATCTGCAGAATGTACCTCTCCAAGATGGTAAGAGTTGCCTGTATACATTCAGCATGTGCAAACATGAGGGTTTAGTAAGTAAATGATATACATTTGTATATATTCCTGATGTTTTGAAAGGTTTTAAGTCTCCTAATGGCAAGGAGTAATATGACAAAACTTCATTGACTTGAGATTTTTAAAAGAAAAAATAAATTTAAATACTAAGTTGAGAAGGAAAGTAAGACTATGGAAACAGCTTTCAACATTAAAAAAGTTTAGTTTCATATTGTTTTGGTTCAACCTGAGCAATGAAGGTATGGCAAAACCTTAAGAACAATGACTGTGTAAAAATCAGGAAAGATGCAAAAGACAGGTTAATGACAATCAAGTTTATAAAATAAAAATTCTGTATTTAATTGAAGAGTTGTGAAAAAAATATTTGTCAGCAATGCAGTGTGAATACAAATGAGTTCAAGTAACATCGTAAAAATAAAAGGAATCCTAAAAATACAGACTTCAGTCCCTGGAGATGGTGGCATTATCAGTCAAAAATGATGCCGAATGTCTAGGCAGGATGTTTCCGTAAATATTGGTTGTGTAACTGGAAAAATAAAGTGTATATATATTTGTCCATATACTTGGTATACTTGTATTTTACCAAAATGATGGAATACTTTGCAGTTGCTAGTATAGCAGTGTTAATTTTAGAAAAAATCAGGAATGTAGAGGAGTAATTTTGCACTGGCTAAGAGCAGCAGTACAGCTTTCTAATGTCTTGTTTCTCATGCTTTGTGTTTCATGTTTGGATTTTGGTTGTTCAGGTAGGGGGAGCATTCTCAGTCTGAAGCTTTTATGAATACCAGACAGTCACCACTTTGTTCTTTGGTGGGGCTTTTTTTGCTTACTTTGTGTGGGCATGTACAATATCTTCCTCTCAGTGTGGAAGAGCATTTCCATGAAATTGGGAAGGATTGACTGGTTTAGGACCACAAGATACCTGTCAGATACAGCTGGAGTGGACCAGTGAGTCAAAAGTAAGTTGTGTTGGAATGACAAGCAGTGGAATAAAAATGTAGCCAGGGAAAGAAAAACTTGCAATAGCAGCATGATTGTGCAGTGATTGTGCCATGACCAGCCTTGCAGGAGTCCTTCACTGAATAGCTGGGAAAGTTTGAAGCAGCATGATTGTGCCATGACCAGCCTTGCAGGAGTCCTTCACTGAATAGCTGGGAAAGTTTGCAGCTTATAAAAAAAATAGAGAAAACAACCTAACCAATATTTTAGTATTCTTATGTCACGATGAAAAATGACTCAACAAATCTCTGTTCTGGTTCAGTGAGAGTTTGTTGACAAAATTGTGTTGGTGACATTAAATTCCATTAAACATCTATCCATATTTATGATGTGACTGGGCTCAAACCTTCTTAATAGGAACATTTCTCTAAATATATATGTCTGTAGCAATTTTCTTAGGTAGTTGAAGTGTGAAACTTCTTTCTCTGTCAAGCCTGCTTTGTGTTATCAAATTTTGAAGATGGAGATTTGCATCTCGATAGTAGATTATTTCATTCCAGCACAGCAGGCTCTTTTGGGTGAGATCTACCCAGGTGGTGCAATAGTTAGACCCTGTAGCAAAATCTGTAGCCATTTAGCAGATGAAGATACTTCTGTGTGAGAGTGGTATCTCCAAGTACATTCCCAGCCATCAGCCCACTTACACCAGCATACAAAAAATGCTGATAATTAGGATGTGTTTTATAACCTGCCTGCCTTCTGAGTTTACACACTTCACTTGGGAAGCATCAAGGTGAGAGACAAAACCTTCAGATAAACTGTGTGAAACTGGAAAAGGCTTTTAACAGGAGAGGAGGCATTCCAGAGCTGTCCTTATGTCATTGACTGCAAAGGGAAACTGTTTGTGATTTGGATTAAAACAGAAGAAAATTCTCATAGGTACATGAGTCCTTTTTGAAAGTAAGTCTATACAAAGCATGATATTTCTAAAGAGTCATGTGATGACTCTAGAGATTAGTGATCAAGTTTGTTCAGAACTGACTGAAGGTTGTTATACAAAAAGAGAAGTGAGGCAGTCCCAAGGCTGTAAATGAGATGCAGTTGGGAGTGATGGCACACTAGCTAGTAGGGACAGGACCTCATTCAGAGGGGAATGCTGAGGATATACGCAAGAGCCAACAAAAGCCTGCTTAAGAAGAAACAACTCATGTTGCATATTTAAATTAGTTGAGTACAATTACTGCCTGCCTCCTTGCTTGCATTTTCTCTCAGCTGTTTGAAAACTCTGATGCATGCAGTTTCTTTTTTCACTTCTTACTTACAGAAAGACATTTGAGCTTTCTCCTTTTGACATGCTAGAGCAAGGTTTGTGTCTGTTGGGTATCAACTCAACTGCTGTGTTATTTCCATGGTGGCATAACTTGTGAATGACCCAGTGAGTAACAACTTAGTTACAGTGCTGTTGAAAAATCAGTTTTTAGAGCCAGATTGGAGGAAGTGAGAAATTCTTGAAAGCAGACAAGCTCAGCAGGATCTGTGGCTATTTCTGGTTGAGGTACATACTCAGTGTTTGTGTTTATAATGAATACTTACCATGGAGTTAAGCCTGAGATCAGTACAAGAAGGAACTGAAAACAAAGGAAAATCATTTGAATTTTCCTTTGATTGTTGATTTACTTCTATAAAGGCTGTTAAAATGCAGAAATAAGACACTGAACAGTAGTTAAACTTGGGCTCTAAGATTCTGATTAGACATGATGAATAGATGTATACTGTCCAAGAGCTGTCAGTGGGACAGCCATCAGAAACAGGCAAAAGCTGATGTTTTTCCCAACAAATATGGGTTTCAAAAGGTCAGGGAGAACTTTACAGAGGGGAAAAAAAACAAAAGGTCACTTTAGGAGTAAGATTTGATAGCTGTTAGTTGTTTTAATTATTTGATTTACATCATTATTACTTTTGAGGAAGTGAACAAATAACGCCTTGTTCTAAGGACATATTCCTACATTTTTTAAATTTAGTCATGAGTCCTTGGCCTGTAGGATTTCCTTAGGTGCCAAACACTCATGGGCCACTGAGTTGAAACAGACAGAGAAAAGCAACCAAGAGCTGTAAAATAACTGTAGTTACAGTGGGTTTGGGAAACCAGAGCTATTGTCTCAGAAGGGCTAAGAAAATTTCCTCAATGTCAAAAAAGGGAATTGCATGTGTAACTTCATGGTAAATCACAGGATGAACAGCTGTTATCTCTTCCCTGTCATTACTCCTAAACTGATCAGTTACAAATCAATGAAAGAAACCAGTGCTAAATTAAACAAGGATTTTGCTCTGATTTTGGATTGAGATTTCTTTTCTGCCTATAAACACATCAGAAAAACAGATTGTGCCTTGGCTATTGGCTGGTCTGCACTTATATTTTGCTTTGAAAAGCACTTAATAGATTTATGTGAGTCTGTAAAATGAGCTGCATCCAGAGCAGGAGTTTGCATACCAGACAGAAGGCAGGTGCAGTTAAAGACAGAGGTGATAGAAAGCTCTGAAAAAAATATTTGTGCTGGGAATGGGAGTCCTGACAGTCTGCTTGAGTGCCACATATTGTGTGGTACGGTGGGTGATTCATGTCATACAACGGGATGAATCCCTGATACGCTATTGCATGTCTGCACAAGAATGGGGGTTTTCCATCTCTCTCCCAAACAGCGTGAATATGTTGCAGTATGTTTAAGGAGATCTTTCATTTGGTTAATCACTCAGAGCTCAACTTTTTGCATGGTCCGAAATCATACTTTCTGCTGGATTGCAAAAGCCTGTTTTGTTTTGTAGTGCAATCATGTATTGCAATATCACTTAAAAATAATTTCTTCTGTGTCACATTTCAAACTAACAGCTGAGTCATATCCTTAATATTAAAATCAGAAACAAACAAAATCTGAATGTATCTCATTGTCTGTTGAACCTTAGTCTGTTTGGGGTTTGTTTTTTTTTTTTTAATTTACTGTATCCAGCCATAATTGAAGGCACTTCTTATGGTATATCAATTAAATCTCAACTTGTACTTCAGCTCTTTAATAATTTCTGGGCTAGAAGTGATTTTATGTGGTTTAAGGCCAGCAGGAGCAGAGAATCTACAGAGAATCTACGTTAATTTTCTGTACATTATGATATATTATTATGGTGTATGTATTGAGTTTCGTATAATGATACGTATCTCTGTATTTACTAGGAAGTATATTGCTATAATACAGTGTGGTCTATTATTCTATAATGTTGGCCTGTTAGATTTCTTCCAGCTACCCTTGCTCTAGGACCAGTTAGTTGTGCATCCTGCTCTTAGGTTACCTAGCTGCTCTGCACAATTGCTCTGATACTGCCTGGCACCCAGAGCAGGTGAGGAAAACTACCAGAATGAGCAGCTGAGGACTTTTATGTATGGAAAAATCAATATTTCCAACCAGTCTGGTTAGAGACTGAGAATCAGGAAAGGAGGAAAATCCCTTTTTGTTACAAAACCTGGCAGTTTTCATTCTGTGTACAGGGATAAAGCATTATGTAATGCACCTGAAAGGTTTTTCTCTACTGCCATAAACTGATTGGTGTACTGTCTCTAAAGGAATAGCAGACTTCTTGTGGCTCACAAGTATTTCTAGGGAAACTAGTTACAAGGATAGGAAAGAATGCATCTACCCAGTGTTGTGTTGGGGTCAGAAAAGCTTCTTGGCCCTTCTAAGCAACTTACACACACCTTCTTTAGATATGCATGGAGCATGATGGAATAATCTAAGCAGTTCTGTATCCACAGAACTTGCAAAGACTAAATCAAGAGAGAACTTGTAAATTCACAGATTCTCAAAATGGAAGTTTGACTATTTCCTTTGAGTCACAGCCCACAGAGGCAGTAGTATTTCTCCTAAAAGCTGTACTGATACGTGTTTCACTAAATATGAAAGATATCAAACCTCACTTCAAGTTCTTCAGGTGATCTGGAGTTCATCATCTGCCTGCTTAGCTTTAGTTATCCTCACTGATAGGAAACTTTGTCTGTTTTCCAAGTTGATGTTTTTTGCTCCTATATTCAGGATTTAGTTGGTAGTTCTGTGTCTTTCCCACATTAAAAGCACCTCCTCCTCTTTCCAGCTAGTGGCTCTCCTTTGGGTCTCCAGAGAGAGAGTATCAAAGAAATCAGATGTTTCCTCAAACTTGTTCTTGGGTAAACAGAATATTGTTAATAAGCCTCATTTCACAAAACCTTCTTTTTTATTTTCATATTTGATTGCCCTCTCAACTCTTGAATTCTGACCCTGTTGTCAGAAGAGCCACATAGATCTGTGACAGTAATCTAGCCCTCATGTTTTTACCACCCACTAGTTTAAAAGGCAATAAAAAGGATTTGACATAGTTGTCCAAATAGTTAGTAAGAATATTTAATATTGTTGAGCCAAAAAGCAATTTCTGAGGTCATTGCTCTGCAATTTTACATCCCTCAAAAAAACCCCAGAAAAACTATACCACAATACCAGTTTGCAAATCATTCAGTATAGTCCCTGGTGATTTATTATAGGGTTTAAATCTAGCCATTAACTGATAAAAAAGTTCAGGTGAGGTGCCTGATCTGGAAATGATAACATACTGTGGAAATTGTCTCATGTCCCGCTCTATTAGAGAGGTAAATGTTCCTATCTACAAAAACCTCCATTTTCAGTGCATGTACAGAATAAGAACATGAGTTAAATGTCTGTCCCACTGTTTTCTGTAACAATCTTTACAATTTCATCTAGAAACATACCCCCGGCCTCTTTTTTTGAATGGGATAGAGGAGAATTGAAGGGAGTAATCATACTGTATTACCAAGTTGCCCTTAATTGTACTGATCACTTTCATTTCACTGATGTGCTTTCCTTTCATAATCAGTCACCCATAATTAAGTGAAAATACTTGTACATCCTTCTTACTGTCATTTTTACGTTGTTTTTGTTTGAAAGATGCATTTAACCAAAATATCCTATTGCCCAGTGCCACTTTTTTAATGTCTCTGGCATTCGGGTTATGAGGGTAGCCTGTAGGATGCTCCTCAACAGCAAATACAACCTGGCCTCTTTCAGCAACAGTACAGGTTTTTTGCAGTATGTTATGACACCTAGCAGATATCCCCAAGAGAAAGTCAGTCCCATTATACATGTTTTTCTTCCTATGTAGTAAGAGCAGAAGGAATATTTTGTTTTCTTGTGCAGTTAAAATGGCCTGTGACACATGCACAGCAACATCCTTTGAGTGAATAAAGCTCTAATTCCTGTTATCCAAGAACCTGATTCTTGTCCTGTGAGTATTGTCCTTGCAGTAAATTATCATCTTCCTATCTCATCATCCCCCATGAGATAGTGCTTAAAAAAGGATTTTTTCTGCCCTTTTTACACAGTGTCCCAGTTCCTAGATCCTACCAGTGAGTTCTCCCTTAGCTCCTCTAAGCTGGTGTTTGTTCCATTTGTTGATGAGACCACATAAAAAGGAGAAAAGAATGGAGAAAATAAAAACAGCCGAATGGGAAAGTTAAAGAAATAGAAGGGAAATAAACAATGAAAATTAAATTAATTTAAATGAACCACCAAAAAACTTATGAATAACAGTGGAAAGATACTATACATGGTTGTAACATCTATGAGAAATGTAGATGCCTTGAATTTTCCCTGAAATTTATGTTTTCAGGAAAAGTAGCTATTAAGATTAATCAAGAGTACCATAAATATTTATATTATTTTAGTTATGAAAAATTAATTCCAATGTGTGTGAAAAATTTTTTTAATATTGTTTATTTTTGTATTTTTCATTTTAAATGTGATAGCATTTTTAGGAGGATATATGCAATAACTAGTAAATGCCATTTAAAAATTACACATTGCCATTAATATATTGATGTGCACATTTATTTCAAAGAGAAATTATGATTAATTATTACAGCATGCTCACACTTTTGATAAAATATTAATAACTTTAATTTTGCAGAGATTGACAGTCTAGCTAGGGTTGGATTTCCCACTTGAATTTTTACTCAGTGCAAAGTAGAAAATATCAGATGACTCACAGAAAAAGATACTAAATTGAATTTTTTATTTCTTTCCATAGATATCAATATTCAATGGTTTTAGAGAACATGAGATTAACTCTCTTGTGAGTTAGTGTGCCTGACTTTGTCAGAGTGCTGGGACTGCTTCAGCTGGGACTCCTGCTCCTGGGAATGACAGTTTGATTACAAGGTCTTTTCAGGAGTTCTTTGGTTGTCTCTGTTGTGTTTTTGTATATATTTATTCTTGCCCAGACCTTCTATAGTCTTTTACTTCTTAGTGAAGTCTTACTACATTTTTGTAGTAATTCTGACTTCTTTGTTGAGTCTGGGGAAAACCGTAAGAAAATTAGGGAATTCTAAGCAATATAATGCAGTGTTAGGCTACCTGGTAATACCTGTAGTGTGTGGGAAGCTAAACTGGAGAAGAAGGCAAATAACGAAACAGCATTTTTTCCTAGGATCATACCAAAATTTTTGTTGCAATTGGTTAAGTGCAGAGTTCTGCTGGGTACAAATTCCTACAGTAAGAGTGTTAACAGACTGAGACCATGGGATCATGTTATTGTATTATACAAGACTTGCTGTCATTTGCATTGGATCTTTGCCATGAGCTGTGTATAGCAGGAAATAGTTTTGTGTGTATGAATAGGAAATAAAGGTGTATGTCCATGGGCAGATGTCACAGCACTGATAAACAGCCCAGAAGTGAAGGCTCTTTTACAATAATTTCATCATGCTTTGAAGACCTCTAACCGTGCTCAGAGGAGCAGTCAACATTATAAAGAATAGATCTGCAGATGGAGACAAGATCACCTGCCAGGCTTTAGGTATCTTAGAGCTGAGATATTTTAGTGGAGTTGTTTAATATTTTAGTTACTTGTTGAATTAAAATCAGAGAAGTAATTTATTTTCTGCAAGGTTAATTTAGAAAAGATGGAGCTTGATATTGCCATGAAGCATGTATTTTAATAAAAAGCACTCATTTTTCTTGTTGCTTTAATAGTGTTTTCTTAGGTATGTTTTCCTTTTGTACAATTGCTAGTTGGATTTAAACATTGTAAGGCCATAAATATAAATTACTGAACAATTGAACAGTCTCTTTTTCAGTTACAAAGCTTGATCTGGAGATTATATCCTCAGGAAATATCTGAGAGTGCTGCTTATGACATTTCTTTTTCATCAAGTTTGTGTCCCAGGGGTTTGGAAAAGATTCCTATTTCCTCCCTGCTTGCAAAGAAATTAGGTACTTTATAGGAAAGCAAATGTAAATCTGTCCCCACATACATGTCCCCTCAAACTCCATCACGGTATATATGAATCCTTTTTAAAAAATACTTAGAGCTTGAACTGGCAGAGCCAGACAATGGCATACTAATATATTGACCCAAACTGTAGGACTGCATTTACCAAAGAGATGTAGAAAACATCTTGATCATGGCTGGTCAATACAGAATTGTCCAAATGAAATGAATATTTTAAAAATAATATCTCCCTTCATGTACAGGGATGTGTACAGATGTCGGTATTAGAAGATTTTGTATCAGCACTGGGTTATTAGTGAATCAAATTAAAGATTATCTGTTTAACGAGAGTCTGATTAAATATTGAACATTTACTCTGTACAATTTCATTACTTTCTTCATTTTGATACATGCACATTGCAGTGCATCACATATTTGGTGATTTCCCCTACTGTTTTTCTCTCTGACTTCCCGTTGTTAGTTCCCAAGCTCCAGGAAAAGCTGGAATTTATACTAACACTTGTCTAACTTGCCATTAAGTCAATTTTTTTTTTTTTTAACTTTAAATAAAGCATTCTGCTCTGATATAGTTGGGGGAAATTACAAAAAAATTATTTTTCACTTATTTTCTTAAATAAATGAGGCTATTGCAGCTGTAACATTGATTATATATATATTTATTTTTTTTAACTTTAAATAAAGCATTCTGCTCTGATACAGTCGGGGAAAATTACAAAAAAAATTATTTTTCACTTATTTTCTTAAATAAATGAGGCTATTGCAGCTGTAACATCGACGTGTCAGAAACTTTGAAACAAAAAATCATCAGTTGAAGGAGTACAGATTGTAAAGATGTCTTAAAGTTATATGAGAATTCATTTCTTGGTCAAGGGAGCCTCAAAATACTATTTTCCTCAAGGAAAAGCAAAACTTTCACTTTTGGAGATGGACATTCCATTTTGTGCATTTTAGCTGTCCCAAATACCATTGTGTAGTAGTAATAAATTCATTATGCTGCCTTATGATCCAAATAGTCAAGACACTTGAGTCAGGTACAGAAGTGTGCTGGGTAGGACAGGGGCTGGTGGCTGGGAAGGATCCCAAACACAGGAGCCAGTGCACTGAGAAAGGAACTGAACAGGAAACTGAGACCAAGGGTGTGAGACTGTGCCCTTGGGGCTTTTATGGTGAAGGAACTTCAACAGTAAAGTACTTTAGCACCAAGGAAAAAAATGCAAGTCTTTTATTTTCTTTCTTGTAGTTGAAATGTGTTTGGAGAAAATTTAGCACTTCCAATTTCCTTAGAAGTTGTACGATGGTGACCTCTTGAATAGAGAGAACTTTTGAGTGATGCTTAGTGTGTACATGGGGGTTTAAAACCATTTTGGTTTACTGATTTTGGACAGGCACAGGTCTTTTGAGGAAAGAAAGGCTGTTATTAGCCTCTGAGCCTCACAGACCACTTAACTGCCTGCAGGCATACCAATTAAGTGGAATTATCATCCCAATTAACCATTGTCCCTTGCCAGTCAAAACTCATTTGGTTTAATTCAGCTTCCTAGGAAAAGTCCTAATTAACCAGATTTCCTAATTATCTGTGTCCTGATTAAGTGAAGTGTACTAGTGCAGCCTTCATTAATAAAGGATCATTTTCATTTTGTTACTTAAATAATTTTCAAAAAATTATCTTTCATGGGTAGCCTTCTTAGGTAGTGAATGTCCAGATCTCGGTTTTTGTGCTAGTAGGTTCAGACTTAAAAGTCAGTTGAGCTACTGAAATAAGTAATTTCTGCAGGACTTGCCAAGAAAGTGTTATCAATAAAGAAAGGCAATGAAGTTGTTTTCATGTCCTGTTTTGGGCTGAAGGTTTCATTGAGGTGTGACGCAGCCATGAGTTAGTACTTTGACTGGTGAAATCTTCCATTGCCCCTTGATCTCAAAAGATCTTTGAAGAGTCTCGTGAGCTGAGATATGTGAAGCCAGATTTTTTAATCTATTTGGACACAGTTATGCACAGAATGTATCTGAAAAGGTGTGGTCTCTGCCACACAAAACACATTCAGATTATATTCAGCACTTAGTGACTTTGCTGGTTGCTTCAAGGAAAGATTTAGTTTGTTGATTTCTCTATGTCTGTGCTTCTGGGTCTGTCACTTGCTAATAAGCATGAAACTGAGTTGCCTCCAAGTTGTGCTTGACCCTGATACTTCACATTGCATAAATTAAACAAGATGATAGAAGTTGTTTGGGAGGGGGGGAAGAGCACTTGAAGTTAAAAGCCTAAGATAGCTCATTTGTTTTATTAATTATACTGTGAGTAGAGTTGCCTTTGTAATGTTATGTAGCTGAGTGTAGTAACTAATAAGGTTATAATGATTTCTATCCAAGAATCTCAGATCTTGATTACACAGGAACAATTAGGAAAGGAGGTAGAAGTGAGTCAGTTAGAGAAGGTAGAGAGCAAAGTTCTTCTGTAGATGTGTTCTAAATCAGGAATAACGTATCTGAATATAATTCTGCACCCAGATGTTTTCTGTGCCTTGTGACATTTTAAATTATTTGCCTGAACTCCCTTACAATTCCTTGTCAAAATATGTTGAGACCCTTTCTGGAGCCTCGTATGACTTGTTACCCTCACTTACTTACTCAACACAGGCTTAAAATCAAGCAAACTTGGTGTTCAGTTGTGAACAGGATATTGCAGGAATTCGTCCTGCTCCCTGATTTGGCAGAGGTATGACCTAAATGTGCCAGCACGTGATAAATATGCATAGACAGAGTTTTCTGTGATACAGAAGTTTTCATAATGGCTGTTCATAATCACATATGTCATTCATATATTGTTCACAACAACCCGGTTTCCAAAATCATCTCAGGACAAAACACCTTCAAATTTCATTCCCAGATGTGTGTGATGGGTAGCAGGAGCCTTGCCTGGTGGAAGGAGCTCACATGGATACCTGAGCAAGCTGTACTTCTTTCAGCAACTCAACATTCCACTTTTTGAATTTACCTTTTTTAGCATCTTCTTTTATGGTAATCTGTCCATGACCAAGGTGAGAGGAGTCAATATCAACAGCCCCATACACAAGGAATAATCCCCGCACTAACACAGGAAAAGTTAATAAATTCTAAAATATTAAAAACATCGCATACAACAAAGGGATGTTATTGTGCAAAACTGATAACCAAAACGACCAAGAGTTACACACACTCACAAAAAAAAGAGAAAAGAAAAGCCTTTTTAATCTTTTCTGGATGGCTTAGGTATCTCTATTTATGTTTAAATCAGATAAAAGTTTTAGAGAAAGTGGAAAGAAAATGTCAGTAGCTTGATTGGTTTCACAATTTTTACTGTGAGAGATATTAAAAACATCAACAATAAATGGTATCATAAGACGTTTCTGATAAGTTACAATATTCTCAAGCCAGCTGGGAATAAAAAAACTTGGAAATGTTTCCCAAGTGAAAAATTTTTCTGTCACAATGAAGTTTTCATCTTCTGTCTTTTATGCTGTGACTTTTCTGTGAGATATGCTTGGAGTGTATTGAGGAAGACAATATTAAAAAAATAATAATTCTTTGGAGTAGTCCTTCAGCACTGTCACGTAATTAGAAAACAGCTGAACCACACTCTTGTCTCTCTCATTTTCATTCATGTTTGTTCTTGAGGTTTGCTAGCTCTCAAGATTTGCTTAAGTTTATCAGTTTCTCAGACCCTGGATAATGTAAAAATTCCAAATTGGAAATCAGCACACTTTGGTCAAGGATTATGGGTTTGACATGTATCATAGTCAGAAGTGAGGGATCAATGTTCAGCTCATATTTACCTTTGTATATTTAGAAGAAAAATTAAGTAAAATAGGTTTTACTTAATTTTCTGTTAACTGAATGTGTTCTGTACTTATATTGATGACGATGCTTCAAAGTGCAAATACCAAAAGACAAAATTGCAAAGCCAGAATTTCAGGAATTAAGCTGGCCAGGTACCCATATCCTTTTGGACATAGTTTCTGCAAGTAAATTGTGCAAAGCTATTTAAAATAGAAATGTTTCTTTTAGCTGTGAACACATAATTTATCAACAGAAAAACCTCAATGGTGAATTTCACTCCTTAATTGCTATTTTTGTATTCAAGGCCAATGCAAATTTTACTTTTGTTCTTATGGAAAATTGTAGAAATGTGGTGTTTTGCAACTTTTTCTTTCTTCTCATTGCTACGTAGGCTGTTAGAGGGCATCAATGTTCCTAATAATTGAGCTCATTTCAAAAAAGTCAAGGGAAGTAGTAGAAAAGCCTTTGAAGGATGAAGTATTATGCTTGAAATGGAAACTACTGAAGGCATGATAGGGAGTTCCAGCACTCAAAAAGAAAAGCTTCCTAGAAAGCTGCCGTTTTTCCTGATTTTAATTGCTCTGAATTTCTTTCCTTTGAGTAGTGCCATCAATAGGAAAACACTCGGCGTGCAAACATGCCAATTATAACTTTGTGAGATTTAACGATGGAAGCAAAATGCAGGTAATCTCTCTCCCCAGGCCAGTGCTGACTGTTCTTTTGAAAACAATCTGTGTGCCTTGTAAAAGAACTATAAAAATAGTATGTGGCAAAATCCAAATTACAAATATTAAATTTACTGTATTGTTTTTGTCTGTAGCTTGTGAAAATGCTGTTACATTGAAGTAGAAAAAGAAATGCAAATTAAAAGTAATTGCTATGCTCTGTTATCAACAGTACTGTTGAATTTTTTGTCAGCATCCTGAAGAAATAAGCCAGTCCAGATTTCAGCAGAGAGTTATTAATGACAACTCCAAATTGTTTATGACCTTATCCCATTTTTAATCCACAGATACTATGTGCCTCTGTGTGTTTCTGTGAAGAAAAGTTCCAGAAATTCCCTACCTATTGAGTAAAATATTTTCTTTCAGCTGTTCATCCTCACTCTTGCTAGCTTAATGGACTGCTATCTGCTACTTGCATTGGGGGTGTGGGAAGTGGTGGGGTGAGATTTGTTGTATACAGTTCCTTATTCAGGATATGCATGGTCAAATTATTTCATTATTTTTGTAAACCTCAGTCTTATCTTTTCAATATTTATTATGTACTTCTCTAAATATATATTAATATTTGTTTTAGCAATTTTATCTTAATATAAAATTATTAAATCTTTCATTGAAGACTAGAGGAGAACATACTGTAGTCATCCAAAACTTTTTATTTACAGTGTTGTCACAACACTCTTGGCAGCTGTGAAATCCCTTGGGGAATGCTGAGTCCTGTAATTGTGAGGGTGAACTGTAGGGATATGCAGTTCTCTCTTGTCAGAGAGTAACTTCACTCTATTCTCTGGCAATTCTTAAACGCATTTTAATTCAATTAACCATATTCATAGTTATTAAACTACTTAGACAAAATTAAAAGAAATCTAACTTACTTTTTATCATTTTAGAATGACAGATATAAACTCATACTTGCCTTCTGTAGCTGCACCACTTTGGAAGAGCTTCACCCCCAGTTGCTCGTAGAGAACTGTGAGAGCTATATAGTAGTCCAGAAATACAGATGGGTATTTGATTATTCTAGTTGCTGTATTTCAAGCTTAGAAAAACTGAAAATATTCCCCAAAATAAAAGAGAAAGAAGCTCTAACAAGATGGTGAAGCCAGGAATTTTGGTAGGCTGACCCTTCCACTCTGGCCTCATTACTGAACATAAATACATAAAAAATCATGAAAGCATAAACCAAAGTACAGGAATTATCTTGTCAAGGAATTTCAATAAACTGTAATTGATAAGGACAAGAATTAACTTTAGTTAACATTGTTAAATATTAAATCCTGAGATTAAAATACATACTCAGAGAGTAGTCCTCATCTTAGGGGATATTAAATTCCTACCTGCAGGTTGTGGTAGCACAACAGAAAGAGCGATGTGTGCCTTCACTCCTCCATAGCATTCTACTCATCTCCTGGTATATGGACTGATGATTCACATACGTATCTAGAAAATTAGTTCTGAATTCCATTGACCAAGGTGATCTCGGCTCCCAGGGCAAAGCTCCAGCAGGGAAGCTGTGGCTTCAGCTGTGGTGTTTCTTCTTTTGTGGTTTGCTCTTGCATTTTGAAGACAGCAACACCAACAAGTACATTTTATGAGACACCTGATGCTGTAAATGTGTACTGGGCATGTGTGATATATAATGCAGAGCCTCTCACAGCACTGCAGAGCATCTGGAGTTCAGAAATCAAGCAGAAGATTTAAGCCTTCATAGGTTGTGAATTATTGCCGAAAGAAGAGCTTATGCTCAAGAAAACTTCGGAAAAAAAGAAAAGAAAACTTACGAAGTTTTGTTGCTTTCAAGATCAGATAAACCAAAAAAAGGTCAGGATTTTAGTTACAATTTCAGAGCTAACTCTGTCTGCCTCTCAGTTTTGGTGTCTGTGGCTTACAATGTTCTAGAAAACTGAAAGGAAATGAGTAGATTTAATCTTATGCGTGCAAAAGTCTTGTTTTATCACCTACAATTTATAAAGAGAAGGCAGATGTTGTAATATTCAAGTGTAGGTAACAAATCTACTGTTAAATTTTCCAGTGTTGCAAAGAAACTGTTTTGATCAATATTTTAATTTTACTTAGGCAGGATTAGATAGAGAGCTTTGCAGATGGTTGTCATAAACTCCATACCTCATTTTGGAAGTAGCATTCAAATCTATCCAGCTTGGCACTAACTACATAGACTAATTTTCCTGCATTTTTGTGCCAAAAGAAATAGGGCATGGAGAATGTTTTTCTAATTATTTTCATATTGTTTTAACCAATATCAGGCCTGCTTAGCCTGTGGTTGCTCTATCCACAAATCTCCTGTGTTTTACAGTTATCAGAAAAATTACAGCCAATTATCAAACAGCAGTGATTTAAATGACTAATTGTTAGCATTATTGGGTAACTTAATTAGAATAATCTGTACAAAATTTTCTTGGTACTACTGCTGGCCGTTGGTGAGTGAGTCTGAGTGGAATGATTGTGCCTAAATTACAAGCTTTTTGAGAAGGGGGAAATTCAGAAGACATACTCATAAGCACAAAGTTGTCATTCTTAAAATTATTTAAAATTATTTTTGTAGCACTTTGGGTTTTTTAATGAGGGAGCAGTTCCTCACTGTATGAACTGGAGTTTGAAGAGGAGGAAAGTTGTATTGTCCAGAGAAACTCTTGCCCACCCATTGTCCGCCTCATCCATTACCTTAGTCTATACAGTATTGTGTTGGCAGGATTGACCCTCAGCTGGACAGGGAAGAGAAAACACAATAAAAGGCTCCTGGGTTGGGATGAGGACGGGCAGAGATCACTCAGCAGCTACTGCCATGAGCAAAACAGGCTTGACTTGGGGAGATTAGTTTAATTTATTACCAGTCAAATCAGAGTAGGATAGTCAGAAGTAAAAACTAGATTTTAAAAACACACTCATCTTTCTTCTTGGGCTCAGCTTCACTCCAGAATTCTCATCCTCTTTCCTCCAGTGGCAGGAGTGGGATGGGGAATGGGAGTTATGATCAGTTCTTCACCTGTTCTCTCTGTTCCTTCCTCCTTAGTGGGAGGACTCCTCAAGCACTCTCCCCCCTCCAGTGTGAGGTCCCTCCAGAGGCTGCAGGTGGATTTCTGCCCTATAGGACAGTCTGATAACATACTGGCCCCAGAAGATGTTTCTTAAATTTCATGCCTGTCTGTTTAATTAGAACATTCTGAAGCTAATGACATGTTGTTTTCAGAAGTTTTTCTTAAGTAAGGCTAAAATTTGCCTCTGACAGATATTAGATACCTCTGAAAGAAATTAGGTAGGAACAGAAAATGATTGAGTACCAAAGAAAAGTCAGGAGCTTCTTGCTTACACTGTCTTACTGTGTAAGTAAATGTGTAAGAACAAAGGTTTTTCATGTAAGAAAGAGTATGGATAACATTTCAGTCTTAAAGATTGATGATGAAAATAATGAATGGCATGTCAACAGAGGACTTAGAATGTCCATGTTCTAGACCTTAAAAATAAAGGCCATTGATACAACAATATCAAAACCAGGGCAGGTGATTTCTCTGGATGCCCTAACACCAAGCTCCTGTCTTCTTTTCCATGTTTCATTAAAGAGAGCTAATAAGCAGCAAAGGTAAACACCCTCCTTTGCACATACTGGGACACAGGCACCCAGTGGTTTAGGTTGGTGTGCAGATAGATCCCATCACCAGGAGAGCTGTGTGGCAGCAGTCTCTCCATCTCCCCAGGGGACTGACCCCTCTCTGCTGGGAGAGGAGGGGAATGCCAGGGTTGGTGTGCAGATAGATCCCATCACCAGGTGATACCCATTAGAAACTCAACCGTTCTTCATCCCCTCCTCCTCCTTCTCCTCTTTCACTATCCCCAAAGAAAACAGATCTGTTTGTGTTATGTAAATGTGCAGTTTAAATCTCTCATCATTAGACTGACCACACAGGGAATGAAGACTTTCAGGAGCTGAGTTTGAAGATGCTTAGCTTGTGTTTTGGTGTTTAATAACACGTATCCTCAGCTTCTTTGGCCTCTAGCTGGTGTGGCTTAATAGACAAAGTTGATGTCTTCACATAAGTGAGACTAATAATGCTATTAAAATTAATTTTTCTTTTCATCATTTAATGTATCATACAGTAACATAACTGGAATCACTTGTCTAGGATATGTCATTAAAAATAAGAGCCCTACTTTAAATTTGTCTCTTCAACTTAACTTGTAGCTCAGTCACTCATCTCTCTTGAATCGTTAGAAAACCTGATGTAAGAAATGTGGGTCCAGCTGTCCCAAAACTTTTTTCCTGGTTGTTCATTTCTTTAACAAATGGCTAACTCATAACTTTGTTTAAAAAGAAAACATAGAAAGTAGGATGGCCATTTCTTCTAAGAAAAATGGTTTTTTTTCATTTCTACTCTGTATTGAGATGTTAGATATGCTCTTTTTCTTACTCTTGAGAAAGAAAATTTTCTGTGTTCATCTTTGTGACTGATGTGTGAATCAGACAACAACCTCCCAGAATTCTGAAAAGTGAGATCTGAAAGAGTTTCCCTATGAAGTTTAAGTCTGGAAATTCTGGTTGCCTTTAAGACCTACTAATGAGGTAATAGAAACCAGGGAGTAAAAGCCCAAGAGAGCAAGCAATGATTGCTATTTCTGTTGGATCCAACTGAAACTTTGTGCTTTGTAAACTGATATTTTAACTGATACGATTGAATAAAGAAGAGAAAAATGAGCCCTTTATGATTATTCTCTTCAGGACCAGGGGAAATTAATTTATAAATAATGTGCTTGCCCTTTATGCTGTTACTCACATTTTTGAAAGCTTCACTGGCTGTTCTGCAATTATGCTAATGATATCTTTGACCCAGTGTTCAATGCAGAAAGTGATGCTTAAGCTGTGCTTCTGTAAGTGGATTCCTCTTTCTGTTTCAAGCCTCTTAGTATTTATTTTTATAAGTATGCTAAAAAAAAGGGAAAAAAGGCTGCTGTAATAATTAGTAGGAATAAAATAATGCATTTTGCATTTGTATATATACTACATATGCTTAAGCATGTCCATCTTTTGCATTTTGTTTATGCAGGGGTAAACTTTTTAATGCATTTGAAATGGATTGGATGGATGGTTTGGATGCAGGAAAGAGTAGAATGGTCCCATCAGAGTTCTGTATCACTTGACTGGCAAGTTTTGGCATGTTAAAGGGGTGCTAATGGTGATGTTCGTTTATTTCTTCTAGAATTGATGTCCATACATGCTTTTCATAAAGAAAAGCCAAATCAGCTTCCATGAACTTTTTAGGTACCTTCCAGATGCCCCGGAGCTTATAGTCAAACACTTTGGTCTGGTCAGAATTTCTGCTTTTGATTCGCTGTATAAACTTATGGAATATATTTAATATTGATGCCACTTGCTACCTAATTAGGAAAAATAGCATAATCATGCTTAATTACTGTCCCTATTTCATAGGAAGTTTGAGGATAAATTAGGTACAAGAGCTTGAAATATAAAAAGCTTTCTAGGTGGGTAATATGATCCACTTGTTCAGTCTGTTGACCTCAACTGATAACAAAAAAGCTTCAACTAATAAATGTATGAGAAAGATCTGTGTTAACTAATGATATTTTTGCTATATGGGGCCTAATATATCTACTTCACAGCCTTCTCAAATTCTGAGAAAAGAATCTGTGGTAACAACTCAGAAAGTTTCATCAAAAGAGGAGAGAGCAAGAAACAACATTATGCTTAAGTCCTTTCTTTGGAATGACTTACAGTTCTGTTGTCAGTCTTACATTAATAGTTGTCAAGGAGGACAGGGACTACTATTGAGTATAGTATATTGTGTGAGATGCTAAAATAAGCAGTGCTTCTTGCAATATTGCCTCATTTATGAGGCAATATGTGTAAAGATGGGTAGGTTATCAAAACCTTCTGTTGCTGAAGTGCAGCAAAGACTTTTTTGTAAGAAACAGTGTCCATGGACAAATGAGATCAAACAGGCATGGCAGATGATGATAATGACGATGATGGTAGAAGTGACCCTCTTAGGCAGGGAAAAAAGAATAATAGCTATGAAAAAAAAAATGGATGACTATGCAAAAAGTAATAGACTTATTGAATTTCTTTCAGGGCAAGGGTGTAGGCCTAGCAACAAGTTGACTATTGGCCGGTCATTTATCCATCTTGAGGAAAAAAAAGCTACACTTTAGTAAAGATGAAAAGGATGTACTGGACAGAAACAACATATTATCCCTATGGTATGCACTGTTTTCCCAGGAGACAAAAATGGATTAATCTTTATGGAAGAATAAAGCAAGCTTTACAAAAAGGAGTCTTTAGAAAGATTGTTAATATTAAACTATCCTCAGGAACCCTTATTCTTTTACATTTCCTTTCACTTGTCCTTTCCTACAAGAATGATGATTCATCCATGCTGAAATAGCTGGATGCCATATTGCTAGCTCCAAGTCCTGTGATGGAATGGTACCATCCTCCACTGTAAGTGGTTGTAGTTGGTAGACCCTGACTGGATGCCAGGCACCCACCAAGCCTCTCTGTCACTCTGTTGCACAGCTGCACAGGGCAGAGAAAATATAACAGAGGGTGAGGTGAGGATAGGGAGAGATCACTCACCAAACCCTATCACAGGCAAAACAGACTAAAATTAGATCTATTAATTGAATTTATTACTAACAAAATCAGAGCAGGATAATGAGAAGCAAAATAAGACTTTAAAAACCCCTTCCTCCCACCCTTTCCTTCCCAGCTCTACTTCTTCCCCCCAGCAGTGCAGGGAGACAGGGAATGGGTGGTTCAAGGTCAGTTCATCACAGGTTGTTTCTGCTGCTGCTCAGGGAGAGGCATCCTTTCCCTGCTCCAGTCTAAGGCCTTCCCACAGGAGACAGTCTTCCATGAGCTTCTGGAATGTCAGCCCATCCCACAAGACACATTTCTGCACAAACTGCTGCAGCGTGGGTCACTGCTGCACAGGGTGCCATCTTTCAGGCACAGCCTGCTCCACCATGGGCTCCTCTCTCCACAGGTCCCTGCCAGGAGCCTGCTCCAGCACAGGCTTTCCACAGGGTCACAGCCTCCTCTCAGGCACCCTCCTGCTCCAGCGTGGGGCTCCTCCAAGGGCTGCAGGAGGATCTCTGCATCCCCATGGCTCTCCATGTGTGGGTAGATAGAATGTAGGAGAATAGAGACAGTGGTGAAGGTAATCTCATCCCTAAGGAGTTACAGCTGTGCTAATTATCAAGCATTAAGAACAAGCCTGCCCTTAATAGGCCACAGCTGGATCCAGTTAGGAGGGATATTGTAAAAGAGCAGGTTGGCTGATTGAGACGTAGGATGGAGTTTGTTGGCTGTGCAGAAGAGAAGGAGTCAGTGTTGTGAGGCCTACCCATGAGAAATCACCAAGAAGGTATGAAACCTTTATAACAAGATGGTAACATCCATGGGCTGCAGGGGCACAGCTGTCTCACCATGGGCTGCACCAGGGGTTGCAGGGGAATCTGAGCTCTGACACCTGCAGAATCTCCTGCTGTTTCTTCTGCGCTGACCTTGGGGTCTGCAGAACTGTTCCTCTCACATGTCCTCACTCTGTTCTTCTCTGGCCACAATTAGCAATTTTTTTTCCTTTCTTCTTGAATATCTTATCACAGAGATATTACCATTACTTCTGGTAGGCCCAGCCTTGACCAGCAGCACATCTGTCTTTGGAGCTGCTCTGATAGACATGGAGGAAACTTTGAGCAGCTTCTCACAGAAGCCACTGCTGTAGCCCCCCCAGTACCAAAGTTGGCCATACCAAACCCAGTGGTGTGTGTGGGACTTCACTGATCACAGATAGTGGTGCTCTTCCATGTCCACTGTAGATGCCTGAGGTAGAAAATATGTTTAATTCTTTCCTTTAGCAAACAACATGAAAGCTAAATGATATTTAAAATTACCAGAGAGTAGAAATAGACCAGATGAAAAATATGAGATTGAGAAAGGAATGATTGCAGGGTGAGCAGGTGCTTGGAAAAAGGAAAGGAAATTTTTCCCACACAGCTATGGCCTTGCAAAACCCATGGCCAGACTTGTTGCAGACCGACAGATCAGACAATGGCAGTGGCAGAGAGCAGCTGCTGGGGAGGATGCTGATAGTGTAACAGGTGCTGCTGTAGTCACTGTGACACAGGGACAGCCTGACAAAGCCTTTGTCTCAGTAATGTGCCCCGTGGCACTGAGGTGTCTGCCTGAGTGTGCCTTTGCTAAGGTTAGTACTTGTTTGACAGGTCTTGATTTTATAGTGATTTTGTTTCTTATGTCTCCTTGTTTACTCACCTGTGATGTTTGGTACACCATCTGTTTCTTCCCTCTCTGCTTTTTCTTCTGTTTTTAACATCGTAAGTCATGTTGAATGTAAATATATGTACACTTTTCATCTAGTATCTTAAATAGTTTGGGGGTTTGATTAGCATAGAGTTTAATTGCCTACCCTTTCTTTGACCTTCAAACAAATAGCCAGATTTCAGTCTTGTTTACCCTTGTTGTAGACCCTAAATAACTCTGTTGGGTGTCATGCACTATATGCTGCTATAAATAGCAAGCTAATTTCACCAAGCTACAGGCTTCACACCCTTGCCATCTGGCTGTGGGACAGACAGATGCATGGCAGCTCAGGAAGAGCCCTGTGTCTCTTTTGTGCTGCACAGAGCTCACAGCCCCAGCCCTGGTCATGGCCACAGACACCACCAAACCATGTCAGTGTGGTGGCAGGGGCTGCAGCAGGCGAGCTGGCAGAGCTGGATGGCAGCTACCACCTGCATTTTGCTACAGAGCTTTTTGTTTGACAATTCATGCTTGCTTTTGGCTTTAATTCTACCATGTGATGGCTCAGAATTATGGACAGAAGCTCCAATATTTTGTCTGCCATCACAATCTTCTGCCATCCTTGTAGTCTGGCTTCTAGGACCATCATGCCTCCATCTCCCAGTGCAGCTGCATACTTGTTATCAATATCAGTCCCATTCATGTATTAAGTGGTGGTTTTCTGATTGAGAACTGCAAGGTATCTCTGGCCTCATTTTCTTGCAGCATTAGGAGAGAAACAGGAGCCTGCATTTGTGTCCTCTAAATAGTCGAAGGAGCAGGACTCACACAACTTCACAAGCAACATCAGCAAGTTATTGCTTTGTTGCTCTGTGCCTGGGTCATGCCAGCTCCTGTCGTTGTCAGAAGTGATGTGCTCTACAGAACAGGGAAAGAACAGCGAGTCTCCACAAATTTGTGCTGAGATGAGGGTTTAGAGAATAGGCTGTTTCTTAAGATGTCAGAAATGCTGAAGGACAGCAGTGTCAGTAGGCAGGTGGGGAAGCAGAAAAAAATCTTTGTGTGTCAGAGATCAGCAGCCATAATAACACACTTTTTCAGTAGAAAATACACTTGTAGATGACCTTGTTTTGTCTCAGAAATGGGTGAGGGAAGCATTTGAGAAACCCTGGGAAGCAAATTGGTGTTTGGGAACCTGTGCTTCATAGAGGCCAGTGATGCTTTCTCATTGACCGCAGCAGCTGCAGCACGCCAGCACAGTATCAGTGCTTTTGTCTCTTTTTCTCTTTTACTAATGTAAATAAGAAGTGAGAGCCAGATGATAGCAGTTATAACTGACAGCCTCTAGGTTTAGTGACAAGTTTAAAGTAATAATAATTTTGTTCATCATCTGATGCATACAGTGATTCTTTCTAATGTTCTCAATGCTTTTCAAAACAGTGACATGTCTAACAAAAAGTCTTTTTTCAGTATATTAAATTTCTCAGCAACTTCATTTAAAATTCTCTCACATAAACCTGCATTAAATAGAGTAATTCAAGTAAATAGATATTAAATATACAAGCAGGAATTTATTGCTGCACACAATCAATGAAGAAACTCATTAAAGTGTATTGTTACTTACTATTTTCATAGTTCAAGTTAATTAACTAGCAAAAACATTTTAAACCAAAAATGAACAGAAATTTGCTTGTTTTTCATTTAATGTTTTGTTTCAGGGGTTTTTTTGCTTGTGTGTGTACATGCCAAACTGCAGTTTGTGTTTAGGAGTTCTAGTCATTTGTGAAGGTTGGAAACTACAGCATGTATCCTCTAATACTACATTCATATAGGAGGAGCAGACCTGAGCACAGGCACTGCTTCCATGGGCTTTGTGCTATTTGTCACAGACCTCTACCACATAATAAATGGGAAGCAGAGTTTGGAGGATAGTGTCACCAGAGATATTGCAAGGTTACTCACTAACCATTGTAAATGCATACCCACAGCTTCAAACACATAGCCCCTGGATAATGTGAAAAATCAGAGCAAACAAACTGCCAGTACAAGTGATTGCACATGTTGTTAATACAAGGAGCAGATTACATTGGAATCCTCTCTTTCTGATTTTGATAAATCTTCTCTATCCCTCCAGATAATCCCCACCATTTTTTTTTTGTCTTGCCTTTCCCCATTGAATAATCTCCAGTAGCTGCAAGCTAAACTCCTTTTCTCTGTTCATATAAGTGGAAAATTTTTCTTAGCCTGAATACAGTGGAGAGATTTTTTTTTTCTGTCCAGGAGATACAAGTGGGAAGAAATTCAAGGCTTAGAAAGGTAGCAGTGTCAGAGTTTGCCACAAACAGAACAGAATATGACTAAGTTAAAGGAAGACATGATGCTTTTTTCCTCTGGATTTTCTTAACTGGATTTCTCACAAGTATTTTGATGGGGGTGGGAAGGAAATTCTCAAACATCACACCCTTCCTCATTGACATGCTTTTGCAGCAATCAGAGCTGCAATCACTGTGAGCTCTGACTTTCCAGGGGAAAGACTAGAAATGTTATATTTGCTTTTCTAGTAAGAAGTTATGACTCCAGGATTTCGTTATGTGCCAGACAGTGATTACTGGAACTGGCACTACCTCACGTGGTTACTAGAAGAATGTTTAATAACTTCTGATATGCGATTCTTCGAACTTGTGTTAAAGGTATTCAGATTGATTTTTGCTAGGAGAATTTGCTGGAGTCAGATGTCATTTTCCCTGGTTTACTTTACTGAGATTTTTCTGTTAGGTAGAAAAATAAATGCGATTTGTAATGAAAACCAATCTTCAACCTTTTCTGTATCACTGAACAGAAATTTCCTCACAAATATGTGCACACGGTATTGCTTGCTATAGAATACCTAAGAAGTAGCTACTTCTACTGCCATGTTTAGTACAGTGGTGAATATTCCATCAGCCTCAGAATAAAAATCAGGAAACCTGTGCTTTAGGCTGGCTTTAAACATGTTTACACTTAGGTGTTTAAGTAAGCAAAGGAAGAGCATTACAATACCGTGGAACATAAATGGGTTGCAACTCCATCATACTAATCCCTATTCTTGTTCTGTAGGATGTCACATACTCTGGTAGTCTTCCTAAAACAACTATGAAACTTCTATAGCAAACATATTTTGTCAGCTGATTGATTTCCATGCATGCAGGCATAGCATTTTATGTCATTATAACAAACCTCTCCTATTTGTAATTATTAAACCTTCCTGATAGTTTTCTGAATTTTGCTGAGTGGGACCTGAAGTCCAGGAAGGAGAGGGATTACTTAAGCAGACTCTGATGTGATAAATGCTTTTTTATGTGCTCCAGGTTAGATCATGCATCCAAAACATTGGTGTAAATAGCTCTGCCAAGGTAACTTTATGGCCAGTGCCTGGCAGAGTTCACATGGAAGTGCTCAGTAGTTTGGGCTGTATTTGAATTTTTGTAATTTGGCCTTTGAAAACTGTCAGGTACCTTTCCTGTCAGGCTAATAGATTTAAGAGATCTGGATGAATGAGCAGTCTTGTTGTGTTAGATGGCTAGTGTGCTATATTACTGACACTTTTCCTATATAGTTACTGAATAAATCACCATTTTTTTCTGTACTAAAGGAATGAAAAAATAAACAAAAAAAGAAAACCCAAAAAAAAAACAAACCCAGAAAACTCCAAACCCATTACAGACACGTCCCACTAAATGCAAGGCAAATTGATCTGTTTTAAATACACCTATTGTACTGGAAAGAACCAGGCAAACATCAAAACCAGAAGCAAAATAAAAAAATATAATTTAATAGATCAGGTACTACACATCTGTCCTTATGTGTTTATATGTTCTGCCCCAAGGTTTCCAATCTACTCAAGACTCTCTTGTCCAGTTTTGTTTAAGACTGTCTTAGATGGTCTCTAAAAGACTTTATCTAATATTTGCCTTTCTTAAAGAAAATTCAGGTATATATTACTACCAAAGGACATATCTCAAAACCATTCACATATTCTCATATTTTAGGCATATTTGATTCTGAAGACAAATACAATTTACATTTTCAGGCAGAAACAGACATTGTACATCCATATGTTACTCAGTTAAATGTTTACTTTGTTTACATGTTTTGTGAGATTTTAAATACCTGCAAAACTGGAAGCAATTTTAAAAATAAACTTGTAAAATAAGGGTCAGTCAACAAGTCCTAACTATGTTTCTTTCATAGTTTTGATTTGCATAAATGCAAATAAACTCCAGCTGTAGCACTAACTTTAGATAGTACCAATAAGAATATGGATGGAGCCATTGACTTGTTGCAGGGCAGAGCAGTGCAAGTTAGTGTAGCTGGAAAATAGTCAAAAAAATCTAATTGCGAAAATAAAAACTAAAATAAAACTCACAAAGAAGAATGAGAGCATTATGTGTAAGTGCATGACAGATGATTGAAATAACTTTTAGTTACAGTAATCATCACAAAAAGTTATTATTTTCAGATTCCTCCTCTATTATGGCAATTGTAATATAATAACTCTATTTGATGCAGAATAGTGGTCTTTTAATGCTGTTCTTCAAATGACTAATGTCTGAATATGGGTACCATTATTGCAAAAACTCATATAAATTGCTAAATTAAGTATAATCTTATCAGCAGAGAGCTAAACCAAAATGTTTTGCATGGGTTTTAAAAAGGAGGCTAACCACTAAGTCATTAGAATTCTCTCTTAAAAACATATAATTTAAAATTCATTAATATTTTTCAATTTTCCTATTTGTATTATGCAGACAAGACAAATTCTCTAGAAGAGTGCATATCTTTAATAACACACAAATCATCTGGAAATCTTTTCATATATGAGTATTTTTCTCTATATATGCATGATGATATATGCATGTGTCTATGTATATGTACACATAATCATATATATATGTTTTTATTGTTTGATGGTTTTGAGCTCTTAAATAGCACTGCATTCTCAGCCTAGAGGAATGACATGTAATACTGAATACTTTAACCACGCATAATTGCTACCAAATATCCTCGTGCTGAATTGGCATCAATCAGTGCAACAGTGTAATCATGTGTACTTAATTATAGCCAGAAAATGCTAAAAGAGTGAAAGAAAATCTCTTCCTTATGCATTTCATTATCTGAAAGCTTAAGTGGACATTAAGTGATGCAGGCTAATAGCACAAAACATCATTATCATGTTATTATATTCAGGCTTGAGTGACACTGAAAAAGCTGAATTTGTCTGATAAGAAATGCATATTGTTAAATGTAATGTTGTAAAATGATTACCATATTATCCATCATACAGAACTTAATTTTTTCATTCCTGGAAATGAAAAAACCAAAGAACAGTCTATTATAGGATGGTTCACACAACTAAAAACCCCTGATTTTGGTGGGATAAAGAGAGAAAGAAAAATCTGTGGATGTGATCCAGATGGTGGCCATTGCAATGAAATTTTCGTTTTGAAAGGCATTGTGTTTGAGATCCATTTTCCTTTCACCCTTTAACCTTGATAAATCCTCAGCACAGCTGTATACAGTGTATAGAATCAAAGAGCATACCTGGGCAAAAAATGTGTGATATCATCAAAGCTTTATTAGACATTTCTGTGGAGCTGGACTGTGCTAATACTCAACCCTATATTTAATTTCAAATTAGGAACTGGTGAACTGGTTTGTTACTGCATCTTCTTGGTCTGTGCCAGATGAATGTGAAAGATATAAACTGTAATCTTATATCAGACTTGGTACCTGTGTTAAAAAGAAAAGTACTGATAAAGTCAGATGATTTATATCATACTTCTACTTCAAAAATCTATGTAATCACATCAGTGTCTTAAATGGAGCATTTTTCCATAACATACACATATGGTGTAGTGATTGTTGCAGTACTCTGCTGTCTTAGTACAGGAAATTCATTATCCAACATCTGCTTTAGAAGGCAGCTTGTAATACCACTGGTGACAACTAGATTCCTTAGTTTTCACTGGAGCAAATGCTGTATTTTCCCCATCAGCACTCGGGGCTGAATAGCAAACAATTCAAATCATGGAGCGAAATAACCAATGATGAACTCCAAAGATACTGGTTTTGCAGATAATTAGATAACTTCCACAAGGAGAAACAAAACCATTGCCATTAGGAGACAAAAAAGGAATCTAATCTTTCTTGCAGGTTAGTGTGAAAATCATGTTCTAGCACTCCTCGTGTCCTAGTTATAGTAGACTGCAGGCTCAGATCACTGGCATTATGCTAAGATAAAAGCTACTTGTTGAACTTTTTACAGAAAACATTACACATATTTCTTCTTTTCTAGTTCTAAACCCTGATGTTTTCCTGTAAAGTAGGATTTTAGCCCTTAGTTGCTATAAAACAACTCTATTTTGCATTAATTAAACCACAAATTATCTGGCAGTACAGAGGATCAATAGAAATATTTACGTATCAACTGACATAGTAGAAATATTTACAGTTAGAATACATTTCATTTAGGGAATGACAAAACAAAATCCAAGGATTTTTTTCCCAGGAAACAAATTGCACAAGCCAGGGCTGAATTTTCTTTTATTGTTTGTTTTTAAAATTAAATGCATTCATTAAGCATATGAATTCACTTAGGCTCTCTTGATTTTGTATGCCATCGAACCAAATTGTTAATGAAGCTGCCTCAATATCATTCAAAGATGCAAGAAAGAAAAGATAAAAATAAGTTCCCGTTTAAAATCTTGCCTTTAATTGCAGACAGATCTGCTTGTCTGTGAAAATGTTTATTTGGCTGCCAGTGGTGTATGCCAAATACCGCGTTCCCATTTAAAATCTTGCCTTTAATTGCAGATCTGCTTGTCTGTGAAAATGTTTATTTGGCTGCCAGTGGTGTATGCCAAATACCACTTTCAAAAATTTGTATGCTCCTAACATGACTCATCAACATTTCTGCATTTGAAATAGCAATTTGAATTGAAAATAAGAAAAAGAAAAAAAAACAAAACTATAAGAGTTTTACTTACACTAGTGTATTTTGGAAACACATGCTGCACTGAATCAAAAAGTTTGATACTTTGTTGACTTCTCATTGTGTTTGGAAACAAGAAAAGGAAACATGTACCATGCTGAAAAATCCAAATGCATTTTCACAGCAATGAGCCCTAGTCATTTCCAAAATCTGTGATTGTGAATGAAAGATGCATACAAATATACAGGCGCACACAATTGCATGTGGAACAAGCAGATTTACAGCTCTGTGCATAAAGTCTTTTGTGTTTCCAGTCTTTTGTGGCTGCATGACCCTGTGCTTTCAAAACATGGCTATAAATGCAGGCTGCCTTAACAAAATACAACATGGCAATGAACCCTAGTAAGTCTTACCTGGGCATTTGCTAATGTGGTGATCTGAAACCTGCATGGCAAGAAAATCTCAGACCTAAAAGAAAGAGAACTACTATGAAGATTAAATTGCATCTTGAAGGAGGTGTGATTCAGTGAATGTGAATTAATTTACATTTGTTGGAGAGTGTGATAACAGCTGAACAAACTCTTTTTCAAAATTACTTCAGGCCACATTTTGGGAATGTGTAATTCAGCATAAGAAATGAGTCATTTAGCAACGAAATTTTGTATGGATTCCTAAGTTGAACCTGAAATGTGCTTTTAAGCCATAAAATAATTTATAACGTAGGACTTCCTTTCATAGACTAAGAATGTGGTTGAAGCTGGAAGGGATCTCCAGAGGTCATGTAGTTCAGCCTCCTCCAGGTACCCAAGACTGTGTCCAGACAGTTCTTGAGTATCTCCAAAGATGGAGACTCTGGGCAACCTGTGCCACTGTTCAGAATCCTCACAGAAGAAAAAAAAATTTAAAATTGCACAATCAGAATGATTTTCATATGTTTAAATTTACAGTTGTTTACTCTTGTCCTATCAGTGGGCATGACTAAGTAGGGTTTGGCTCCCTCTTCTTCATTCCCTCCCTTCACATATATTTACCCATTGAGATTCCCCCTGGGCCTTCTGCTCTGAGCAGCCCCAACTCTCATAGCCTGACCTCATGTGAAAGATGCCTGTCCCTCAGTCGTCTCAGTGGTTCTATGATGGACACATTCCAGTAGCTCCATGTCCTTCTGCATATATTTACCCTTTGAGATCCCCCTAGGCCTTCTGCTCTGAACAGCCCCAACTCTCATAGCCTGACCTCATGTGAAAGATGCCTGTCCCTCAGTCGTCTCAGTGGTTCTATGATGGACACATTCCAGTAGCTCCATGTCCTTCTACTTGGAAGTCTAGCACTGGGCACAGCCAGTTGTGGCCTCGCCCCGCCAGTGCTGAGCAGACAGGAATAATCCCCTCCCTTGTCCTCCTGGCAGTGCTCTTCCTGATGCAGTCCAAGATGCCATTGGCCCAAGGGTGCATTGCTGGTACCTGGTGAGCTTGTTGTTCACCAGAATCCCGAAGTTCTTTTCTGAAAAGCTTCAGGAAACTGCTTTGAGGAGACTGAGCCTCCGGCAGGTGCTGGTGCCTACATTATTTCTCCCCAGGGTAGGACTTTGCACTCTTGTTGAAATTCATGAGATTCCTCTTTGCCCATTTCTCAGCATAGCAGGATCTCTCTGAATGGTGGCACAACCTTCTGGTTGTGTATCAGCCACTCTTCTCATTCTGTGTCACCTCATAAACTCCAGGTGAACCTGCTGAGGGAGTGCTCTGTTCTGTCATCCACTCATGAGTAGAGCTGAGCAGTGCTGGACCCAGCACACACTCCTGGAGCACAGCACTAGTGATTGCATCCTGCTGAGCTTTGGGCCACTGATCACAGTGCCTGGGCCCACTCCCGGACCCTTGAAAATACAAGTTCACCTGCTCACACCTTTCTAAAAATTTTCTATTTAAAAGTACTCATCAGTGCTTGCTTATCTGATGTCTTAATGGGCTTATGGGGGTTTTCTTGGTGATGTCAAAATTGTCTTTTCCAAATCTTCAAACTTGTGGCCCTAATGAGAAGAAAAAAAAAGAGTAGGAGTTAATTAGAAAGAAACAAGTGATTTTTTTTCCAAAACCAGAAAACAAAATTATAATACTACTAAGTGTAAATGATGTTTGGGGAAACAGAAGATTTTGAAATTACATGATGCTAGGAGACACAATGGGATATGAAAGACATACTCTAATTAGTCATGCTTGAGTCTTCCACCAGCCCTTGAGCTCTTATCAGATGTTTTGGTTTAAAAAAAGATAAAAGGAAAAGGCAACAATTTTATGTTACTATGTTGACTGTATGAAACTGAGTTGATGGTGCATTGCAATGCAGTCTGTGGCACATACAGCCTTTTGCCTTGTTCTGAATGTTTTAAGTTGGTGCTAGGAAATGGCTCTAGAGAGATGAAGGTAAGATTTCATTGGCAATAAAACAAAACATGGAGAAATGTAAAGTGTTCCTGGCCTGGGCAGTGCACCTGGCAATGTTTGAAAACATACTGGGTTGATTTCTGTGGTGTATCTTTAATTTCCTTATATCTAAGTTTGTGCTTAAATGTTCAGACCTACAGGGACAGACTTGAGAGCAGTTAAAATTTCCCAGTGATTTCCCTGAAATCACCAAGTTGAGTGATGAAAATTCTCTGGGTTTTTTACAGCAATATCAGGTCTGTTAATTGTCAGCATGCCTTAGTGAGGCTATGGCATAATAGTAGGAAAGCCTGGACATCAAAATTTGAGGTTAAGACATAAATTTTCAACCCAGGTTATTTATAGAAGCTTTAGGGAATCCAGGAAAATCATGAAGTTTTTATCTAAACCACTTAGCCCAAGTGGTAATGAGTGTAAATAACTGGCTTATTGAGACCTGCCCAGCAGAGAGCTGGACTGGACACTTTACTCTCATAAACCCCAGGTCTGAAAAGCTTAAGTTCAGTAAAATAATCTACCTTTGCTGCTAAGTAGGATTAGTTGTAGCCACTGGAAACTGAGAATACTCAGCACCTTGAAGTAAAATGCATTTGCTTTGGCTTGCTATGCTGAATATAAATGCTTAATGAGACATTGATATCCAGTGCCTATCCAGATTAATCATTGAAACACATGGCAAATACTTTAAATATATTTTGGTTTTAATTAAATACATTTCAGTTAAAATAAATGATCATTTGAATTACAAAAATAAAATAAATTAGTCTCAGTTCATTCCATTTATAGCATTCTTTCCTTCAAAAAAAACAAGTGATGCAGTTATTGTTTTTTCTTTAGTGTTCACTCATATTTTCTATGATGAAGTGAATTATTATATTGAAAGAAAAGATATTTAGTTGTCCTGAATGTGAAATTTTTATTTAAATTCAGAACATTTTTCTTGAATAGAATGGAAAACCAGAAGGAAGGCCTAGCATGGATTTCTACCATGCATCTAAAATCAATAATGTAGAACTGGGCTAATTATGGTTAAATTAATTTGGAACTTATGGGTTCACAATCACTTGTATTCAGTTCCACATAATTCCACTGTAAGTCTATGTAATTTTTGGTTGTAAAACATACAAAGTAAGGTGACAGATATTTATGTATATTTTCATTTTAAGATAGTCACCACAAACTTTCTAGCAGTACAGAAGACTGGTAAGAAATTATCCTTCAGGGAAAATTTTTTTGTATTCACATCACATCTGAGGCTTATTAGCACTACCAGTAATTTGTAGATAAAAAATAAATGAAGTTACACTTTTACAGATATGACTAAAACCCCTGTATCTCCACAATTTGTCACCTGCCCCAACTTTTAGTCACAGAAAAGCACTGAAATCAGTGGGCTCTTTTTTATAGTCAAGAATATAGGGTTGATTTCAAACCCCAGTTGTGATTCTGTGGTGAAATCAGGTGAGACTTGAGCTCACCAGGCTCCGGGTGTCTGGTTTGGGTGTGTTTGTGGGGTTTGTGTGAGTGGGGTAACTGCCCTAAAGCCCTGAACACACGTGGAGTCAGTGGCACTCTCACCTGGGCTCTGAACAAGCATTCCACATTTGTGCTGAATGGGAAATCTGCTTGGAAAATTCAGCTTATGTGGCACTTGGTTAACAGCTGCTGGCATCCACTTTCCGGATGGAATTGGTGAGTCCCTTTAAGGTGGCACTGAGCTCAGCAAAGTTCTTCAGGGCATAAGAGTTGTGCTTACTCATATAGCACCTCCTCAATCTGCCCGTGTGTTTTAAGGTAAAAAAAGAAAAGGTGAGACCTTACTTTTCATTTCCTAATTACTCAACTGTATTTTTACTGTCCCAATTAAAAGTGTGACTTTAGGAAAGGAAATTTGTGGCCAAGATAATGTTGGCCATATTACTAATTAATAGTATTGACTTGATAACCAGTCATCAATATATGCTGTATTGTATTTAAGTACCTGTACTTGCTTTCACATAGATTTAATAAACAATTACAGAAACTTCTTGCTTTAGCTATTTAGGAAAGACTGAAGAACATAGTTCTAATATAAAATAGTGATTAACATCTGGCTTAGAAAAAGTTCTGTGAGGATTCCTTTTACCCAGTCATCGTATGTGCATTTTCTGCTATAAGAAAAAGAAAAGAATTCATCTCTGTGAATAAAAAAGAAAGTAACTTAATAATTCTCTTTTTGTAGATTTCTGACTCATAGCACAGAATTAAACTTAATAAGGCTTTTCTTTGATAAGGGTCCAGATTAGTAGCTTCAAAGAGACTTAGACATTTTGATAGACTTGAGTGGTGCATATTCATAATAAGCAGGAAGGACAACCATATATGTTCTTATATGCCATTATTTAAATATTATAAATATATTTATATATGATATGAATATTAAAATATTTTAAAATATAATTATTATTTAAATATGTTACAATGTTTGCAAGTGCAAAACTGTATGGAGAGTAGTAAGAAGGAGCTAGCTAGGGTCACCTTTAAAATCCTTCGATATGTCTATAACAGTATAATAATGTGTAATGGAAAGAAACTGAATGTGTTTTCCAAGCCCATTTTGCCTTCTTCCCCTCTTTTCCATTTCAGTACCATATGTAATTACTGATCACATTTCTTTGAAATGATAGAAAAGTATTGAATACTATTTTTTTCTTTCATTATGAGAAATGTGTTTGGATATCAGGAAGTTGGAATTTAATTTTCAGTACTGAGATTATCATCATGAATCTCTTTAAAAGTTTAGAATAAATTCCATCATGTTATGTTTCAAGAAAAATAAACAATTTTTTAAGAAAATACACCAATGGACTGGAAAGTCAGAAATGGAGTTCAGTAAGTTATATGCTAATGAAACTAGTATGTAGAAAATAGGATAGTTAAGTCTGACTTCTTTTTATGGCATTTACATCTCTCAATATGCCTGTGGTTTCCCTCTTAAGAGTGCAGTTTGCTTCTGTGCCCAGTGAGTATCATTAGGGTTACCTGATACAGGAAGATATCATATTTGGAGCAACTCTACAGTAAATGCAAAAGCTGGGATGAAATACAGACCCTCATATGCTAAATGGAATATCTTGCTATAAATGCAGCTCTTTAGAAACTGTTTTTCTGCTTCTGCATGCAGTTTATAAATAGATTTTTTTGCCTGTAAGTTTTCTGGCAGCATTCCACCTGACAGCCTACATCCCTTCCTCTGCTTTACTGCCACTTCTTGGATTAATAGTTGGGCTTGATCTTCAGTTGTTTCTGTTCAGATGTTTTTGGTGAGTGGGTGCTTCAGCTGGGGTGCTTATTTCACTTTTCCCCTTGAACCTGTAAAGCTTGTATTTGATCTGAAGCTGGTCTTCTTGTGCAGCCACCTGGGGAGGGATGAGTAGACAAAGCAGCCGTGAAAAAATGTAAGAAGCAAAAAAACTTTTTGTTACTCAGTAAGAAGCAGAAATTATATGATATTCTGTTAACAGGGGAAAAAAAATAGTGATAATTCTATTAAAGTACCTTAAAACCTTTTTCAACACATGCTACAGAGAAAAAAAAAAAGGAGACATAAATATCCTGGTGGAGAAACTTATTTAAAGGGTTTATGCAATAGCAAAATAAAATATATTCAACTTTTTTATAGAACTGATAACATTTTTATCATGCTAGATATTAAATTGTTTAGCTTGAAACTCTGACACTACTTTCATCTAGATCTGGCTTCAGTAATTACTTACTCAGTTTTATATATTTCATTCCTAATCTTTCGTATACCATGTATTTTACGGAGGGCAGAGAGACACTTGGGAATGAGTATATCTGTACTTGCTACATGGTCTCATCTTTCCTTTGTGAATTATTTTCTACCTCTTGTTATTCCTTGTTATTTCCTTAATAATATTTCCTTTTGTCTCAAATCTCATTCTGAAAAAAACCAAAACATCTTACATCTGATACATACCTTTCTAATGGGATTATTAAATCAGCTATTTTAAACCTATATATTGGTTGCTATTTTTTTGAGCTTGCCACTTGCCTTGGTTTTCCCCTTTCATGATTTCAACTTTTCTTGTTTGATATGGTTATTTTTCTTTCACTATTTTTTATTTCTTTATATATTTCTACTCTTTCTCACATGAAGTTAGGCATAAACTTCAGCAATCTGTGTATATTATTTTAATATTTTTAGTTTCTGTGACAGTTCAGACAGTGACCCCAGGATTCAATAGCAGCATTCTTTTACTGTCTTTTCTTCATGCTTATTGATTTTAGTATAGAGAGAGGGACTCCTTGCATACCTGCTTGTTCTCCTGTGGTTGTCCTCTGTTTATTTTTCTTTCACTATTTTTTCTTTATATATTTCTACTCTTTCTCACATGAAGTTAGGCATAAACTTCAGCAATCTGTGTATATTATTTTAATATTTTTAGTTTCTGTGACAGTTCAGACAGTGACCCCAGGATTCAATAGCAGCATTCTTTTACTGTCTTTTCTTCATGCTTATTGATTTTAGTATAGAGAGAGGGACTCCTTGCATACCTGCTTGTTCTCCTGTGGTTGTCCTCTGCACCATTACACTGGCTATCCATAAATCTGTTTGTAATGAAACTAATTTAGATTATCGCAGTTCAAACCAAGCCGACTGAAAATATCTTTGATTCCAGCGGTGAAAATTGCTCTTGTATTTTTATGATGCTATTAAAGACCATCTTCCCAGCATGTATCTTTTTTTTTTCCCTTACTATGCAAAAAAAGTCTTGGCACTGGATGGGATGTGCCATGCTGTTTAGTTTGGATTAGTCAGATTTCTGTGTAGGAGGAGTGCATGAGAAATAGAGATACTGTGTTTTCTGTCTCAACCTCTGGCTAGGCACTGGCTAGGAAACTGCTGAGGCACTGCTGCTGCCTTCCAAAGCCAAGCCCTCATGGCAGCCTGAGGTTCCCAGAAAGAGTTTGTCTCCATCCTTTCTTCTGCTGTCAGTCCAGCTTTGCCACCAGTTTGTTCTCTGCCAAGCAGCTGTGGCAGGCAGTGATGGCTCTGGTGCAGTGCCGTCAGGAGTGGAGAGAATGACACTGCAGTCCTCACTGACCTGGGAGGTCTTGTTCATTCTAAGCCTACAAAAAAACGTCACAGACACAGACCGTGGCTAAATTGGATGATCAAAGAGATATTCAGGGCTCCTAAAGGGTCCTGCATGCAGCAGAACCTAGAACCCAGCAGAACCTGGGTTAGTCTGCAGCAATCAGTTTCCTAGAAAAATGGAGGACCAAACACAGCCCTTGCTGCCATTCCCACAGCTCCTCTGTCAAGAGAGTGCTGACTAAAGAATCACCCTTCTGCCAGATTCTGCTCTCAGGATGTTAGAGCTGGGTCTGTGGTAAGTGAAATTTAAGATATTCTTTATCTCCTGACTTATGGTTATTAATCGATTTCAGTATATGCTAGCAGAATTATTAAGAAATTTCTGCTCTGCATCTGTAAAACAGACTTAGTGCTTGCCAAGACAGTCCTTACTCCAAGGACAGCTCATGATATCATAGTCCTGTATTGGAATAAGTAAAACAAACCCCTAAAATTGATTTAAAAACTAGTTCCTTGTCATGTATCAAGTTCAGTTCCAATATATTATATGCTAGCAACCTGTACAGATTATCACCTAATGGGATTTTTTAAAGTTATGAAATGATCCAGAAGCTGTAAAAGAAAGAGCACTTCACAGACCTGTAGTAAAATACTTTCCTGCCCAGACCTGTCTTTCTTACTTGCTCTTTCCAGTCTCTTTAGGTCAGGCAGCATGTTTTGTTTACTGTGCCACATGGGCCGAGGGAGTGTGGCTATAGCCAGGCCAAGTAAACAGGTCTGAATATTGGTCTGAATTTTGGTCTGAATTTTGCTGGCTGCTGTTGCCATCCCTGTTATCCTTGACTAGGGAGCTGCAGACCTCCAGCAGTGGGTTAGCAGGAGGCAATCTGGATCTCACCTGGCATAGCTGGAATAAAAAAAGTTGCATATGTACTGTGTATAACTTGTTACTTGTCTTGGCTTCAGTGTAAATTACAGCAGACAGTTACTGCAGCCTTAGGAGCAGGTAATGATCTCATTAGTAGCAGAGCTTCAGCAAACAGCTGGAGAACAGTGGCAGTCCTACCCCTCTCCTTGCCTCCTTTGAAGCAGCTGGGTTTTCCTGGAGGAAGAGCAGCCATATCACATCCCTTCCTTCCAAGAAGCCGGTGTAAACATCCAGTGGGAATCCATAACAATTTATTTAGGATTAGGTGGCTGCACCACCCTTCCTGTAGCCTGCTATATGTCCTCTGTTCTTATTACCAATTCCCTTATAAGTCTCTTTCAAATGACAGCTGTAAATAACCACAAGTCTCTGGCAGCCAGAGCTCACTTGGAATTAAATTCAGGGATAGGGAGCTGTCAGCTAACCGACTTCTGTGGCAGCATAGCTGTCATTTGAATGAATTACAGACCACAGTATCCATTTGTGTGGGGCCTGTGAACAAGAGGGGTGGAACAAATTGGGCTGCAATTTAGTACAGGCTTCTGCAAGTTTTCAAAAGCCATGCCCCCATCTTCAGTGTGATTATTTTGTGTGGTTAACAGCATTTCCATGTAAACTGTAATAATCTTCTCTTGAAAGGTCTCTTTAGTATGAAAAACAAAATTTAAATTGATTATGCAATTTACTGCGACTTATTTTGTTCTGTTCTGTCAAAGACTAAAATATCTGGGTGAAAGTTTCTTAGCACTTTGCCTATGTAGACTTTCCACCCTGGGATTGGCAGCTTCTCTTCAGATGCCGAGGAGCAAACACCCCCTCCCTTCCACATTGCTTGTAGAGAGCAGTGCCCCATGCTGATGATGCCAGGCAGATTTAATTGTGCATGCTCAAAGAGAAAAATGACATCCACGCTTGGGTGAGTGCTCTCTGTGGCAAGCTGACAAATCCCCCAGCTGTCAACGAACCTCCAAGGCAAGTGTACGTGGCTCTAGCTTATGTCTGCTTGCTTTCTGCCCATAGGCATTTAGAAGCTGAAACTCATATTGGCTGCAACACATTCAAGCTGCTATTGAAAGAAATGTATGGTCTGTTTTATGTGTTTCAGTCTCTAAGGGTGATTCACACAATTAAGGTTTGTTTTTCAGACTGACTGTAAGCAGGTAAAGACAGCCCCTTTTTGCATACAGGGCAGGTGATAGTGTGTTATGTTTATGTCTGTGAATCTGGCTAAGTTGTTGATTGCCTAGAGAAAGTAATTTCTTCCTTGGGCTCAGATGGATTATATTTATATTTTTATATATTTATTGGGGTTTCCAGAGAACTACGTGCATACAAAATGGCCTTACTTGAGTGCCAATGTATATGGGCAAATGCAAAGAGGCATGTGTTGCTAACGTGGTACTGGAGTAATTTTGGCATCAGTTTTGTTACTTGGGGTGCACTGCAGGCTGTCCATCTAAACCCATCATTACCTGGCACCTATGCTCTGGTGTGATAACCAGAGCAATCTGTGAACGGGCAAAGAGCCATCCTGACAGATGGCTTTGACTGTGGGTAACCAGGAAACCATGCATATACATTAAGCATGGGTTCAGAGAGTGTGGGTGTTATCTGGGAACATCAAATCAGCTGTGGGGTTTGAGCTCCTCCATGTACTGTTGAGAACATATGCCATAGTTACCATACACACAGGGAGGGTGGGCTAGAGCCAGTTCCCACAGTTCTGGTGAACTTTGTAGGGATTGCTTGGTTGGGCATGGGCTCAGCTACAGATAAATCTCATATTTTGCAATGGATTTCAGATCAGTTTTAGAAAGACAAAGCATGAAGCTTAAGGATGCACTTCATAGAATCATAAAATGGCTTGGATTGGAAGGGACCTTAAAGATCACCTAGTTCCAACCACCTCCTACTAGATCACGTTGTTCAGAGCCCCATCCAGCCTGGCCTTGGACACTGCCAGGGATGGGTCATCCACATCTCTGGGCAACCTGTCCCATTGCCTCACCACAATCACAGTAAAGAATTTTTTTCCTATCTAATCTAAACCTACTACTTTAGTTTTAAAGTAGTCCTGTGACTTTGTGCCCTTATAAAAGTTTCTCCATCTTTCCCATATGCTCCCCTCGGGTACTGGAATGACACAATTAGATCACTCCAAAGCCTTCTTTTTACCAGGCTGAACAATTGCAGCTCTCGGCCTTCCTCATAGCAGAGGTGCTCCAGCCCTCTGATCATCTAGTCCCTCCTCTAGACTCATTCCAGCACGTCCATGTCCTTCCTGTGTTGAGGACCCCAGAACTGGATGCAGAACTGTGGGTGGGGATTCACCAGAGTGCACAGAGGGGCAGAATCCCCTCCCTCGCCCTGCTGAGCACTCTGCTTTTGGTGCAGCGCAGGACACGTTTGGCTTTCTGGGCTGCAAGTGGACATTGCCAGGCCAGCCTCTCATCCACCAGCACCCCCAGATCCTTCCCATCAGGGCTGCTCTGGATCTGTTCATTCCCCAGCCTGGATTGATACCAGGGGTTGCCCTGAGCCAGGTGCAGCAATTAATTTACATGCCCAGCTCAGGCACTGTCTCGCCCAAATTTGAGGTGATGGAGAGGGCTATCCAATCTACCTGGCACAATTGTTCTAAGTTTACTGACCTGACACTGATAAATGCTATTGATATGGACAGAAAGAAGTTTAGTATGTTTGTATTTGAGTGCGCTGGAGTCTTAGAACAGGACTTTAAAATGTTAAAAAGTAACAGGAAATGCCAAATATCTCTTGTCAACTCAAGATTTAGTTTGTCAAGTACTTCGATTACTGAGCAGCCAGTGCTGTTCTTTTTTCTAACAGCCTGATATTAAAGCACTCAACTAAAAAGTGGAAATTCCAGGGTTCTTGGCCTCTTCAGTGTACTGAACTGCAGATTCTGACCCCATGAGTCCAGATAAGTGTCTCTCACTATGCTCTGAAGCTGAAGTATAGCACAGTTTACCATTGTAAGGACACAGAGAACACAAAGGAGCTGGGACTCCAGGAACTCCTCATCATCAGTTGTTTCCACAGTGCTTTTTAGTGCTTCCCCGTATACAGAAGGGGGCATGTGGAAAATGTCTCTTTTAGTGTCCAAAATTAGAATGTATCTAAAACCAAACAAAACAAAAGGGCTATATTCCCATCACCTACCTCCACCTAAAATTCAGTGTGTCTTCTGTGTCCCATTTTCTGGCTGTGAGTTTTCTAAAGCATGTACTCAATGGAAATTTTAGCCTAATTGGAATTTAAGCTGCCTGAAAATAGCCCCAAGGCAGCACCAGCAGAATTTAGGGGAAATTGTCTAGCTTCAGTGAATCTGTGCAAATACACAGAGCTCTGGAATTCTTTTGCTGATGTGAGTAGCTGGAGCAGGATGCAGAAGTGCTGCAGGAGTCCAAATCCATCTCCTGTTCCCTTTCTGCTCCCTGAGCACAGGAAGAGAGTGTGGCAGGATGGGTAAACATATGTCTGGGAATGTGGTGCTGTGTGCTGGCAACACAGAGCTTCAGAGGATATTACATGTGTGGGAGTGAAAGAGTGCCTTATTCATACTTCAGAATTGTCAGTATGAAATATTGTGATTATCATTTTAGATTTGACATGTATAACTGCATTTTTAAGGTAGTTTGAATGTGGCCTAAATTACTCTTCCTGTAACTATCTGGTAGAAATGAAATTCAGCTGTCACAGATAAGAGTAATGATATTTATTAATAGAATTGTAATAGAACTTAAATGGGCAGAGTACATCAGGACAGGAGATCACAGTCCTTTAGGGATTGATTTATCCTTGACTTCTATGAGCCTTTGTTATGCTAATGATAGATACATATTCCCCAAATCCTTTTGGTCTTTCTGTGCCTTACCCTTTAATTTCTTTATTAACTCTCTTCCCTTTTCACTACATGTTCTTGTTATTTCGGATCAGGTTTTGCAACTTGCATCATACTTTTTTTACCAAAATGGTTTACTGAGTTCTCTAGCAGCTTATGTGCTTTCCCCTCTTTGCTGCATCTCCTGTCAGTGCTTGCAGAAGGGCCTGTGGGTGAGCTGCCTCCAGCCAGACTGATTTCCTGTGGAAAACCTGTACATGGGTTTCCTTTGCTCCTACAACATTCAAGGCAATTAATCACTCCAAACCTTCATTAATAAACGTAATTGAGGTAATTTGGGGTAAACGTGTTGATGTTTTCTGAACTACTGAATGTTTTATCTAAACATGTAATTTGTTTTTTTAGGCATTTACATAAATATGGCAATTTATGGTGGCCCTGGGTGCTATGACTTTGCTGATGTTGAAAATCCTTCACATTTCTAAAATCAAGATGTGTGTTTAGGTGAATAGTCATGGGCATGTGTGGTTAGCTCAGAGTTAGCAAACACTGATCACCATGATACAAGTTGATTGCAGCCTCCTTATCAGCAGCAAATGAAAAAGCTGGTTTTAGATAGTAATGTCTTTAGGAAGCAAGAGCAAAATATATAGGTCAATGTAGATTATCAGCTGTTAGAATAGGTATAAGACTATTAGAAAGCTATAAGAAAAGCTAGGAAGTACTGAACATTTTTCATGAGCTTTTTTTAACATAAAAAGGAGGTTATTTTTTGGGTTTTTTTCCTGAAACAAAATATGCGACTGTAGTGTGTAGCTAGTTCCTTGTACTTCGTTCAGTGTAGGTATGCCTTGAAACATCATGTACTCTTTCTTGGGACTAGGTATATACGAAACATCAGCAGCATAATTTTACTCATGTGCTGGGCTCTGAACTCAGATGCAATTAAATATTCATCAGGATAGATACCCTGACTCTATCTATACTTGTAGCAACTATGAAAGATTAATTCAGTTATGTTTTCTCTTTAAGGGAAGAGGCAAAATGAGAATTTATGCTGAAAGTTTCAGGTTCCAGGTTTAGAAATTAATGAACTTTACTATGCTTTTTAAGGAGCCTATAAGATAAGTTATCTATATAGAGTTATATTTTTAATAAAATCATTCTCTTTCAAGAGACCTGTCCCAGCATCTTCATTTGGGAGTACTTTGCTGTCTTTACCTTGTCATTTCAAAATACACTGTTTCTTAACTGAATGTGCAGCAAAGAACCTGCACACTAAAACTGAGGGCATTACATAACAGAATAGTGGAGTTTTGCAGATTTTGTCGTATATTATAAATGTGATTTGTATTTTCTGTTTTGTCGATACTAAGATTTTAAATAATATTTTTACCTGAGGGAGTAATTGTTTCTTTGAGGCAGTTTCTAGTAGAATTCATTTATACAGCATTATTCCAAAAGAGAGGGGTTAAAGCAGCAACACAGAAATTCCAATTTCTGCCCCTTGTAGGTGCTTTTTTCCTCCACATTTTCTTCTTATAAAATGTACCTACATTATTAATGAAGTTTGGTCTCAGTACCAGTGTGAAATCTGGAGGGTAAACTCAATCAGCAAGTTTGAAGTCCTAATCCTTGTAAGGCCAGTATGAATAACAGATGATTAATTAAGAGGGCACAGTAGATGGTACCTGTTCCAACAATTGCTGTAGATGTGATTCACTGATTCTGTTTTTCCCTCTGTATTTTGCAGAGCACATTGATTTAGAAGGTGTCTTTGGTTTATAACTATTAGTGTTAGAAGGATAGAAAAATGTGCAAAAAGATTTGAGGATGGTGTGAAAGGAAAGCCATTACCTATTTTATTATCAAATTAGGATTTGCTTAATAAAATAGATTCTTTTATTTTTAATTATGATTGTGCTGCAATTTTCACACACTATTGTATAAATAGGGTTCTTTTCTGAATTTCAGTAATAGATTTTTCTCCAGCTACACCCTCTATGAATTTAGAAAGGAAATTATGACCAGGCCTACACTCTTAGAACACAGCAGGATCAGGATCATATCTTTAAACAGATTTCCTGCACCTCCTTAGGTGGGAGCAGGAATAAGCAAGGCCTCAGTTCAAGCTCGCCATTCGCTTGGTCTTCAGCTTGGCTGAAAGAGATGTCACTTGTAATGCATTTTAAGGTCCTTGCATGACAGTCAATGGCAGTTGCCTATGGAGGGATGGAAGCACAAAAGAGCTGAAATCAATAATCCTTTCTGTTTTGAAACAATAATTAGCTGTCACACAGCTGTGCTGCCAGTGAGCTAGCTGCTGGGACAGATTTTAGTACAGTGATCGGCCCACAAAATTTGGATAAAATAGAAGGAAGCTAAAAAAAAAAAAAAAGGAATTTCTTACAGAGGCATTTAGGCAAACATAAAGTAAGTAAACGTGTCCATTATTATGTATTATAGTGGATGAGACACTCTATAGACAGAAAAGAACAGCTTCAGGTTCACAAGCACTGGTCCTCATAGAGGACTTCAATATCCACAGGGTATTGTGGAGGGGCAACACAGCAGGGCAAGTGCACTCCCGGAATACACTGAGGATAACTTCCTTCTCCTGATACTAGAGAAGCCGTTGGGGAGATGCTCTATGCTGGACTTGTTCTCACCAACAGGATGGGCTGGTGGGGAAGGTGAAGCTCAAGGCTAGCCTGGGCTGCACTGACCATGAAATGATGGAGTTCAAGAGCCTTTGGGCAGGGAGGAGAGTGCACAGCAAGGTCTGGCCTGGACTTGAGGAGAGCAGATTTTGGTCTTTCCATGGAACTGCTCAGTGGAGTGCAGTAGGATAGAGCCCTGGAAGGAAGACGAGCCCAGTGGAGGTAATGAATATTCAAGGATCACCTCACCCAGTCATGCATTCCAATGAAGAGGAAGCCAACACAGTATCCATGTCAGGGGGCTTGGAATTAGATCTTTAGGTCCCTTCTAACCCAAAGCATTTTATGAGTCTGTGATTCTATTTTGTATCGGTGAGAAAAGGAAGTTTTCTGGTGTTCTGTTAACTGAGCCAAAAGAAATTGCAGTGCTAAAGTTGGTACCCTGTTGACTTAAAATGGGCCTATTTTATTTCATTTAATATTTTTTTTGGTAGTAAACATAGCTTTGTTACTTGACTCCTTTCAGGATATACAAAATAAGTGAATGCGACATTCTGTGATGCTAATTGGTATTGAATTAAATCATCCAGTCATGCTAATGTTCAAAATAAGGTAGAATTTGTACTTTTAAATGCATAAAGGTAGCCAGGGAAGTTTGCCAAAAATAAAAAAATAAAACACTTTTTTGTTTGTCTAATTACAAGTTGCTTAAAATTAGTACCTTTTGTATGTGTAATTCCTCTGCATTTTGCATTCAGATGCATTTCTCTGTGTTTATGCCTTCTATGCCTTTTGTGGGTTTTTAACATGTTCATGCTCTTTATGACCACCTTCACTACCCATACCTTTTTCTGTCCATAGTTGTAGGTAATTGTCCACTCCCACATGTACAATTTTTCAGCATACCAGTGATAATGCAGAACAATCAACCAAAATACTATCCACAGAATTTTTGGTTTGGGTGGTTTGCCAGCTCAGCCAAAATACAAAGTTTCATAAAGTTTTATCTTTTGCATTTCAGGATTATAATGATGAAATTCGCCAGGAGCAGCTGAGAGAACTTTCGTACTTGAACGGTTCTGAGGATTCATCGCGTGGACGGGGCATTCGAGGAAGAGGGATCCGTGTGCCACCTGCAGCTCCTTCAAGGTGTGGTAACCTGAGCTGTTATGTTAATAGCTTTACAAAATGTAAGCAACCTTAAAAAAAAAATGTAGTTAAAAAAAAAGAGTTATATACATATCCCAGTCAGTGAACCAAAATATTTGTCTTCAGACAACCAGTGTAGTCTATATTGTTCCAGATTTTCTTATCTACAGGGCACAGTGAGTGACAACAAATGAGAGCAGATTCTGGAGACAGGAAAAGGATATTTCTAAGAAAGAATACTTTTATGCTAGTACTAAGGCAGTATGGTCAGTAGCATAAAATATTTGGTCAAAATAATAGTGTAGTCAGAGAAGGCCTCATAGTCTAGGTGGAACTTTATTTGCCAAATAATTACTTTTTACACATGTTACAGCTATACTGTGTGTATATACAAATATGCTTATGTATAATACTTCATTATGTGTTATGTGTTGATGGATTATCAGTTTTAAGTGAATTTCATTGGCATAACCTTAAAACATTGGGGTGTGAATTTTCTGAATTTTCCCCAGTATTTTTTCATGTCTAAATAGCATATATCTCTGCTTATTATTAAGGCCAGTGTAAAATCTTAGAACAATCTCTCAGACTTGTTTTTTCCTTGTCAGCCCTTAAGAACTTCATTGCCTCAAGTATCTAAGTTCCCTAGCTGCTTCCAGTCTTCTCTCCATAGAGGTCATTTTAAAATGAGTCTTAAAAGTGGACTCTTATTTTGGAGGAAACAGGATATGGGGTACCTTATGTTATGCTGACAAAGGAGTTGTTCAGTAATTGAATGGGCTGATCTTTCCTATGACCTCTGAGTTTATTCCCTGGGGGTGTCTGGTCATGTTTGCCATCAGTTTTCCCTACTTGAGCTTTTTTAATTGGTAGTATGATGCACTTACACAGAATTTTTTGCAGTTGGCATTCATGAGCATCTTCTACTCAAAGAGTGTCTGGGCTCAGTCTTCCTTACATCCAAGATCTATGAACAGCTTCACTTAATGATGTTGTTCGGAATGTCACTGCAGTGGCATGCTAGTTTGTTAACTGGAAGCTTTTAAATTGGGTTCAAAGCATAATCAGTGGAGTTCTGGCCCCTAATTCCTGCAAAATGCCCAAATGAATCAGTTGCACAGATCCTATGATCTTGGATACCTTCCCTATTTTCCAGTCAAAAATCCCAGGAGAGTATTTAAAAAAACCTGTTGAAGCAAGTCTAGAGGAGGGCCACAAAAATGGTCTGGAGCACTTCTTATGAAGTCAGGCTAAGAGAGCTGGGTTGTTCAGCCCAGAGAAGAGAAGGCCCCAGGGGTAACTCATTGCAGCCATTCCATATATAGAGAGGTCTAATAAGAAAGAGAAAGACTTTTTCCAGTCTTAAATTAAAAGAGGTTGGACATAGGGAAGAAACACTGGAGAAAGCTGTGGGCGCCCCATCACTGGAAGTGTTCACAGTCAAGTTGGACATACCTTTAATAATTCGATCTAGTGAAAGATGTCCCTTCCAACACAAACCATTCACTGATTCTGCAAGTCTAAAATCAGGTACTGAAACTTGTAGTAAAGTAATGAACATCACAAACTAATGCAGTGGGTTTGGCTGTCTCAGCAGGAAACAAGCCACAGTTCCTACTGCTACAGGAGACCTGAGTTCCATTCACAGCTGTGGATCTGGGTGTCATGCATGGTTGTTATACCTGGCATTCACAGTCTTCCAAAAACAGCACACCCAGGAGCATATTGCTCTGAAACAAAACTCACAAACTGCTACCCTGATTTATCCCCCTTCTGTTTCATCATATGGTATAGATACAAGTCTTTTTAACAGTAGAAGCTTCTTCTGATTTACTAATTTGTACAGCAAGGAAGATGTAGCATAAATAGCCCGGAGGATGCTGAACCTCTTTCCATGCTTGTCTATATGCTCTATTCTCTCTGTGTAGTGGGGGAAGGTAGAATCCCACACTACCAATCCTATGTGCTGAACTTAATTAGACAGGAAGAAAAGTGATTCCTCTCCTTTTATATCCTTCCTCTACTTTGCCTTGCAAGTTTGTGCTGTCCTGCAATATCTTCTGCCAATCCATTTCTCTCACCCACCAATAAACACGAAAATGAGAGTTATGACTGCTCTTCTAAAACAGTTTGAGAGCAGCAGAAGAGGTTCCTCATTTTCTCCATCTTCTAGAACTGCTTTGGAGTAATTCTGCAACCCTGTGAATTACAATGATTCAGAATTTTATTAGTACAAGCAACAACAGGATCAGGTGCAAAAGGCACTGAGTAGTTTAAAAATAATGCCTTTCCATAATATGAGTTCTGCCTGAGATGTTGCCTAAAAGTGCTTGACATTGTAGCTGCCAAAACCCCAGAGTTACATGATGCTTTAAATAGTAGTAAAAACGTGAGAGCCTTTAAAATGGGTCATGTCTTCCTTCGTTGTACACGCCAGAGTGATCATCCCTTTTTGCTCCCCGCAGGGGCCGTGGGGGTGCCATTCCTCCCCCGCTGCCTGGACGAGGTGCCCAAGCGCCCCGAGGAGCGCCGGTGACACGCGGGGCGCTCCCCGTCCCTCCGGTGGCCAGGGGCGTCCCCACCCCTCGGGCCAGGGGCGCCCCGTCCGTGCCGGGTTACAGGCCGCCCCCGCCGCCCGCACACGAGGCCTACGAGGACTACGTAAGTAATGCCTTCATTCACAGAGGGTGAGCCATGCTCTGTCATGGGCATCGAGTCCTGCCGGGATGGAATGGGCCAGGCCAAAAGCTCCTCTGTCTCTAACGCTTCTCCCTGCAGGTGAACCACGGTCTGGGTGATGCAATGTGGCTGCAGGCCTGTGCTCGGCCATGTGGGTTTGTAGATTTGTTCACAGCTTAGTTTTGGATATAAGAGATCATGCTGGATCGTTCTTGGGGTGTCACAAAAGAGCAATACAGATATTCAAAAATTTGTGTAGTATGCCTAAAGTGAGTTTTTACTGTAACCAAGTTCCTAATAGCCTTTGTGTGAAAATGAGGAGGTGGAGGGGGAGGCATGCTGTTGTTCCAAATCCTTTTTATTACATATTTGTATTCAACACCGTGTTACAGATACATAACAAATAGAAATTGAGGTAGTTTTCATGAAAGCTGATACAGTGATTCATCTTAGCCAGGATCAGTACTAACTGACTGTCACCTTTTCTTATGAGGTGTTAAAAATAATTGTGCGGTACACATCAAAGCTTTCAAGACATCCTCATTAATGTTTCCTCCTGGAACTATCACCATAACAACAGATATCCAAATAGAGAAGAAAGTGCTATCAAATATGATGTCTGAATTTTTCCACCTATGGCGAGTCCAAGAGTAAGATGAACACCGACCTATTTCCTAATCCTATCACCAGGGAAAGATGCACTTTTATTCAATTAAGTCTTCCTAGAACAGAAGAAAGGAAAATGAATCAGAAATTATTCTTTGTTGTTAAAGCTTCACTCAGCCATGTATATTTGTAGTATAGTGACTAGGTCACGGCCACTTCAAATCAGGGATGCACATGCTGTTAATTCTAAGAATCACAACCGAGCAACAGCAAGAAAGGAGGGAGAAAAAAGTCACTCCTCTATTATTTACTTCAACACAGTTGCCATTAGTGAATGACCTAAAAGTCCTGCTAAGAAGTGAAATTTCATAAATATGCACTTCCTTGACAGTGTATTATTGTCTGTTAGTATCAAAATGTATGAGACCTTCATTTCTGTGCAGATACAGAATAATGTAAAATTAGGATTATAATTGAAGTAATTTCTTTTTTCCTTTACAGTACTCGTAAATGTCCTAGAGTATTAAGCATCTTCTAGAGAGCATTTATTGCACTTTTTCTGGATGGTAAACATATGGAAAACAAAATGAGAGAGACTTGAGGCAGCTGGATTATCCAGGTTAGGAGGGCATGAGCTAGTTCCCCATATTTTTTAAATGCCCACACTCTAAGAAGCACAAAACATAGACACAATTAAAATAGTCAGTTTAATTTGTGGTACATTAGTCCAGTAAAAACAAATATATGTGTTAGTGGCTTTTTCCCCCTTCTTAGATAGCAGCAAAAAAAGGTGCCACCCTATAGGTCAAAATTCACATGTTTTGGAGATCTTCCATCTCCTGTGTCCTTTCATCATCTATATTCCACAGCTAGGAATATAGGAGCTTGCTATCATGCACCAGTTTGCAATGAAAATTTCTTGTTATTTTATGGAAGTTTGTAAGTTCAATCTAAATAATTTTGGTATATTATGGGCTGAGATAATAACTAGAACTCTGATGCTATGCTGGTAGAAGGAAAAGTTCACTGTCACATATCTGCATAAAATACTGAAAATGATGTTTTAGGGAAAATATTTTTATTTTGTCGAAAGTAATCAACACAGCTTTTCTTCCCAAATAAACCATATAATAAAATCAGATACTTGGCTGGACACTAAAAACAAGTGAATCTATTTGTGGACCTACAGCAAATGTCATGTATAATTGTTGTTCTTTCCCCCTTAATCCTACAGATGAAAAACTAATTTATAATGAATAATTTATCCAATTTACTTTTTTTTTTCCAGCTTCTAAGCAACCGACAAGTGTATTAGAATTTCCTTATGAGTTTATATTTTTCATTTTTGATTACAGTATTTCACACCATTTTTTCGCTACTATTTGCAAGCACCATTGGTTTGATTAGTGGTATATGAATGCACTGTCATTGATTGTGAATATCCATATTCTGTATTTTTGTTTTCTCTAATGAAATATAGTAACTTGAATGCTGATCTGAAAGTGAATTCAAGAAATAGAATTGAATGGCTACAGCAGATTTTTAAAAAATGTTTAGACAGCATTTCTTGAAAAAAAAAATCTTTAGCCATTTGCTGAGCACTGCTAATCAGAGATTGTATTGACTGTTTGACCTTGAAACATCTAACTGTTCAAATGGGTTTGGATAAGCATTTAAAAGTTTGGATTATCCGCTATATAAATATTTTGAGGTTTCCGTATGGCCTTTCTGAGAATTCATAAAAGCAGATGTCTGAAGGTTTCTCAAGAATAGTGTAAGTCTTGTCATTGTGGTGAATATATTCATGTGCAACATTTTGAATGTCAGGCCTAGCCAGAGGGAAAAACATTTGGAACAACTTTCAGAAAAGAGGGCTGGAGCAGGAAGGAGTGTTTCACTTCATACCTTTCTCTTTAGTTACCTTTGAAACTTTATATTGAGTTCAACCTAGATAATATCTTAGAAGAACTTCTTACCTGCAGCAAGAGAAGGTACTAACATTAGAAAATACATGCAAAGGGAAAGTAGTTACTATGTGAGCCTTCTCCACTTTAAAAGCAGTTCATTGGGTGTGAATCTGAATGGAGAGTGTAACTGGCAGCTGCCTTGCAGCTTCTGGGATCAAGAGGGTTTGTGACCTGGTGTTGTATTGTAACTGCAGCCACACACGGGTGCTCCCGTCCCTGGCAAGGTCAGGGAGAGACTAAGTGTAAAAGTGAGAAAAGTGTTGAGTTGAGACAGGATAGTTGTAATGAGTTGGTACTGGCTGGATGCAAGGCACCCACAAAAGCATCTCTATCACTCCCCTCCACAGCTGGACAGGGGAGAGAAAATATAATGAAAGGTTTATGAGTTGAGATAAAAACTGTGAGAGAAATCACTCACCAAAGTGAGTGATACTATCAAGGGCAAAATAGACTCAGTTTGGGGTTGTTAATTTAATTTATTACCAACAAAATCAGAGCAGGATAACGAAAAGCAAAAGAGTTAAAAAACACCTCCCCTCCCACACCCCCATCTCCTTCCCAGCTCTGCCCCCTCCCCAGGTGCAGGGAAACAGGGAATGGAGGTTACAGTCAGTTCATCACAGGTTGTTTCTGCTGCTGCTCAGAGAAGGGAGTTCTACACCTGCTCCAGTATGGGATCCTCTCTTCAGAGGTCTGCAGATTCCTGCCAGGAGCCTGCTCCAGCACAGGCCTCCCATGGGGTCATAGACTCCTCTCAGGCACCCTCCTGCTCCAGTGTGGGGCTCCTCCAAGGGCTGCAGGTGGATCTCTGCATCCCCATGGCTCTCCATGGGCTGCAGGGGCACAGCTGCCTCACCATGGGCTGCACAGGGGCTGCAGGGGAACCTCAGCTCTGGCACCTGGAGCACCTCCTGCCCCTCCTTCTGCACTGACCTTGGTGTCTGCAGAGCTGTTCTCCCACATGTTCCTCTCACCCCACTCTTCTCTGCCCACAATTACATCTACCTTCTTTTTTTTCTTCTTCTTTTTAAATATGTCACCACAGAGGGGCTAGTATCAACTCTGGTTGGCCCAGCCTTTGCCAGTGCTGGTTCTGTCCTGGATCCGGCTCTGATGAACATGGGGAAGTCTTCTGGCATCTTCTCACAGAAGCCACCCCTGTAGCTCACACCCCACTCTTCTCTGCCCACAATTACATCTACCTTCTTTTTTTCTTCTTCTTTTTAAATATGTCACCACAGAGGGGCTAGTATCAATTCTGGTTGGCCCAGCCTTTGCCAGTGCTGGATCCGGCTGGATCCGGCTCTGATGAACATGGGGAAGTCTTCTGGCATCTTCTCACAGAAGCCACCCCTGTAGCCCCCTCCCCCACTACCGAAAGTTGGCCAGTTGGCCACACAAACCCAATAGGACAGTTACATGGATAGACTGGGGGGTGGACTGAGAAATGGCTGAATGGCACATCCCAGGCAGTTGTGATCAGTGGCACAGGGTCTAGTCGGAGGCCTGGCACTGGTGGTGTCTGCCAAGGTTCAATACTGAGCTCAGTATTGTTTAAGGTATTCATCAGGGACTTGGATGAAGGAGCAGAGGCCTCCTCAGCAAGTTCACTAACAACACAAAGCTGGGAGGAGTGGCTGATTGTCCATTCCACTTGTAGCCCTTCACAGGGACCTTGACAGGCTGGAGAGATGGCAGAGAAGAACTGTCTGAAACTCAGCACTGAAAAATGCAGGGTCCTGCACCTGGGGAAGAATAATGCCAGGCACCAGCACAGGCTGAGGGCTGACCTGCTGCAAAGCAGCTCTGTGGAGGAGAACCTGAGGGTCCTCTAAAGGCTAAGGTCTTGTTGGCAACTTGTGAACAGGCAATAGGCATGACAGATTGAGGTTCATGACTTATACAGAAGTGAAGAGTGCTTGAGTAGATCTGCTGCTATTGAGGCAATAAATAATAGAATCATAGAATCATAGTTTGAGTTGGAAGGCATCTTACAGATCATATAGTTCCAAACTCCCTGCCATGGGCAGGGTCACCTTTCTAGACCAGGTTGCTCAAATCCCCATCCAACCTGGCCTTCAACACTTGTGGATGTGGGGCAACTTGACTGGGCAAAGGCAATGTTCTGCGCAGTATGTTTTGGTCCAAACATCCAGACTTTTCCACTCAAGATTAAAGCTAAATATTGGAAGTCTGCTTGATCTAAATCTAAGCCAAAATTATTGTTGCTTTCTGATCCTGTTTTGGAGGACATTTGACTCTGAATCTGTATTTTTTTCCTTCTGAATCAGAAGCTAGTAATGAGCTGTTGGGTGATATTTTTCTTTACATTTTTTAGAAGCTATAGTGAGCCTTGCTAAGAGGTCTGATGTGAGTTTTGAAGTGACTTTATCACTTGTTCCCTTACACCAGATGGAAAGAATTATCAAAACAGAATACATTTGGGACTAAAATACATATTGCTTTTGTATTTCACCTCCACTTGCATTTTCACTCTTGGATAAAAAGAGGACTTCTGCACAGAAAGCCACTCATCATAATATGAATACTTAGATGAGCTTCTTGCTTTTACAAACAAATATATAATTTGTTTGCAAGGAATAGGCTGGTCTGTCAAAACACTGTGAAACTGTTACAGCTCCTAAGTCTAGGACAGCCAGATTAAAGAGCAATTTTAAATGCAAATATTCTCTCTCGCCTCTCAGATGACTGATCAAACCACCCAGACACAGATTCTTGTTATCCTCTGAAATAAGTGGAGAGCAGTGCTTTTACAAAGTCACTGGCAAAGAACCACACAATAAGATAGATTGTGCTTTCAATGTCATGCGGTTCTTCCTCTCATTTCAAATTATTTAATATGAAAGCAACTGTTTATTCAAAGATCAATGGTTATTTACATTTTTCAATAGTTTTCAAACTGAAACAGCTATGCTTATGCTTATTCAGTGCCTATGTAGACAGTGAAAAGGATAACAATGAGGCATTTTGTCACACCTTAAGATTTTAAAAAGAATAATCAACATTTACTTGTGACTGCAATCTACAAAATTGTGGTTGCAGAGGCTTTGCTTAATAATTTAAATGGGAATTCTTAGTGCTTTTAATTCCATTATGTCTGCCATTTCTGGATGTAGATGAAAACTGTATATAAAGACCTAAACTTGCTATTCATGGCATTTTTCTCCTGTGCCACTGCTATAATAAATATGTTAAAGTGAGCAATTTATACTTTTGAAGCCCATTCCTATAATCACAGTCAATGAGACTGAGGCCTGGACAACTAAGACTTTTAAGGTTGCTCCAAACCTTAAAATTGTGAAATATATTGGATATAAAAGTAGGTAACAGGGATTACTTTCCTTTTGTTTTCTAAACTGGTATTTCCAAGTTTTAAGATGTAGCACTTATCTATTTCCATGCCTTTTCTGGGTGAGAAAAAAAAAATCAATGAAGAATGTACTGAGACTAAAGATCATTTGAATAAAGCTGGAATTATAGACATGGGAATCTGCATGGCTGAACAACATATTGATTAAATATGATTGATTAGCTATGTATGCCCAAGGCACTTAGAAAAAGTGCTAAGCTCTATTCAGCTTGTATCTGCTGTGACTTGAAAAATCAAATTTTCTTTTTAGTACAAAAGCGAGGAACAGGATAATATTTATATTATCTGAAAGACCGTGCTGAGGTTTAGAAGGATGCTGTGAGATGAAGGTATAGTGGATTTATTCAGATTTTGGATAATATTGTCCATGAAAAGTATAAATATATTTATTGTGAAAAAATCCAGCACCATAAATATGGAATTAAAGTAATGTCAAGTTTTTAGTGTTTTTCTAACAGCAGAATCTACAGTCAGCACTAAATCTTTAGTGTCTGGGAACCTGCAGGTCTAGAATTTTTTGCTTACCTGTGCAAACTGAAGTTTGTATTTTGTTCGTAGAGATCTTAGGCTGAGTAAATGAGGCTTGCCACATGAGACCAGAAGAACTGTCCTGAGAGCAGTGCAGTACTAAGTGAATACTGCTTTCAGACTCAGCACTGCTGTGAATTTATCACGTGTCGATGATATGGTCTAAATCAGACTTTATTATATTATTTTCTTGATTTGAATTGGTTTGTCTTAATCATAGTTATTCAATGGACTTCATTAATAAAATGCATAAAATTCTAACACCTATTTATTAATATTACAGAAATATTTTTTGTGGTGGATAAGTTCTTCTGTCATCCCCTTCATGCTGTTCTTACTTGGAGGAAATAATTCTCTCCTTGACATGAGTTACCAAGTTTTCAGATGAGAATTATTTTCTATGCTAGACAGAATAGAAAAGAAAATGCTGATGCAGCTGTACATGTTTTAGTATTATAAATTATGTTATTACAAGTACAATGTAATAAATATTTATATTTGTTATATAGAGATCTAAGTGAAGGGCATCTCTCAATTGATGATCCAGCCTGCATATGGTCCTTAAATATTCATAGTGTATGCGGTTGTATTCATAAGATCCTGCATAAAAAATACATGCAGTGTTATTCACAGAGCCACATTTGTCTGCATCATGCAACGCACCATTTGATCATTGAACAATGTGATTGTTCAGGAGCCTGTTACCAAAAATACATATCTGCTGTCACTTAGCTCAGTCACAACTTGTCACTTGCTTATTTATTTGATGAAGAACAGAATAGATTGGTACAAAATAACTCTACAGCCGTTTGCAGGCTAAAAATTATCAGTTGACTATCTCCACCCATCTTAACCTTTCCCAACAGACTGCAAAGCAAAAAATAGGGATTTTTGGGGTTTTTTTAAACAAACTTATACAAACTTAAAAATTGCTCTTCAAGACTTGGGACAAGTCTGAATTATTTAGAATTATTGAGGGTTCAGTTACTATGTAAATTCAGCTCAGTTAAAAGGAAGCCTTGTGTTTTTTCTTTCAATTCTCAAAGTTACTTAAGCAGATGTAGTCCACTGAGGTACTAAAAAGCTAAACTTTTGGACTTCAAAGTTCATTGGTTTCTGGGGAGACAGACACATCTGCACTCAGTAAGTGCAGAGACTTCAGCTGTGCCGGACAGCTACAGAAGCTTTGAGCTCTGTTTTCGGGAAGGGCTCTGGAGAGAAAGACACCATGGCACTTAACATCAGCACACCAGCACTGCCTCCAGCATGCCTGTTGTACTTGTGCTTTTCAGGCTAGCCTTTGGTGAACTAGATAAGTGACTTTTTATTAAAGTAGATATACAGAGTGCTCTTTATATCATAGACTTCATGTACAGGTGACAGAGAACTTCTAGTTTGTGTATTACTTATGAAGAATTTGCATTGTAGCTAAAATTTGAGCTTGATTAATGTAGTAAAATGCACAGTTTAGGAACTGTTTAATTTAAAACTGACATGGTTGTTCCAAAATAGTATTTGAGTTTTACTGGAATTTTAGGGCCATGTATTTAAAAATCACTTCCCGTTACAAGACCTTTCATCAGAGTTCATCTGTTATTCTGTTTGATACATTTGTGATATTGTCATCTTGCAAAAAATCCTTCTGCATGAAGCTGTAGAACTATATATTTAGCAATTGCACTTACAATAAAATACAAATATTACGCAGTTCAGTTTCGTTCACTGGCTAATGGGTCTTTTAGCCAGTTGCCTATATCCATACACTTACTGCTTGCTCAGGAAAGTAGAAGAATAGGAAATGTATCTGATAAAATTAAACGCCCAAACAGAAGCCTTGTATGCCTGTATCTTTTTTCCCTTATTGTGTTTGTTGCATTTGCAGCTCTGATTTTCAGCTATAGATAGGAAGAAAAAGCTTTGTGCTAGATGAGTTATCTCATGAATTGGCACAAAAGCACCACCCCAGCAATATGCTTGCTCTTTCTGGATATTTAAGGAAGGCTCAAGTATATATGTGAGCTTTTATTCTCATAGATCTAGGAATGTATGTATATACCCTGAGTGGATATTTTTGTAGACAAAGCTGACTAAAGCTGTGCCTAGAACGCAGGATATCTCCTGATAACCCTGCAACTTCTTCCCCAGCAGCATCATGTGAGTGTCCTGTTACCTACTGCTTTTGGAAGGTGGAGGTTTGACTCTCCAAATCTCTTAGTATTTCCAGTAAATCTTTGTGTCAGTATAAAGATACAGATATATGTGTGTGTGTGTATATATATATATATGTATGTTATCTGTAGCAACATCACAGAAAAATATGGTCCATTTCTTCCAGCCCGTCTGTTTATAACAGCTTGATGCTGCACAGAGCTCCTCTACAGCAAACAACATGCATGAGGAACTGTGTAAGGAATCAGTCTGAAGGATCAGCAACATAAAAAGTTAAAGCATTTATTTTCTTTCCTAACAATACAGTTTGGGGAAAAAACAGTAAATATAGGAAGGAAAAAAATACTAGCAGGTGTCCTAAAGGAGTAAGTTAAAAGAGCAGTTTTTACTTGTGCAATGAGATGGACTGGATGAAGGACACTCTTCCTTTTGTTTAGCAATGATGGTATTAAAGTGACTGGAATATTCATAGGAATACCTCTGTCATATACGTACACCAATTTAGTTCTCAGTATGCTCATTTTTAAAACAATTTAATTAGTTATATTTTATCAAAGTCTGTGTCATATAAGTACACCAATTTAGTTCTCAAATATGCTCATTTTTAAAACAATTTAATTAGTTATATTTTATCAAAGGTGCAGACTTAGTGTACCTCTTAAAGCTACAGGAAAAACATTGTGAAAATTGATTTTGTAATGAAACGCAGTACCTTGAGTTTGACCTACAGGACTCTTGGAGAGTGCAGCAATCACTAGAAGAGGGAGATGCAGTATAAAAGCTCCAGGAAAATAAATAAAAGACTAGAGATGGAAAATGTTCATTCTCCATACAGACCTGTTTTTTTCATTATGAAATTATGGTTGCCTGCATTTTAATAGCTTTTGCAATCACCTTAAGTGCTGTTACTCATAGATACCTACTGTTGTTTTGTAGCTCTTGTTATGGTGTAAAAATCCGTGGAGGGCCACATCTGAAATCATAGAGTGCAGTGGAGCTTAATTCAGAGAAATTATATAAATAAATGCTTCTTACATAGCAGGATCGTAAGAACACAGAGACCTAAGCATGACCCTGTACTACTTTGTGCAATAACATAAAACCACATTTAAATATTTCTTAAAATCAGTATATGTGTGCAAGTACATAACGTTATGTGTAAGTTCCTGAAAAGGTTCTTGAGTTGTAGCTTTGGTGTTCATACTATCCTCCAACTCCTTTTGGGCCAGTTAGTCAGTTTCTCTAATGAAGATATAATAAACCATTAGATAATACACTAACATGAATTCTTTTGATTACCCAGTGTCTGTCAGATGCAAATTATTTAGGTCTAAATGGGGACACAAAAGCCTAAAGTTTAGAAACTCCATATTGTGTTATCTTTTATTTGGATTTTCCAGTCCCTAATTGTCTCTAACTGTTCAGCCTTGCAGCTTCTGACATCCAAATTTTTAGAAAGCTGAAATGAAATATACTATACTATACTATACTATACTGAAGTTCAGAATTACTCTTTTTCATACTTTAGTTTCTTTTACTATGTATTAGAATCATACTACTTTTCCCAGTTCTTTTCTCACTACTTTTCTTTTTCTACCCAGAAAACCTCAAAAAAATCACATTATGTACACTACTTACTAATATTTCTGAGGACTAAACTGTCTTTTTCTTTCCAGAAAACCTCAAAAAATCACATTATGTACACTACTTACTAATCTTTCTGAATTTCTGAGGACTAAACTGTAAAACAAACATTTGAACAGTGCATATTTGGAAACTGTAAAAATAAGTTGTACAAGTCTGATGCTTCACCATTTTAGTCAAGGTTGACCTCTACAATGTCATGTAGCCCATGAACTTGTCTTTATTAGGAATTTGCATGTGTATAGCAATCCTCACAAATGCAATAGCAGGAAGTTTTCTGAAAAAAAAATAATGTATTTAAAGAAAATACATTGGAATTCAAACTGTATTTCTTTCTATTTTAGCAACCAGTTGCCATCAATCATTTTACTTTTTGGACAAACACTGCTTGCACAATTTAACTGATATGCAGAATTAGGATGTATGCTTCATTCTTTTGATATAAATCTTATTTTAAGAATAGATAATTCCCTTTGTATTATCTGTTTGCAAAAAAAAATTCAGAATTACTCTTGGTTTGCTTTGCTCTTCTTGACAAAATTGTTCATGTATGTGAAAGCTTAACAGGATATTTTAGTTTTATTTAGCTATAAATAACAATGAAAGAATAAGTGTTTATAAGTGAAAATTAGTTTTGGAAATTGGGATTTGCAAGTATTTTAACACAATCACACCACTTAACAGATGATATGCAAATTAAAAAAATTATTACAAACAAATGCAGGTAAACCAAGTTTATGTAAATGAAGCTGTAAGGGAGATACAGAAGAGATCTGTGTTTCATTGCTAGTTAAATTTTGCCAGATTTAAGTGTGGACACTGCAGCTCAGAGAATGAGAAAAAAAAAATAAGAAAAAAACACAGAATCACTGAAATGCAGTTGCTCAGCCTGAGTACATCTATCAAATAAATTAGAAGCAACAAAACTTTGATCATTTTTCACTTTCCTTGAACAACCATGTTGCTTTCTTGCAAGGCCACCTTTCATGCAAACACTCTAAACAAATAAATCCAAAAAGCCATTTGGAGCTTTTGTAATTTATGACTCTTGAGGTGCCTATTACACGTCGCCATTTTTGTAAAAGCAACAAAAGTGGCTTGTGTGTGCTGAACATAGCAAAAGCAGGGGAAAAAAGGTAATTTTCATAGAGTTTTATTCATTTCACTTGGGTTCCAATTGTTACTTTGTAAGGAGTAAAAAATCTCCCATGCAAGTGATGTGCCTTGTATTTGCATAGTCTTATTGTGTATAGCTGTGATGTATATTTACAAGTTAGGTTACTGCATTGGTAGCTGTAGCCAGGAACTGTATGGCTGAATTGGTGCTAGAATCCCAGAATCATTAAGGTTGGAAAAGACCTCCAAGATCATCAAATGCAATCTTAGACCAAATGCCACCTGGTCAATGACATCATAGCACTGAGTGCCATGATCATTTGTTTCTTGAATGCTTTTAGGGACACTGACTTTGCCACTTCCCTGAGCAGCCCTCAGGGCTTGCAATGCTTGACAATCCTTTCATGATGTGAACTGTTTCTGTTTCCATCAACAGTGCAGTATCAAGGGGAGTGAGAGTGTTTTCCTTGGGCAGAAATACTTTGCAGTCCAGCCGTATCCACTTGAGTTGGGAGCATCAGGAATGAAGTAGAGAAAAAACTACAAGTCAGTGTCTCCCATTTTGGATGAATGAAATCCTGGATTAAAAAAAAAAAAAAAAAGTGAAGGGACTACCTTTATTCTAGTCTTCTAGATTCTTTTTAAAAGATTCAACCTCTTGCAGAACGCCTACAGAAGTAATGTGCCTACCTCTCCACTACAGCAGGCTCAGTTCTGTGAGCAGGACTTGCCTTCCTGCAAGCCAAACAAGGTCACCTAAGTGGAGAGGATCAAGGGTCATTCAGTTTTCTGTTGTCATCCTTTCCAAGAGGACAGCTAAAGGGTACTAAACAGTACAGTACTGTTGGTACCATTCTTAATTCTCTAAGTTTTCCTGTGTATCTTTCAAAAAAGTATATTCATCTTGGATGTCACCAATTCCTGTATGTTTCCTTTGTTTAACCAGGATTCAAAAATTTGATCCTGGATCCAAAATTTGATGCTGATCCAAAATTTGATCCAAAAAGATCCTAAATTACACAAAATTTGCAAACAAAGTAGGCTTTTAAGTCCTGAAACTACTTCTGAACAGAGTATGTAAATTCTAAATAACTTAGATTATTTTTATATCCTGCTCATTTTGTAGAAAACTTAAAGGGGGGGGGAATTATTTTAGCTTTTTAAAAAAAAATCCTACTTATCTGTTTTGACAAAGTCTATGACCTTTCTAAGAGGAAGGTAGACTACACTGCGCCAAAGAAGCAATACTGTTTTGATAGTCCTTGATTGAATGAGGATGTTGAGATAAAATTCAGTTTTGAAAGAAAGACCCTATCTTTTTTAAGGCCCTACTTTCTTTCCTCAGGTTCTCAGTATTTGTGTACAGAGTACATAGACATTTGTTTTTTGTGTTGGAGGAAGGGAATTGGTACAAAGAACTAAGCTTCCACTCTGTTTGGAAAATGCCACCTCATCCATGATCAGAATATTTGAGGATAAGCAAACAGGTCACTGAATAAAGTCTGAGAAACTGTTTAATATTCTGTAGAGCAGAAATAATTAATGAAAGCTGAAAGCTCTTAGAATAAACTTCCCACATTAAGTAACATGAGGCTTTTCCCTCCCTATTTGGGAGATAATCTCATTAAACAATTTCCATTTCAGCTTTGTGTCTGTGTTGCCACAGTAAGTATGAGTGTACATATTTGTATGACTTAGGTGTTGAATAGCTGTGACATAAAACTAGAACATTGTTTTGGGGAGGAAATTTGCTTTAAGAATTTTTCATGTGTTTTCTATTCTCTCAAAACGATGATGCAATAATTTGTTATGTAAAGAACACTTTAGCTCTTCTACAAATGGTGGTTAATTTTGCACTGTAAGTTTCATTACTATAGGTTGCATTCTTGAACTGTCCTTAGATTTCCTGACCTTCTTAGAAAAATAAAATTAAAAATCTAAGACTATGGTTTGATTCTAAGTTCAAAGCATTATGAACCTAATGCTTATTTATTTCTTGAGATCTGCCTGATGCAGACTATAATTTTATGATTGCTGTATAGTTTCCTTATTAAGGAAAAAAAATCAGAAAGTTATTGTAAAAAATTCTGACGAGAGCAAATGTTGCTGTAGCATACTTCATCCACTGAGAGGAAGAGAAAATAGAGGTAAAGAAAATAAACACTAAATTAAAAAAAACAACAGGATTCTCAGGGTTGTTGTTTAATCATCAGAGTGCTTAAGACTGTATTTATATATCCTATCTATTTGACTCTTTGAGATAGGGATAGTCACGTTTTATATTGGCAGGTAGTCGTGTAAGTTTTATTTCATCTCCTGAGTGGAGTTCAGAAGTGTAAACAATGTAATAAGGAAGAAAATACGTAAATGAATCACTTAATCCAAAGTGGCTATTCTGAAAAAATAAGAAAAGTGAGAACAGTTGTATTTTTAGCTACTTCCAAGAAAATTACTGCTGGGTGGGCTGAAGCAGGCTTTGGTACCCTGAGATACTCCTAGGTGGGCCACCCAGCAAATGATCAAGAACGTTGCTATGTCATCTTATTCTTCTCAGCAATAAGCTTAAAAACCTTAAGAACATCTTGGAGTAGCAGTAACAATTTTCAAGGCTGATGCAATCAGTAAGAACCTACTGTGAAACAGATACATTTTTTCCAAGGATGGAATTAGAAAGACAATGGGATGAAGCTCCAAGATGTTGCTGGTGTTACTCTGGTAGGTACCTGGGTGTCAAGAGAAGGGGGCATCTCTTTCACTTCACATAGGCTGAGGCTGAAATAGAGGCTGCAAATTTCAAAGTCATATTTCAATGTGTGCCAAGCAGAAGAGGACTTGACCCAGGACTGTGGTGCAACCTGCTCTTTCAACAAGATTTTTGAGTAGACTCAGTACAAGGGCAGGGTATCTCTGCCAGACAAAGCAGAATATTGAACAATTGCCGAAATGTTAGTCCAATACAGCTATGGATTTATTGAACTTAATGTATTTATTTTAATTGATACAGTTGCTTCCAGGATTTTAGATTAGCAGTTTAGATATAAATATGCCTAAAGCAAATCACAAAAGTCAAATTGACTTTGGATTTGAGTTTCTTGCCCTTTGAAGTCCTTGGAAGAGTACAAGTACAGATAAATGCCTAACAAAAAGCCTTGTTTAAACTTAATTAAGCAGCTGTCAATGACACAGGAGCTGTCCTTTACCAGTCCTGCAGAAAAAAAACTCATCATGGGTAATCTTTCAACTGAGAGGCTTACTGAGCAAAAGAGGAATGTAAAGATTATTACAAAGGGTTCTGGACACTGAGTTGCCCTTGTGATTTACAGCCACAATACCATTCCCTGCATGAATTTCAGGACATAACAATCTGTCAGTTCTCAAAGCTGTAAAGTCATCCTTTGGAGATAACTCAACCAGTCTCACAGTGATAGTCATTTCAGAACATGACTGTAATTTCTTTGCTTAAAAATTACAGGTGTTGTGGTTTGGAATGTCCTGCTTTAGGTGTAAGACTAATAATCCTATTGAACTAGAAATTATAAGATACTGTAGGTACTAATCTAGCCTGAAGTAATATATCAGATCCTTTTCACAGTAAACAGGAACTGAAAAATGCCCATAAAGAGTTTGACAAATAAATGGGATGTTGTAACTAAGTTATTTTATGAGATGCTAAAACATTCACAATATTTTTTACTAAGATACAGGAAACTAGAGAGTTCCAACTATCTTCAGTAGTGAAGTGCTATGATTATTTTTTATTTGTGTTTATCTAAGATTCCAAAGTTGTTTAGCTAGTTTACAGATATGAGATACGAACACACATTGTTCTCTGAAAGAGTTTCCATTGTGTGTAGGAATTTTTTCTAGTGTTATGTTGGTCCTTAATGTCATCAGCATGGGGACTGAGAACCATAATTAAGCATATTAAATGAGCTTGATTCTTTTAGATAGAAGTCCTTTGTTCTTTTAAGGATGAACATAAACTAGCATTTGGAATAAGAAAATCAGCAGCTTCTATAAACTAGCTGTATCTGAGTTAGAACTTGTGTATGTTTAAAGAAATTAGTAATTTTTGACTGCAGTAAGAGGGAAAGAAGATTGGGTTGTGAAAGCTTCATACTGAAGCTCACTCCATCATCTCTGGCTGGTCCCTAAGGAGTTTCTGTCTGAGGAAAAGGAACTGTAAACTTTTGGTTTACAGTGCACTACCAGACCCTGCATGAAAGTCATGACATAGTTGTGTGTTGATGCTAGAAGCTGCAAAGCTTTAATTCCTCATGAAAAGTTTAGTTCTTTCTGATAATGGAAGTTTTCAGCCAGCCTGTGATCAGTAGGTGTTTGAAAATTTTCAGTCCAGTCAGCATTTGGAATAAGAAAATCAGCAGCTTCAAGGTTCTCTCTAGAGAGAAAGAGAGATCCAATGTGTGCAGAGGAATGAGGACTTGGATACTGCATGTGGCACTAGTCAGATTTTGCTAAGAGCCAGTGCCCCATTATGGTATTTTATTCTGGTTTTCAGGCCTGTTCTCTCACTGTTTAGATGTACAGTGAATGCATAGGTGGGGAAGCTCAGAAACTATGTAGTTCTCAACTAGACCTCTTCAGAGTATACTGATGTCTTTGAACAGGATGTGTGAAAGTATCAGACATGTTTATAATTGTCTTTAACCAAGCCACAAGCAGTTCTTACAGAAGAATAAATTCTATTGAATTCTGCATTTTGAGAAAGATGAGTTTTTAATGAAAGTTGTTGCCCATGAAGTAGGTGGGAATGAAATGAAAATATATTCATGTCTCTGTTAGCAACTTGTCCTAATATTGTCTGATCATTGAGGTGAATCCTGCACATTTGCACTTTCTGTGAGTCATATACTCTGCACATTAAAGTTATTAGCATACTGTCTGATTATTTTAAAAATGTGTTTATATTAACTGCACAGATGTTCTTTTCTTTGGGACAAGTAACCACAATATGGATAACAATCTATTTTTATCTGTAATATACATTTTAAAAAAAAAGTAAAAAAGAAAGTGAGAACTATGCTCTTGGTATTTTTGTTTGCAGCATTACTGCTGCCATGCAACCTTTCCTTCACCATAGATTTCTGACAGAAAAAACACAAGGGTTGCTTTTCTTGCAGTCATCTCCCATAGATATTGCTGATCCGTGCAACACACTACTATCTGGATACTGAATCATGATCTTCTGGACCTGGATTTATCTTGATACTGCTGACTTTACTAAAAAGCCATTTCATGATGAGGGCGAGACAGAAAATTGAGTCACACTCCAACACCATGTTTTCTATTCTTCATATTTTTGTTCCATCTCCTCTGTTGTCAACCAGAAGCATTCTACTACAATTTATAGATGGTGGCTCTTTCACCATCTCTCATTTTTGGTATCTTTGATCAAAGTTTTGAGAACTGGAATGTAAGATATACGATGCACAGGTCTCTTCTGAATGTCTGACTTATGTCTGCAAACTGCAGTTTGTAGGCAGTGTGTCATCACTGTCACAGTGAATGTGGGATTAAAAAGCACATTCATCTTGCCAGATGAGCCTTTTTCAGCACACATGTAAGAAATTCTAAAAATAGCTGTTGGTTTCAAAGGAGTCCACAGTGAAGAGAAAAATAGCCAAAATACAGAGACCTCTCATTTTGCATTCTCTTAATTATCTACCCATACCCATAGAATAAGCTTTGTGGTTACCACGCATTATTCATCAAAAAGCAAAGCCTGGACATGTACATTCTAACAAACTCTGGATCAGGGTCTGGAAGTGAAAGGAGTAGTTGAAAGCTCACTGCTATTGATGTGTATCTGGGTCTTTCTGGAAAGATACTTGGTTAAAAACTAGGTACAATCAAAAGTTAAAAATCTTGCAACAAGCAAATCCAACTCACATACATGATTTTTAGGTCTCTTAGGAGCGAACTTCAGCAAAAATTCTCTTAAAGGAATCTGTTTGTCAAACACCAGGCACAAAGTTGTTTTATTCCCATATTTTAAATTTTGCTTGAATTAAAGGTAATTAATCCTATCCTCTGAACTTTCGCAAATCTTGAATCTAAATTGAACAGATTTTTTTTTTGTTTTAGAAAGTCTGATTACCATTAAATTCATTAGTAAGGAAAGCTAGGTGTGGTGAATTAATAATGATTCTAATTTTAACAGAATGTTCTTGTAGAATTTTTTCTTCTTGCACTGAAATGAAAGGATTTATGTAGGTTAATCTCAACACCAGAGTTATTCAACAAACAGCCTTTCCTCAGGTGCACCACAGCTAGATGCAAAACTGCATCCTTTTCTGTATGAAACAGAAATATACACTCACTAGCAGTAGAAATGTAATGGAAAAGTCATCTTTAATCTGTACAACAGATCCATTTCCATTTACTTAAAAGGAATATCTGCAGCTTCAATTACATAATAAAGTAGAAAACAAATTAAAGAAAGGGAGCAATGAAAATAGTGCTTAAAATTTTAAAGAACAGATTGAGAATTTGGGGTTAGATCTTGGGAGTGAAATCTTCAGCAAAGAGTAAAAATCAAAATTCAGATTTGCAATGTCAGAATCTTCAGGGTTTGCCCCAGACTTAAGCCTCTTCATATTTCAGTCAATATCCCAATAGCTCACTAAATGAGTTTTTAAAAGGAAAACTGTAGGGAAAAAGAAGGGGGGTAGTTTGTCAGTCATTTTGGCATGTTTAATACTGGCAAAGGTATTTTCTTTATATTATAAAGGTCATTTGTATGAGAAACACTTGCTCCCAAAACACTTAGTATTCCATACAGACTTATCATGCAGTTGTTTCAAATCACATTAGATTGCATAAACTTTTCTGCAGTGTAATGAAATGGAAAAAAATTTACAGATGCAGTGCATCAGATTAGTTTTACAAGAGCAGTGTTCGTATCTTGCAAGCAATGACATATGCTGAGAGTGATACTCTTTCCAGCTCGCGAGTCAGAACTGTTTTATCCTGAGAATTATTTTGTTTCCTAAAACTGTAACAAACAGATATTCCAGGAAGGGAACAGTTGCAAGACTATCTCAGACTGTTTTTGCATCCATGCAAATTATACATTCACTGATAATTAAAGTGCTTTGAAAGAGAATTGGCAAGAACAAAATAAACCTCCAGATTGTACAGTTTTCTAGCATCTAAAAGGAAATTGCCGGAATACATCTTGAGTAGGCAGTGGACCAGCTTTCTTATTTTGGATTTGAATTGGTACAAGTGTACTAAATCTGATTTAGGAACCAAGAAGAACCTCAATGAAACTTGTAGCAAAAAGGGAAAAGAGATGTGAGGAAGCAATAAAAATAAAAATAAAATAAAAAAAATTAAAAAAAAAGAAGGTGATGAAAGCTAGCAAGGACAGCAAACTTGAATTTTCAAAGAAAAATGTAAAGATGGTGTTGAAGTAAAAGAATGCAGTCTAAGGAAAGGCAGTTCTTGAAGCAGTGGAATAGCATGCCTCAGTGAAACAGAGAAAGATTAAAATCCTGGCTGAGAGAATGAGAACAAAGCAATAAACCCTGCTTAGCTTGGGCTGAGAGAAAAGGATTACTCATAAAGAGGAGAAAAGGGAATGAGAGTAATAGAATGGAGGAGAGACAGGAGAGGAGAGCATGAGAGATGTTGGGAGTATAGCAAAATAAGAAATTATAGGCATGGAAGGACCTGATCCTTTCAATTCCAAATAAAATCCATTGGGCACCAAAGGACTTAACATGCTGGAGAATCATACCTGAAGAAAAGAGATTTTATTATTGTATCTGGTTCTCTCCTTCCATTCTGCATGGGTTTTGGTAGTGTCTTCTTGCATTGTTGCCTTGTCAGTCTCTGACAGGTCAGGACTGACTCTGTGCTCTTTTTCAGTTGTCTGCAACGTCCAGCAGTTTCTCCTGTGGCTGTTCCCTTAGCTTAACCACAGGGCAGAGTTGGCCATCTGTACTTATTCATGGCTGAACAAGACTGGTCAGTCGTTCATAACAGATAATACATGTCACTACTTCTCTAAATGTGCATTTCCGAAATTTATGAAGCTGAATGGTTCAATCAACCTGATGCATTGCAGGAAGTCTCATAACATCTAACACCTTGCTGGATTAGGTCTTGTATGCCTGAAAAATTGAAGCCATGACGTATTAGGAGCTTGTACATATTTTTCTGTATCTATTTCACATCAGTAAATACCAGCAACATCCCAAATTGCATTTTTCTCAAAATGTAAGCATTAAACAAACAAACCTTCCTTCACATTTTAGGTGATATTCATTTCTATTGTTATAAACACCATGAAATGCTTCCTCTGGAGACATATCTTTTGGGCTGAGGACAGCATTTTAAGTTACTAGAAAATAATTGTTCATTCAGCTTCAGAAATTTTGGGTTATTTTCTTGAAATATTTTATTAGGCCATTATTTTTCCATTAGTCCTATCTCCTATCAAATTTTAATACAGTCTTTTGTGAGATTATAACCTGTGATAGTAACAGGAATGAGATGCTCACTTTCTAACTTGTTACCAGGCAACGGTTCATACTATCCATTCCCTTAAACCTATTTGGGCATGACTATTTTGAGTAGCCAGATCTAGTTCTCTCTCAAAACATACCAGTTTCTTGAAAAACTTGATTCCTCTTGGGCTTAAACTGTAGTACTATCTGTAGCCACTATCCTACAAATTGTTGGGCAAGGCTGGCCTTTATTAAAAATAGCATAAATCACATACTTAAAACTGGCATAATAATGTAGGTTGACCTTGAGATATATTTCTCTGGTGCAAGAAAGTATGATGGATGAACATGTTTGCTTGCTTGTTTTAAGCTCTGTGAAGGTGGCTGGTGGGATTTGGAAAGTATCCATTGGTGGTTGTCATATGAATTGGCCATAATTCCTGGCCTTTGTACTTAATGTCCTAAATGTATTCATTATGCACAAACCATTCATGTGGAATTTATTGGCCTGTTATTATTTTTTGAAAACTTACTGTGCACTCTCTGATTCACATTTTTCAAGCATGTCATCCTTCCACTTTGAACAGTAACCACTTGATGTTAAATGTATTTTGTTTCGTTCTTCAAACCAATATTCAAGATCATTTTATGACTGCAGTGTGGGAGGCAGCTTGCATAAACTTGCTGGATTTAATGACATCTTTATTTATGTAAGTAGCACAACTATTATCTGGACTTTTCAATTTCTGCACATATAATGCAGACACAAAAATGCAAATGAAAGAATCTAAAGGATAAAACAAGGCTATGTTAGAAAGATTCAAGATAAGACAAGAAAGGTTGTAAACATCTTCCTCCTTTCCAAACAATCCTAATACTCGTTATCCTACCAAATCCCTAGGCATGCAAGCGACCTTTGAAATGCTTTGAACAATTAACAGTTTTATTCTTTTATGTGCAGTTTAGCCCTTGAAGCATCATTTATTGCTAGCACTTTACTCCTACTAAAGTCTCCCTTTTTTTTTTTTCTAGTTAAGTATACCAACCAGCAGTAGGAGTGGCGTAATAAAATAGCACTAGAGAAAGATAAGTGGGGACTTACTGCCTTTCTGCTGGGCTCAATTTTAACACTTACCTTCAATACTAAATCTTTATCTGAACTTGCAAATTCTATTTGGATATGGTTGCATGTGTTTAAATTCTGGAGCCTTTGAACCAGTAGGAGAATGCTCTGCCTGTGCTTTTGAGCTATCTGAAGCTCTATGGCAGTGTTGCAACATCATTGCACTAAACCTCATCTGAATGTGTGCTACTGTGTCAGATCCAGGCATCCTTACACTTTTTACTGACTTTGCATTTACTTTCAGAGTATTATCTACTCATATGCATAGGAGGGAATAAATAACCTAGTTTTTAAAAAAATCCTTCCCAACAAAGTTCTGCATTTTCCCCTAGAGGATTTAAGGAGGACAGTGACTCATACTCCAAAATATATACGGAAACGCATGAAGGTATTCAGTCATTGAAATTCTGTGGAGCAGTCCAGCACATTTCTGATAGTGGTGTAGTCTGCATTAAACTGAGCACAGTAATGTGTGGCAAGTACAAACTGCTAGGGTGAGCTGGGATAAAGGTTGGCTTGTCCTGTCGATCATCAGCACTACAGTAATCTGAAAGTGTACAAACTTAGTGTGTTTTTATTACTAGAGAAAAGAGGATTATGTTCTGACCCTTGACAAATTTTAAGGAGGAGGCAGACTGAGGAATTGGTGGTTCTTACTATGTTTTCTGTAGATATAAGGATGAAAGCAAATTTCAGCAGAATGGAGGGCACATATAAATTGTGAGAGAAGTTCACAGCCCATTTCTTGTGCAAGAAATTAGCTGCATTACAAGTGATTATTTAAACTAGTAGGTAGAGAAAAGGTGACATTCTTAGGCTCATACACAGAGACTGAATCATACGCCAGTAATATCAGAGTAATTCCTGAGAAAGCTTGGCACTAACAAGGAAACAAATAAGGTCACGGGCACATTTCAGAAAATGTGAGTGTTATCTGGTACAGAGGGTAGTCAGAGAAGAATCCTTGCTCACAGCAGCAGTGACCAAAGCAATGCCTTACACCATCATTTTTTCTTCTGAACATTATCAAATCATGTCATCTTTAAAAAGGTTGTTTATTTTCAAATAGTTATGGCTAACTCAATGTTGTGAGCTTTTGGGCTTTATTTAGTCAATGAACACCAAAATGTAAAAGCCTCAAAATAAATCTGTGTTACATGAAATATCATTCCACAAGTTGTTATTAATTTGATTACATGTTGTTGTCACAGAAAGGTGCTGGTTTTCAGAATTATCCAGAAATGAAATTAGGCATACTGTCACATTCATTATTTTGTTACTTCATTATTGCTAATTGAAGTAAGAATGTCTTACAGCTCTACTGATGTAATATTCTTTATTGTGGTATCTCATCAGCAATAGTTTGGGCTTTTTTTTCCTTCTCCAGAACATTTGGATTCTTTCCTTAATTTCTGTTAAGACAACTGGAAAATATCCAGACTATAATTTAAATTGCAATTCCAGTAATTTTAGATTAGTTCTTCATTTTTCAACGTAAGTCTGTAATTTATATATCAAAGTCCTTTAAGTGGAGAAAGTGAAATCAAAAATCCTGCTTATTCAAAACACACCCACTGTATCTGGATAAGCCCAAGTTTTTCATCAAGTACCTACTACTTGTTCATAAACCTTTAAGTGGAGAAAGTGAAATCAAAATTCCTGCTTATTCAAAACACACCCGCTGATCTGGATAAGCCCAAGTTTTTCATCAAGTACCTACTACTTGTTCATAAGTGATCAAAGGAAAGAAAGGTGTGTGCATGTTTTATTAGAGGACTGTGCATGACTGTAGGGGCATCCCACAGTGGTTTAGATCTGGCTTGCTGTGGTTTAAATTAGCTCAGAGCACTTAGAAGTGAGTTACAGTTTAATTGACAAGGTAGTGCTGTTAGAGGACTGAGGTTCTTCAACATCTCTTATTTCTCAGAAGATTTCATCTGTTGTTTTTTCACAGTTTATGCTGAAAACATGTAACTATAACATGTTAGGTAGACTAAGAAGATTGATTTTATGTAATATGACAGTGTAAAATTTAGCTGTCTGGTGCAGCTTCATAACACATACCTATTATGTTTTTTTTAGATTACGAAGATTCCAACTACAGGTTTTCAGATTGTACCAGAAGGCTGTGAAGATTTTTATTAGAAATTGCTTACTTTCTTTCCAGAGCTTCAGTTCATTCAGATGGTTTTGAGAAAAACATGTATTGCATCCAATTTTAAATTATGTTGAAGAGATTTTTAAATCATATCAACACAAAGGTTTTTAACTTTATAAGAATCCCTAACCACTTATTCATTCTTGAGTCTTCCCAGGAACTATACATGGAAGATAGTGAAGACAATAGGCTTTCATTTTCACCCGAGTGCTTTGCCTGGAGAATGGCATCCTTCCTGCCAGCAGAGGTCCCAGCCCCTCTCCAGCTGCTGATGCTCAGAGCCCTTTCAGGAGCACAGACAGACACACACTGCTCTGCAGTCCCTCTGGGGACACACCATCTTCCTGTGTTCCTTTACCAGCATGCAGAGGAGCATTTTATCTCAGTACATATTAGGGCAATTAAACAGACATACTACACTTCAGTTCATTTGCTTGCATTTTACAATATGCCAAAAAAATGTCTCAGGCAACTAAGGAAAAACCAGCAGTAACCAACTAACTTTTCAACATGGATTTCATTAGGAAAGTGAGTAAGCAATAGCTGATACTTTCTGTGACAAGCTCATTAGGGTTGTGATGGGTGGCAAAATAAGAGTTCTCTGCAGTATAGGAGAAAGCTGCAGACTAAACACCATTTATGGTTAATGCTAACAAAGAAAACAATGTATAAGTTTTAGATGTGAGGGAAGCTAGAAGCACATATGTTGAGGGACTTTGTTATGCAGCTTAGAGTGAAAGGACACTTATTTTCCTCTCACAGCACTAAGAATGGAATCATAATGACTTAGCATTGTTTAAAGCTAGTAAACTGCAACTGTAAATCAGCAAATTAGCTAATGATTGCCTCTGGGTAGTGATACATAATGAAAAACAAATGAGAAAAGGTACTCATGCATTGCACTTTGTAGCTACTGGAAAAATTAAAGTTCTATCTTCATAAAAATACTGTTAAAGGGATGTTATGAAGGGCTGTGCCCTGGTAGCAGAACAATTACTGCTTCAAATGGGTATGTTTTTTAATAAATGCTACTACAGCAAGTTTGCAATTCAGTGCTAGCATTTTTAAATGATCTGTGCTGTAACGTAGGGGTTGTATCTGCAGTGGGAAGCTGTGAAACCAAATACTGTACATCCAGCCCTTTCTAGATAGTGCCAGCCTCTGGTACTAGAAATACATTTAACTAAATAACCAAATAACATCACAGAGTGATATCACCATGCCAATAATCGTCAGTGCAGAGGCAGTAATGGTAAGCAAGACCTCAGGGCTTTCAAACCACAAATTGATTCATTTTTAATAAAATAAAGCAAAAATATAATCATAACAAAGCAATAACATTTTGATATCTTGACCCCACACCTGTCAGGCTTCTACTTGCACAGTTCCTGAAACTTACACAATGATTCTTCACTTCCCATATTGCTTGTGCTCAGCATCTTACTGTGTTGTTGCTTCCAAATTACATTACTTTTAGTAACTTGCCTGCGTTTAATTGTCCTAAGTAAAATTTTGTCTCTCTTTGCTGTTTAACATTTCCTAGGGAAGTTCTGAGCTGAGATGCCTTGTGTATTTCTTGTCACAACATGCCTAACAACATATTTTACATTGTTTACTATTTGTATACAAGACAGACTAATTAAGGGTCTGATCAAATTTACATCTCTTTATATTAATATGGGGTAAGTGTGGTGATGAGGAGCTCATTCAAATAAGGTGGAGTGCACATACATGTAATGGTATTATTTTGGCTTGTTGCTTCTCCTGCTAATTATTAATTTTTCTTCTGATAAATAATGACAGTGTTTTTAAATGCCATAGGGAAGGTATGGTTAGCCCCATGAAATTCAAAGGAGTCACTAAAGTTTCCATGCAGCATCCAAAGATGAGCACAGTGAAACAAGAAACTCCTTTTAAATCATATGCCACTTCAGCACTTGGGAGCCACTCCCTCTAGCAAGACTTTCCTTGATTTTCATGGCTGTAGCCCTAACTGCAGGCACCTCAACCCCACACAGGAGAGCCAGGATGCAGCACATCACACCCTTGGAGCCAGCAGCAGGGAGTACAGAGCACTCAGAATGTGCTGCAGATAGGACACAGAATCTCAGTGGCATACTGTTAAAATGTCCCCAAGCGGGAAATAATCATATTTTTGTACTCCACATCTTGGATAGTAAGTCTAAAATTTGAATTTTTAAATAAAAAAAAATAGTGGGAATTAATAAAGTGGGATTCTCTGGAATTAACATTGGATTTGGGTACTGGAGGCAAAGAATTTACCTTGTGGATTGGTTTTGGAGTTTATCATATTAGGAAAGTAACATTAAGACAAGAAAATTAACATCAGGCATCTGATATATTTTAGTTATGAAAAATTTACATATTCCTAGCTTAGATGATATGTGACAATGGTAATTTAGAGAATTTGAGTTTTAGACAAGTATCCAAAGACACAGTTATGCAGACTTGTAATTCAAAGTGAGTGTAATTCTTAATGTCTTTAACCTAAGGAATTTTAAAATGTCATGTTTTCCAAAAACTTCAAATCACAGCTGGAAGCTGTTGAAAGAGATCTGTTGCTATAAAAGGGGGAAAAAAAAAAAAAAATACACAGGCTAGGGATTTGTAATCTCACGTGAGGGGCACTGGAAAGTGGTAAAGAACCTGATCCACTTGTCATTTTATACAAAGATTCTGAAAGATCTTTGGATCAAAAGCTTGTGTTTCTTCCACTCTCTGGTATTTAGGCATCATTACTATTTGTGAAAGAAGCCCTTTTTTCAGCATACAGCCATTCTACTGCTTTTCTGGCAAAAATCTGGTTTGTGTACATGGATATTTGTATATGACCAATTTCCATCAACATAGATATAAATTATTTTGTGTTTCAGTATTGAAGGAATGCAGAAATCCCTTGTGATAATATTAAGAATATAGCTATTTATAAGAACAACAAAAATAAATAATTCCAGAACATTTACAGTCTTGAAACCTTCATGCCAAAAATGAGCAGGGATGAAATAATGGATGAAGAACTTCTGTGGAGTAGATTATAAAAGTATACAACATGTTTTTTAGTCCAAATATATTTTCTGGTGGAGACCATTTTGTGGTGTTATATTTTTCCCATTAAAAAGGGAATTGCTGCCTGTTGACATTTCACTGCAGCAGGTGTGCTTTGCAGACAATACATCTGTAAGAATTCATAGATATGTGAAAAAAAGTGGTTATAGTGATCTTATCTTACCAGCTACCACTGCTGATAGAACATTGGCTTTGACTGGACATAATCTGATATAGAGCAGGGATGGGGAATTCTTTGCCAATGAATTAAATAGATTGAGTCTAATTCCTAGTTCCCCAGTATTGTACATGTGGAGCAGTTCCAGTGAAGGCTGGGTTTATTACAGCAAAATTCTGAAATGAGAATTGAGACTGTTTGTGATGGTTGCATAAAATTATTTTCAGAGGTGAAAACAGTTTTATGCTTTTTATACTGCATAATTTTTTCCATAATGCTCAGCCAGATGTACTTACTTGGATACTACTTTGATCAAATATCTTGAACCTTTCTTTAGAATTATTGTCTCTCTTTATTGACTATATGAACTTTCAGATTTCTTATTAGGAATGTAAGTAAATTAAGTCCTCTTGTACTTTTATTAATTGTCCAAACTGGCCACTTTTCAAGAAGGGGAACACTTCTATGTGCAACAGCCTTGTGCAGAACACCCCCAGTGCTGGGGACAGTAGCAGCTATTAAGAAATGGTGCTTTTTTGCAACAGACAATTAGTCTCAAGCAGACTCTGTTGGCACATGGAGGTAAATGGAGTTATAGTTTACTCCTTCTTAGATACTTTTGCTTGGGCTTTTTTCTGTTTTTTAATAGAAGCTATCTTTTGTCAGAAAAATGATGCAAAGGAAATGTTAAATGTTTTTCTGCCCAAAGAATGTATTTTCTACAGTATCCACTTTTGACCGTACATTAAGTGTTTTATGGTTATAAGAGAAATTGCTGGTATTTTAACATTTTAATAAAATACAACCCCAAAGTTGTCAACTGAGGTAATGTATAGTGTGATTTAGTAGAGTCCTGGGAAATATGCCCTGAGATGCTGCCAATGATGAAACTAAATCACTGCTTTATATTAGTATGTTTTAGAAGACCAAGAGATGCAATACTTGACTATGTCAAAAATAAGAACCCATGTAGAAAGGTACTGGTTAAATAATGACAGCTGAAATTAACATTGACATGGCAAGGAGTCAAAGTTTTGGTATTTGTATATTCAGAACTACTTTCTCCCCCATATGTAACAACAAACTCCACTTTGTAACACAGTATCAGTGTCTTTGAAATTACATTTCTAGATTTAAAGTTCCAAGGAGGAACAAGCTCTACTGTACTGAGGAGACTGGAGCAGACTATCCATTTTTATGTTCTGCAAAGATTACATCTGAGGGGTACCTTCTGCAGTCTCCTGCGTTCTGAGAAGCCCTTGGGGACCCTCAGGTGCTGATGGAGTAGAGCAAAGAATGTAGCTCAGAGCAGTCCAGACACTCATTGCAAACTGTCAGAAGTCAGAAGGGGTCAATGCTGCAGTAAAATTTTATCATTGCTGAAGGCAATACCCTCTATTTCTCTGTGGGTTATCATTTTAACACTGTGTTGGCTATTTGTAATTAGGTAGCTGTCACAGAAAGGGAGAAAAAAAGGGTCAAATAAGGCTCAGGTATTAACAGAAGTTACTAAGATTTTACAAATATAAAAATAGAAAATTTGTTTGTTGCCAGGACAAATGCCAAAAATTGCTATGAGGTAATAAAAAGATGCTACTGAATGTTCAACCTATCCTAATTGAAATCTCTTTCAAAAAATTTCCTTTACTAAAGGGATCTTTCTCGTTATCATGTCTCTGTATCTTCTGTCATTGTTACTACTGACATAGATGGTATCTATCTGAAGTATTTGTGTGTTTACTGCATTCCTCTTACTTATATGTCTGGCAGAGCATTGTTAGCGCTAGACATACTACAGGCTGAGCAGTGTATTTTAAATGGATTAACTATTAAATCTGAAGATATTTATGGGCTTTTATATTCAGTTAGTTGCTCAAATGTAAGAATTGTTTTAAACAGGAGATGTCGTATAGCATTTGTTCTTTTCCTTGTAACAATTGTGTTCTTCACAGTGCTACAGGCATTTGAGCATTGGCTTCACAATGAGGAGATTAAACTGAAGTTATTTTGGGGTTGTATATTTTTTTATAATAAAACAAACTAAAAAAGAATGGAGTGTAATTTTTAATTACTCATCTGAGATGAAAACAATTAACATAAATACAAGTTGGAATTCAATTATGACAACAATACCATATAGCTTACTATATAATGCACACAAAAAATGTATTCCTCTGCACCATTTTATTTAAGTGTGCCTATATAGCAGTTTGATTTGCTCAACTTATTTCAAGCTGAATATCCTTAGAATTTTAGGAAAAGATATTATCAACTTCATAATCAATTCTCCTTTGTTTTATACTAAAGCCAAAAATAAATACAGACTGAAATCAATGTAATTTATCATTTAAATAGACATAGGAAAAGAGGTACCTATAGATTTTGTTAACAGAAAAAAACCCAAAATTATTTCATGGGTTAAACAGCAATACTTGTACAAAGTAGATCAGAAAAAAAGCACAGGCTTCATTTTTCCTGAATGGTTTGGTTACTCCATGCTGAAAAGCTGCAAGCCAGATGCCAGTGTTCTCATAATATTACTTCATCCATGTTGCTTCTGAAATCTACAGATATAATCATTAAGTAAAGCATTAGTAAGGTATTAGGTTTAGCAAAATAGGAAATTTTCAGCAATAAACCACATCGTCAAAATTACTGCGAGAAAAGTAATGAAAAAGGTCAGAAATTAATTATAAGAGGTTACTGTTGGCATTACCTCTTTCTCTCCAAATCCTAGGTTTCCCTGAAGGCTTTCCATTCAGTTCAGATCTCAACCTATCTATATTAGGAAGGACACAATGAAACTGGGTACTTTGTGGTATATTTATAATTGAGATACATCTTGAAAACAAATCAAAAGCTGATGTTGAGATGCAAAGGCCATTGTGCAGAAGTATCAGGAAGGGCTCAGAAAACCAGCCACAGAAATGTCAGGTGCTTCTTGCTTTTAATAATTTGTGCACCAGTGTGAAGTTAAGGAAACTACATAGAAAAGAGCAGGATTGCATCAGTGTGAGCAGTTTGGAGATAGCTGACTTCCTGACCTTGATCCAGCTGTTTTTATAGCTGCAGCCACAGGCAAGTTCCCTGTCTACAACAAAAATAAGGAGACGTTGCATTGCACAGTCTATGGCTATGCAGCACTTCCAGAACAACACTCGCACACCTCAGGGAATGTTCATGTGTATGTGCATGGAACCCAGTCTCCACAGACCATTCCTTGAGGAACAGTGAATTCTGGATGTGTTGCAGCTGCAATGCAGGCTATTCCCCTACATCAAGGGGATTTCTAAAATACAAGGCAATTTCAGACCAAAATGGCTGGGGTTGTACTTTGCCTTGTTGGAGCTTTATGTGTCATGAATAGCTGCCTTGTCCAAAATCGAGGGTGATTGATGTTGTATGAGTCTATGCTGGGGTTTAGTTCAATTTGCATTTGGATTTTACCTTACCCACTGAGCATGTGCTGTGCACATGAGTAGCCCTTTGCTTGCTGTGCAGTGATATTAGTGATGGTGATTTGTGAACACAGGGGTGTAAGGTAAACAGTGGAATAATCAATATGTAGAAAAGAATGTACCAGAATATGGGAATGACATAACACCATCAATGCTATTTCAAAAGTATATTTTAGAGGCTGCAGCAACTGCCTGTCCCAGAATTCAATCAGGAGCCAAAGCGTTAAAAAGACTCCAGGATGAAAAAAAAAAAAAAAAAAAAAAAAGGGCAATATAGAAGTGTCACTCAAGCCAGCAGGCAATGCTAACAAATTGCCATGCCTTTGTCAAATGCTCATCACTCATTCTTATGTCAGGTAATGACCATACAAATTGTAATTGTATAGATCAGGCAAAATGTTCATTCCATGGAGTCACCCTTGCTATTTTATTACATGAATGTCTTGTAAACGCAGAAAATGTTGAAAGGACTGTAGTAAGAGGAAAAAAGTTCAAAAATAAATGCACTGTAAAACAGGATTAATGGTATAAATTTGGGATTAGCATAAATCCTATTTACCCCTACTTAATAAGGCATTATAAAGCAAGCAAGGTTATGTAATAGTATTTAATCTTATTTAATTTCCTTTTTTAAGCAAATATCCAGTTGACCTTAGCATGTATAATACAAAAGACTTTTTGTGAAATATACTGCACATCCCCAAAATCCTTTGTGATTCAGGGCAGTGAATGTACTTGACACAGTTGCATGCATGCTCCAAGTTATTCATATTACAGCTTTGTTCTACATTTGCCATGCCGGAAAACTTGCCACTAAAATCCAAGGGAATTGTAGTTTCCCTTAAACTTAATAGTGTATCCTCCTCTGCCCCCTTTTATTTATTTAATTAATTTGTAAAGACTTGGAAATGGATACTCTCCAGCTGATTCTACACCCATTAATATGGGAAAAAAATCAGTTTTATAAATCGGCTGGGGTTTTTTGTGTATATTCAAAAATTTGATACATTTATGTGTATCTAGAAATCATTTTCCAACTAGTAGTTCTTTACTCTAAGTCATTAAATAGCTTCAATAGTAAGTGATGATAACAGATTTGATTTTGTCAATTATAGACTTAATTACCACCTGACTTAAAACTACATTTGTAAGTTTATATTCCTGAATTTAAAAAAAAAATTGTCTTGTTTGCATTTGAGCAATACTTTTTCTCAAGATAGGTGTTAATAATGAGGTATATCATATGTAGAGCTGAAAAAGTTTTATTTATTACTAGGCAGAGTTTCTCCTCTAGACTGCATATTTATTTTTATCCAATGTCTTTGAACAGTTTAGATAAACATTTGGAAGTTCGCTAACTCATAAAATTGCCATAATTTGAATGCTGATATTAATACCCAAGAAGCAGCAAGATATTAATACCCAGAAATACAACATCTCAATTTAACTACTTACAGTGAAGTTACCATCTTTCACATAATTTTAGACATCTGTCTACTACTGTTGCTGTCATTTTCATTGGTCAGAATTAATATCTAAGGCTTTCAGAACATTTGAAAAGCTTATGTTTGCATGTGAAATATTAAGTAAATTTTCTCAAGATAGTCCTGTAGTCTTTCAGAACATTTGAAAAGCTTGTTTTTATGTGAAATATTAAGTAAATTTTCTCAAGATAGTCCTGTAGAAAATTCTGGTAGTATTTATGACAGCACCAAGGCTCCCTTGAATTCTGCATGGCCATGCTAATGATTTTCAAGGCTTTAAATTTGTCATGGTACAAATGGTATCCTATATACCAACTGTCAGGTCTGTTAGTGGATGGAATTCCTTTCACCTTGTGGGCATTTCTGTTATTAACCCTACTGCTCATGTGCTACTTATCTTGCTAACCCACTTTTTTAATTAGTGATAGACTATTTTGAAAAGTCAGGGTTTGAAGGTACTTTTTCTTGTTGTGAAAAGACATTAATCTTGTTTATCAAAGCTGTCTGCAGGGAGAGCTGAGGCTCCTCGGATGCGTAAGTGATTTCCCTGACTCAGATGACATGAGTACTGCATTGAGAAAGCTGCCAGTACATGTGTCCTCAAGGAAAATGTCACTCAATATAAGCAGAATTCTTACAGCTTGGAATATTTGAGATTTTTCAGAAAAACTACCCTAGTAGCTCTTTTTTCTTCCCCCTATGAATTTCACAGAATTTGTCCTTTTTGTTCAGGAAATGGTTTTTGCTGGTTTTCACCTGAATTCTGTTTCTCAGGCAACACAGACTACAGGAATTGTTGCTAATATATTGTCAATTACACCATCCAGTGTAATTTTATTCCTAGCTCTGACTTGCCTGTCACTACAACTACAGTTTCTGGCTGCTGAATCTATCTGGTGCAGTTCTCTGGGAATGTTTTCATTTCTTCAAATGCATTTCGGTACATAGTATTTTCTGTCAGTACTCTATTATTCCTCTCCTCCTCTGGACAAGGGAGGGAAACAATAATGGAAGCCTCATGGCTCGGGATAAGGGCAGGGAAAGATCATTCACCAGTTCCTGGCAGAGGCAAAACAGGCTTGACTTTGGGAAAAAAATTATGTAATTTATTACCAATCAAATCAGAGTAGGACTATGAGAAATAAAACAAAATCTTAAAACACCTTGCCTTCACTCTTCCCTTCTTCCCAAGCTCAACTTCAGTCTCAAACCTCTTCCCTCTCACCTGTGCAGAGGGATTGGGAATGTGGGTTGCAGTCAGTTCATCACACGTTGTCTCCTTCTCAGGGAGAGGATTCTTTACACTCTTCCCAGCTCCAGAGTGGGGTCTCTGTCATGTGAGACAGTCCTCCATGAACTTCTCCAGCATGAATCCATCCCACAGGCTGCAGTTGTTCACAAACTGCTCCAAGCTCAAGTTCAGTCTCAAACCTCTTCCCTCCAACCTGTGCAGAGGGATGAGGAATGTGGGCTGCAGTCAGTTCATCACACATTGTCTCCTTCTCAGGGAGAGGATTCTTTACACTCTTCCCTGCTCCAGAGTGGGGTCTCTGTCATGTGAGGCAGTCCTCCATGAACTTCTCCAACATGAATCCATCCCATAGGCTGCAGTTGTTCACAAACTGCTCCAGCATAGTCCCTTCCATGGTGTGCAGTCCTTCAGGAGGAGCCTGCTCCAGTGTGAGTCCCAATGGGGTCACAAATCCTGCTCCAGAGTGGGCCCCTCTCCATGGGGCCACAGGTCCTGCCAGGAGTTTGATCCAGGATGAGCTTCCCATGAGGTAACAGCCTCCTTTGGGCACCCTCCTGCTCCAGCTTAGGATCCTCCCCGGGCTGCAGGTGGATCTCTGCATCCCCATGGCCTTCCAAAGCCTGCAGGGGCACAGCTGCCTCACCATGGGCTGCAGAGGGGCTGCAGAGGAATCTCAGCCCTGGCACCTGCAGCACCTCCTACCCCTCCTTCTGCACTGACCTTGGTGTCTGCTGAGTTCTTGCTGTCACAAAGTCTTGCTCCTCTCTCTCTAACTGCAATTCCTGAGTTTTTCCCCTTCTTAACTCTGTTATCCCAGAGTTACTCCCACTGTCACGGATGGTTTGGCCATGTCCAGTGACAAGGCTGTTTTGAAGCCAGCTGGTATTGGCTCTGTCAGACATGGAGGAAGCTTATGGCATCTTCTCACAGAAGCCACCACTGCCTGCAGCCCTTTCCTGCTGCTAAAACCTGTCCAGGCAAACCAAATTTATGACAAGTCACAAATACACTAGGTGATTTTTCCAAGTCATTCTTTATTTCTATACTTAATGCTATTTAATTTCCACTTTCTCCACATGTTTGGTTGATGGCCCAAACATTCTGGATAGGTGACTAATAACTACAGTGGAGAAGTTCCACAGGTCTTTTATGGATATTACAACAACCTAAAATTGGTGATTGCATTTTCCAAAGAGCAGACAAGTTCTAAAATACAAGTAATTTTGTACATCCATGAAGTTACTGAAAACATTAGTTTATTGTTTCCAAAAGGCAATGAATTTAGATTTTTAAAAATCCACTTAAAATATAACTGAATATTCACAAAGACATTGAAATACCTCATCAGTAAACAGCTCAATAATGTGTCATTGTGAAAGGCACTTCTACAGAACATCATGTCAGCATTGTGTATGGTTGTGGTGCTACAACCTTGAGAAAATCGCTCGTCACTAATTTGGTAATTAAATTTAAATACCAAAGATAATCCTGAATTCTAAATGTATTTTAGAGGCTGTGGTAAAGAAAAGGTGATTTATTTTGAAAAATAGGCACTGTCTTAACTCTGTGAAACAAAATTAGCTTTTGATAGGAACGTCACAGTCAACATCTGATATGCTTGATTATTTTAAATCACACAGAATCATAAAATCACTCTGGAATTCAGTGGAAATGTTTGAAAAATCTGTCCAAATACACCCTTTGTGCTCAGTATGGAAAAGCATATTTAGAAGTTACCTCTAGTGTCTTTTTTTTGTTCATAGAAGCTGTCTTGACACCATTAATACTGGTCTGGGATGATTAGGGAGAAATAACTTGTGGGCACACTGTTGCAGTTATATCGGGGGTCCTAAACAAGCTCTCTGAGCCCCTTCTACCTGCAGACCCACAGTCATTCTGTCTCCCTGGTCTCCTCAGGTGCTGGTGAAGAGGGGTACAGTTTTCCAAGTTAATCCCTTACACCTTAAGCCACTTAGCATGGTTCAAGAGTTTGTTTTCTTCAGTGACTGTAACGAGCATTAATGTATTTTCACTGGCGGCATGCAACGTAGGATGAATAATTTAGAAATGTAAATCAAAATCCTGTCCACTAACACTATTAAACAAAATTTAAGGAAGCCTTTTTTTTTCCGCCCTGATTTTTGCTCTAGATTTGCTGTAGATCGTCCTGTTCAAATAAAATTACAATCTACTTCAGGAGATCAAGCATTGTGTCTGATTAGCTCTTTAAAATACCACTAAGTTGTGTGGCTTCTTTTACTTCCCTTGATCCATCAACCTATTGTCTTATGATCCTAATGGAGAATAAATATTGTCTATTCTTCAACTTCTGGTTTCATATTAAAGAAAAAAAAATACTTCTTTTTAATGGCATTCTCTTCATGAGGATGAAGGTCACACTCTAAGTTATGTTGCACTATATGTTGGAAGATTTGAGCCATTCCAGTTATCTCAAATATGAATCTAAAGTTCTAAAAGAATAGAAGTATTAACGATGTAATTTGTTCTTTTTTACTCATCTTTTCTACTGATACATCTTTGTACTTCCCCTTCTTTGCTTTTTTCTTTACCTGTCTCTTCTTTTCAATTTTATTTGCTCCATTTCTTATTGTCTTATGGACATTTTTTTGTGATCTCTAACCATCATAAAAATGTGTTAAAATTGCTTCAGCTGAGATTTCTCTATCTTCCCGACCTTTGGTTATAATTTCAAATATATGTGCATTTTTTGTAGAAGAGTAAAAGAGTTTCTTTTTAATGAATTTTTGTAGTTCCTCAGTATTACCAGAAGTTCTTTCTCATGAAAAAAGGTGCAAACTGTAGTAGAAGTTCTAGTCATTTCCCATATACGAAAGAAAAATGATTAAACATAATGTAAAACATTGATTCATAAGTTATTCTTTATTTTAAATCAGCTTTCCCTATTAGTATATTAAATGCGAATTGAATTAATAATTGTTTGCATCAGATGTTCTGGATAATGTATTTTGCTACATGAGTTAAATTCTTTCAGCAATATGGTACAAGTTAAAATTGGATTTGCTGTGCTAATCCTTTTAATAAATATTGTAGCATCTTCAACAATATCATCCCTCTGCTTGAATCCTTTCCTCTTCTCTGTATACTTTCATATTAATTTCCATAAATTGGAAAATTCTCATCTTTGCTTTTAAGGGCATTAGGTTTTATATTGCATCTTTCATGAGAGTACTTCTCAAGTGCTTCTATTTCTTACTCCTTTTCTTCCTCTTTTTTCTCTAAGTCATATTATTTGTGTGGTATTCCCACATCTGTCATTGCAGACATTTTCTGCTTCTTTTCTTGAAATTAGCAGTACATACAAGTAAAATAGGAGAAAAGGCAAAAATAGTAACTCTGAGGAAAGATTTCTAAGAGGAGTGCAGCTTAAATAGTTAAGATGCCAGATAATGTACATAATCTTGAGCAAGAGATTATTGTTATAGAAATCTGAAGTCCAAAAGTATGCTTTAGCCAACAAATTTTAATTATGTCCAATATATCAAAATGACTTTCAAGTTATAAATTTGAATTTCCAACATATATGTATTAACATTCCACCTTGAAGTCATCTATACAATTGTATATTTAATAACTCCACCCAAGTAATTAAATAAAATACTGAATAGTACTGGACAAAGGAAAAAGTCCTGTGACTGTTGCTGCATCTTTCTGTTCTCATAGTGATTATTGGTAATTATTCTGTTGAATCTTTTTTTTAACATTTCTGAACTCATATTCAGATTAATAGATGTGTTTCCCTAGCAACTCCACAGAAAAGCAAACCAGATCTTACATGGGCTAAATTATCTGTGAAAATTCCTTTTTTTTTTTTCAGTGAAGAGTACAAGGTATGTAGAACAGTGCTTTCAAACTAAGTATTCCAGTCACATATCTAAAGCTAAGAGGAAATACTCTGTGCCTTTGTCAAAACAAATGAATTTCAATAACCAAGAACAAAAAGGGAAAAAAAAAGTATAGCAGAACTAAAATGTCTTTCAGTGGAAAAAGATCATAAATAAAGATACAATGATTCAGAGTCTAAAAAAATTAGTGTTAATGATTTCCTCTTGAAATTGGGAGTACAAGGGCATACAAAATAGGTTAGGTTTTCACTTTTTGCTAGTAGTGTACAGGCAATAATTCAAGGTGTTACTATAGATGAGCTACTAAATAATAAAAACACTTTATAATTATTTTTGCTCTCTCAGAGCCAATACTGCAATGAATGAGGAAAATGAGATACAGAATATTTAAGGTTTTTTCTATTTTGATAAATGAAAAAATGCAGTTGAAAAGATAAATAATAAATTTGTCTTAAATTTAAGACTGAAGCACATAAAATTCTCACAGATTATATAGTTGCTGCTTAAGAAAATAACAACTGAATTTAGTCTGCAACAGAACTTATGAATGAAATAATAAACAAGTATGAATATCAGATACAAAAAGTCTGTGAAATGATCAGTATTATTTGCATCAGTGGTTATGTCAGCAAAGTTATTAAAATTAACTTTTTTTCTTTATTTACTTGCAGACAGTTGAGCTTTTTGGAGGCTGAGCTATCAGAAAAAGGAGATTTTAAATATTAACAAAGGAAGTAATACTCAAAACTTATGGAAGGTTTCTGAACAAAGTGAGTTCAAAATAAGCTAAACTGTCCAAAAAAATCTATGGTCTCTTAGCAAAGGAAAAATTTCATTAGTATGAAATGCCAAAAATATTACATCTCTATGCTATAACCACTTAGCATGAAGAAAACATGGAGAAAACTGCTGCCCATAGGTAAAACAGCTGTATAAGGAACAGCTGTGTCATTTATGTATGTATATAACATTCAGCTACAGACTGTGAAAAGTGGAATCAAGTCTTGCTTCTTAGGTCCCTTGATTGTTTCAGTAAAGTTCCTGGAAGAAAAAGCTGAAAGGTTTTCTGTCTTCAAAAAAGCTTTTTTCATATACTTCTAGTTTTGTCTGCTATCTTAGTTATCCATATTTGTCCAGTCTTCTCAGAAATAAAATCTTACTCTGTTAGGTGCGTTTTTTATCTCTTATAGATAGTTCCTGGTATTAATATTTGCAATGTTTAAAGCTTCTGAAGCCTGATTTTGTCTTCTAGACATCAGTATTTTCAGCTTTGAATACATGTGTGTGATTTGTGGTCAGCAGGAGGGTGTCTCTTTTTAGGACTTCAGTGAGATTTATTCATATGAGGGGCATCTAGCTGTAAGACAGAGCAGATCTAATAGTGTATCGAAAGGTCTTTCCCTTCTTATGCTATATTTTAAATATCTACCAGTGCCTTCAAGATATTTGAAATGAGATTGCCTATATTTACCCATGCAAGCATTGTAGCAGGCTCTGAAAAAAATAATTTGATACCTTGCTTTGTTCATGCTAAAGGAACTATCAGCTGAAATTTTCTCAGCAAATGTCCCTAGACCATTTGACTTCTTCATCCCCTAAGAGAGGATATAAGCAGCTTGTTCATTCATTTTCAAGTAACCAAAGCTAAGACTATCAAAGCTGCTCTGAATTACACCAGCTCTATAAAAAAGTATCAAATACAAGATTTGGTGGGCATGTAGTACCAGTAATGACACAGAAACTACAGAGAATGTGAATCAGGGGTTATTGGTTCTTCTAGCTGCCTGTTCCTGAATGCCAGTCCAATTCACTGAAACAGTGGAAAGGACATCTTAGTTGATCTATTCTAGGTCTGTACTACTGCAGTTTAGTATATCTGTCATAAACTTGTGTAATGTTTACTCTTCTCTTACTCTTTTTCAAAACTTTAATTCTGTTTTCATTTGCAGTGCACTCAGAAACCTACTGAGATTGCATCAAATGGGCTTCTTAATGAATTTCTTTACTGTTGAGTGTTCTGTTTATTATCTACCTGGCACAGGGTACCATCCCCAGCTTGATAAATTCATCAAAAGTGCTTGCAACTACTTTTTGAAGAAGTGTTTAATCCAGCCACGGTTCAGGGGCAAGGACTAGTCCTCCATTTCCACAGTTTGTTGCTAAGGCTGACAGAGAATTTTACTTTTTCCCTTGGCAACTCAACAACTGCTTGGAACCCAGAAAGCTGTCCAGGTTTTCTGAGCACTTCAGGGTCCAAGTACACCAGCATGGTAATGGCCCTTGAGAGGGAGCTTCTTGCTGTCAGGTACTCACATACCATGTATAGACCCACAGATTTCTCACATTTCTGCTTAATCCTAGTAGTCACTCCAAGCCTGAGCATGAATTTTGGAAGGTATTTCATCTATAGGGAATTCTTCAGCCACTTAATGAAATTTATTTCTCTGTTTTTAACTCTAATGCTTGAAGTAGTTTGTGGAAGCTCTGTATTGTCGCTGTGAGATGTTTCTCTAGAATGCAACTTGCAGGTCATGTGTTTTTTACTAAGAATTTGTTAACAACTTTATTATCTTTAACTAAAATTTGTATCTGGTATTCAAGATGAAGTATGTACACACTAAGAAACTGTGTACTTAATGTAGAAAGTATATGTTTCACTGTTCAAGTTATTAAGTGTAAAGATTTTATGTAGATCTCATCATTATAGACACCTATTCTGAGGTATATATAGACACCTGTTTTGGAGTTGTTTTTGTGTAAGCTTCAGGGATAGGTGAATAACTCAGATCACCAGTTAAGCCAAATCAGAATCCCTGACAGTCAATGGGAACAGAGAATCATGAAGAAAGTATGTATTTTACTTTATTTCCACATCTGCTTTTTTTATAGGCAGGAAAAGTCCAAATAGTGAAAGTTTAGAGGTAATACTAAACATCTGAAAAAATACTGAACGACTGATTTTTTTATTCCTGAGATTTAATAAACCTTCTCTTTGTGCATTCAAATAAAGCAGAAGAGCAAAGAAAGTCATAGCAAATACATTTTAAGGCTTGCCACAATAAATTCCAATTTCATTGGAAACATTGCATGTGGTCAGTGAACCTGTTAATGTTGCCTAGGAAATTTATGCTGTCTCCCACCTAACAGACTCTACACTTCCTGCAGGATATTTATGTTGAACGTAATTTAAAACCTTAGAACTGTTTTAGTTTTCTAAATTGAAGAAGGAATATTATGCTTCTTATAAATCATAAAGAACTTGAGCCCAAATGAAGGGTAAATATCATATGGTGGTTTTGCTAGATGCTAGCATATGTAGCAAGGGGAGCATACAATTTTAATTGCTTTGGACTGTTGAAGTTGTCAGTCTATAATGCTGCACACTACATAGTCAGCCTTGGGCACATCAGTACTCTAATTACAGAAAGTCTGGCTCTTCACAAATGTTTTAACATTTGATTTATTTCCTGTTCAAGTTGTTCAATAGAGCCAGAGTTAATTGGTTTTCCAAATGAGTGTTAAAAATATAAAGACTCAGCTTCATTAAGAGGAGGCTGTACTTACTGTGCACCAATGAGTTGTAAAGCCATGGAAAGGTTAGAGTGAGATTTCATAGCCTTGTGTACAAAACCATGACTTGAATTAGTTCATTTTGCTTACAAATTATAGGTAATATTTGACCTTGGTTAATAATAGACTCTAGCTGGTTTTTCTTTTTTAAAGGGGAAGATAAGCTGCCTGAGGAGAAAAAAAATCAAGCTAAAAGTATTGAAAGTAGACTAATCAATTTTATTTGTTTCATGTGTTTACCATTTACCTAAAGGAATCACAATATTTCTGTGCCATCCCTATGTAGTTTCTTTGTTCACAAAAGGGATCAAGCTTTTTACTGAGTCCCTGTGTTTGAAAGATTCCTCCAAAACATCTTGCAAACCAGCAATGTATCATGGATAAATCATAATTTCCTATTCCTGTGCCCTTCATGCTATTCATGCATGTTCAGCAATCTCTCTCTTGCTTCTAATAGCAAAATTGTAATTAAGGAAACAAAGAAAGTCAGCAGGTATTTTAACTTTTTTAACTCCTTTTGAGACAATAGAACAGGGTAGAAGGACTTCGCTGGGTTTTTTCTTAGGAATAGCTAAAGTTTATTGGCTTTTTTTGTTCTGTATGGGTGCATTTGTGTGGTTTTGTTTTGCTGGGTTTTTAGGGGAAAGGTTGCAGTGTTCCCTTGTATTACATGTTTTCCTAAAACATATTAGAACTTGCATTCAGAAGTAGCATTTCATTTTTAAGACTCTTCAGTTTGGATTGAATAAAAGGAGTGAGGAATGCTCTGCAGTGTTCAGAGTGTAGTGCAGGGGAGACTCGTGGAAAAAGCTGTGTGGACAGTGTGGTTTTGTTTAGGAATGAGGGTAGGAAGATGTGGTGAGAAAACAGCTGCCAAGCCAGCCAGGGCTGGAGCTGACCAGCAGGAAGGAGTAGGTTGTGGAGATCCACAGGCACAGAAGTGGCATGATCAGGGCAGGTCTCCTGGCGAACAAGGAGCAGGAGCTGGTAATGGCAGACAGGACAGAAGGGAGCAGCAGGACCAGTCTCCATAAGGAGAGCTGAAAGCTGAGCCAGAGACCCTTGGCCAAGGAGGGATGATGCAGATTTGTAGGTGAGACTGGGTGAGCTCAGGGGGAGAAAGGAAGAAAGGAGAGGAGGCAGAGTTTCCCACCTGTGAAAATTCACAGTGGTGTAGATGTTTGGGTTTATCTGTCTGGAAGATTGTCACAGAGCTGATACACTTATCTGCCATTGGGAAGGCACTGAGACATTCATGTAGCAGGCGTGACCATCTTGAACAGCTGAATGAAGAAGATGGAGTTATTCTTGCATTTTTAAAAGCTAATATTGCAGAGAAAGAAAGAGGGGGCATATGAATAATAAGTGTAGAACAGTAGAGCACACTTTCTCCTCAGGAGCAGGGGAGGGGCCAGCAGCAGCACATTGCTCCCCTGGCGTGGCCTAGGAGCCAGAGTCCATCCCATCCCCAGCCAGGAGCAGGGAAGCCAGGGCACATTGGGGCAGCCCAGCTCTTGGGCACTGCCCATCTCCCAGGGCTGGGACACGGTCCCACAGGTGAGCCCAGCTCAGCAGGGCCCAGGGCAGGGCAGGGCTGTGGGCACTTGGAGTCCAGCTGTGCTGCAGGGGCCAGGGGCCAGTGGGGGCTGAGCAGGGACTGGAGGAGCCCTCGGGGCCCAGATGTTTTCAGCAAAAATAGGAAAACAGAATAAGAATGTTGTATAGCATGGTATGTTACTGCAATGACTATCAAAAAATAAAAAACAGAATGGAAAAAAGAAATCAATGTAAACTTAAAAAATCATTGATTTCTGTGTTTAAAAGAAAAACATAAATCTGCTGGAAATCTTCAGATATGGACACCTATGGAGAAATACCACAAAGAGCTGTATCAGGCTTTAACCTCACACCTAGAGATCAGAGCCAAATATTCCTAACCAAATAGTTGAAACAAATAGGAAAGTATTTTTTAATCAAAATATTTTAAAAGTACAGGTATACTAAAATAATCATTATGAGTTTCATTAAATTATTTTTCCTGAAATTTCTTTAAACATATTCCTTATAAAAAGAAAATTGAAATATCACCCTTTTTCTGTCCTATATAATTCGTACCCAGGTTATAGATTATAGTCTTCAAAGTAGGAACTACTGTGAGCTGCAAACCTGCCTAAACAGTGATGTGCTGAATAAACTCCCTTCTGTTTTTTCAGAAAAATATTTAGAAACTGGAACTTTCTTCAACCAACACTTGAACTTGACATTGAGTTTCAGGGAGGTAATCAAGGGCCTTATCAAATGCATTGGCTTAAATATCAATAAAACACTGGCTTTGGATCTTACTACTGATCAGGTTTATCTGAAGCAGAACCAGATTTCAAAGGTGATGTTTATATCAGCCTACAACAAATATTTTAGGAAAGTTTTCAGTTTTGGTAGCTATCAGAAATTTGTCTTTGCCAAATTCTCTTACACGTGAAAATATTTTAGGGTAACCCAGTTGCAGACTGTATACTCTGTCAGCAGACTAATTGTGGTAGTACATCTCATTAGCAGTGCTGAATGCTGTAATAGCTTTTCTGCAACTGCTGCTGCATCTAATGAGAAGCAGCACAGTGCAAGCCGTGTTACTGGCCTGACAATTTGTTCTATTGATTTATCACACCTCTTATACTGCTGCCTACCCATAAGGATTGCAAAACATTCATCAGATATTTCTGGGTTTTGGCTTCTTACCTTCACAAATGTATAAGACTTCTTTGAAGCCTTCCCACACGAGGTGCTGAGTCTGACCTGGATTTTTCATTTTTCTTTTTATTAATTCTAGCTCCAGTCTTCAGTAAAGCTAAAGAATCATTCTAAATTATCTGAAATTTTAAAAACATAGCAGTGTCTTAATGGATAACTCTTCCGTTTTATAAAACTGAGTTTTGCCATGTTTTTATGTTACTACACTATTTTTGATATTAGTCTAAATACATCACTCATACTGTATATAAAATATAGAAGAAGACACATGTAGAGAAAACAATGCTAAAAGTTCATAGATTTTTCTTGGGCTGTAACAAGGACAAAACTCTACTTCCAAGCTCTGAGTCATATGCAGGTTGCATAAATGCCTAGTTGCTATAGTTCACATATAATAAATGTTCCTTGAGCAATTACACAAGTGATGTGAAACATCACAGAAGTATTTCTACTAGAAAATGCTCATAAAAGCCCTGGACAGGAAAATGAAACTACAATTAAAATTTTACAAGGACTGGGTGCAAATTTTAATAGAAATATGCACAAAAATCCTGCATTATAAATGCATGACAGTTCACTGGCTGATGAAATCAATAGAAATATTCTTTGTGAGATTTGCATCTAGAAGTTTCTGCTTTCATTATTATTACCTACCATTTTGGCAAAGAGTATCCAGAGAGGTAGGGTAGTCTTGCTTCATTTAGCTGCAACACATCTTTCTACACATCTAAGATAAATGGAAAAGAAAGTTGAATGGAATTGAAGGACATGCTGGGAAGTACAAACCCCAGCCCTATTCCCTAAGAGGATATTCAGATGTTTGTATCCCACACTGGAGGTTGATAAATTGGCAGAAATAATCAGAAGAATTACATAGGATGTGCAGTATTTGAGAAAATTTATGTTAATACAGTCATATATGAGATTTTTTTTAAAAGTTCCAACTCTTAAAAAAACACAGGAATAACTGTTCTATAAACTAGTAACCTTTGCCTAATTAGAAGACAGCTCAGAGTGGGTGTAGTTTCTGCATCCTTGGCACTATCTACTGAACTTACACTCCTAAACAGAGAACTCAGCTGTCAAAGCAATGAGAAAATCTGTTTTGCCGCTACGCAAGTACTGTGCAGTATCTGAGTCATCTCCTGGCTCTACCAGAGACAGATCTGAGGCTGTTGCTCTTCCTTTCTCAGGAAGTCTGACATGGAAAGAGAATTTAAGATCCGAGAACTAAATTGGCATCTGGGTGAGTAGTAGCTTACAATTTCCTCTGAAAGTTCAGATGCCTTCCTTGCCTGTGAAAACTAACAGTGCATCTTTGTTCTTTTAAGTGGTTATAACTTAAAAAGATGGCATCGTTTTTAAACTCTTGGAAAAAAAACCTGCAGTGATACTAAATGATCAAATCCATCAGAAAAATTACTCATGGCATCTTTAAAATGAGATATCTGGAGGCATAGGACAGACCTCCTTCCAAATCCTTGATATTAATTTGGTAGGTTGTACTCCACACAGAAGAGCCTAGAGAGATGGGTCATAGCCTCCTGAGGGGCTGGAGGTGGATGACAGACATAGAAAATTGTCCTGGTCATTGTTAAAAAAAATAGTCATGCCAATGGACTGGCCTTATGTACTAGAAAAATGAATAGACTGACTGCTGAAGTGTAAGTGCTGGCAAATCTTTCTATTCATAAGTCCTCTAGGTTTATAAGAAATAAAGAAAGAAATTCTGGAATATATGTTGTGTGCAAAACAACATTGTATCATGACTGTCACTGTGCACGTATATGTCAAAATTATTGAGCAGGTAAAAAGCAGTGATGGAATCAAAAGATTTGAGGAAGAATCTACGATCCAAATAAAGGAAAAATCACCCTACACGAAAAAATTACATTACCATTTCCTTCTCCCTTTCCATACTTGTTAAAATTATTATGAATAAGCTTTTTCCCACAGCATTCTGTAATGACTCTTGAAGGGTTTTGATAGGGTACTCCAATATAAGGACTTTGGTGCCGCCTCTTCTGGGAAGTCTCAAAAAAAGGTCAGCATTGCTGTTCATAACAAACCTTTTTTTTCCATCAATTTTCGCCTTTATTTGCTACTGAGTGACAGTCTTTGGAGGAAATCTGTTCCACAAACTCGTGTTTGTGGTTCTGACAATAGCCATGTCTGTGTAGGATTGGCTGTTCCTGATCTACACAGGTGTACTGCTCAGTTTGGCATTGTCTGGTAATGGGTTCTCATTCCTAAGATCTACAGAAAAGCTGCAAAGATACACAAAGAGCTATGACTGTCACAAATTTTATCCATATCTTCTGAAATTTGAAGCATAAGGTTGTGAATTTCAAGCAGCCTTCCTCAATCTTGATAATAGCATTTAATTTATTTCCATTTTATTCTAAGTGGTCCTTACTGTGTTGTCAAAATCTTTCAGGCCAGTGACCTGTAGTGAAACAGTGTCCTGATTTTTTTTTTCTCTGTCTTTACTTATCATAGTCCTAAAGTCCTTGAAATTGTGGCTATGTGGAAAATACAGTAAACTGTATTCTTCCTTCAGAGCTGGCTGAATAAATGGATACATCATTGTCATACATTCCTTGCATATGCTAATCAGACACAGGGGTATGAATTATTTCAACCAAATATTTAAAAAATTAAGACTCCAGCTTATTTTGAATACAGTAGCATTCCTATGTGCCTTGATCCAATCAAGTAGTGATGTTGTCTGACAAATTCCTAACTATAACAGTATCTTAATGTCAATAGCTTCACCAAAAATTCATTTGCACTTCCAAGAGGTTTTTAGATCAATATTCTCTCATGAGCCTTAGATTTGGCTGAATCAGTTAATGAGAAAATTAGCCTGTGCATCCAATTTGCCCAAATATGTGGCACCACTATCAACTGCAGTTCATGAAATTCCTTCACTCCTTATGAGTCAACTATATAAATGAGAAATTGCTGTCTCTTTTCTACTAAGTGCATCTCGGTTCTAGAGCTGAAGAGAAAGGAGAAAATATTTCAGTCAGGGCAATGATGGAGCATACGTTAGTTTGCATTGTTGTTTGCATTTTTACTTCTCAAAGTTGGTCTAGGGTCTTGAGCAAGTAATACCTAAAAATTATAAGAATTGTGCAGGAGCAATTCTGATTATCATCTTCCAACCATGTCTTAAATACTAGGTTTTTTAGATGCAAAATTACTTCAAAGAAGCCATCTAATTCCTTCTTCCATGTGTTATTACTCAGTACTTTTCTTTTAGGGTTTTTGTAGTATATATTAAACAGAAAACTAATGCTGTCATTAAGCTATCATGTTCCAAGTAAGGATATATGCAATTAGCATATATTAGCAATATGTCATGATAGCTCAGTTTGATAAGAAAACAAGCTGTGCATAGGTAACAATATGGTAGATAAATAAATTTCTAATGTATATATAGGGTTGCAGCCATGAATTAACTTTAGAAAAGAAAAAAAATCCCACATTTTGAAAATAACTACTGCACAGTAATTATATATCATAAATCAAATAAAAGCTTCTAGTTATTGATCTAGTGTGCTGGATGAGAAAAGGACACAATTCAGAGACTGAGGAAGTGACCAAACTGTATTTTTTATTTCAGTATTTTGCTCCCTCTTGCATTTAATGAGCACATATCTTCATGGTCATATATTTGTAATGACTCCTTTGCTACCTGTTATATAGCTTTATATTTATTAGTAAATGGTTCATGTCACAAAAGAAAGATCACGCTTTTTCTTTGGTCAATAGTGTTTCTGAAACTGACTGCTGAAGTGGAATTTTATTGTAATTAAACTGAGTCTAGGCACAACTCATACCTAAAATACTACTGAGACTGAATTTAAGACAGCTTGGAATGTTCTAAGTTATGAATTGCATATTTTAATGAAAGCTTCCTGCTTATGGCATGTTTAAGAAAAGCAAATATATATAAGCTAAAACTAATTGATGGTTGAATATTAGCTATTAAATAATTATTTTTATTTTCAAGCAAAAAATAAGGGGAAAATTAGCTGCTTGAGGCCAAAGTCATTGAATGGGCTGCTCACTGAGCTGAGCACTCCCTCAATAGACACGATATCAAGTGAGAGTGGTTTTGTTAGAGACTGAAATTTAATTTGTTCTTTGCATCCCTACTCAAGAAAGCTAATTCAACACTTTTATCAAGAAAGATTCCTTTAGTACGTGAGGCAGTCTTCTGTTTGACATTTATAGTTTTAACACAAACCGAACTGGATATTTGAATGTGCCATATAGTAAATACAGTAAATATATTAAATCTGAGGGCATAGATATCTAAAGATATCTATGAATATCTACATATCTATGATATATATAAAGATACAAAGATATAACACACAACAATATGTGTGTGTTATATACTACTTACAGCTATATCTTCTGATGATCTTCCAAATTACCTGGGCATTCATTAATTTTTTATGCAGATGACTAATCAGTTAACTGAGCACAAAGGCAAAATTTCAACAAATTGAATGTCAAGTCCCAATTTTAAACCTGACTTCCCTCCCCTTCCAGCAATATCCTCCGACCTCCAGTTCACAGTGCCTGTACATACGTTCTGTAAATCTACATGAGGTTTTTCACTCTCATGTGACCCAACACAAATCATTGATGGAGAATTCAGCAGTGACTTAGCTGAAATCAGAATTTGCTGCCGAAGAGGATAGCAATGACATTTCAAGTCAGGCTCCCATTTCATGTGAGACTAGGACAAGCTGGGACCAGCTGTCTGAAATGTTTCAGGGAAAAGGACCTAGGGACCTTGTGGAGCACCAAGTGGACCATGAACCAGCAATGAGCCCTCACAGCAAAGAGCACCAGTGGCATGCTGGGCTGCATTAGGCAGAGCACTGCCAGGAGAAGGTGATCCTCTGCTCAGCACTGCTGAGACACACCTGGAATACTCAGAACTGGATTCCCCAGTGCAAGAGAAATGAACATACTGGAGTGAGTCCAGCAAAGGCCATGAAGGTGATTAAGGTGCTGAAGCACTGACATACGTATGAAGAGAGGCTGAATGGGTGGGAACTGTTCAGCCTGGAGATAAGACCTAGAGACATCTGATCAGTGTTTATAAATACCTAAGAAAGAGAAGTTAAAAGGCATCAATTTTTGGCAGTGGAAATACAGTGTCAACAACAGCAAGGGCTGTCTTGAGGCCAGAAATGGAGGCCAATATCATGACCAGGAGGGTGGGGACCCTGCCACCCAGAGCCCAGTCCCACTGTGTCCCTGCAGGGTGGACTCAGAGTGGTGCCCAGGTTCAGTCAAGACTCCAAATCATCTTGTCAGTTTGTAGGAGAGGCAGATCTGAGGGCAAGCCATGGAGTCAGTTCACAGAACATGATGAGATCTGATGGGGATGAGCAGTGTCAAACACAGCTCAGTGACTGTCCAGCAAGTCCCTGGTGACAGTGCAGACCTATGGTGAGGCTGGGAAGCCAGCTGACCAATTGGGATCCAGGCCAGGAGGGTCAGTGGTCCTGAACAAGCACAGCTGTCACTCAGCTGGAGATTGGCTCTCCAGTGGTGTCACTGAGGCAGGGAAGGAAGGCCAAGCTGAACAGGGCTCCTGGGCTCATGGGCAGGGGTGTGGATGAAGCTTACAGGTGAGCAGGTCAGGGCCACTAAAGGCTGTAAGTGCACTCTGACACACAGGCAATTCCACTTAAATAAAACACAATTCTTCCGCTGTGTCAAGCAGTGTAATAGCTTGCTTAGAGAGGCTGTGGGGTCTTAATATTTGGCAATATTCAAAACCAGACTGGTACTTGGAAACTACCTGTTGGACTAGACAATCTCAAGATCCAATCTCAACCTTCCAATGTTCAGGTTTTTGTAAACAAACAAACAAACAAACAAAAAAAAAAAAGTTAAATTTAGGGTGAGCATACGCCTATATGTAACTGCTATGGAACAGCTGTCTTTAAATTCACATTCCATGTTGCTCATAGTAACTTATCATTTTCCCAAGCCCTCAACCCCTAAATCTCTTTCTGTTTCATAAATGTATAGCAGAGATTCATATTCAAACACATTTTTTAATTTAAGCTGTTATATAAAATTCATGATTCTTGAATGCATTAAAATGTGTAATTAATTAAAAGTCAGGCTGTATATGTGCCTACATTCCTGAAGTTAGAAGTTTTCATTCTACAGACTTTTTCCCCCAGATTCATATGCATGTACAAATACCCCACAGACACACTCTTTTTTGCATCTAATTTGCATAATATATTAATGCTGGAAGAACCTACATTGAATCACAAGAAATCTTGACTCAGCTGTGGTGCTCCTGCTGGCTGCTGTTGATCTCAGTGTGAATTCTGCATGGCAAGGGAAAGCAGCATGTCTGAAATAAGTTCGGTCATGTAGATCTAAGAGAATTTTCCTTCACTATATAGTTTTGCATTTTGTGAGCTGTTTTGTTTATACATTATAGATCAGCTGTTGTCTGATAGCTAAGCTTTTATCATGAAGTTAAAACTCAATAATTTCCTAACTATATTTTTATGAAAAATATAAATCTCCATTTTCTATTCCCTCAGCAATATTTCTGCAAGACATACTTGTCTCCTTTTTGCAAAGAGAAAAAAAACTACCAAAAATGGCATGAAAGCAGTTCATTTTCTTTGTATGAGATTCCTCTTGAGCTGGTTTTATGTCTGTACTGTGATGCATGCCACCAATTTAGCAATCACTCAGTATACTAGATGTGTTACAATCAAAAAATTTACTTAATCTGAAAAACATACTTGCCACAATTTTAATAGAACTCCAATCCAGTTTGATTTAGCAGAATTTTCTAACTTTCCCCCTGCTCATAAAGACCTAATTTAGGCCCCTTAAATACACATTTTATACTCTACCAAAGTTAATTAGTACTCAAGTATGCTTGAGAAATTTTGTCCAAAGCAAAATCCTAATAAAACTAATCTAGAGTATACCAAATGATACAGGAATGACTGGAATAACCAAGATTTTCATACCGTTTTTTATATCTTCTCATCTTCCTAGTTACCATTTGTTTGAATATACAGGTAAAACTGAGGTGAAAGACTGAGTTGCAGTCAGCCCCATCAAATAGAAAAATGCAGGTTTGCCTACATGGATGGTGGTGTGAAGACAAGAATGGAAGGATTACCTTCATGAGTGCCATTGCATGTTTATTGAGTAATCTACTTTTGCATTCACTAAACTAGTTTAACTCCTTTTCTGTAATCTTTAGCTCTTAGAACCTTCAGTCAAAAAGATGCTGCTGTTACAATTTCCTTGATTCTGCTGTCTTCGTATTGCTGATTTCTCTACAGTGTTCATCTATTTTTGTTTTGAGTCATTTACAGAATTGGAGAAAACATTGATTTTTTTTTTTTAGTTTGTATTTTAAAATGGAAAGAAAAAGCATTTGTTATAGATAAAAAAGCTGACATATGATCAATACAGAAGATACTAATAGGCTGTTTTCCTGTCACTTCGCTTTTGATGTAATTCTGGTGTCAGCACTTACTGTAGTGCTGTGCTTCAAGAAAGCCAAAAGGTGCAGAGAATCCCACACTGGGTCAGCCAGAACCACAGATTCTGATAAAAGGACCTGTTTCCTGTGCACCACAATGTACCTTTACATTTTGCTGGGGAAAATATTAGCATGAATTGTGGCCATTTGAAGGAAAAAAAAATAGGTAAGGCAGGGAAAATAGCTTTATACTCTTAGGATTACCTTTTCTAATCGAACAATTGAAACCTTTTCTGAAACCTTTTTTTTTTTTTCTTAAAGGAAATCAAAATTTTGTGTGTGACAGACTAGCAGATGCCATCCTGACTTCTTTACAAATACTCTGCAATTTCATCTTTCTACACAGAGCTCTTTCTGCAAGTCTCTTGAATTTTCCTATGCAAAAAATGCACCCTTCCTCACATAACTAAATTATTTGGACTCTTCTAGTTCATCACAGATTCCATCAGAATTATTTAGATTGGAAAATGCCTGTAAGACCTTCACAGGCAACCATTTACCCAGCACAGCCAAGTCTAGCACTAAGCCATGTCCCTAAGTGCCACATCTACATGGGTACACAACCGTTTCTGTCAGCACCCTGTTCCAGTGGCTGACAATTCTTTCTAAACTCCCCCTGACACAAACTGAAGCTATTTCCTGTCATCCAGTTATGCGTTACTTGGGAGAAGACACCGACCCCCACCTTGCCACAGCCTCCCTTCAGGCAGAGCAATAAAGTCCCTGCTGAGCCTTCTCTTTCCCAGACTAAACACCTCCAGAGAAACTTCTCCTAATATCCAATCTAAACGCCCCCTGACACAAACTGAAGCCATTTCCTGTCATCCAGTTATGTGTTACTTGGGAGAAGACACCGACCCCTACCTTGCCACAGCCTCCCTTCAGGCAGAGCAATAAAGTCCCTGCTGAGCCTTCTCTTTCCCAGACTAAACACCTCCATCTCCCTCAGCCACCCCTCGGAGTGCTTGTGCTCCAGAATCCTCACCAGCTTCATTGCTCTTCTCTGGAGATGCTCCAGCCCCTCAATGTATTTCTTGAAGTGAGGGCCCAAGAACTGAGCAGAGGATTCAAGGTGCAGGCATATCCAGTGTGAAAGTTTTTATGGTTAGAACTTTTCTGCTAGATTAATCTTTTTCATCTTAAATTCTTTCTTGACTGCTTTTCATCTGGTGATAAGCAGTGTCAGTTACTTCTGGGTCTTGACAGACAAGGAAGCATCACTGAAATGGAATGAGGCTGTATTATGCACACAGAAATATTCCCATGTTCTTTGCATTTTATATTAGAGAATATGTTTCTTGCTCCTGACAGAAGTTTATTTATAGATTTTTTTTTGACTTGCTGTCTTTACAAACTGCAGTATCTGTGTGTTTCATGAATTATGATCATAAGTTACATTTGTGCATTTAAATTCCATCTGTTTTTCACTCCTGTCTGAAGCTGAAGTTTGTGGGGTGTACCTTGGAGAGAGAAATACTGTGAGGCAGCAAGCCAGTCAAATGACTTGAGGCAATGCTACAGTTTTCCGTGCTGCAGTTTTCCTTGGCTGAGATTGTCAGCTGTCTGACTTCCATTGAGCCAACTCTAGGGGAAAATGCAGAACTGGAACTGAATCAGTAACCAGACTGCTTCCTTCCATGCCAGGGTAATGAGTATGCCTGTCAGGAGGAGATAGCGAGGCTACTATCCCCCCAGGAATAAGTTTTGCTATTACATCTGAGTTTTTTACAACTGCTTCACAGGTAATTTCCTCAACTCCTGCACATAGGTTAGGCACAAATATACTGTCAGTACAAGTAAGGAACTAATCAAGCTACCCTGGCTAGAGAAAAAAATTCAGTTGTTAGAAATTTCTTGTGGCTCACAGAAGCACCATTTTAGAACAAGGGAGTAACATACACTGAAGCCTAATATAAAATAATCTCATTTTGTTATGCAAGATGATTTGACTTAATTAGATCTCAGACATCCTGTCCGTGAAAACAAGAGGACATCAGATCTGCATAAAGTGTATAAGGTGCAGTTAAAGAAAGAAAAGGATGGTTTTAAGGTGCTACAGAAATCTCTCAGAATTGGACATCTGTGATAATTCAAACATACACCTTCATGGATACTTTTCTTGTGTTTTAAGACATTGATTAACAGAGATTAGTCAGTGCAAGTAGTAAATTAATTTTGTTAATAAAGAAATTTCTTTGAAGCCTTTTCTAACTTTTGTGCATACCTGTATAGTAGCAATTCTTCAGAAAGACCAGCTTTCAATAATATGCCTTCCCAGCAGGATCTCCATTTCAGGGGAAAGGTTTCACTTTTTTGGGAGGAAAATTTGAAAGGAAAATTGGATAGAAAAGCTTTGTTTTTTTTTAAATTGTGAAATGTACTATGATTAAATCAAAATGAAAGTATCATCTTATTTCATCTTTTGGTAAATTATGAAGAAGTTACTTTTCATCATATACTCCCTCTATTTTCTTTCCATTGCTTGTGTGCTTTTATGTCAGCATTCACCAGGAATGGTTGGAAAGACATTCTAAGGCCTCATGATAGTGTTTCATAGGTAGAAAAACATAAGAGCACACAAGATGTTAGTCTAAAACATACACACAGAAAAATACCAAGAAAGAAACAAGACCCAAAATATAAATATTTTAATTAAATTAAAACAAAACATTATAAAATAATCTTGACTTTAAAAATACTAACCAAAAGCAAGTGTTAGCATTAGAACAAGCTGACTGTTCTACACAGGCTGTATCTGAGGAGGGGATGTTTGAATTTCCTGAGAAAATTTAATTACTTCCCTCTGAAATGTAGTGTTCAGGTGTCTGTATATATAAATATTTAAGGCGAGCAATTTTCAGATGTCAGTGCTCCTGTCTCAACCTGATTGTAGACATCCAGTAATGAAAGAGAATTAATATATGATGAAAGATTCATTTAAAAGATAAAATACAGATAAAAAGTGACAGTGATGACAGTATTGGTAGAGATCTCTTCACTATCATTCCCCTTGGATGAAACAATTTTAAAAAACAAAATATAAAAGAGAAAAAAGACACCTATTCTTAAATACCAGACATACTTGGTTCAACCACACTTTTCTCACAGAGAAGTTAAATTTTTTCCTCAGTTCTTGTGAGATGGTCTGTCAGATCGCAGACACACACTGATGGGCATCACTAAGTATACAAAATTTTTTTATCATTTTGCAGCCTTACTAATTTTTGTTCTGGCATTATCACAAATATGTGAGCAACAGAGTGATGGGAAGACTATGCCTTTTGTGTGTTAGTGAAATCAGATAAGGAAATGTTTTGACAAAGCAAAAAAATACTATGTCAGTCAGATTAGCTTAAAACCCTTCAGAACTTAAAGAATAAGTCTGAACTTGCATCAATAGTTATGGAATAAGAAAGTTGTACAAGGGTAGGCTGTAATGAGCAAAGCCTTAAGGTCACCAACATAGAGATGTATTTTGGTGCAATTTTAACAAGTCTTTTTGCAACAGTAAGTTGCATGTTCCAAGGTGACATAAACCTCTTATTGTTGGCTGTGAACTTCTAATAGTGGATCTTAAAGTGTTTGAGTTTGGTGAAGCTGTTTGATAAGATACTTGTAAAAGTTTTATAAAACAGCCTTTGGCATAGCATCAATATCTAATCTGCTTTTAAAGTGATAGAAGCAAGGAATGACTCATACCACTTAGGAAGGTGGTGATGTGATCCAAATAACTGAGTTTTTGTCACTGATCTGACACAGATTTACAATTTGATAATGAGCATGTTAATTACATTAACACTTCTAAATTCTGTTTTCTGCATCTGTATAACAGGGATAGTAATAATTTGTTATATCATAGGTTTGCTTGGAAGTTGAATTCTTTAATACAGTAAACAAAATCAGTATGATTATTTACATTATTAATATGTTTTTTCTTATAAATAATGACAACCAGAATATAACAGATTTTTACTTCCCATATTAATATCTACAGTTACATTCCCAAAATTATCCAAAAGATCTAAAAATGAAAGAAAAATTCAGATTTGTTCTTGTAATTTTGATGCCACTGAAGTCCATGAGAGTTTTCCCACTGTTTCAAGGAGAAAGTGGTCTTAGCTCATTGGATAGCTTGTTGTTCATGTACTGTAACTTATAAAAATATACAGACCAAAACATCAGTGTTGTTTTTTGTCACAGATATTGAACAATCCAGAAGACAGATTAGTCATGCAGAAAAATATTTTTATTTCCTACTTGTCATTTCTGTGATCAGTGCTAGCTCTCATAAAAGCATAGAATATTTTGGGAAACAGAAATACACAGTGTTCTTTGCATTTGCTTTGTCATTGAAAGTAAAAGCAGAAGCAAAATATGAAATACTGTTTCTAATTATGAAATTATCATTGCAAAAGAGAATTAGAAGATAATCTGTAAACACACAAAAACTTCACAGAGATATTATTTATTTAAATACCAAGATCAAATATAAAGATATTTTGAGAACGGAAATCAAGAATCTTAAAATATTATTTCCAGTTTCTTCCATATTAAAATACTGTGTTTAACATCCCAGTTGCAATGTTATGGAAACTTCATATAACATGCTTGAATTTGCCTCAGTTATGAGGAAATAGGCATAAGTATCTATTTATGAAGACCATTAGGAATAATTATGATTTACAGCCCTGAAACTTTTGCAGCTAGAAACCTAAGGAATAAGGAGAAGCTGTATCTTTTCTATAAGATACCAATGGAAGAAACATTGATAGTTTTGGTACTCCATGCAAGTATGGTGGTATTGTGCTCTATCAGAAAGAAACAAGGGCTATCAGCTGTGGTTTTGAGCACACTCATGGATGTCTATATTAGGTATTCTTGGGGCATGCCAACTAGCTCAAAACTTTCCTGGATGATAAATGGAGAACTTAATGGACAGTGAGTAGATGTTAGTGGTATGTCGTAGCCATTCAGTTCTGCCAAGATTGAAGCTACAAGCCTGCCCAGAAGAAAAGTTTTAGGAACATCTATCTCAAAGTCGTAGATGCTTTGAGATTTCAGACATGTTATTGTAAGCCTGAGTTTGCAGGATCAGTGCTGAAGGCAGTTCTCAGCTCAAAACACTAATGTAGCTACATCCTTCATCTCCAAGCAAGTCTCAATTCAGGTTCAGTTGGGATGCCTGGACAGGTTATAGTGTCATTTGAAGACACTGTAGGGGTCTTGATGCCTTCAAGATAACCACAGACAATCCTTGACGTGATATGAGACATGGGAGAAACCCCTGCCTTGCTGGACTAGGAGGCAGAAGCTGGGATGCGTTCATATGTCTAAAATGACAGGAGATAACTGTGTAGCTGCTGAGCTGAGCTCTTGATGTCTGGCCTGTGGTCAGATGTGAGGTACCTAGCTTTCACACTGACATCAAAATCAGTTAGTCTTAAACTAGAAGACTCCACTGAACTGTGCTTTTGACCTCCAGCAGGCACTGATGAGAAAGGCCTCTTTCAAATAAGAAAATTGTGTTGCTTATCCAAATGAACTTAAATTTAAATTACATTCAGCTTCTCCGAGCTACATCTTGAAATACAGGAACCCCATTGATTCTTAGACACTATAGATGATAAAATCAACAAGAAGAATGTTGCTTTTAATTTCAAAAAGGGATTTTTTCAGATTTTCTAGCTGATCTGATTTTCATTCCTGTGCTGACTGCAAATATTTATTAGTCTGCCTCAAGGTCGAAATTGAGATACAGCCTTCTTCAGTTGGCAAGATGACTGCAATTTAAAAGCTGAAGGCCAGCTTTTAATCACCAGTGATGCAACACTTAATGTTTATTTGCATACTAATAATTTAGTATTTTTTCAGTGATGCTTGTAATTAAGTGCTCTAAGTGTCCTTCCTCCATTTTATCAATCTGAGCCCATGTTTTGGGTTTTCCAGATGTTCAAGGTGATGCTCAGGAGTTTACCAGTCACTTTACTGACACAACTCCAAACATTTTACGAAGGAAGTAAATACTGCTAGCCCAAATGACTTAGTGCCTTTTTAATATTAATGCTAAGTAGGCAAGTCAGTATTCAGTAGACCTCCCTAAGGTCTGTGTTCTTGACTGGCTGCTAGGATGTAAAGAAATACTGAAATCAGGAGGAGTTTAATTTTTTTATATTTCTAGAGGGATACATTTGTGAAATCAGCATCATAGATAAGTCAGCATCTTTTGCTTCTTAGATACATTAACAGATGGAGAGTGGTAGAGATTTTAAGTCAATGAACATTCAGCTGTGGTTTTGCTAATCTACTTCAGCCTCAAATAGAGTTCTTTGGATTCGCAATGATGGGACTCAGAGGTGTCAAATATTTTCATGAGCCTGATTTGGATGTTCATTATGATAATATTTGAATACAGAAAATCAGCAGTGACAAAAATAGTCAGTTTCCTTTCAAACCATATTCAGTGTGCAATTTGGTAGTGAGGGAGTATATTTTTGTGTATTTATTTCCTTTTATGTTTTACCATTTTTAGCTTTTAGAATTGAGTTTTATGAACTTAAGCAAGAGACATCTTATTAAACTGAAAAAAAAAAACCCAAAAAAACAAAACAGTTAATTGAATGCAATTAATTATGAAATTTTAAATAATGTCCAGATGGTTTTTTATAATCATGTATACATTTTAACACTGGACTAGACCCTAGTCTTGGCTAGGGGGAAAAACCAATGCAACCCTCTGTCCCATGGGTTTTCTGTTTCAAAACCCAACTAAATATTGTTATGAAGCACTGTATAATGCACTGACACTGCCTCTGTGAATCATGAAGATTTTCTTTTATTGTGGGTTCCTGAGTCATTGACTATTGCAATCACAGCTAAATCAATGTGTTTCATTTCTCCAGGGCATTGACAGAACAAGGACAATGCCAATGAGGAGATAATACTGACATAGTGGAATAGTGGTCCTACTCTCCAGTAACAACAACCCTGTTCAGACCTACAGGCTGGGGGACAGAGTGGCTGGAAAGCTGCCTGGTGGAAAAGGACCTGGGAGTGCTGGTCAAGAGCAGCTGGATGTGAGCCAGCAGGCAGCCTGGTGGCCAGGAAGGCCAGTGGCATCCTGGTTTGTACCAGGAATAGTGTTGCCAGCGGGAGCAGGGCAGGGATTGTCCCTCTGTTCTCAGCACTGCTGAGGCCACACCTCCAGTGCTGGGTCCAGTGCTGGGCCCCTCACTGTGAGAGAGACATTGAGGGGCTGGATGAGTCCAGGGAAGGGCAATGGAGCTGGTGAAGGGTCTGGAGCACAAGTCCTATGAGGAGCAGCTGAGGGAGCTGGGGGTGTTTAGCCTGGAGAAAAGGAGGGTCAGGAAGATGTTACTGTTCTCTACAGCTGCCTGAAAGGAGGCTGGAACCAGGTGTGTGCTGGTTCCCCCTCCCAGGCAGCCAGCAACAGGACAAGAGGAATGGCCTCAAGCTGTGCCAGGGGAGATTCAGGTTGGACATCAGGAAGAAATTTTTCACTGAAGGGGTTATCAAGCATTGGAATGGACTTCCCAGGAGAGCAGTGCAGTGGAGTCACCATCGCAGGTGGTGTTCAAGGAATGACTGGAAGTGGCATTCAATGCTATGGTTTAATTGACGCCGTGATGTTTAGTCAAAGGTTGAAGTCAGTGGTCTTTGAGGTCTTTTCCAACCTCAGTGATTCTATGAAGGTGAGAATAACCTTCTACTGATTTTCTTAGTATTCAAGCAGAGTCTAAGAGTTAGCTGACATCTTCTCTGAACTGCTAGTAAAAAAATGTATCCATATGCTTCTTTTCTACCACAGCATGTGCTGATATATCCTCTTTGTTATTTAGCTGTGAACAGTCTTTCCTTCAGTACTTCTAAAACTGACATTGTGGCCTTCTCAGCTTGCTAAGACCTGATACAAATTTAAAAGAATTCAATTTTAAAATTCCTGTTAATATTGTGGTTCTTTAAAAGAAAGGAGATCTGAGACATACTAGATTTTTATGTTATCCAGGGCAAGGTATTATCATAGCATAAAAAAGATAAAAATGAATGTATAGAGTGCTGAAACAATGTTTAAAAGGAAATAGCAACTAACAAATCCTTTTCATCCCACTTACCTACTTTCTCTTTCTGAAATTGAATTTGTTATGATATATAACAGTCTGTATTTCATACAATATAAGTATTCTCATATAAAATGTAATAAAAAGAAAGCTGAAACTGTAACAATAAAAATAAACAATAAAAAATTGTCACTTAATAGTAGAAGAGTAATGCAAATTGACTTGGTATGTAGGTTTTAGAATTCAAATCATTGAAAGAGCTAAAATTGCAAAAAATTATTTTTGATTCTGAATATGGAACTAAAAGGGTTCTGATCTTAGTGGGAAAATCTAAGGAATAATAGTAAAATTTATTCATTCAAAAAAACAGCAACAACACAAGATTTTGTGTATATCAGTCAAGTGTTCACTGCAGTTTATATTGTGCCTCCACATCTATGGCGAGAGACCAATCTCTTCAAAGAATTTTTTTTCTTTAAGCAGGTAGTCTGCCTGTCACTCTTTACCTAATGTAGTTGTTAAAGCAGGAACTAGAAATTACATTTGCAGTTACATTGTTGGACACAATGAATAGATGACCATGGTCCAGGATGGTCTGTACACTTTGGGAATTCAGCCCTAGGCATACTTGAGAAGGTTGTTGGCCTCTGCTTTTGGTGTCTCCATCCCAGTGCTTAGAGTAGAAGAGGCATTATTAGATGTGAATTTCTACTTGTATATAATAAATGAAAATCAGTACTGTTCTAGTTCGCAGTCCATCAATATTTTTAATCCTTTTTAGTCCTTAATTTGTTGACAGCCTGCACCAGGAAAGGTCAGAACCACTCTCCTGAGAAGCATAGTTGTGGAACAGAGCTGTTGGCCTTTTTTTTTGCTTCTTCTGTCTTTTTGTTCTTTGGCAACATGAAAAGAATTAGCATAGAGTTACCATTGTGTATTCAGTATGTTAGTTTTGCCTGTTTCTGTGCCTTTAATGCACTTAGGTCAGTTAATGGATCAAAGACCCAGTCAGTTTTCTGAGTTTTGAAGCATGAATGATGGGCAGGTAAAGACTAAGCTAGACCAAAGCCATTACAAGTGCATGGTAGAAAGAGCGTAGCATTTAACAGAGGAAACTTTTACAATTCTTTTGTCTTTATTCTTGCTGCAATCTGAGATCACAACACATCCTTGTTTGCATGAGAGCTAGGCCACACCAGAGCCTTGGAATTTGCCATACACAGTAACAGGGTTTTTATTCTCTATTTATTAGGGATTTTGTAAATGTGATCTATATCTGTATCACTTCCATCACCTTAAAAAAATATATGCAAATTTGATCTGGTACACAGAACAAAGGCTTGCAGAGTAAGTTGTGTGAGTTGCTGTGAAAGTCACATTCTGAGATCTGTACAGACTTTCTGGGTGGATTTTTATGCAGTAAAATTCCATCAGACTAAAAATTTAATTCAGGCAGCTCAGCTATCACCACTGATAGACACTTCCTTCAGAATGCTTTCACTTTAGCATACTAGTAGTAGTATTTACCATTCTTGATCCACTACAGTCAAAGACAACCAGTACAACAATTTCCTGGATCCTATTTGTGAAGGTAAGGATATGTATGAGATTTTTGTTAAGGTTTGGGGGTGGGTCCTCACTGTTTGCTGTGCTGTCTGGTCATCAGTGTATCTCTGTCTGTGTCAGGGTTGCATTGACTTTGAATCTTTATATTTGAGTAATTTTTAAAAGAAAATGAAAGAATATAACAGACATCGGAGAACACTGAGAATACTCAGTTGTGAGAATACATCTCACTGGTGCAGTGGGATATATTTAGTCATGTGGGATAAAGTTAGCAGAGGTGTCTGACAGAAAGATCTATTAGGCTGTCAGACAGTCTCCCAAGAGAAATGGTGGAATCCCTACTCCTGGCAATATTTAGCATTTGATTAGAGAAAGCACTAAAAAATGGGCTGAAAGGAGCAATCACATTTGACAAGAGTTTCTAATAGATGATCTGTTCTTTTCCATTCCAAATTTCTCTAATTGCATGCTCAAACTTCAGGGAATAACAATTTAAAGACTACCTTTACATATCTCAATAAGTATTAACTACTCTTTACTATTTTGCTCATTATTATATTCACAAATGAGAAGTCCCATTGCATTCTGCATGTTTTCTTTTAATTATACCTGGCCTTTATGAATAATTCCTTACAAGACTGTGTTAATTGAGTTCAGTCTTCTTACATATTTTTTAAATCCAAGAATAAAAGCCTGCAGCACCTTTAATCCTTACTAAAGTGTATTTCCCAATCAGACAATATCTGTAAGAAAATTAAATATTGCTGTTAAGAAGATACCATGGGTAGGTACTTTGGATTTTACTCCTTTACAATGTGCAGGATCAAGAAGAATTTTCAGGGACATTTTTATTCAAATGTGATTAACAGCAGTGCAAACATTGCTGCATTCATTGTATTATACAATACTTGTATAATAACCTTAATCATTGTCATAAGCACAAAAACAATGAGTTCATCTCTTCTGCAGCTAACTTACATTTAGTTTCTTTAGAGACTGATTTTCATAACTTTTAAAAGCTAATTATTTTGTTCATAGTAAATTTCATTGCATCAGCTCTTAAAAACTGAGTACAAAGAAAAGGTTTAAATCAATTCAAATGTGTGTGTGAATATATATGTATATAAATGGAATACATTATTCAGCTTACAGCTTAAAAAATATAATCAAAGGTAATCATGGTAGTGGTGAAATACTGTTTAGCTGGATGCTTGATGCAGTGCTAAATAAGAGGTGCCATCGTTATGTCTTCTGAATAATGCTGTATGGTCTTTCATAACAAAAATGAATGGAAGAGTTTAAATGTTATGTATGGACTCAAAAGCTATGCAATAATGCATAAATCACATACAGAGAACAAATTAAAATTCATTGTCGAAAATTATTTTTAGAAATACTTTTCTATAAAATTGGATTCCAGAATATATGTGATGAACTCAAATTGGGAATTCGATTAATCAAGAGCTATAATTTATGAAAAAGGCATGGGGTGTCTTCCAAATATTAGGATATAAAGATTCCGAAATTAGGCATGCCTGAATGCTCATCTAGTCTAGCTTCAGGATTAATATATAAATAAATCTTTATTTGCCTTGGGTTTTGAGCACTAGAAGATTTGTCAACTGTTATGTATTACTAATTCATGGAATCCTTAATGGTTAAATATATTTAAATAGAGGATAAAAGTGGATCAAAAACAATAGGATTGCAGAAAGAATTAACCTATGTCTTGTCTTGTCTTTTCTTTTATTGACGTGTTAAAATATAAGGCTATTTTTGAGGAGCTTTTTTTCTTCAGTGCTGCAGTAAAATTGTATAGCTGTTAATCATCATGACTCCTGCAAGTCTTCTCTTTAGGGAATCCTGTAAATTTGGAGACATGGGCAGCTTATAAAATTTGAGGATGTATTTGCTGGAGCACAGTATCTTGCATTTGGCTGAGTTGTATTTAAATAGCCTACTTTCAGCATTAATAATACATCATTGTGAAGTCTGGTTTCAAATTAAATGCTGATTAAGGTGTTGTTAAGCACCTGTGAAAGCATTTCTGCTCTGTCCCAGTACCACAGCATTTACTTGAGCATTTAAAAGCTCTGAGATGGACTGTCCAGTTTTCAAGGGCTGGAAAATAAAAAGTAAAATTTCTTGGAATTCCCAGCCATTCAAGGCCTGGAAATATAATTTCCTAGATTATTATAGAGTTTATTTAACATATATGACATCGTGTCTAGCAAGTTAATGCACAGTGAAATGCTTTAAACCATCACTAAGTTACTAAACTGGGCAGAAGAGTTGTCACTTTTTAGCAGATACTTGTAATTATTTCTTTGTCTCTGATTCACTAAATCTTACTGCTCCATGGACAGAGCCAGCTCCATCTATTTCTCTCTCCAGCTGTGGGAGCATTGCAATGCAAGAGAGGATCACCATCTACTTTGCTGGATACTTGGTAAAGAGGAATATTAGATACGATAAAGATATTAAAACCAGTAGTAGGTGTATTGCAGCCCATTTTCCCTTGGCAGCTGAAGACTGCTTTTTACTCCATTCATTTCATGAATGCAGTTAATTAGAGGGGCTGTTCTGGTTCTCTGACTGCAGGTATTCCTCATGTTCACATATTTGCCAACTAAAATACTGAGTTGCATAACTCACTTTATTTTGACTTACAGTTTGTGGTTTGTTTTTTTTCATTTTTAAAGTCTGGCCATTTTGCAGTTTGCTACTTTAGAAAGAGTTGGGCTATTTTCTGTAAAAACCAAATGAATTTCAACTCTCTTACAATGTATTTTCTCATGTATTACGAGGACATACATAAAATATTGCGAGCAGGACAGTTTTCATTAGAAGTATTAGATTTATTTTCCTTCTTGGTTTCACAGACTTGAAACCTACCATTTTTCAGACCATGAAAATGTGAAAATTCTATTTTCTCAGGCTCTTCTGAGAAGAGGTGATTTAAACTTGGTGCATTTGAGTACAGTCTGTTACTGTTTGAAACGGGGTCTTAACACAAAGAAGAAAATTCATGTTTAAAGACATCAGATTGTCTTCTATTGTGATACCCTTGTAACTAATGATACTTAAAATTGTATTAGTATTTCTAATATCTTTCTCAGCATCTGAAAATAGAAGAGGATTTCAGTAAATCTAAATAAATAAAATAAAATCTTCTCCATAGTATCTTGAGTGCTGAATCAAATTGGTGCTGAAGTTTTTCTCAGGTAGTAGAATATAAGCCTTCCTTCAATTACATCTTTTTTTGCTTCTACACCCCTTTTCCCACTGACTGTAATTTTCATGATCAGTAGTAGAATAAGTATTTCCTCCTGAAGTGAGCCTTGCAAATGCTGATTTCAGATGCTGTTCTGAGATTCTCCTCAGAGTTTTTCCAGTCTTTTGTAGGGAGGTAAATACTTAGAAAAGCTCATTTTCAAATCTTTTTTTAATTGAGCTCTATTTTAAATATTTGCTTACCAGCTTTTTTTTGTTATTATTTTTCAACTCTAAACAATATCAAAATTCCTTAAAATCATCTATAATTGAATGTTAATAAACATTCTTAGTGTCACTGCAGCTTCAAATGTGTATTTCTGTTCTTTTATCTCACATCCAAGATGTATCATTGTAGGGTGAGAGCAAATCCTAGTCACTGGAAGATTCACTGTCCTTTCCCTTGACAAAGTAAAGAGCTTCTGTTGAGCTTTTTTTGTGTTTTGGAAAGTTGTTGTATTAAGAAATTCCTGAGATAAAGGTAGCCTGGCATAAAAACCTAGCCTAGAAATGGCTGTTTGAATATTTCTAATAGTTGCCCATTGCATGTTTCTCAGTTCATTGTAGGAGGCGTTTTCTTCTGAACAGTCGTGGCAGTTATTTTATTACGAGACAAAAAGACTTCTATACAGGAAAAGGGTTGGTTGGTTGGTTGTTTTTTATAGAAGCACTAATAGACCTAAAAAGTGCATGAATGCTGACTCTAGTGCTGAGTAAAAAATTACACTGCATTTGGGGAGAGCATTCTGGGTTCTGGTCTCTGGATTTATACAAAGCTGCTTTTGGAGCACCATCCTTATCACACATAGAGCAGAACATGTGAATTTCAACACCCTCAGACTCACTCTGATCTCAGCTGGGTCTAGGTGGGAGCTGGTGCTTCATCTCTCAACGCGCCTGACCAAGAAATATTTTCAAACATTAAAGTTGTGGGTTCTGAGGATCTGAAGGTTAAAGAGAAGAAAACTTCTCTGTGAGTTTAATACACTTCAAGGATGTGAAAGGCGCTATTTTGAGTCTCAGTTCATGATCCCTAAAGGTGTGGTGGTTGTCTGGGTACATTGCATTAAACTTTCAATAAATTAGAAGACAATTTTCCTACAGATTGGCACGAATAAAATAATATTATCCAGAAAATTCTTTCTGTTCATTAAAGGTATATTGTGCTTTTTTTACTTTGTTTTCCAACCATTCCACTTGAACCATTTGCACTGTATTGACCTGCTCTGAGCCTTGAGGGACACTGTTAAAGTCTGTAATGTGAACCCACAGCGGTGTCAAATATTAACAAGTGTTCTCTGCCCTGCTCATGCTGAACGTTGATCTACCTCAGGCATCAAGAAACAGAGAGCTAATTTGTAATTGTTGCCTTTCCTGTTCTCTCAGATGGTTGGGTAAGCAGGCTGAAATGTCTGTCCTCTAGCTATTTGACTTTACATAGGAACTCCCATCACCCTCATCTTCGCAATAGCAGGATCCCACCCAACAGCATGCTAATCAATGTGACTAACATCTGTCTCCTGGGGTGCATTGTATCTCTATCCTGTCCCCCAAAGCAAGACTGTATATTTAGCTATATAATGTTAAATATATCACTGTCATTTGCAGGGATATGTTTTCAGTTGTTCTTTTTGCTATGAGTTCATACTAATGCAGACAAGTCAAAATGGTGCACTACCACCCAAAATGGAAGATGATGGGGTTTGTGTGGACTTCAGATTCTGGGTGAGGTCATTTCCAGTTTGAAACTGGACACTCTCTTCTGCCCTAAAAGGCTTTACCTTACTACGGCTGACACAGTGAAATCACCATGCAGAGTCCTGTCCTTCCTTCAGGACTTAGGGCACCACAGGGGTGAAACCTCCCACCTGGAAGCCACTCTTACCCTCACTGCTGGGTAGCCCTGAGGAACAGGCAAATTTAATATGCTTGACCTAAGGAAACAGCTGAATGCTTCCCCCATAGATTGTTTTCTTGAATTTAGGAATGCTAGTGAAGTCTTATTTAATACCACTGGGGAGTTTAATTAGCAGAAATAATGAAGTACCAAACTAACTGTACTTTGGGTGGTTATGATAGTGTACTAGAATGATTGTTTATTGGACGGCTGCTATTTTGGAGCTGTCTCATGCTGTCCCTTCTCCCCCAGCCTCACTAAATTTTGCATAACTTGTAAGAGGAAAAATTGCCTTTTGCTGTAATTAATATCTGCTCAAAGTTTTTTAAGTCCACTATTTCCTTTAGCATTTCCCTTAGCAGCAAGGTTTTCTTTAGACAATGAAATGTTTCATTGCAATTTAACTACAAATACTGGCTCCCAAAAATCACAGAGAAATTAAAAAAAATAGTTTCCATATAGTATTTCTTACTCTGCTGTTCTGTCATATGAAAAGACCATATCAAAAGTCATCCCTTGGATTATATCTTTATTTGTTTATTGTGTAGTTCCTGAGCATTCTTTGGTTCAGAAACAGCTACAGTGAATCACAGTTTCCCATGACTCTCTCAGTGGAAAATTCAGACATTAGATGAGCTGAACCACCTTCTGAAGTCACTTGTGTCTCTCTGTCTTAGGTGAACTGAGCATCTGTCTGAGCTCTTCATTGAGCGCCTTAAGTTAGATGGGAGGGACCTGTACTAAAGTGTTGTTTAGTTTGTCACAGAAAAGCATGCCTTTAAAAGGAATAAGATGCTCAGTGAAAGAGGCTTACTCTGCATTATTTTTAAAAGTCATGTGCCATTACTTGCTCAGCAGATATTGTTTCTCATAGGTTGCTATGGTTTGCTTTGTTGTTTTGCTTTTTTTTAATAGACTGAATATTAAGATTTTATCACAACACCATTCTTAATAGCGTAGAACAGTCAGTATCTTTGGCCTGCCATTTGTTCATTTCACCTGTAGGTATTTATAGAACCATTTGTGTAACAAACTGCTCGGAAATTGTTGGTTTTATTATTCATTCATCAGTATTCCACACGGATCCCACTGAAGCACTGTGGTTTGGACAATGCACCACAGTTTATCAGTGAATAAGCTGAGTTCTTAAATGAGTGACTGATTTCTTTATTCTTGCAATGTACAGGCTGCTCTTCATGATTCACAATTCTCTTCAGTCAGCTGCGTGTTTCACATTATCGTGGGCAAACATGACATGCACATGTTGATGCAATTTATTTTTACAGCTTGATAATATGCTTTGATTTATCACTCTTCTAAGCTGTGGTGTTCTGTTTTCCCCTTAGGGATACGATGATGGATATGGGGGTGAATATGATGATCCAAGCTATGAGGCATATGATAATAGTTATGCCACCCAAACACAAAGGTAAGCATTTGTGCTTTTACATTATTTCTCCAAAATACACTTTTTTATCTTAGTTTTTTTATGTAAATTTTCTGGTTTATTTTCCAAATTAAATTTTACAAAATCTCTGAGTACTTTAGAAGTAAAAAGTAATAATGACAGTACGAATTTATATACAAGAGATTCAGATGAAGTAAACATATAAGCAGCTATGCTTTTAAAATTGGTGCAAATTAAGTGTATTTTTTTAATAAGCAATTACTTAATTTTCTTATCTGATGTTGTTCTGAACTTATTTGTCCCCTTTTTTATCCTTTACTGATGGTAAGTTGTGAAGGGTATCTCATACTTGCAGCTTTTACAATGTTTTGAGAACAACCAAAAGGAAATTTAAAAAATATTTGTGATGGTAACCTGTTTCTGGTTGGCGTCCACCATCAAGGTAAACTATAGAAGGGAATTACATGCCAGAAGTAAGGCTGAAGCTATCTGTTTTCCACCAGTTATTTTCTAAGCAACTCTCAGAATTTATAAGTTTGGAAACTTATTTTTGTCCTTGTGATGTGGAATAATAGGAAGAGGCTACATTGACATCTTATATTGATTTGTGTGAATGAGGCAACAAAAATTATCTCATTTTTATATACATTCATCTCACACACTCATCCATTAATTGGACAGTCAGTGCATGTTTATTAAACATGGAATGGGATCTTTTTCACATTTAAGCTCAAGGATAACAGGGTCTTTCAGCCAGTTATTCAGAAAGTGGTCTTGCGCATTGCTGAAAGTACTTGTAAGGTTGTGGAAAGGCAAATTAAATTTTAACAAGAAAAGACACATATTTTCACTAAGTTAGTGCGTTTCTCACTGAGCAAGAAAGTGGTGTATACATAAAGAGTTCTACACTCCCAAGGCCAGAGGACCTTAAACTTGCTTTTTTGGTTAGCCATCTTTTTCACTGAATGCTTTGCTGATGTAAATGCCTGTCAGAATTGCATTCAGCTCCAGAACTGCTATAGTGAGTGATACTTTAGAGGATGAAAGATATTTTATAAGCATTTTTATATCCAGTGAAGTATATTTAAAAGGATTAGTCACACCTAAATGTGAACCCCATCAAGTATACTTTAACACTTTCAAGTAATTATACTTTCCTAGCTGCACCCGTCATGTCATTGTGTAGGTAGGTATTCTTGTTGTCAAATGTACTTCAACTTTTTTAAAACAATTCAGTTCCTTCTTTGCTACAAGAGTGAATTATCACAGGAGAGATTGCTTCTGATGTAAAAACAGTAATTAGTTGGAAATATCTTGATATGACATTGCTTTATAACATCTGAATTAACCTGTAATTTCTTTGGAAGTTGATGTCCCAGGCAACTAAATGACAAATATATCAACTTTATGAAGACTGTATTATAATGCAGCTAGAACTAGTAGTGATAATTTGGTACAAGAGAGAAAATTTATAGTCACATAATTTAGTTAATTAAATAGCTATTAAGTTTAGTCATCAGATATGTTTTCTACTAATTGGAGCTACCTCCAGGATACCTAATCTGTTTAAAATCTGCAACTAAAATATTTCTTTTTGAAATATATGATATGTAGTCATACTTATCCATGTTGAGTGGCGCTTAATGCCTCAAGTAGCCCATTGATTTCAAAGAGAGCACTTTCAGAGCTACATGCTTCTTGTTTCAAAGATTTAAAGAACAAATGGACCATTAAATACAGAATTTGTATTTCTGCACCCTATTGGCCATTTAACTTCATAGAAATGCCTGCTTACCAAGCAAAAAATATAAATAGTACAATACAGTGAAATAGTGTGCCCAAAATATTTGGCTAGATGCATGTTTCAAAATGTTTTCTCCAAGTCTCAGATCTTTCTTATTAGTATAGTCTAGTCATATGAGACATACCATGTGCACACCTAAAAAAGATAAGTAGTACTGCTCCAAAGTACTGACTCATGTCATGTGTCATTTTAGGGAAAAAATAACAAAAACTTGTGAAAAATGTCTGTGCTCAGCCAGGAAATTACCCTTGCTTCCCTCTGCAGGGAATGACTGAAATTCTAAAGCATGAGATGAGAAGCAATTGTAGTTAGTGGCTTAATGCAGAGTACCAAGATTTCTGTTCCTGTTAAGGTCAGAGTTTCCCATTGCTTTTTATGGCTTATTAGGGACTCAATGTGGAAATTCTTAGAGTGGTACATACTTTTGTCTGACTGTCTGTCTTGCTTGTTGGCCAAGCCTTATTCTCTTCATTGCTTCAAAAGGAACATTTTGGGTGGAGGGTCATGAACAGACAGGGTGGATGGTCTGACCTCAGGCTGGCTTTGGTGTGCCTTAGAGCAGAGCTCATAGTAAGTTCCCCTTGTTGTCCTGCTCATCCCATGCGTGGAGTGAAGACAGAGTTTGAGCAGCCTGCCACCACCACCCCTGTTACCCCTGCCTTTGTCTTCCATACCTTGTGTCTACTTCCCATTTGCCGGAGTCTTTCTGCCCATATATACTTAGTTTAGGGAGCCTTAGTCCTTTTGGAGGAGCTGTCCAAGAGGTCTGATTTAGAATTTTGCAAACTAAACTCTGCCAACAGCAGAGAAAATGAGCACAGTATTGACATGCACAGTGCTGCAACAGAGAATTATGGTTTAGTAGAAGGACCACCACAATTACCAATCCCCAAGACTATTCAGATGTTGTACTTCAGTGCACAATTATCTAAAAATTCATGCTAAAAGTCAGGGATTTAGGTCGTGTTGCAGGTCCAACTATACACTTGGTATAGATCCTTCTCTAATGCACTTCTCTAATGAACTTCCCCACACAGAAAGCTCTGTCTGTCCTTCATGACAGCAGTCTGATTTTTAGGCTGAAACTAGGGGGATGGGGTCACCTGTGGAAGAGGTCATGACAGAGCCTCAGAATCAGGCTGGAATGAAATCCACAGTAATTCTGCCTCTCTGAACAAGCTAAGAGGCGTCTCCAGCACAATTTGAAATGGAGCAAAGAAGCAACTTGAAAAAAGAGAAAAGCAGGACTCTCACTATGGTAAGTGCCACCTGTACCTTATTAAGATGGGGAGGCGTATTTTAGAAATAAGAGAATTATGGGTAATGACAGTCTGTATTGCATGTCTTGCTTTAAATAGCAGAAGATGTATTTGTAAAGCCTCTTTTCCCCCTCCTTATATTCCTGTCCCATAATGACAACACAAAACATAAGATGGAACCCCAGGACAGATTTAAATTAACTGTCTGTCCTTCCCAGCTGAGTCTGTGAAAGACTACACATTTTCTGAGGACATTTAGAAACCCTACTCCTTTTAGAAATTTTTTAATACAGATGTCAAAATACAGTTTTTAAGATAATTACAATGAATGCTTTGTCAAATACCAGAAAGAACAAGGGAACAACCATATCACTGGGCAGGAGAAGACAACATATCTGACATACTTCCCATGGGCAATAATGCGCTGTAGTTTGAATTTCTCAATGACCTTGTTTTCCTCTCTCTTCCCCTCCCTTCCATATAATATGAAGATGGATCTCATTGATAAGAATATCTGGCTGTCCAAACACACCAAGAGATATTCAGTAGCTGTTAAGTTCATACACTATTCTCTGTATACTTGAAAGTAAGGCAGAGGACACTAAAAACCTTTCTGCCAGCTAGATGTACCTCCCAAACCTCTAGTCTGGCAACTTTATTTAAAAAAATATAGACACAATATACAAAATAGTAGAAGTGTTAATTTCCAACTCAGTTGTAACACAGAAAATACAGGAGAATCCTATTAGCTTTCAAAATGTAATGCACTGTTTGATTTTCTTAGCAGGTGCTTTTAAGTCTGTTGATCTGTCACCACTGTCCAGCATTCATGGGCTGAGATCACTAGATTACCAGAAGAAAGGATTGGAAGTTTTGTGAGAAGATGTAGAAGATCAGCCTCTTTGGTTACTCAGAGGTTGTTAGGGATCAGACTGTCCCACGTACAAAGTGTGGCCAGACTCCTCAGCCAAGACCAACAGAGTAACAATGAAAATGGATCATTTGCTGATGAATCATGGTGGGCAACAGAGCCATCTTCAGCTCTGCTGCCACATCTGCAGTCATCTCCACTGGCCTTTGTGTCTCTGCCAGCACCAACAGTTTCATTTCCATGTCTCACAGCCAAAGACACCAAGGAAGTCTGGGACTGACTGTCCAGTCATGGGGTGAACTGGGAAGGGTATATTATCTTTAATTCACTTGTGCCCAACTTATCCAGCCATATGTAGTGTAAACAGTGGTGTCTAACAGGGAGGAGCAGAGGAAGCCAAGGATTGTCTGATGAAGCTTAAAATTTGAGTTTGATATTATTTCCCTGTTCCACAGTACCTGGCATGAGCAGTCATCCACTGATCCATTCTGGTTTTTGTGAACAGGTAGATGGTATATTGGCAATGGCTTTCAGGTCTGGTTGCCTGGCTTTTTATTCTGCCTTTTTTTGGTATGGCTTTTGTTAAAAACATAGTTCAGCAGCTATATGAGTTGCCAGTGTGTGCTGTCTAAAGAAAGAAGGGCTGATGACTCCCACCTTAGGCTGTAAATAGACTTGTAAATATCAGGAAACCCATAACTTACTGACAAGAAGAATAAATAATTTAGTGATAAAAGACAGATGAAAATACTGCACAATGTTGCTGTTACAGATTCCTTCCCACAGCAGTACAGGCCTTGTGATGGCATGTTGTCATCCTTCCTGTGACTGCAAGATGACATAGGTAAAAAGCATTTCTCATGCCTGTCTGCACCCAGCCTCACTAATAATAATAACAGTAACACAATTTTAGGACCTTGAAGCAATTCTTGGCAAAATATTTACTGTTAATCTTGCAAATAAGTTATGTAATGCTTTAGGCAGCAGACCTCTGGGCAGACATTTCATGCTGGTATGCCGATCATTTTGGCCAAAGAACTTCCTTTTGGTCTGTCAAACTCACACTTCAAACCCTTCCTGCATCTGCTTAGGAAATAAACAAACTTCTGTTTCTGATTGGAATTGCATATTATAGGCCATGTCATCTCCAAATTTCCCCTCTAAGATGTTAATGATACTACAGAATCTAAGCTTTAACATAAAGGAAAACGGCACTAATATATCTGGAATAAATTCTATGTAGTTCTTCAAGATGTGAAGACTGACAAACATTGTGTTAGATAATTGCTTAAATGGAACTATCTTAGAGGACTGAAGAAGCATAAAAGGTGCAGTACAGAGAAATTGAAGTTGACTGATACCTTTCACCACACAGAATTGTGTTTAATTCAAAAGGTACTCTAATACCGAAAGCTGCGCTGTTATGTGCAAAGTCCAGTTGGGCATCTGTTTCTCAATACTAGGAACAGAAGTAAAAGAACAAAAATGCTGCCTGTGTCCACTGTGCTGCTATGGAAAATAGTTACTATGACCATATCAATTTACTTTTATCCCAGTAACGGTTTGTAGCAATACCTATCCATTCAGCCTCTGATAGGTGCTACATTCTTCTAATTACTCATACTCACAGAAGATTTCAAGACCATATTCAGCCAGTGAAGTTGAATATATGACAATTTATTGACTTCGAAAAGAAACTGTTTTCCCTGGTTATTGTTTCTATTACAAAGTTCATGTTATCTACTGTAAAGCTTGTGTTTATAGCTTCTTTTTTCTGCAGTGTCGGCTGCTAGTAGAGCAGCTTTAGGAATCACTTACTTATTTCTGATCTGATATGCAGGAGTACAACATGGACCACGGTTCAGTCCATGTCACTTATGTGGCTTACAGAACAATCACATCAGTGCACAGCCATGCTGCAAATTGACTTAGGAAGAGTATTTTATCCAGTTGTATCTGAAAGAATTATTTGCATCAGTAGGATATATTTGCATGAGCTCCACTTCATCCTGGTTATCCTTGCTTGACCTCCAGATATCAAGGTAGTGTATGTATATCTGTTTCTGAAGATGAGTTTCTCAAAGCAATGGTGCAAGTAAAATAACAAACTACTACACTTGTAAAGACAGCAGCATAAGGTTCAGCTGGGTGTACATGTTCCTTGGTGAACTCTATTCAGAAGTCTCGCTGTTTTCAGCTACTTGCTTTGTGAAAAATTCGAGCAGATTAGTTGTGAACTATCTATAGTTAAATGAAATAATTTTGTCCTTAGTTTAAAAACAATGGTTAGACAAGACTGGGAATAATCATTAATTGAATTAGTAGATTACCACATAGTTAAAATGTTTTAGTGATGTAAGTAGAGGTTTGCACACTTCTGTCTCACTATCAAAATATTACTACGTAGTAAAATACAAAGACACTTAAATATAGTAGAGACTGCAATAGGTAGAATAGTTACACTGATTCTTTTCAAACTTAGATATTCATTATTATTTTCTCTACTACTCATTCTATCATGTTTTAAGCACTTTGCATTGTATTTATATTTTGTCATATTTCATTTTGGCTATGTGCTTATATCTGCCTGTCCATAAATAAAGATTTCCCTGCATTTTATTTCCAATCTGTTGAAATCAATCAAGGCAGGAAGCCTAGAATATGACATTTTATGTATCTTCACAGCAATCTACTTAAGGCATTCATCATCAGAAACTGTTTTCAAATGCCACTTCTCATTTATTTGATTCGATGAGCAAAGTTGAGTCAAATTTCACTACTCTGAACTAGAGAAAAGTTTTACCTCTAAAATTGCCTAGGATTCCTAAAATGCTGCATCATTCTCTTTGCAAATACTGTGTCTGCAGACATTTGGGTTTATATGCTGAAACAGTTCGTCATAATTCTGTATCTACAGAAAATGGCAGTGGAATGTAGAATAGATAAATAGAAACTGCCATGTGAAATTAAATGGCAGATTGGTTTGTATTTCATATTTTGCAAAAAGTTCATAAACTGAAGTCATCTTGCAGTTGTGTTGGCTCTCCAATCCTATGCTTGTATGACTTTACTGCCTTCATTGTTTATAATAGTTTTAAATTCATATTTTCAGTAGCACAAAATCAAATATAAAAAATGCTGGAGACAGTTGAAATCTAGTTTAACTTCAGGCATGTTGTAAGGTACTAAATAAATCTAAAAGGAGTATGGTAATGGAGATATTATCCTCTGTTAAAAATATTAGATACAATCAAAATTGAGCTTTCAGAAAAAGGGAGACTTTATCCACTAAAATGCTCACCATATTATTCCATTAGTTCTAAAGAAGTATTGAGTAAAGGACTCTATTTGTGATTTAAGACTGAATCATGTAAGTTCCTCTATTCAGAAGATTTATCATCTTCCCTATAGATATAATGCTCTATTAAGTAAAAATGTTCCAGTAAGTTTCAGATTCCTAGAATGATTATTTCTTTATTTACACATTTCCACTATGAGATATTATTTTGTAAAAATTTCATATTTTGTAATTCATGTGAATGCAGATCTTGCTCACCTCTCTTCCAGGCAGAGGTACACTGCTTTGTGTAAACAGCTTTTCTTTCACGGCCAACTGTGTGTTAAGTCCTGCTGGCTCCCTCCCTCGTGTTGGAGGGAGAAGCTTTACAAGCACAGTCTTACATAAAACAACTGCAGTAACATTAGACTGCATCTTGTTAGCACAGGAACTGAATATTTGTTTGTACCACTTATTGGCGTTGGAAGTTGGAAATGCCAAAGATTACTGAACAGGAATTATAGAGGGAAAGAAGGACATAAATTTAGACCAAGAGTGCACAGAATCCATTTGAGGATGTGAAAAAGAGAGACTTGTCTAAAATATTGAATCCCACCTCTAAAATATTAAATCCCACTTCTGGGGGTTCTTGTGAGCTCTCCGGGGCATTAGCTTGACTCAAGAATCTTGTCTAAAGGTAACCCTGACTGGGATACATATCTAAATAGTGATAAAGGTTAATTTGTCTGTACCCATGTGTAGATGCTGATTGCAAACTGTCAAAGGCTGGGAATCCCTCCTCAGAGATTTCCAATCCCAAACCACAATACTGTTTCAGTCTGACATTGTTGATCTCTACAACACAAAGATGGAAGTATCTGAATTTTTTTTTACTTCTTCAAAGGCTAGTGTACAAGTTTTTAGCCTGTTTCATTATGAGTCTGGACTGTGGAACTTCATCAGCTGAATCTCTAGTTTGAATCAATTAATGTATTTCACAAAAGAAGCCTAATTATTATCTAATGGCAGGGTTATAGTTCTAGTGATATATCAAAAGCCTCTAAACTGGCCAGCTTCTTCCCAAACTTTTCCCAATAAAATACTCTTATACTAACATATACTCTACCAGTTAAAAAGTAGCATTAGGGGAGAAAAAATATTTTTACAGGAAAATATGATCTGCTAAATCTAAATTAACCAGTCTTACTGAAAGACTTTCCATTTCTTAGGATCTTTTAGGATAGACTACAGAACACACTTCTGTACAGATTCACTCATTAGCAATGTTTAAAGAAGATAAACTCTTTCTTGTTCCTTTCTGCTTTGGCTTTAGAGAGCCCATTGTATGTGTGCAACCAAAAAAAACAAACCTGAAGAATAAAAAGAGAGAAAGGAAGAACAAAACAAAAAAACCCACACACAACCAAAGAGCACAAGGGAACAAGAAGTTCTTCTGTTCTTTAGTTCTTGCAATGTTCTGCTGCCTTGTATTACTGCAGCTGTAAGAGCAGCCAGGGAGCCAGATGGAAATATTGATAACCCAGGGTCTCTTGCCAGCAGCTTCCTGCAGGTGCAGGAAGAGATTGGTCAAAGGCTAATGCAGTCTATTCATTAATGTCATGTTTTCCTGTTCCTAACCCCAGTGACCTCTGAGTGGTGAGCATCACGCTTCCCTTGGGTAGCTTGTTGACCCAAGAGTCAGGCTTTTGTGGCTTCAGCCTTAACGCTTTTGTTTGTGGTTCTCAGCCTAAACCACTTTAAAGTGCTGTTCTCTACGTGCTTTTGAGCAAGCTGTATGGCTTCCCATGGGTGTTGACACAGTCAAACTGGAATTCATTTTTTTGGACTAATACCAGTTTCAAAAAGTCCCAGTTAATGAGAGGTTAAAAGTCTTTGTTGGCTTTAAAGGTTGCCATTTAGATACAGTCTCTGTACTTGAGCCTTCATCATATCATAGAAGCCCTAGATAATACAGTTTGGAAGGCACTAAAGGACCCTTATCTCTCAAAAATAAGTATCTTGTGCTGGTTTGGGTTTGGGGGTGGTTTTTTTTTTGTAAACTGATCCAGCTTTATCAGCATGAAGAGAGAGAACAGATCACTGTTCATGGAAACTTTGATTTTCAAATTTAAAATGAACATTTTCAAAAATATTAACCAAAACGAAAAGTTAAATAGAAAGCATAAATAGGTAAAGATTATGAAGATTTCCATTATATGTAATCTCCTTGGCCACAGAATAGGAATTAGGACAGGGTCATATATCTGTGTTGTAAGTATTTCTTATAGAGAAAAATAACATCAGAGCTTCTCATATCCAAACCAAATTAACTGCTTCTAAGATACATACCCCTGTGTATTTAAATTTTTCCAGGAGTGCTACCTGTAGAAGGTTCCTAAAGTGTAAGTCATAGTACATCAAGACCTCTGTGTTTCAGAAATATGGTGATAAAGCATAGTGGAGTAAAAGCTGAAAAGTTAGTAGTGTGTTAATCCTCTCTGCTTTATAAAATGCATTGCATCCTGCTTTCAGGTGGGTGCATGTACTTTAAGTAAATTACACTTCATGTTGCTTGAAAGTAATGAATGCTAATGACAGATAATGGTGTTTTGTTTCCAATTAGCACTGCCAAGAGAATCAGTGGTTTCTAGAGCTCATGATCACTGTATTTTCCAGGAACAGTCTGAGAACTATAAAATTATATAAACAAGTATTATTTATGCTGAATGCATTTGCTGATTGCTTCCTTCTCAGCTGGCCATAATGCAAATGGAACTACCTCTCTCTGTAGTTCAGTAATTTTTAAAAAAAGAACATGATATTTGTAAAGCCACAATTTATCACATATTTTTATAAATATCACCCATTGTTTACTTTGCTGTTAAACAGAGGAAAATGTCTACAACTAAATGCATGTAATAGATTATAGTGACTATTCAGAGATGTTTAAAATAAAACAGATGAATGAATAAGCAGTCTAGCCCACAAAATATGAGTTTAAGTCTAAGTCTGGTATTTCATAGTAAGAATTAAGTTTTATTCACTTACATATTCTTCAAAACACTTTTCAATATGAGTTGGCAAGGAATTTGAAATGCCATTTTGGCTTAAATCTATGAAAAAGATGTTATATTCAGGGAAATAAAGTTGGAAGACTAAGATGACAATCGTATTGTGCTATGAATTACATGTTTTCAGAAGTGTGTTAAGTATTATGCTCACAGACATCAAATACCTGGGTATTTGCAAAACACATTTGCAGTGTGTAACAAATTACTTCCTTTTTATCATTGTAATACAGATTGTTGCTTATTTTATGATTGTTTGTTTATTAACTTAGTATTTTGTTGATAGTGTGTTTCAGTTCAGAATGTTCACTGCAGGATTTTTAGCTCACATCCTTATCTCTATGATTGTATGTTTTTTCTCAAATAAAAGCATACAAAATCAATAACGTAGCAATGAATCTTTTACCTGCTCTTGCAAGTCTTGTGTTCTGCTGGATGTTTTGTTGATGGGCAATAGCTCAAGGCCCTCATCAGTGATCACTGAAAGCAGGATTGCTGTTGATAAGTTAATGGCCTTTGGATTGCCCTCCTTTTAGAGGTAACCTTTGGAGGCAGCTGCTTTGGTTTGCAAAAACCTATAAGGAAGAAGTAATAGCATCTTATCTGCTGGCAGAAGATAGGAGTTGTTGTGTTTTCTTTTAACACCACTCACTAGTCCAACACCCTCCTCTAGCCAGGAAAGCAGGCAATATGCCAAAATGCAGCTTCTAAAATTAGTTTTTCATGTGGCTGTCTGCCAGAGCTGGGTGGTATGTCATGTGTCTGTTCTGAACAGTACAAGTCATTTCTTATGTCTAAGATTTGTAAGTATGACTGGATAAATGTTTTAACCCTGATGCTATAGTGCTTTACTTCACCTTACATAATCCTGTAATTTCATTTAATTGGCTACTAAAATAATTTCAAAATAGTACAGAATGAATATTGTGTTCTACCAATAAAAGATGTATTTTTTGTGTTGGTTTCTTGCATAATTGCAATAGGACTATTTGTATATTTAGATAATTAATTTTCAAATAGCTGGATGGTTTCCATTATCCGGGAAGTCTTGACAGTGATTGTGTCCTATAGGGCTCAGTTGGCATTGGGAAAACTCTTCATTGAAGTGTTAACTTAATTTCATTCATGTTATTCTTATGTCTATTCTCTGCAACTGATTTAGCAAATGAATTTCACCTCTCTGAGATACTCGTGTCATTGTAATTCACTCATGTGAAAGACTTCTGACTAAACTACTGAATTAATGCACACAATTATAGTTACATTTTCAGTTTAAAAAAAAATTTTTTAAATTTAAAAAAAATACCCAAATCAATGGATATTTGTAGCCAAAAATTCTGGGAGCTATCCCCGGCCTTCAGGGGGTGACATGACTCAAGTCAAAACATCTTAACTGTGTGTTATCGGATACACGCAGTCCGTGTTCTTGAGTGAGATAGAGAACATGAATCATTCTCAGAAATTATTCCAATAATAGTTATGGATAGCTATTAAGTTCAATAAATTTAAAATCTGATTACAGCGTGTTTGTGAGCAAAGTTAAAATTAGGTTAAGAAAATAATTGTTACAGATTGCTTGTTTAGCTCTATTGCACTTCAGAGATATTTCTACTTGCAATCCACTGTCAACTAAGCTTCTCTCTCAAGTGTAAACTAATATTTTAAAAACAATAATCCAATATGGAAAATGGCCTGAGCAATAATGTTATAATTATAGCAATATTGATCTGCTTGCCTACTTCTGTTCATTTTGCAAGACTCTATCTCACACAGTGTCCATGGAGAAAGAAGCAGAAGAAACAACAACTAAAAATTATCAACAGAGAAAGTGTTACATTTTCTGTTTTATTCACTGCAGTTTGAAGAAATACATTCTAGTGGAGTTCATGGAGTTTGCAGATTTTTCTGGGCAGAGACTGATTCTTGTATGCTTACATGTTACCTGAGAATAGAAGTAGCCTGATCTTGAATTTGGTATCAAAAACACAATTCAAACTATAAATAATAATAGCAGTGAAGCAAAAATGTGAACACTTCCCTTTCCATTTATGTCTCAGCGGCTGAATTTTTTGGATGCCCACTCCGCTTAATAGCTGGGAATTGCTGATTATCAGAATGTAACTGTTATCTGAAATATTTTCATAACATGTTAATATGACTATACATAATTTTTGAAAACAGTGAAAAAGTGAGTTTGAGACTGTTAAGTGTGATTTTGCACTCGTAGACCCTCATTTATTTCAGTTTGTGTTTTATTGATCACTGTGTAAAACTTTCCATGGGTGTCCAATAACTATGTAAGGAAAAAGGCTGTGAAGAATCAAATTTCTCTCTGCAGGCAGTGGTAACATGCTTCTTCTTCAGGATCAAAGCTGGAAACGTGTCAGTGTTTTTGGTAAAGTTAAGTAGTTTACAGGTTCCACACCATACGATACAGTCAGCTTTGTGAAAACAAACCACACTGAGTTTGGTAACACTTAAATGTTTAGAATTACAGGTAAATGAGGATGGTTTAATAGCAGTGAATGATACAGTGGTCTTTTTTCAGATCTCATTTGTGCAGCTAGAATTTCTCTCAGTCATTGTCACGTCTCTAGGTTTGCATATTTAAAATCAAATTTGGTTTTTATGCTGAGTAGATAAGAAATGTTATGTACTGTACAATAGCTTGTATTGTCACTTATACATTTTCTTTCATATCTTTAAATATTCCCTATGCCTGAAATTCGCTGGACTATGCTATCATGTCAAACTGTAAAAATGGCTTTTATTTTGTGAGCTGTGTTTTTGTTTTGAGTTGTTACCCATGATAATAGTGACATGGCTATCTGAATCTGTTACAGTGTGCCTGAATATTACGACTATGGTCACGGAACAAGTGAAGAGGCTTATGAGAGCTACGGTAAGGTCTCTTCTATCTTCTGCAAATGTGTGAAATCAGAGGAAAGTGTCTGTCACTGGCAATTCAGAAATTACTTCCATGCACTTTATTTCTCTCATTTTACAAAGACCAAACAAAATAGATTTGTGTAACTTTAGGGTGAGTTTTGACATAGGACCAGAAAATTGGACTGATGAATTTCAATCAAAATTTCAAAGCCAGTTACTCACATTCACAGGTCAGTTTAACAGCAACACAAAACTTTCTGTTGGTGTTTGAATATCTTTCACAGTGTTAAATTTCAGTCTGCTTGATTTACCAACAGTACTATGCATCTGCTGTTGTCATGTGCATCATTTCAACTAGCAAGGTTGGTGAGATTTAGAAATAGAGACTTAATCAAAGTGGAAAGAAGGAGAGGGTGCTGTATCACCATGTGAGCCCCTCCTGCACCAAGTCTGAGGAGCATCTCATGCCACACTAGGCAGTATGAGTAGAGGGGGGGCTGCAGTCTTTGCACTTCCCCACTGAGTTTATGTCTGAGCTGGAACAGTTCCACCTCATGAGTACAGGGAGCATGAAAGGAAGAGAAGCTCCCCTGAGTACAAATCTTTTTCCAGACCTGTTGTTTGCTATTAGTGATATATTTCAATAACTGGCGTCTAGACCATGTTTTCCTATTCATAATTATCAGTACATTGTATCAGGTGGCACAGTGAATCTCACTCAGAGATTTTCATTGAAATAACAAGTCAGCTTAAAGAGTAACCCTAATATTCAGCAGAGCTTTAATGGCTGATTTACTGCTTCTGAAGTATCCTAAGTTTACATAGTGACTTCCTCAGCATTGTGAAAATGAGAGCTGCTGGAAATGATGCTGCAAATGAAAGTTACACTAAGAGGTAATATAAGGGTTGCTGCTTGAAATAAATAATTCTATTCATGCAGCTGTGAAGCAAATGTCACTAATGCTAACTTGCAGTTTCCTTTGTATTGTTACAGAAATAGACTTTAGTGAGATGTCAAAATTATTGCATTGCATAATCAGAAATAACTTTTTTTTTGTACAATCAGTTCTCACAATATATTTGGATGATACAATGTGCAGTCAAGCACATTTTCAATGCTAGGCAAGTAATAATAATAGTTTATCCATGTCAGTGTGAGTGGTTCAGTTACCCTTTGTTTTGCTTCCTTTTTGCACATACATTTTTAATAGCTATAGTGGAAGATCCTTCCTCCCCTCTACAGATCCCCTCTCCACTGCTGTCCTGAAAGCACTGCTAAGCTTTTAGGCAATGCAGAAAATAATAGTCTGAGCTTAGCAGTGAGAATTACTCACTGTTTCACTTTTAATTACACTCCACCATGCTAAATCTCCATGTGTTTGGGCAAGACATTTAAAGTAGTGTCACTTTCCTTCCAATCCCTCATTTGTAAAACTAGAAGAATATTACTTGTTTTCCCAGCAGGGATTTTGAATGGACTAATTAGCTAAGGCTTACAGAGTGTTCACAGAGTGGCATCATGACTAAGTTTATGCTCTGCATGAAGCTCCTTTTTTTTTGTTTTCCGTTCAGCAGCTGAAACAAACCCAATATGCCTGGATTTCCTTTGCTAGACTTAAAATACATGGCTTATAACTGTGGACTTGCTTTAATTTTTCCTTGAACTATTTTCTGAGTTGGCATTTGCATACAAAGATCTGAGTGTTATCAATCACCTGGAATAAACTTAAAGTTGAATAATATTTCGAATTGCAATTTTGCTACTTCCTGATAGTAGATACATTTATATATAACTGTTTATGCTACTCTTGGTTCACCTGCTTAGGAGATTAGTAAATTTGCCAATTTCATGCCCTGGAAATACATGCAGGAACTTCTGTCATTCCCAAGTCACCACTATTTATCTGAGAAGGCAATCTGAGTACACAGAACTATATAGCTATAGAATATATGCTTAACTTCCTCAGTTTCTGAGTTCTTTCTGCATACATTGATGTTCTCTCGGTATCTGATCTATCACCTCTTCTCGTCCTCACCTAACTTTACCCTAATTCTCTGTTTCAAGTGCCCTACTTTTTCAGGATGTTTTGTAACTCATTGTGAGTCTCCTGAATCCATCCCACTGTATTAAATCAGCAACCCCTTCATTTTCCGCCATCCTGCAGAAGTTAACTTTTTCTTTCATTTCAGTTCAATTTCACACCTTGTTTTGCCTTCCATAACATATTTCTCCTTTACAATTCTTTCTGGCACACCTCTGTAATTCGAAATTCTTCCAATCTCTGAATAAGACCACAGACAAATGGTGCATGAATGAAGTCTTGTTGTCAACTCTTAGGTGTTTTGTGCAACAACTTATCCCTTATCCTTTTCAATAACAATATCTAAATTACCAAAAATTTACTAGCTTGGCTTTTTTTTTTACTTTCTTCCATGCATCCTCTTGCTTCCAACTTACCTTTAGGGAGGACAGTTTTCAATCCTGAGAAGGTTTTTTTTCATGTTTTGTGAAGTAGATTCAATGAAATAATAATGCTGCTTCGTACTTAGAATCTTTTTAAAGTATAAAATAGAGATCTTTGTAGCTTCTTAAATATAGAGCACAATAGTACTCCTATATGAGCTGCCTGCTATGACTTTCCTTGCTATCTGTACTCCTGAGAAGTAGCAGGTGGTTTACATCTCATGGGTTCTTCTCTGCTCCTTTTAAAAGAACTTGTGGAGAATTCTGATTGGGGAAACTATTTCCTCAGAAGATCATAAGATTTATGTATTTATGGATTTTACACAGTATGGTTCCAAAAATTAGAGGAGTGTTTCAGAGCAGAGCCCACCTGAACACCATTTAATTCTCAGGAAGTTCACATCTCTTTGATTAGATGGAAGTACAAACCAAGGAGGAATCTAAGTCACTTGTAAGCTGGGCAAGATGGATTCCTAAACAGTATTCACTGCTGTAAAATCTATAACTTAACTGCCTTAACTCCTTGCTCAGTTTCTTTTGTGAAGGCTCATAAGAATTCCATCTCCAAATCCAGCCAAGGCATCTCCCAAGACAATAGGAAGATCAGGGATGTATGTAGAATCACACTGCTTTCCATGACTAAGGGATGTTCCACGAATGAAAATGTACAGTACAGAGCCCCCTGATGAAGTTAGACACTTAAGCTGTGTTGTGATTTGACATGCTTGTCACCCAGTCTCTCAGAAGGATCAAAGTAGAGACACTTCAAAGCATTCCCTGCAGCAGTCTCTGAGCACATGGAAATACAGTACTCAGGAATTTTGAGATTCCTACAATTTTTTTATAAGAACAGGAAGCTCCTTTTAAAATTCTACTGCTATAGAATTTTGAGGATCGCTGTTCCAGGCTGAGGAACATAAATTTGGGACATATGCCTGAAAATCTTGGGAATGTCACCCTTGTAGACTTCTTCATGTGAGTGGTAAAGTAGCATTTTTAGAAGGCAGTTTAAAAACAAAAGACCAGTCATTTAAAGTACTGTACAAATTTTCAAAGATGTAAAACATCCTCACCTCTAATCACATTCAACAAACATTTATGATACTTCTGTCACTGAAGGTTTTGATGCCTGCAGATAAGTCTGAACTAAGGTAATGGTGTCATGTTAACTTGATGCTTATGTTTTAAGGGAGAAGGCATGAAATTGGATTAATTTATGAACAAAAGGTTTATATTCTTTGCTCTCATAATACATTAGTAATTTTGTGGTTTCCCTTCTGGCACTGTTGTCATCTGAAGAAATATCTAGTGAAAACATGAATTTAATGATTTGTCTTACAAATCGATTGGGATAAAATATATATTTAAGTTTGGTAACTAAGAATCTTTCCTGCCCATATGTAATGTCATGCCCAACTCCAAAAAGCATCTTCCCTGGAAAAGACCACTGTAAATAAAAAGCCCTTTGTTACCAATTAATGTTCTCATTTCTCTCTCCTTTTCCCTGTTTTTTGTTTTTTAGAGGAAGCAGCATTTTTGAGTCAAGTGCTGTGTTGTGTTAGGCCACATTAGAGAGATAACAGAGAAGAGTATATGACTTGCAGGCCAGGCAGAACCAAGAAGCTGTACTCATTACACTGAACCTGCTTTACTGTTTGTTTGGTTTTTTTTCATCTGAATCCTGTTTTGCCCTTGTACTTATCAGAGCATTCCAAACTTTGTTTATCAGAGGCTCTTTCTGTCTTAGCTCTCCCAAGGCTGCTGCAGAATGGTCCAGAGGCTTCGGCCCCTGCTTCCAAAGGGAGACTGCCACAGTAGTGAGAGTGTGCCTCTTGTCAGATGCCACAGTTCACAGCCTGGTGCATATCCTGCCTTGTGTATTTCCTGAAAATTATGGCCATTATGTTTTTATGTCAGGTCAAGAACTGCAGTATCTGAAAGGCCAGTACACTCAGACTTCTTGTGCTACTACTGAAAAAGCAGAAACCCTAGACAGAATGAAAGGATAGGTTGAAGTCTATAACCTCCTAAACCACCACAATTAAATTAGGATAACACCATCTGCCAAAGGCCTTAGGCAGGAGTTAGAAAGTTTAATCTCTAGCTTGGCACCTATACAAAGAGGGAAGACATAAATGAACTCCAGTCACATTACTGCTGCTTTTCAGGAGGAGCGTGCAAGGCTTTTACTGCATGATCTGCCATTGCATTAAGGAGACATTATTTAAATATTTTTTGTCTTCACCAAAAATTTTGAGCTGCTGAGATTTTCTTAAATGACCATGTTTTTTTGATGCATGTTCTACTCCAGTTTAGCATTAGGGAATTGTAAAGAATTGGGTACTTGAATTTAGGATAATTCAATTTTTAACTAAAATTGGAGTGTGTAACTGTTTGGTGGAATTGTTTTTAATGTAAGACATCATTAAAGTTATAAAATGCTGTCACAATGATTTAACTATTTCACAAATAATTCCCTGCCAGTCACTCCATATAAGAGCTTTGTAATTGTTATAACAATTAGTTTACTGAGTAATCCTCTACAGAGATGGCGCTTCACAAAAAAATTCTTTATAGGCTTTTATAGCTAACAACTAAAAATGTACAGCAATATTCCACTACTCTTTTATTATATTATTTTTTCATTCTATGTTTGTCCTAAAAAGTGTTTCCTTTAGTAAATTAATTTTTTCTACAATAACAATAATAGTTTCTGCTGAACAAGTAAATGTAAGTATATCAGGATGAAATTAGTGGAGGAAAGCATGTGTGGAGGGTTCAGACCTCTAGAATTCTGATAAAAAAAGCTTGTTTGAAGAGATGTTACCTTAGGGGACATGAATTCTCATACTTCATTAAAAGACATAAACGTGCTCATGTCATGGAACTCAAGGAACTGCCACCCTAGTGTGAAATAAACTCTCTATGACAATGACAAAGTAAAATGAAGCCATGTCATAGTGTATTCAGAGAAAATACTTGTGAATTTTGAAAAAGCACTTTATACTAATTCCTCTGTAGATGGAGATAGGACGTTTTTTTCAGCTGTTGAGTCCAAGGTTCTTTCTCATTTTTAATAACTTTGGCATTGTAGATCATTGGTCCTAATATTCATTAAGCTCAGCATGCTAAGGATTTCTTGCCCTATTTTTTCTTCTAGTCCCGAGTCTCATTTAAATATTAAAATGTAAGAAATCAAGTGCTCAAATAATTCATAGTGACTGATTTGCAGATGTAAAATATGTAGGTCTGATTCTCATCATTACAGTGTTTGACTTCACATGGCTTGTGATTACGATGTCTTTACCAACACTAATTAAGAAAGTCTTACTAACGTGCACCAATTTTTCATTTATATCTGAATGTATATATTTGGTGTCTCCTAGAAAATATTATGGCAACATACCAAAGAAAACTTTCCTTGATGTCTGGGTCTCAAAATCATCATGGAATGAATAATAAAATTATAGAATGGTTTGGGTTTGAAAGAACCTTAAGGATCATGTCATTTCAACCCACCTGCCATGGATAAAGACACTTTTCACTGGACCAGGTTGCTCAGAGCTCCATGCAGCCTGGCCTTGAATGCTGCCATGGATAGGGCAGTCACAACTTCTCTGGGCAACCTTTCCCACTGCCTCACAACCCTCACAGTGTAGTTTTTTCCCAATATCTAATCTAAACTTGCTCCCTGTTTGAAGCTATTTTCCCTTCCTCTGTCATTACAAGCTCATGTAAAAACTTCCACTCCATCTTTCCTGTAATTTTCTTTCAGATACTGAAAGGCTGGAGTTAGTTCATCCTTAAACCTTTTCTTTTCCATGTTGCACAATCTCAATTCTTGTAGCATTTCCTCATAGGAGACCTGCTCCATCCCTCTAATGATCTTGGTGGCCTCCTCTGAGCTCACTCCAACAGGTCCATGTCCTTCCTATACAGGGAACCCCAGAGCTGGATGCAGCCCTGCAGGTGGGGTCTCACCAGAGCAGAGCAGGGGTGAAGATCCCCTCCCTCACCCTACCGACCACACTGCTTTTGGTGCAGCCCAGGGTACACTTGGGTTTCTGGACTATGAGTGCACAAGGTCATGGTTCATGTCCAGCCTCTCCTCTACCCCCAGGTCCTTCCCGCAGGAAGGATCTGCTTGATCTGCTCATCCCCAGCCTGGATTGATGCCAGGGGTTGCCCTGACACGGGTGCAACCTTGCACCAGGTCTTGTTAAACTGCATGAGATTCCCCTGGGCCACTTCTGGACCTTGTCCTTGTCCCTGTGGATGCCATCCTGTCCTTCAGTTGTGTCAACAGCACCACTCAGCTCTGTGTCATCTGCAGACTGGCTGGGGGTGCACTCAGTCCCTTGGCCTCTGTCATTAATGAAGGTGTCAGATAACACTGGTCCCAGTATGGACTCCTGAGGGACACCACTTGTCACTCATGTCCATCAGGACTCTGAGCCATTGACCACTACCCTCTGGATGTGACTTTCCAATCACTTCCTAATATATCTTATTATTAATTAGGCATCTCAGGGGCAATAAGGCGCAGATTGTACCATTTTGGTGGAGGTTTTGTGGTGTCTTGACAGAGCACCTGGTTGGCTGTTTAGCACATGCTGTGTGTTTCTATACTAGCACAGGAGCAAGAGTGTTCTTTAGAAGCAGATTTACCAGTTGTCTGCATTTATGGGTCTTCTTTCCACATCACTGAGTGGGTTCAAAGTACATAAATTTTAGTTTGAAACTAAAGCAAAAGATGCAATCCCAACTGTTTGTGATATTTCACTTCCTGAGGCTCAAACTAGACCAGTCTGAAATGAAAAATACCTGTAGAAGCTGTATTGTGAATATCAGGTCTTCAGTGTCAGCTGTTTTCTTTCCTCTGTAGTTCATCCCTGTTGGTGTGCAACGTGTGTTAATATTGATACAGCACCTGAATCCTGATGCTCCCAAACTGTCCCTGCTAACAACCTTGCTACATGTGCCATGGTTCTGAGGAGTGTGATATGGCCCTGCATGACCATCTTCGTTTTGGGCTGATTGAGGCATCTGATCTCTTGCTGAGCATGAGGAAGATGCTCAATTCCCAGCCCTGGGAACTTAGAAGTGCTTCAGAGTCTTCCTGTACAGCACTCCATTTTTTAATTCAACTGGAAACAGGAGGCAGTGAAGATTTCTACTGCATATCGACAGAAGATGCACCAAATAAATTGCCTTCCTTTAATCTTCTATTTCAGTCATTCCTATACTTACTGATAGTGGCATTCCTACTGTGGGACAGAATGAACTGACAAAAGCATTTTCTTGATTTTCTGCAAAATTATAACAATTCTTTTACTAGAGGAATCACCTTAGCTGTATCTCAAGTGGCATTCATTCCCTCAGAGGAGATTTATGATTTTCATAAGAGCATGATTTTGAAAGTTTGCAGGGAAAGGAGCACATTTTGAATTCAACTACGATGACTAATGTGGGCATGATACTAGAGTTATTGTTGTTTTGTCAAATCAAAGTTTTAATTAGACTATAATTCTTTAGAAAGTCTCATATTTAAACTCATCACATTCTTTTAACTGTCTGTATCTCCTAAAACTTCTGTAGTCCAGTTATGCTACGGAAATGAAAAAAAAAAATTTCATGTAGCAGAAGACTGGTTTTAATTTATAGCAGCTTATTGTGCTTCTTCTATTACTTCTGAATTATAAATCATTTTCTATGACAGAATAAGAATAGGTAAATCATGCAAAACTTTCCTATGTAATATTTCAAATGGTAATTTCACTGTCTTGCACCATGGGAACTATAGAGTTGGAGAAACTTAAGACAAAAGTCCTGTAATATTCATGTGCATCTGTTTAATTCCAGATGCAGTATATTACTGCATGTTTCATGTTGCATGACCATAAAGTAACAGAAAATTATTTTTACTGAAGATAAGTGGAAAATAAAACCCCTTCTACACTGTAACATTCACACTCACAACACTGATAAGGCTCCTATGCCTCCTGGCAGGAGGCAGTTTCCCAAAGTAGTTGTCAGTGTACTCTGATGCTGCTCCTTCCCTGTCTGTGGCAGGTGCTCGCTGCAAAAGTGGCTGAAGCCTTCTAAGAAATCATTTTCTCCAGTGGTCACTACAGCAACTCTGGCTGCCACTACTGAACCTGCAGGGAGGGCTGGCAGGGGGACTGCACAAGCACTTACCTGCTCCAGTGCTGCCAGCTGCAGCATTTCTGGGACCATCACTACCAGTTTGAGCCAGGGAAGCTCTCAACCCTTTCACAAATTTGGAGCAACCACGCAGCTTAGACTGTCAGCCCACCTGAAGGGAAGGTACTATCAAGCATCAGTAGTGGGATTTTTTAAGAGCTATGGCCATGTTCAGCAAGTAGCCTATTAAACCACAAGGTTTTTCATTCATTTCTAGCTTTTAAGCTGTATCTGTTTCATCCTGCAGGTCTAGTAAAATAAAGAGTACTTAGAATGGTATAAACTAGCTTAATTGGTTTAAGCCTGTGTTTTGAAAACATTTCTTGTCTTCTCAAAACTCCAAATTTCGAATAAGAAAGACACCATTTGTGATTCGAGTCACTTCTTCTCACAAAATAATAAAATGCATAGATGTCAAGTCAGAAAATCCTGTGTATTTTGCAAACTTTGTGCATAAGGTTTAAGCCTGTGTTTTGAAAACTTTTCTTGTCTTCTCAAAACTCCAAATTTCAAATAAGAAAGACACCATTTGTGATTCGAAAGAGTCACTTCTCGCAAAATAATAAAATGTATAGATGTCAAGTCAGAAAATCCTGTGTATTTTGCAAACTTTGTGCATAAGCAAAAAGAGACCAGAAGATTGAAAAAAGTGCATGTTCTCCTTAAAAAAAAATCTGTTCTTGCATGTTTGTCTAAAATAATACATACTTGTCCAATTATGGCACAAGAAAAGTGCAGCTACCTTTCCTGTAATTTTTGGGCTGAAATACTGGATTTGTCAAAGTTAGTTGAGCTTCAGTCATTACCTTTTGTAGGACAAATTTTCCAACCACTTGCAAGTAGTATTTTTTCTCCATCCATCTTTCTGTGGAGGCTTACTAGAAATACAGCACAAATTGAATTGTCTAAAGCAAGGCATTCTAAGACTTCTCATTTTAAAGCTATATCTGGTTTCTGTTGAGTCTTCTGCTCAGCACATCTATATCACTTTTCTCTTACTGCTCAGGCAATTAATTACATCTTAGAACACCCCAGGGATAGAGGTATTTTTGTCTCGTTCTACCAGTGAGGAAGCCAAACTACAAAATATTGAGCAATTGTCCAAGGTCACTGAGAAAACAAGGAGTAGAACTAATAATCCAAATTCCTGTGCAGTATGCTCTCTCCACACATATGGAGTGAAAGAGATTTTTTTTTTCTCACAGAAAAGAAAACTGTTTTGTTCTGAATCAAAATCAACTTCTGTTTCTAAAACACCGAAATGTAAATCAAAAATCCAATTGAACCATTACACCACTTGCTGTTATATACATCTTAACTATCTAATCAGAATAGCTCTTTCGAATCTTTTCCTGGCCACCTTTCCAAAATAATTGACCAGAAGTTCGTAAAACTGTGCCCAGTAATTGTGGGCAATATTCAGATGTTAAATAAGTTACTTGGAGGAAAAAGTGATCGGATCTTGATTATTACCAGGACAAAGCAATGACTATAAATGAAAAATAGTAAGGAGATAATATATTCCTATGTAAATCACATGCCATTAATATATATTTTTATTTTTAACTCATCCATTATTGTGATCTGCCCTTTAGATATTGCATTTTTTTCTTCTTTGCATATTTGAAAGACTTCTATTAAATTCTGGAAAATTCCATTATAAGGTTGCAGAATGCTAAATGAAGAGTTAAAGATATGTGATTTTCTCAAATCTTTACATAAAGACATTTAGCATGTGATGATAACCACCACATGGATAGACCAATGAATTTTTCTGTGCTTTCAATAATGCATAGGTAAAATAGTAAGAAAGAAACAACTTCATATATACCTATCTCTGTGCTATAAATCTTACTCTTTCGATCCCATATTCAAAGAAATTTCTCAGGTTAAAAATTAAATTATCTTTTTGCAATCTGACTCTCCAGTAAAAAAAAAGCATACTAAAATTCTGTATTAAAACAGACCAGAGCTATGGGGTCTCCTAGCAGTTGATCAAAAAATAATCTTTAAAGGCAGCCTCAAGTAATGTATCAGTTATATCTGTAATAAATACTGGGATCACTTCTATAACTCAGTGAACACAGTAAAGTAAATATGAGTCCATCTGAACCATAAAAAGCAGTGCAAAAACACTAACATGGAAATTCAATCAGACATAAACCAAGGATGCTGATTGCTTGTGATAATAAGAATTAATTTTATATCCTAAAGGTGAGCTTCAACTACCAATTCACAGGAGCATATAGAGGTTTGGAAGACATGTGCAATGTAATTAAAAGAGCTGTGCCCATGTCTTCACATTTCTTAGCAAAGTACCTATGACACTGTCACACCCAAAGCAATCCTTCAGCCCAAGCACTCTCAGATTCCTCACCTATAAGCTCTTAAGTTTCCATCATGCTGCAATAACTTATTCTTTTAGGTTCTGAAAACAAAACATAAAATATTTCTCCTTGAATAAGAATGGCAGAGTTGCCAATAACACCAAACTCCTGAAAAAACTGAACCCTCTGCCTTCAGTTATTAAGCTGCTTGTGTGGATTTCTTTTTAACCATAGTCTTTGACACCTGGTAGCACTGGAGATGGTCAAAAGTGAAAAGGACAGGGAATGAGTGTGGTCTGCTAGAGCAGAAAGACTGGATGGAAGTCTGGATGTCACCAAGGGAAGAGGCAGGTCAGACTGCACAGGGTTCTTCTTCCCAGGAATGAGAAAAAAGGAAAAAGAATCAGCATTAGAACACAACAACCACCCTGCACCTTTCTTCGCTCTTGGGCTGTTGCCTGCTCTTCACCTGAAATGCCTCTCAGTTTCCATTTCATTAACATGGCACTTTCTTAAGATTAAGTACTTGTCATTTTCTTAAGATGAATTATGTCCAGGCTCTTTCCTTCCCCTTTTGGCACAGTCTTTCAGAGAAGACCAGGCTCACTCACTTTTCTCCTGTTCTCACAGTGAAACTCAGCCTGGTAATCAAACTTTCAACCCTTCTGCTACCCAATGAGCTACCTAAATCTCTGTGTGACTGCTGAGATAGTCTATAGGACTCTAGCCTTTTAAGATTGTTCCCAAAGACAGATTTCCATTCTCAGAAGCTCCTTTTCTTCTCTTGGTGCTGAAAGAAAAAGGTTACCTTGGAGTTCTGGAAGGAAGACTTCAAAGAGCAGCTTTGATGTCAGCAAACCTGTAATGTTTGGCACACAGGTATAAAAGGTTGTTCATTAAAAACCCCTCTAGGAGAAAACCACTAGCAATCTGATTTCTCTTTTGGTGTGGCTGCATCTAGTAATGTTCTGGCACTGTGTGGTTCAGAGACTCTTGGTAGTGCTGCTTCCTATCATCTTGCTTTCTCCACAATAAATATTTAAACCTTTACTGCTGTATGTGGGCTAGATACCAGAGTTTTCCCAGTCAAAGGCTGTAGTCCCAGAATTTCCACATCTATTTTGTCTATGGAGTCACCTCACTTCTTATTTCAATGATGCTGTTTAAGCTTCAAATCAAGGAAATAGGTCCACAGTGTTACTGAAAAAAAAAGAATGTAAGAGTCTTGTACCACAAATTATGATTCATTTTTTGTTCCATATCAGAAGCTGGTACAGTCACAGGAGCAATTTGCTTCATGAACAGTCAAGGAAAAGTAGTTTCCTCCAGTTGGTACTATAAAGTCTTTTTTTACTGCATGAGTACTACCAAAAAGACTGTACATTTCACCTTTATAAGAAGGTGCTTCAATCTGGACAATGGTGAGGGGACTACAAAGGAACAAGAAATTGGCTTGTCTTTGTGTTATAGATTTACTGAATATTTTTTACTACTTCAGTCATTCTCATTTATATAAATGAAGCTTTTCTTTTTCATATAAATCTTTCTTGTCCCCATGGCCTCTCTTCAAATGTAGTAACACTTCAGCAAAGGGTAACTGAAGCTGAAAAAAATTTACAGCAAAATGCCATTTTTAAAGGGTGTAATGATATATATTGCAGAGGCAGGATTTTTAAATTCACTATACAGAAACTTATTCCCTGTAGGAATGAGAGACCTGAGGATTTAGAACCATATCGTATTGGCTGCCACTTCTTCAACCCTCTAGGCAGTAGCTTTCCACAGCAAACTGGTTTCTTGTGACCATAAAACCCCTTCTTTTCAAAAAGAGAACCTCCTGAAGAACTCAAAGAGAAAGAAAATAAATGCAGTGCGCCAAAAAATCACAGTAGGAGTGTTTCTTGTTCCATAGCAAGATCAACTGCTGCCAGATCTTTTCCAGAGGTGCCCACTCCATTCATGCTAGCCTGAACTCACTTTAGCTCTACCGCTGCTATTCCCCTCGTACCTCAAGGCAATGAGATAATGAAGAGCAGTTGCAGAGAAGACATCTTGCAGAAAAGAAATAGCTTTCAGAATTTTAACAGTGTTTTTATGGTTTATATTTTCATTTCTCATAGTGACATATTTTTGCAAAAGGAATATTTGATACCTGATTTAACCATTTCGGGATTTTTGCCTCATGACAGATATTTATGTTCTTAGTGGCTTCAATGGTCAGCAGTCATTAGCAAAAACAAGATACCAGGAATGCTGCAGTGTGGCATGATATGATACACTGCAGCTTGTGCATTTACATTTTAATCACTCTAAGTGTGATCAGTTGAAGTCAGTGGAAGACAAAACCAGAAATAATTTGATGACCTACTGTCTGATTTAGAAGATAACTCAAGTTTTAGGTTCAACTGCTGGACCAGGACTGTAGGAAGTTTACTAATTGTGCCTTTGGGATGGTTAAATTCCAGAAATACCATGTCAGGGAGGAAGAAGAAGATTTGTAGAAGCACTATAAAAACTGAACTAGACTTACAGTTTTTAGCTTATTCTTCCTGAGCATATTTGATTCACTAAATATGAAAAAGTGTTCTAAAGATACTGCAAAGTAAAATCTCCTCTTGCTTCATGGTAGCTTCACCTCTACACATTTTTCTTCCATTATTTTCTTTCTTTGGTCTCAAATGGAAATTAAAAATCAAATATATCTTTCTTATCTTTTCATGATTCAACTCTTCATCTTGTTACCATACCAACTGCATTAAATGCTGTTCAGATTTCTGCTTTAACTTAAATACTAGAAACTCAAAACATCAAATAAATTCTGAACTGGCAGACTAATGCAGGATTTTTCCAGAGCTGACTGTACCGCCAACACAGTAGTTATTCATTCTTTGCTGAAAGTGGAGGAGTAAGGCTTTTTTTTCTACCTAAGATAGACAGGTTTCCTGTGTAGAGAAGTAGGTTAGTTTTCTGTAAGTTTTTTTGTGGGAGGATAAAGAAGTGGATGATAACACCATCCTCATTTCGTTTTCTAAAGCTTTCAGCCAGAACCCTCAAGAATTTTGACAGCCATTAGCAGTGGCATCCCTTTGTTCTTTCAATTTTAGATATTTACAAAACTTGTTTTTCTCTTCTGTTTTTAGCACAAGAAGAATGGGCCACGACCCGTTCCAGCCTAAAGGCACCACCTCCAAGGTCAGCCAGAGGGGGATACAGGGAACACCCCTATGGTAGATATTGAAGGTCCTCCTCTTCTGTGACCTCATCTCAAAGACAATTAATAGCCTGTGGTCTCCACATAAACAGCAACAAGACAAGTAATAGTCCATTTCTTTTCTATCCTAGGAATTACTGCTCATTATTATCCTATGTACTACTTGTATTTCCTATAACATTGGCGTGACATTGGCATTAGTATTATTTTATAACACGGACTTAAAAAAAACAGAGACAAAAAAACCTTTGGCAAGTATTGTCTATAAACTATTCAAAGATGATGTTCTGTTGGTTGTATTCATTGCTGTGTGTAACTAAAAAGCATGACACTGTTACAGCTCTTGAGTCTCTACATACTAGTTAAGGCTGAGTTTCTGTTTAGGGTTGCTGAAAGACTGTAATATGATCTTTTTTTTTTTTTTTGAGCCAGACAATAATCAAGCTGTAGATAAGATGTTTTAACCTGTCTTTTTTAATATATGTTAGTTTAGATTAAGATGCTCGATATTAAGTTTGTAAATTTAATTTTAAATGCTGTTTTAATGGGGTTGAAAACAAGCAGCTACTGTATGTATGTAGCTAACTGAAGTTGTTCAGTGTTTTAACCTGTATTTGTTAAAAAAAATCACTTAAAGTTCCATGTGTAAGCTTCTCTAAATAGGAAACCATAATTTTGTCAAATATGTTTGCCATAATTTGTCAATAAAGCTGAAACCTTTTGTAACAAACTAAATTTGGAATTACTTGTTTTCTAGCTTTAAATGCCTGCTTTATTTCTTTTTCAAGAGATGCCTAAAATGTTTTTATATAAAAATTACAAAAATGAACCCAAGCCTGTTTTAAGATTTTTTGTGTAAGACTTTAAAAGTTGTATTAATAACTTCTGGTTGTTAAATAATATAAAAGTTAACAAACTAAACTGTTACATGAATCATGGTTAGTATCCACTAATGTATAACATGTTAATGGAAAAAAATGCTTTAGAACAATAAATGGATTTTAAACTATCCTTTAAGCTTGATCTTGCTAAACACAAACTCTGATTGACTTGTTTGTATTAGCATGTCTCTCGTGAGAATGTAATGGAGTTTAAAGAGGTAAGATTACCACTTACCACTGTTAGACTGTCTAAATGCTAGTTCTTCAACCTTTGAGTTTCCCCGCACATTAAATATCCCATTCAACATGTAAGCATTGCATAGATTCACCTATTTGTTTTCACTCAGAAGAGTGCGTTGACTGCATTTTTCGTAGTATTTAACAATTTGTCTTGATAAACAAATCATCAGTGTCACTGCCCAGCTGTTGGTACTCAACTTCAAAAACTTTATTTGTAATTTTCAGTGCTAAATATCACCGCCCTTGAAGGCAGTTTAGAGGGCTGATATTTCTTTTGAGACTATCAGACTTGATGGCTGATGATTATTAAGGAAATATGTCGCAGGACTCAAAGGATGACTAAACGTTAAACAGGTAACACTAATAGTAACTCTGTAATTTTGAGTATGCAACAGTAATGTAAAATATTCTCAGTTATTAAGTTACTGATAGTTAAAAAAGTAAACCTACCAAAAGATAACAAATAGGTATATAGGCGATTAAAACAACTAATTAACATTAACTAGTGACAAAAAAATTATTCTACAATATATAACCCTCAAGGTAATAAACAGAACTAAAATTAACAATAATAGTAATGCAACTCTTGCTAACAACAAATATATAACCTAAATTTTGATGAAGACAAAAAAAACAACAGAAAACTTGATGGTAGGGATGCCAAAACTGTTAATCCTTTCAGTACAGTCTTTTTGTTTACAGTGGCTTTTTGTCAATGTGATTGGTTTACTTTTTTGATGCGACTAAAGTACAGGCCGATTGCTGTTCAGTTTGTGAACAAAATCTCTTGCAGCTGGAGTTGCATGCTAGCTCTTTTTAAATAGTTTATGATGAGTATGTTTTGTCCTTTGAAGTATTAAAGTGAATTTAGTAGGCTACGTGATGGTTACATTGAGTTTATTCTGTCTCACTATTTCAGGGACTCACAGGCACTGGACAGCTAAGCAGCAGATCTGCTGGCAAGTGGTCAGGTAAGCTCTGCTGCATCTCAGGGGGTTTTCCTGTTTCCTGTTTTATCTCTGTATTTGTTTTTACTGATGCACAGAAACATATTCAGCTACAGTTTTAAAATAAATGTCTTTCCAGCAATGCTTCTCTGCATATCAGCATAGTGATCATGGTATAATGGCAATCAAACCATTTACATGTGTGTTATGATACTCTTCATTCCAATAAAAAAAAAGTCTTGTCATCTAGCCTTTTAATGGTAAATATTAAGATGATGTACTTTATAACTGCTTTTGCTAAAAACAGGTGCTTGTGTTTATTAAAAGCATGCCTACATTTTGGATAGTCACGTAGCAAAGAAAAATGCAATGCTAGATTGTCTTTGCTTCTGAAAATATTTGACATTTCTTCCTATGAAAATTGTATCTGTATAGAGACAGGAAGTTTTATGCTTGTTCTTATGCTTGGTAGCTTTTTTATTCTTTAGAATGGCAGGGACATTTAGGTATTACTGTGCAATGGCATGGATGGAGGCTTTACTTATATTTCTCTGTTAAATACATTTAAAGGTATATCTTGGATGACCTTCTTAAATAGACTTCAGTTTATAGGTGAGATTTTTGACTGAAGACAAATGTCATTGCTGGAAACAAAAAAAAATTTAAAAAAAATCAGCTCAGTTACAATTTTGTCCATGGACTCAGAAGTGCTAACCCAGTCACAATAGAAAAAGTAAAAATTCTTGTCATCACTCTTAACTAGATAAGATTACACAAATACACAATCCTAGACACATTTATTACTCTGGCATCTTTTCCCATGAGTGTGGTCTGGATGATGTAACATTTTCCAGGTTTGGTGGTACTCAACAGTTACTTACAAACCACAAGTTGTATTGCATAACAAGATATAAAGGGTTTAATCTTCCTCTCCAAAGAGGTGCCTCAAGATCTTTATAAATTGGTTTTATTGATGTGTACAACCACCCTACAGACCAAAGTGATATAGTATGGCATTAAGGTTTGTCTGCATATTACAGTCGCATCAGTGTGAGTGTGCCACTGTAGGAAAGTCTTCCATCTACCCACCTTGCATGTAGTTACACTAATTTGCTTTGGTCAGTATATAGCTCTACTGAAAAGAAAGATGCTTTCCATTGCTATAAATAGTTTCATGCTGGTATAACTGTGATTATTATATATTATAGATTATACTATATAACTATTCCAGGAAATTCTTCTATGCCTTGCTGAAATGATTAACAACAGAAAGCTGTGAGCAGGTCATACCTGATGTAAGTGAGATCCAGGACAAAGTAGATAAAATTAATTTCTCACTTGTGCATCACATTTTTATGTGAGGGTAACTACTGCGAACTCCTTGAGGATGGACATCAATAAATAAAGCTTTATAGCAGAGCAGTGTCCTTTAATATTCCTGCCTCCAAGTCTACTTTGCAGCCACTACTTGTCTAAATTTTAAAAATGGCAGAAAATGTCAGTAAAATGATGCATTGTGAAATAGTCTTACATAAGAATTATTTTGAAAAAGTAGGGTAAGTCAGTGCAAGCAAACAGCTGTTTATGCAAACATTTTTTCTATTGATTTTCAGGAAAATAGTATGAAAAATTACCCAAGACTACATGTGCTGTTCAGTGCTAACTAAAAGTATATTTCACTACTGTTTCTGAAGAAGCCTTGCAGTTAATCAGCTATGTCTTAGGAAAAAACATAATCCACATGATTAATTTTTGAGAGTGTAACAACAGAGTCTGATTATTCTAATTAACAGCTGTCTTCAGGTCTTCCATGAAAAGATGTGACACATTCCACACATCCACCATCAGGTCAGCCGCAATTCTGAGGTCCTGAAAACTCATGTGCACCACCAGAAAACATGTAATTTCACTCATGCTAGAGACCACTCCAAGACACTTGTCACCAACCAAACATTTTATATGGCTTAACTCACTTGCCAATTAGTTTTGTTTGTAATATGAAGAAAAAAGCAATATAAAATACCAAAATAAGTAAGTGAAGAACACTGGGAAAGAGAAGCTAAAAATGCAAATTTTTTGTTGAAATATTTTAAAGATTTTTTTGTTTGTCTGTGTTGACTCATATATAGAACAGTTTGATTTTTAGAAGAACGTAGTGCTATATAGTTTTTTTGCACTTCTTTAGTAGTTAAGTCAGCAAATTCTATTCTGTTTAGCAGCCTTTTTGCATGTATTCAAGAGCCATTCTAACTGAAAAAAATAGATATTTCTAGAGCAGCAACTTTTATTAGAAAATGGAGTAGCACCATGTAAGTCTTTCCTATTCGGCTCATCTTACAGTGTTTAAACAAAGATCTTAAATCTTCATATGAATAAATGAAGAACCTCAGGAAGCACAGTATATCTGACCTCACCACAGAGGATATTGGCAATGTTCTTGTAGTTTAATGAGATCCTCACCCTCCATGCAGAGCTACAGCCATAAAGCCAAGCAATCTCTATCCCCTTACTGCACACCCCTTCCCTAGCCCGGCCACGATTGCTCCATTTTATTTAGACATGTGCTGACTTCCAAACTGCCTCACACTGGTGTTAGTGATGGGGAGCGAGGGCATGAGGAGCACATCACTGTGTCTGTGGTGGCTCCGAGGAAATGAGAGCAGACCTTGTGAGTGAGCATGGCAGGATGGAAGGGGCTGTGTCTGTATTGCCAGGGAGCTGCCAAACCCCAGCCAGGACTGAGGTACTGAGCTGCTTATCAGGAACTGAGTAAAGCAATCAAGTTACCATTAGGATCAGGATAACTAACATATATGAGTCCATCTGTTGAAAGGCTTATTATTTCATCATGACAATATGGATTTATGGTAGTCCTCATGAAATATCATCCAGGATTATTATCTGAAGGTTAAAATCAAGAAGTAATCAATGTATTGTGTTCAAATAAAAACCAATTTGGTCTACAGTAGTGATGTATTTCCTTCCTATTTGACAGTAGGTGTGTTGTTTTGTGAACTGTCTTTCTAATAAGTCCAAAGCTTTGCAAGATTCAAATATTGCAGCTACAAACCTATAAAGGGATAATCATCAAATTAGCTAAACATTGGAGAGAAGTCTTTGACAGTGAATGAAAGAAGGCTGTGATCCATTAAGGAAAGGAAACCCTAGAACATTTTCCATATTGTATTACATTAACATGCAGAAACAAGTTGAGACTGTATAAAGGTTAAGTAGGGACAGCACTGGATATCAATGTTCTTCATGCAACCTTCATAGAGATACCTCATATTCTGTAAAGCTTACTGGTAAATTTCCTTTTGTTTATGGAAAAATACTGTGTAAAAGGAAGAGACAACTGAGAAACTCTACCTAAATTACTTAAATAGCTATACATTTTGAGAGAAAATTGTTCTCCTGTTGTCTTCTGTGATTTCTTTTGTGAAAGAAATACCAGATCTAAACAAGACTATAATCTCATTAAACAATCTGTTTGCTAACAATTTCTTAGCAAAGATGTTAAAGAAAATAGGTTTGGGGTTTTTTTAATAGGTATTACCTGAATTCTTTTATAATGTTGTAGAACTTCAATAAATGGCTCAAGACTACAAGAAGATAAAGCAGTTTGTGGCAAATATTCATAAAGTCAATATCATAGAATAGGTTATAAATTAATCCTACGTGACAAAGAACCAGTTTATCCCTATATCAGAATTTACGGATTTTTAGGAATCAGGAGGACAGAATTCATTTGTAGATGGATTTTCTTCAAGGTAGGATTAAAAAAAATAATTTCACTAAGAGATTACAAAGTTTTTACAAAAAAAGAAAGGCTATAATTGTAAAGGTTTGCTGTAGTTCAATGTCCAAAGAATAAAGATCATATTTGTTATCATTTCCTGTCATCCTCTGTTGTCAACAGATTAACCAAATTAACAAGTAATTAACAAGTAAAATCAAAGGAAAAACTGAAAAATATTTGAATACTGAACAAAAAAATACTGATAATGTCTTCTGAAGTCTTTTGTCCTCCATTAAAATCTCAGATACACTCTGTGACTTCTGTCAGTTATTAAAACACAAGAGTTATCAGAAAAAGTGTCACATTATCAGTTTTACTGTACTGGTCTGCTGAGATAAAACAGGAGCACAGGTAACTTTCTCAAACCAGTTATGGCTTCAGAGATGATCGCCATCATCCACTCTGTTCTTAGCTAATTAAATTTTTCTGATCATTACTGTTTATCATTGGAACCTGACAGAAAGCTTTGAAATCATTAAGTGATTTCAAGCCTTTCCTTTTTCTTCAATTGGTTTTGTTTGTGGTCCTGGCAGTCACATGCTAACATTCATTTGAAACATTAAGGAAAATGATTCCTAAAGAAAGGAAAGATTTGCTGATCTACATAGCTATTAGACAATTTATGTATGAGCTTTGCTCCTGAGAATGCTGACGTCTTTTGGTGGAGACATTGTATACAGTATTAATGTTCTGAAACCATGGAATCTGAAGATGAACTGTGCCTGCCAGTGTGAGTATAGGAAAGATTTTCTGTCCTTTCACAGTCTCTGGTGGACTAAGTTATTTGTATTAGATCTTGGCAGAACATGTTGAAATATATCTCTAAATTGTGCATATCTGGAATAAAGTCTTCATTCTCAAAGAGAAGCAGTTTTTGTCAACTTAAGCATAAGAAATACGGATTTCTAAGCTTCTACTAAAAACATGTCACTGTTTCAAAGGTTTGTTTTTCTCATATAAATCCTTTTAAAAGGCTGTGTTGGGTAGTTACTGAAAGACAATAAATGCCTCCTTTCCTAGAATAATTGAATTAATTTTGAAACCTATTATGCTTTACCAAAGAATAGCAAGATTTGCTGAAAATACAATTGCAGACATATTTCAAAATGTAAATCAGAAGGAAGGTTTATTGGAAGATCACACCCATGCTGTAATGGTATAGGTCATCATTCACATATTATAATGATAAATATGAAACAAAAAGATGTGCAGTTGATTGTCTGTATCCTGCATGTGCCCTAAGAACTTTTCAAGATGCCATATGGAAAGAATCAGAATTTTCTAATATCTTTTCACAACATTTGGATGTACAAGGAAAATAGAAATGCTTCAGTACTCTGATAAGAGTAGAATTAATTATGAAAACAATGTTTCTTGTTTATTTCTGTTGCTGCTATACCTTATTGATTTAATGGAGGTATAGTTTCTTGTTATACAGTGTTATTATACAGTGTGAGAATAGCTGCTTCTATCTTGTTTGGTACTGTTGTTGCCATGCTGGATGCATTAGCTCATGATGGATGGCTCACTCACAGGAAAGCACTGGATACTTCTGTTATGTGCCCTTGCCTTACAAGACCTTCACACTGTGTTGCCACCAACAAGTCAGAGGTACAAATTGCTGAGCTGCTCATCTGTGACTCAGCATTCTGGGGGGGCTTTCTTTATTTCTGCACAGTACACAGAACCACCTGTGCAGATGTTTTGTATCATGATTTACTGTATTCAATTTTAACTCCTTATTCATTGCTCAGCAAATAATTCATTATATTTCTTCCTGAACTTTATAACAATCCTGTACAACCAGTGGCAAAATTCAGTGAAAAGGTCTTGCCAATCCAGCTTCTTTCTTTTTATTTTCCCCCATTTTTTTCTCTTCTTCCCAGAAGAACATAATGTTTCATATACCTATTTTAGCTGAAAAGATAATCAAGGGCACTGTCTTTAAATGAAATGCTGCAATTTGCTAATAATACAGGAATTTAGTGTGGCATTCTCTGAGTATTTAAAATGTATAGGGTTCTTTTTATTATTCTATATGTTATTTTGAGTATTTAATACCTTTTTAATATCTGTTTTAGAATTCATGATGTAAAGATACAAACAACTGACAGGAATGTTGTATTACATTGAACTCCTGTTAAGCAAAGTCACTTTCTGATGGAGGATTTAATCCTACATCTAATGTAGGATTAAATGATATACTAAAAATCCATGCTGACATCAAGGACTGAAAAGGGAATATGAAATTCAGAATGTGATCTGTAGTCAGTTTTATAATTTCATTAAATTCAAACAGAACACTTATATGTTAAGGACTGGATTGCATCAATCCAACCCATGTCCTGCTTAGCATCAATGTGAAATAACTTGGATGCAGGAAGAGTACTTTAGCTACAGTACCATGTCAAGATTTTACTTTTCATGTCATCATAACCAATTTTCTCACATGCAGGAAAAATATTTAGTTGAAGATACTTGCTTGACACTGTTGCTTGTTCAGATCTCAACCTGGAAATCAAGTTCATCCATTCATGGTAGTCACCACTTTATTTTCATGAGAACTGTCACATTTGTGAAGGAGGCACAATACTTTTTGTATCACTGAACTTGTTTGCAGATCTAAGGCAAAAGTGGGTTGCCCCTTAGATTGTGAAGGCACATGGGATACGTGCTTTAGGGAACCTAGTGCTCATTTGAAAGAGTTATGGGCATGCCAGTAATGCTATGTAGTCCTTAAAAGCTGAAATAGCACCTACAGAGCTTAAAAGAAAATTGCTGCACTGAACTCAAAATGATTACTAAAGGCAGCAGGTATTTCAATCTCTGCCTTATAATGGAGAGTTAGAAAAACAGTGAAGCTGCATGATTTGGCTACAGTCACTCAGCAGGTCACAGTGATGTAATAAAGTGCAATTGGCAAAGCAGCAGGTGAGGGTAGGAAGCTGCATCAGGAGATGAAACACAGGATGCGTTCTGAGCTGGGATTTGTTTTGAGAACTGAACTCCCTTGCCCACGGTGCAGTTGTGCTGTCATCACTTGGTGCCTGCTGAACTTTACCAGGCAATTGGATGAAGCCACAGCAGAATGTGTGTGTATAGGGACCCTGCCTACATGTACCAGGTCTGCACTGAAGCCTGTTATTATTATCTTCACCAATTTCCTTTATAACCCTGTTTTTCTATAGCTGCATCACCTGTTGCCATGGTAAGTTTCTCATGCTGTATATCTTTGATGAGCAAGAAGGACGTCTTGAAACTGATAAGGGCTTGAGACACCTGCTAATACCCAATGTCCTCCTCAAAGAACTGAGCACAGTTGGATTGGACCCTAAAAACCTACATATTCTTAAACTTTATAGTACTGACAGTTCTAGAAATAAGTTTTATTTTATACCAATTTAGGGATCATTTTAGATTCAGAGTAGTTCATTTGGGTTTTTCTACTTTGGAGTCTGCTTAGCTAAAGTAATGGAAATAAGGCACCTGATTTTGTAATACCAAAAATAACCCTAAGAATATCTTTAAGGATCTAGAAAGCAGATAGTTTATTGGTGTAATAACACTTTATACCAGGTTCTTCATCTGGACTTACTTCAATGAATCATTCTCATTCATAGCTCCCACAGATAAAATACAGAACAAGCTATGAAGTATAATTTGCCATGCCTCCATTTCTCTTGTTTTTCTTGTAAATACACTTTTGGCAGAGCTAGCCATATTATCTACCATTAAGATATTCTGTAAATGCAACTGTGTCCTCTCCAAGGTGGATTTTCAAGATGGTAAATTTTCCAAGATAGGTATCTGCTCAACCTAAGGATTTTGGTCAAAATGCTAAACAGCTCAGAAAAATAATAAATCTTTTTTTCTGTCAGATCCAGAAAAAGATATTTGGGGTGCATGGTGAAGGGGTCAGGAGAAATATGTAGAACAGGCAAAAGCTCTGTCTGTATTAGCAAATTAGACAACCAGAATGATCCTATCTCAGATTTATTTTCCCAGTGCTTGTCTTTTTAATTGCAGTCTTGCCCAATGTACAAATTGATGTTACAAGTTGATGATACATTGTGGAAATGTATTAAGGGTTGTGTGCCCAAACAGGCTCTTAGCCACAGAACCACTGGTGGACATTCCCAGTGATTTGGAGGTTGTTGAATGGAAAACAGCTGAGTTTGGCTAAAACAGAGGAATGGATTATATTGTCCCTCAGCATGTCTATCAGCAGTTTGGTGTGAGGGTAAACAAATTGCTCAATGTAGAAGCCTGCTAATAGTGTAGTTTTTGTTGTCTTGAGGTCTTACAAAGACTTTTTGGATCTGATTTTCATCAGAGTTACAAGTGTTATCATCAGCTGTGCCTGACTGTGTAAGATGCTGGTTAAGGTTAGGTGCAAGCCTTGGCTTTCCCAGCAGTGTAATAGTGTTGAATGTTTCATTTTGACTCAGGAATATAATAAACAATTAGTTACACTTATGAAGTACTATTACCACAAATGACACAGAAAGCCAACTGCGAAAATCATAATTTTGTCAAGAAAAATTAAAGTTTTGAATGCAGTTCAGACAATTAATAAAGGGAAAAAACACATTGAATAATGAGAATAAACGAAATATTGAATAGCTGTTCTTTCAATGACCTTTCTTAAGAATGTAATCAAGCAGAATTAAAAAGAAACGCAGTCATTTTAAACTCAATGCTTGAAACAAAAAAAAAAAGAACCAGCAATCTAACAAAGTTTGACTCAGATACTGACTACATCAAATGTATACATGACAAGAGCTGGATTTGCGTTTCACCGACCTATAACTGATATTTAACTAACTTCACAGTGCTTGACTTTCTTTAACTATTTATTTTGCAAGCCTGATGTTTATAGCCACCTAATAGTTTTCATCAAAGAAAAATGTTTCCAAGTTTATGGAAAGGTTTACACAATTTGCAAATTGAGGTTTCCTGTAGCATAAACTTCATTGGGATAGAAGGAATTCCCCTGAGTGACCCAAAAATTATTTTCTGATTCTTTCCAGGAAATCTGTTGGTTTTGCAGAATATCACAGGACGTCCACAAAGTTGTTGTTTGCCAGCTCATTAACCTTGGTAGAAGCTGTAAAATATGTCTATATTCCCCTACTCCACTGATCAGGATTTTTTTCTTCCATGTGAAATTACCTTGGTGTAACATTTGGGGAAATACAGAGCATTCATCACCTAGGTTCAAATAACTACTTTTGCTGCTATGGGTACCTAGAGTACCTGCACATTCAGTGGAGTAGATCTTTGCTTACAGAAAATAATTCAGATTACCTAAGCCAGATGCTCTAACACACTCTCTGGATGTTGGCTGCCTGAAGAGAGAAACTAATGTGTTTTAAAAAATGCCTTCCTCTCCAGCCTAAATCTTTAAATTCTCTCACAATTCATTTATTTTAATAAGAACTTATTTTAATTAGTCTTTCATAGGCCTGATTTTGTTAATATTATCAAGAAATGAAACACAACTGCAAATGAACTTGTTTTTACAAGTTCCCATTCTCATCCATACCAGTACTCAGAATTAATTTACTCTGGAAGAATATAATTACTCTGCTTTAATATCTGCATAATGAGTGTTGATGTTCATAAAATTCACCCCCAAAAGCTCCTTTTTTATTGCATTGCCAAAAGCACACTCATGCTACTGTGCATGGACTATGAGTCTTCATCTCAAGTAGATGATTGCACATACAGAAAAGGTATTGAGGCAGCACCTGATAAATTTGTAGCAGTATAAAAATTAAGAATTTAGATGAGAAATCTAAAAAATATGAAAAATAAAAGCAAAACCCAAACCTAGAAATAAATACCAGTGTATAGTTTGCACCTTTGCCTCTTTTTTGCTCTGTTGCTCACACTCATCATTTTAGAGACCCTAAGCAGGTGGTCACATGCACTCCCATTCTACATGCACTTTGCAGGGAGCAGGAATGTGTTAGAACTGTATAGCAAATTCTATCATGTTTTGTAACTGCATTATCTCATAGCATGCAGAATTTGGAAGGTAATGTCTTCCAAGAGTTTTGTGTCATCAGAACTATAACCCTGTGTCACGAAGATGTTATGTGAAGCTACTTAGGTCATTTAAGCAAAAATATTAATGTGACAACTAATTTTATGTTCTTTTCTGAATATGTCTGCCCAACTTTATCTTGATTTTCAGATTTTTGGAGCCTTAGGGAAGTACTGTACCTTTTGAATGGTGTTCAGGGAACTGAGAGTGCTCAACATCATTTGCAATAAATCACTTGCTTCCGAAGGACAGCCTCAGGTTGGGACTCTCCACAGCCCTGAGTTCTGGACCTACCATTACCACCCTCTCTAGGATATGCTACCACTCAGACTTACAGTGATCTTCCAGTCTGTCAGGTGAGCTGTAGTATTTTTCTATATGGTTTTAGTTCATGTAAAATGTGAGATAATTAGGTCACATCAGTCTGCAAAAAATAGGATTATTTGAAACTACTTTACATTTTGTTTGCCATTGTTAAAGAGCTTATACCGAAATGCCTGTGGTGCTTGTTACTTTGAGACAGGACAGTTTGATTATGTATTTAAATTCTTACTCTTTTTCTGTCATAAAGAAATACAACAGTTAATCATCTTCTCACAGAAGCAACACAATAATAAATAAACTGTATTTTTGCGGTATGTTGAGCACTGAAAATATTTGAAGAAATCGTCTCCCCTTGGGATAAGTCAGTCCTTTGAGACAGTATTTGAAAACCAAATTTTGCAGATTCTGGGGTGGTTTTTTTTGCTCTGTTTTCCACTTGTTCATCTCTGAAAATATTGGTATCTTCTTTGAGCTGCTGTGAATATTCACTTATTAATGTTTATATTGTTCAGTTACTGTAGCATTTTTGCTACAAACTATGACAATGAAAATCTGTTAGAAAGCAAATAAAATTCTCATTTGGATGAGAAAGAGAAAACAAAAAAGGGTCATGCCATTAGAGTTTAAGACAGATACAAGTATTTAATTCAATCTTATATCCAGAATGAGTTAGTTCTTTTGGAGAAAAGGGTAGTTTGATTAGGAGTCCTGTAGTTAAAGGCTATGTTCTCTTGTATATGCTAAAGAACGTTATATAATTATAATGGAAATTATAAATCTAACATTTCCTAAATCCTTCAAGCTAAATACTGAGTTGTATTTTTCTGTAATAAGCTTATATACATCCATGTGTCATAGAAAAGTACAGTTATTGCATTTAGTTATTAGTAAATAGTTTGTTTCTTCAGCAAAGACCATGCGAAACAAAAGACCATTGTCACTTGCTGTTGGTATCTAGTGCATCCAGAAGGATTCCGCTCACAAAAGCAGCATCAATAGCTGATGTAGAGTCCTGCTGTAGCTGGACTCCTCTTCATTTCCTAGAGCCTGGTGCAAGCACAGTCCTTGCCTTGTTTCTCCTGATCGAACACCAGAAACGGACCTGAAGTTTTCCCTGAGGAACAGCATGAAGTCCTCATATGGGACCTCATTCCCTGTCACCATGTGTTAAAAAAGGGGTGGCACTTTTCTGCCCACACTAAAAACCAGAGTTCTGCTCTTGCAAATGGTGATAAAAATTTAAAATTTAAACTATGCCCTGGTTCAGACATGGATTTTTTTGCTGCAGAGAAAGAGCTAAAAGACTGTGGCCAGAAGCTACTCTAACACAGCTCTAGATTTGAGAAAAAACTCCATGGATTTTTCAAGATTCTTTCTCCTGGCTAGAGCTGGAAATAAACCCTAGGTGACAGTATTCACACTCCAGTTTTATGTAGGCTGTGAGTGAGATAAAGAAATGGGTGAAAATATGCAGCTTTCTTAAGGGTTTACTTAGATTATATTTAAGTGTGTTAACACTCTAAATAGTAATCTAAGGCTCCTAGAAATATTTTTTATTTATTATTATTTTTGCTTTGCATATAGCAAATGGAAGGAGAAGGGGGAAACTGTACTACATCACAGAATACTATTCATCAGAACCAAAATACCTTTACTTAGAGGCCAAACTCTTAACCATTATACCACATTTCCTGAAATGGCTTCAAGGGGGACTCAGAAGTAGGTGATCATGATTGCCTAAAGAAAATGACCTAGTATTCTTGGAAACTTGAGAATAGTCATTCCTTTACCTGCAGTAGTAACTGCAGTTTTTAATGGGTGATAAAATATTTCAGAAGACTGGAAGACTCTACTTATATTTCTAGAAGATTAACAAAAGTCTCTAGAGGAAGAAAGGAGAAGTTAGATTTTTTCTTCATTCTGAGCGATGTAGAACTTTGTAGCAAAATACCAAAGTTCATCTAATTCCATTACTTCCTTGCATTTTCTGATTTTTTTGTTTTCCAGCTGCATATATATGTGTGCATATATATATGCATATACATTATATATACTTTTCAGTTATGTGTCAAAAACCCCAAATGAGATGAAATATACTCTACTGTTTAGAAGATGTTCTTAAATGTCTAGTGTAGACTATGTAGCTGTCTTTCAGGTTACTCAGATCAGGCAAAATTCAAAACATTTAAGGAACAAAGTTTTAAATTTGTGGGTGTTGCTTTCATTAAAAGCTACAGATTGTGTATATCAAGTCGTATCGTTAATTAAATTGTGCAGCGCTAAGAACAAGGCATGAGGCATATGCTACTCCTTGGAATTTCAGACAGGCCTGCTCTGTGCCCAATGCTCTGTTGTCAAGAAGTTGAAAACTGGGTGTAGAGAAGCCCATCCCAATGCACAAGAGCTTTGCTGTGAGCAGACCATTCAAGGCTTCACTTTGGACCTTCCTGTGCACCTCATTCACCTTGTGGAATTGGCCTGTGGAATTTCCCAGAAGTGAATTTTCTGTACTTCTGTAACTTCTGCTAATTCTTTGCTTTGGTGGCTTTGTTTTAAATTGGCTGTTAGTAAAGAAATAGGATTTACTTAGGAGAAGGCACTTCCATTGGTAACTCTGAACATTTTTAAAAGAGAGATTAGACACTTCTCTCTGTATTTGAGCACTTTCATTTTTAGAAGTACTGACAGCCTGCAGCTTTCTCTAGTCTCTAGTTCAGGTTCTCAAAAACCAGGAGTCATGGCTTGCATAAAGGATGTAAATATCCTGACCCAAAACAGCTTTTTTGTACTCCTTGTCTCGCATCTTTATACAGATACTTGAAATTAATATGTTACAGAATTTTGAGACAGCGAGCTAGTACTAATGAAAGCTCAAGAAGTACTGAAAATGTATATACCACACAAATGTTTTATTAGCTGGAATTATAGCTGAAGTGAGCCTCCTTTATTTTTCTAAAAGCGTCCCTAATGGCTGTGATATGTTGCTATAGTCATGCACTAAAATGATGGCCTACAAAACAGGTAAGTAAATGAGGAGGTGAATTGTATAAGTATATGCATTTTTCTCAAGATAGGTAGAATTAAATGTTGGAAAATACTCAGCCTAAGCTAATAGACATAAGACACTACGGACCATACCAGCAATAATGAAAGCTCTCAGTGACTCCCAGTCCTTACTGGTGAGTTCTGTAGGTATATATGTAGTCCCTCTGCAGCATCTAAATTTGGGTGTCTAATCTCTCCTTATAACACTGATACAGTTAGCTAGGGCTGAATCTAGCCTTTAGGCTGTGTCCTGAACTCTCTTTTCTCTCAAAGTCAAATATTATTTTTAGCTTTTATTGACCTGACTATCTGACTCCACTCAGCATTTGTTTCTGGTCAAATGCACTGCTCCCCATCTAGGTCTGAACTGACTTACCAAAGAAGTTGTGTTCTTCAGGCATGAAATGGGTTTTTATTACTGAGGTCCACAGTGCAGATCATTGGAAGTTATGTAATAATATGAAAGGACATATAATTGAAAGGCTGTCAGAAGATAAAAGGGTATCAACTTCCCAGAGCATTCACATTGCAACTCCTGAAGCTGGCTGACATTGAAAGAGTGATTCACTGTTCAGTGCTGGCCCCTCTGGTAGCAGCTCTGCTCCTCCTCACTGCTGCCTGTTGAAATATCACAGTCTGCAGCATGGAATTTAATACAGGAGTTTTCCATTAAAGACATTAGCTGCTGCATTTCTCAGTTACTTCTGGCTCAACTCACCTGCTGGGGACACAGTACCTTGTCCTTGAATAGGCAGGACTGCCTTCATTCTACTCTTCCCACTGGAGCAGCGAGAAGTAGAGTGTGAGTATGTACTGAGCAATGCACAACAAGTGAGTAACTGCAATACAGGCATACATTATTCTTGGATTTGTTTTAAATGTCAAGCAATAATACGTAGGAAGTAAAAGTAAGTCTTTAACTATCCTGACATTCTCCTAAATGTAAAAAACCATAAGAGGTGCCTGTATTTACTACAAATAATAAAACTGGAGCGTTACGCTAATCAAATTCAAATCAGTTCAACTGCATAATTTTCAGTGAATAGGTGCTTATAAAACACAGAATGAACTCCAGAAGGGAAGGTTCATTGCTTCCTAATCAAAAGCAGTCAGCTTTAAACACCAGCCAGTCAGGTGATAGGTTTGTCATTTCTCAGCTCTGCTCTTGGAGGGAATTTGCCAAGAAGGCTTGACAGCCTTTAAACTTCACAGAGCATTTTTTGCCTGTTTTTGAACATCATGTTGAGCTACAGAAAACTCCTGGGAGACTGGGAGGAGAGGCAGAATAACAGCAGTTCTATTAAAATATATTTGCTGCAATGAATGTCAAGCAGATTTTATGGTGCAAAAAAACAATTCCTGAAAAGAAATTTTGACGCCCCCCTCAGGTCTGATTCTTTCTTGTCTAATGGTGTCCAGCTACTTTGGGGACTGAGGAGTGTCAGTGATTAATTGTCTGGGTGTCAAAGAAATAAAGGCTCATAATGCATCATTAAAAGCTAGAAATCAGGGTGTCTGAACTATCATGGGAAGCTTAAAATTAATATATTACCTCTATGTACAATTAACAGTCCAAGTCAGAAATCATTTGCTTTTATAATTTAGAACAATGGCAGCTCTCCAGTGAAAACGTATTTACAGTAGTTTTACAATGCTTTCTAGAGGCTTAGTACAAAAGGGAGAGACAAAAATTAATATGCAGCAAGGCAGTTAAAGAGAAACCTGTCTTTGAACTGTTCTTTCATTTTAATCAGCATGAGCTCTGCTAAGTAGGGAAAAGAATTATGAGTAGGAGGCTAGCATCTAGGTTACTGAGGGCAAATCACTCTCAGGGGAATAAGTTTGCAATCTGAGCAACAGTCTCAGCTGTGCATGACTTGGGATGAACAAGTCTTCTCTGTTTTAACCCAGCATCAACATCAATTGCAAGGTGGCCAACCTCAACCAAATTCCCCAACATGAAGGTCTGTTCTCCCCTCCAATGGCAATTGTAACACTGTGCTAGAAGAATTTTTCACTGTCTTTTATTTCTATTTTCCAATGTCTTTCTAATGTCATTCTAGTGTTTTCTATTTCACATCCTCAGCTTTGGGACCTCATACATGTTTTAGTAATTTTTGGTATTGGTTTGAGTTCCATTAAGCTTCTTAAATTCTTAAATAGCTTCTTGGAGGGATTTTGTTGGATTTTTTTTCCTGTAGCTTAGGTTATAAAAGTAGCACCATAAACATTAATTGAAGAGCCATTAAGCAGTAGGGCTGTTTGTTTTGGGTTGATAGAGGACATAAAACTTCATACCCTGTGGTGGAAAACAATTAGATCTGATGATGAACATGCTATTAAATATACCATTACCAGACTTCTATCAGTTTAACTTTAGAAAATAACAACCAGCTGTAGTCAAAGCATACACAAAGGATAGAAAGTCATATTTTAATTGTCATGTCATAGCCTGTTATAAATATTGTCATTTTTAATGTTTTATGCTAATGACAGTGACTAATAGTAGTCATTACCTCTGTTCATTTTCATAAAAATTTCCTCTAGAGAATATGATCACAGCTAGAGTGCTGTTTAAAATTAATTTTTTTTTTTTCTAAAATAGGTAACATAAAAATATTTAAATACCGACAGGTTTGTTGACTATTTAATTTTGTAATAGCATGTGTTCGACAACTCAAGCTTTTGTTGATTGTGCCATAAGTTGAACAGATATCCCTTTCAGAAACATTTTTGGCATGCGAGCATATGTCATGTCTCTGGTCTCTGAACAGTGGAAGAAAAGGTGAATCTTACAGAAGCCATAAAAAAAGTCTGATGCTACCCCTGTAGAGGATTAATATTAAGAACATTGAATTTTCTCATCCATTTCTTATTTCAGTTATGAATTCTGCTTACTTGACAGGTACAGAGTACTTCATTATGTGCACGAACAGAAATGCTTAAATGGATGAAGCAGCTATTTACGTCTGATAGGAGCTAAGTGGGACATTAAATTAATGCCAAACAAGTGAGTGCTCATTTTAGTTTTGTTATAAATGGCTGCAGCACAGCAGTAATGTGTTGACTCTTATGTGCTGACAAGTTCTATATTTCTTACAAACTTCCCTTAGAGCTCGTGGTAGAAAGACAAATTCACACTCTGCATGATGAAATTAGCAGCAGATGCATTAATAATTGAATAAGGATCTCTGGAGACACACCACAGCTCAGAAAGAGAGTTGTTGACTGGCTGGTTTAAGCTTCTGTTCTTATATATATGCACTTACATAAGCCATGAGTTAAGAGCTGCTGCCTGTATGTAGCCTTTGATATCAAATCCACTTCCTGCTCTTAGAAGACTTTGCATAGTTACATTTGACAGGTCAATGAGCAGATTGACAACCATTAATCTGGGCAGAGCGTGGCTTTGCTCGTTCCCCCTTCTCTCTGAGTGTTCTTAAACTTCAAGGCAAACTGAATGCAGTTTCTTTAGAAATCCTCTCCAGACAATGAGTGGGATATGAGTTACTGGAAGACTTTCACTGTATGCCAGACCGTCATTTCTCTAGGATTGAAAGTTTCCTGAAGTGCAAATCTCATCTTCTCTCACAGAAGGATTAGGATACTGCCATCTTCCTTTCCAGCAAACATGATGTTTTTTGTTCCACATGCCCAGGTTTGAGAGGGAAGGAATTTCACAGAATCACAGAGACCACAGTGAATCACCTGATCCCACTTCCCTTCTCATGAAAGTCCATCCTAGAGCACATTGCACAGGCTTGTGTCCAGACAATTCTTTAATATCTCTGGTAAGGGAGGCTCCACAACCTCTCTGGACAATCTATTCCAGTGCTGAGTCACTGCAAAGTGTTTAAAGATTTAAAAGATTAAAGAAGTTCTTCCTCATACTCAGGTGGAATTTCTTGTGGGTCAGTTTCTGCCCATTGTGTCTTGTCCTATTGCTCGGTGCCGCTGAGCACAGCCTGGAAACCTCTTCTTGACACCCATCCTTTAGATACTCATACACATTGATGAGTTCCCCTCTCAGTCACCTCTTCTCGAGGCTCAAATGGCCCAGCTCCCTCAGCCTATCCTTGTAAGAGAGATGCTCCAATCCCTTAATCATCTTTGTTCCCCTCCACTGGACCCACTCCAGCAGCTCCGTGTCTCTACTGTATGAAGAGCCCAGAACTGGACACAGCACTCCAGATGTGCCTCACCAGGGCTGAGCAGAGGGACAGGATCCCCTCCCTCAGCCTGCTGGCAATGCTTTTCCTGACATACCCCAAGACACCATCGGCCTTATGGGCCACAAAGGTACACTGCCAGCTCAATTTGTGTCTTTTGGACAATAACAAAGAAAGCAAGAGGATTGCCAGAAAAATAAGTCTGCTTTTTAAAGATACCACCAAGTCTTTGATGTAATTTTTAATAGTTACTTTGCAATCACACCAAATAATATTATGCTCAGAGGATATAGACAAAATAGTGTGATATTTCATCCACAGCAATACTACTGGAGCAAATACTTCTGGGTTTAAAATCAGAACTTTATTGCACTATTGCCAAGAGAGTGATAGTAATTTGAATAGTCTAAAAATTTGTTCCAGTTTGAAGAAAGCCAAGATTTAGCACAGTGTTAGTAGATTAACTCCACAGAGCTCTCCTAACTGTGCATGCAAACTTCAGTCGCAAGTTTTGAGCACAGGTTGACTTCTGTGTTTTGCTTTCCTCCAGATTATTTTATAAATCTCAGGATCTGTAAGAAAAACTTACCTTCAAAATACCTATCAGTGTATTTTCTGGAGTTTTATCAGCTAAAGAAATGCTAATTCTAATCCTAGCTTTTAAGTATATTAAATTATAATATATAAAAATATATATTTTAATAATAAACGTATTGCAATATTTTGCATAAGCTACAATATTATTTAATAAAGTCTTTAAAGCAATACTCAATATTCAACTGCCTTTAAAACAACACTTCAATTCCTCTTATTTAGATATGTAGTTCTTTTTATTCAATAATAGTGCATGTGTTATTTGTTCAGTAAGTGTTTGGTATGAATCTCATCATAATGGAAATATGGGATTTGAGATCTTTTTAGCATGAGAAACACTTAAACAGTTTCTGTTGTCACTTGAAATAAGAGTTAAGTCCCAGAGATTTATATTTGTATAACGAATTATTGTCTCATCTAAACCACAGAATCAGTAGGTTGGAAGAGACTTTCAAGATCATCAAGTCCAACCCATGCCCCAACACCTCAACTAAACCATGGCACCGAGTGCCACATCTGGATACACTGAAACACTCCACAAGTGGCTCAGCTGAGGAAAGAACAGTACATATTTTGCTTTGTGATATTGAACCACAGTGCAGATATTAAGAGATCAGAGACAATCAGGTGAAGGAGTAAGCATGCCAAAATAATACCCTGGTTTCAGCATCACGTCTACTTTTGGAGTGTTTAAAACAAAGATGTGAAAATTTTATTTACATAAACATTTTTAGTCAATGGAGCTACCATTTCAGAATTAGTGTTTTTCATTTGATTCACACATGTATAATACATTCCACTGCTGTTTTAAAAAAAGTAACCTTACCATCATCTGAGTTTTTAAGGAAAAGACTAAGGACTCAAACAAGGTCATGAAATGCTAGCTGAGAGGAATATACATGAGTTGCATAGACCAAAGAGGAATAAAGAGACTGCATTGATGGGGGCAGAGGGAGAGAGATCACGAATCATTAACTATGGCTTTATGCTTCACGTCTCTCTACAGTGGGTTTAACCCTATTAACTGATTTCCATTCATTCTGTCATTTCCATGGAATAAGATCCTAAGTCTTCTCCAGGTGAGAAATGAATACTATGCAATCCAATAACTTTTGTACCTATTGTTAGCATACATAAGGCACATCAGTGGCAACAATGTTTATTCTTAACATGTGAAGTAATCACCAAATTTCACAACTCTGGCAGTGTTCACTCCTGTAAAAGTGATGAGATATTTCTAAAGCCTTCTAGTGAGTGAATAAACCAATGGGTTTTATCCATGTTTTGCAGGTCACTGGACGTTCAAAACAGCAAAGCAAATTAAAAGAACCACTTTCCTTTTTCTATCACAGTAATTTTGCACTTGAGTATATGAGCATTTGCTAATATAAAAGCTATTGGGGAAGATATGAAGGGAACTTCTAACACTGCCTTATAAGGTAGAAAATAAATGTTGCATTTCAAATCCAGCTCTCCTTGAAATTTATTTCATTTTAAAAGGCATCTTCAGCACCAGATTTTTGTCTCTGGAGACTTAAAATCAAACAAATCCACTTAAATTGAAAACAGAGTTTTCTAATTATCATGCTGTAACCTCAGCCTGAAGATCAAGTAGCTACATTTTGATTTATGTCTCATCACTACTATTGATATTTCTTCAGGCCATAAAATTTTTATCCCTTGCCCTTCTACTCTTCATGGTCTTCCTCAGTTGTTCCCTTCTGTTATTGTTGCTGTTGTTATTATTATCATTATTATTACTATGTTTCCTTGAATATTTTTCCAGATATTGTTTAGGTGCCTCCTTTTTTGGGAATAAGTTAGCAAGTCTGTTAGTACTCCGTGCACCTATTTTTACTTCTCTACAAATTTCCCAAAAGAATAAATATTTCCTTAGACTCAAGGAGAAGCAAATGGATCCTCTTAGTCACTAGGTAAATGCACGAAGAAAGTTAGGCTAGGATCTCAAGATGGAAGTTGGAAACAAAGCAAGATGGAATACTTTTGTTCTCTGAAAAATAAAAAGCTGTGTGTCTTGGAGGCTGCCTAGCAGGGATAACTGAAATTTAGTCAAGGAACAAGGATATTGTGCTTACCCTGCAGTGCTTGCATAGAAATTACCCATAAAGATCCAAAGAGTACAGGGTGCTTCAAAATAGGTGAGAACGCAGATTTAAAGGCATGACTTGGAGCAGATCCTGAAAACTCCTGTGCCCAGACATGAGCAGAAAGCTGGATGTTAGCACAAGAAGTTTCCTTGCCAGGGCAACAGATTTTACACTCTCTATAGCTTTAACAGCAAACTTACATGAAGTTGAAGCCTTAAAGTTGAACCCAGATTTTGGCTTATTTGTTTCCTTTTAAGCAGTAGTTAAGAAAAGACTGACAATGCCTGTATCATTTTCCATAGTATTGAAACAGGCAACAAATTATCAATGTTAATATAAATAAGAAATAACACAGGTTGGAATCATACTCTTCTATGGGTTAAAAACTAAAATGATCAGCATGAAGCACCCTCATCTCTCAGTAAATGGAGCACAGATAAAGGCTGCATGTGTTGGCTCCAGGCTCCGTAATCATCTTCCACTTGAGCATGGGGGGTTGGTGAAATAAGCAGTTACACTGATAAACAGAGGACCTCTCTCAGATTGGGCTATGGACCTAGAAAGAGGTGGCCTGGTGGATAACCAGTGCCAAATCTAAGCTGAGGTTACAAACATAGTGATAAGTTACCCAAGAGGAAGAACTGCCAACAGAGGAAGTTCATCCCCCAGTCTCAGAAATCCAATGTCTAATTTTTGTCTCAAAGGGGAAGAATTTACAACTTGTTTGGGGTTTTTTTTAATAAGATATCACGCTCTAGAATTTTTCTCTGTGTTAAATATACAGAGCAGAATTCAACATTAGGATTCCCCTAGAAGACTAAAGTGCTGTTTGCCATGTTCACTCTTACTGAGGGATTATGGAGTCATGTTTTCACCAGAATTATGGATGTTCACATTCCATGTAAACACATATTTATGAAATGTTTTGAAGCATTTCAGTTCAGTGCTTGCTAGGAATTGGGCATAGTGATTTGTTCAAGCTCATTTGGCATTTTTTTTCAAAAAGTTGGTTTCTCTGAGTTTTTCTGCTCTTGCTTGTTTCTAAATTCAATTAATAACAAAATTTTCATCTATGGGGACCACTGGCAATTTAGCCACTAGAATTTTCAAGTATTTTAGGTGCAGATTTAAGCAGACTATTGGGCTATAAATCAATCTAATATTGTAATTGCCCTTCACATTCAGCTGTTTATTGTTTCTTGGATATCAGTTACACATCAAGCAGATGTTTATTTTAGATGGACACAATGGCTTCTGGATATTTTCTATTAATCCAATGAATTTAAAAGCAAGGAATAAAAAATTAGTATCCAGAGTTCTGAAGTACATCTTTCTGCATTTTGTCAAAATGCATGTTGCATATTGGTGTATTTCTCGGTGGCCCATTTTAACATAATCTCTGAGATGTCTTGTCTTTTCAGTTCTATCCTACTTACATATTTATGGACTTCCTATTTTGACATCTCACTTTGAGTCATAATCTTATATTCTAATTAAAGTATATTCAGCATCAATCTTTATATGAATACCAGGTGGTGGAATATTAGCACTTTATTATGGCTTTCCAATTATTCCCATTGCTTTTTATCATAATCTCATCCAGACTTTTTAACTTCTTCCAACTGAGCCTGGTCCAAAGAGATACTTAAGATATGAGAATATTGACACAGAGTGCAAGATTTTTTGTAATGACTGGTTGTTTTATTGGTAGGTGAATGGAAAATATTTTGAATATTTGGGTATTCACTCTGAGTTTGTCTGTGAAATCAGGAAGAATTATCTCTGCAGAGAACCTCACAAGAGGGTGCAAGGACTGTGAGCCTTTTGCAGGCTCTTCTAATGCATTATATAATGACAACACTGAAAAAATTATCCTGAATTAAATACAAAAATGTAATCTATGTTCTCTGTGTTTTCTGTGTATCTGCTGTTCTTGTGCTCCAGATCTCTTTCTCAGAATTCCTACTTGCCCTATGTCCCAGAAATATTTTCTGTAATATTGTATTATGTTTAGCATTACCATAAATATACTTCTGAGTAAAACCCACTTATTTTGTAAATATTTATGAATTGTTGAAAATCATTCAGCTCATCCCAGTATCTGTGGATTCAGCTGGAAGAATGAGGTAAGCATAACATTACAGTGGTAAATAATTCACTTAAGGAATACAATGTATATGCTTCAGAGGTACAGGTACCTCAGTAGAATCCTGCATGTTTCTGTCCTTTCAACAAAAGGGGCAGGTATTTCCATCACATGGAAATTGGTTGGCACAACTAGTTCTCTGTGAGAATTAGAAAAAGGGACAGCATAACTGATTTTGTCAAGGGCAAAAGGAGAGTGAAGGGCAGTACAACAAACATATATTTTTATATATATATATATATATGCATATAATTTAAAATATTTGAATGATCCTTATCCTAGCAAAGGACGGTTAAGAGTGATAAATGTAATAACTGTGAAAAATAAACATGAGAACTCATTTAAGCTTTTTACTAAAACCGCAAAAGTTTGACTTACCATAAGCTATAAAATATGTCATTAAATCATTAGCCTTTACAAATTGCCTGTTGTGGTTTCTGAGATACTTCTTTCTCTCCCAGTACTCTGGTTACTTGTGTCCAACTCCAGGAAGTGATACCTGTAAGCAAGTTCCAATGTCAGACAGACAAAGAAAGTAAAATATAAAGTCATATTGTACGGCAGTGAGAAATCCTGTTCACCTCAGCAGGTCTCATCATAGGTGCATAGGTGGTAAGATCTGTCTCTAAAATGCTGCTGTGCTAAATATGAGGTACAGCAGACATTTAATAAATGGGTTACATCAAGTCTGTTCAAAGATGTTCTGTAGAGTATAGTCTATGTAGCAATAAAAATCTCCACAATTTTTATTAATTCCATTAAAGTGGCACGCTACCTCCAAATATTTATAGAGATCAAGCAGACTCACTTCAGGACAAGTCCTTCATACATACCAGAGGGACCTTTCCTGAAATGTAAACAGTTGGCATCTGCTGAACTGTAATCCCTAAATCAGAAACACAAATGTTTGGATTAACAAAAAATGGAAAGCCTCATTCTTTATTGTTGACCTCCCAGTACATATTTTTTCACTTTCAGTGTTGTGTGCATGACCAGCATTCTTTATTCAGGACTGGAAATGCAGTGAATTTCTAGCATAGTCACCACAAAGGACAGTAGTGATAACATTCAAGCAAGCACAAACCCTCAGTGATGCTCACTGACTTCAGAAGATTTGAAATCAAGCCATCAGTTCAATGGTGCACACGTGATTCAGTATGAAGCAACTGAGATTTGACACCCTTAAGAATCAGATAAATAAAAGGATATTTATTTTACCCCTTTTAAAGAGTATATTCATCTGAGAAGGGAGGAACTTGAGGAAATATAAAATACAAGCTTGTGAGTACCATCATTGAAATCCATTTGGTTTTATACACAGAGAGTTTTAGCATCCCACTGCACCAGGGACTGTATTCAATAACTCTTAAATGAAAACATTTAACAGACCTGGAATTGCTGTCTGTTATATGTACATGCATATATGTGTAATATATATGTAATACAGAATGAATATCCCATTGTACAAACTAAAGCTATAATAATGAGCAAACTGCTTTAATTGGAATGCTGAGGGAATGAAATTTGAATTTTTTTTCCAAAGTAATTTATTTTTTAATATGTTTGAAATGGTGGTGTCTTTTCCTTGAAGAGATTAAATACACAGCGATTGAAAAGCAGTGAAAAGTTGATGAATGAGAATGAAGTTCTAGGTGTTGGTGCTGAGAGCCAGGGGCAAAGCAGTGATCTTGGAATGTCTGCCTTTTCTGGTTTGTGCTGTGGCTTTAGGCTTTATGGATCCCAGTAGGACGAGCCATGATCAAGCTGAGGTTTCATGGATTTCAGTCTTTTCCCAAGCCACACTCCAGCCACTGCTTCCAGCCTTATAGCAGTCTCCAAAAGTTGGTGGAGCTTTTGCAGGTCCATAGCACGAGGTGAAAGATCTCAGTGCTCCAGGCCAGCCAACCTGGTGAGGGGCTTCTCTGCAGCTCTGCTGCTCAGGGGAGTGGATTGGTATCTGCTCGTTGGAGCTGGCAGTGCCATCTCTGAACCAGCTCCTCTTTGGAGCTTGAGGCACTCACCAGCTGTTGCCTTTGGCAAGGTGACAGGGAAGCAGTCACATTTCCTCTGAATTCTGCCTCGCTTTACACACACTTGTGACAGGTACTTAGTGTACACTCATTTTTTTCCTTTTGGATTTCACAAATCTATTTGGGAAGTAAATTTTAAGTAAGTTTAAAAGAAGACTGGAATTGTCTACATTAAAAAAGTTTGATGCCTTGAAACTGCTACAAAACAATAAAAAATAAAATCCATAAAATACCCCTAAGTACAATTTTAATTGTTTCAATAAGTTCTTTCAAGTTGCATTTCCATGTTATTAATTTCTGGACAGTAGACTTCATTATACTGTGTAAGAAAAGGGGAAGGCTTTCAAATAAGGTTGCATATTGAATTTTAGGTCTGTGCCTTAGAATTTTCATATGACTTCAAAATTATCAAAATAATTACTTCTTGTCTATGCAAACATGAAGGGTTTGTCTTCATTCCCACTCTGACATAACAAATCCAAAATTCTTGGCAGTATAAAAATGTGCCCTGAAACCTATTGTCAATATTCACCTGTTTCCCTTTTCATAAGAGAATGTGATTTTACCAGACATCTATCCAGCTACCAGAAAAGCTGATTCCTATGGGATACATACATGGTTAATGTCTTAAGAGACTCAGCTACTTAATTTTTGAGAAAACTGTACAACATTTCAAAAAAACCCAAGACTTTAAAAAGCAGAAAAGAAACCAGAAGGGGGAAAAAAAGGAAAAATAAGAAAAACCTTAATGTTACAATCCATTGATAAAATCAAATTAGTTACCATGGATTTAGCTTAGCTTAGGTAAAATATTTGGGGACACAAAAAATATTTCATAAACACAATGAGATCTTCTGTCACATAAAATCCTTATCCTTTCTTCAAGGGCCTGTCAAGAAAACTAGGTTTACCACCTAAATTTTATTTTTCAAAGTAAAAGATAGAATGTTCTGAAAATCAAGCTGTCACTAGTTAATGCTGTCAAAATAACATGTCAATTTTACACATTTGTTCAATTGGACTTCATTTTTTCTTCCTCCTCATTTTAAATGATGTTTGTTCATTTCTTATTCTCTGGGCCCTTTCTTCAGAGTCCCAAGGAAACAAAACATAAAATCAATGATGCCAAAGTTTATGTAGGCTTAATATTGGGATGAAGAATGAAGGTGCCTGATCCTGCTGTCAATAAAATGTATTTGTGTAGTTCTCCATGTAGCACTTTGAATAGGGTGAGTGACAGCAATCTCAGTCTGAGAAGAGGAAGAGCCTTATGGCCCTACTGTATGCGTGGCTGTTTTTAGAATAGCCCAAAACAAACCATTCATGATCCTTAAAGAGATTCAGGTTACCACATGGAGACAGGCAAAGTAGCCATGCACAGTGCTGAGGAGTTCCAGGCTTTTTTCCATGTACTGCCCTGCTAGGAAAGCATGCCAAGGATTGCAGTTGATCAAGAAAGAGGAGAAATGTTTCCTCCAAGGAATCTTTGGATTCAGCAGGAAGTTCTCATGGTTCCTGTAGTCATTTGAGGTTAGATTATGGTAATTAGTTCATCCGTCTAGTCTTTAGTGCCTCCAATAAGAATGTCCTTCAAGGCAACCACAGGCAGAAGGGGACATCTGATGTGCCACACCATTAGTTCAAATATGTAGACATTAGAAAAGGTTGTAAATTGACGTTCCAGTCACTTTGTGTGTGTGTGCATTGCATGGATAACCACATGTGTATCCATAGGGATGCTAGATCCCTGAAAGGATCTTGAATTACTTGTTTTGGCTTTTTTACTTCCTTTTGATACTGTGCTGTCTGTATGAATTGAAAGTGAGAAAGGAGTTAATACCATATCTGTTCATCGTAAACCCTTCCTGACTGATGACTTGCCTTCTCCTGGCATCCAGCATTGTAGCAGAAAGCAACTGGTATAACCTGCAGCTACAGCTACTTCCAAAGTTCAGCTTCTTTTCCCTAATACTGATGTTCAGGCTCAGAAAAAAAATGTTTCTGAGGAAAAGTTATGCATCCAACTTCAGGCTGTTGCTTCTCTGGGTGATACTTACCTGTTTTTCCTACAGAGAATCATGTGAATTGTTACCTATCCTTTCATCCCCATGTTCATCTCTTAATATTTGTCAGTATGAGACACACCATTTAAAAGAAATTTTCTGCCCAGACTGGGCAATTTCCTTGTTACAACAATTTTTTTTTCCTTATTTTGGCTCATGTTTTCATAAGTGTTAACAGATTCTTACCCAGTGCTTTTTTAAATGCTTACTGATCCACACAGACAGAAAAGGTAAACAACAGCTAAGCAATTGGTCTGACAGATAGTGCAGTCCCTCAGGAGGCATTAATAACATCCACACCAACACTGAGTTATTCTCTCTCAGGAGCACCATTAGCAGATATTTCATCACCACTGTGCCTGTAATTCTGCAGCACCAGTCCCAAGGCTGGCCAGTTCTCCTCAGCAAAGGTCAAACTGTAGGCAAAACCACTTCACTGTTAAAAAAAAAGTAGAAACCAGCCTAAAGTGTTAAACTTCCATTAGTATGGACACTTACAGAAAAAATAATTAAACTGTGAACACAAGGGAGTAGTGCATTGACTTATTTTTAATTGTATACAAAGGGACAGCTTGCATCTAATTTTTTGTTTAGATTAATAATTCATTTTGGTTTAAGTATGTTTTGGTCCTGAGTTATTAAAAAAAATAGTGGTTTTGAGAAGAACACGTTGTCATTATAAATGTAAGTTGGGTATGAACTATGAATGGGATGCTATTTGATGACAAATGTAATCTTGGTGAGAGTAAATAGGTGAATAGTATTCAGAAATTGGCAGGTTTTTCACATTTGTCAAATTTACTGGAAAACCATGCACCTTTATGGTTTGTTGAAAAAGGTATGGTAAGTCAAAAATAGATACATAAAATAATTCTGAAAATAAATTTAAAAAAACAAGAAAATGTACCAGTAGTGAAATACTAAATAAATTCTTAGCTATTAAATCAGTTGAGAAAAGACTGAGAAGTAACTTGACTACAGCCTTCAGGTACCTACAGGCAAAAAGTATTCCTGACAGTAAAGAACCCTCTCATTTAGGAGGAAGGAATGTGTAATTAACTGGAGCCAAGAATTCCAGTCTGTTCCCCCATCACCAAATTAACAGTGAGAGCTTTCAACCATTAGAGCCATCTGGGTCTCCTAGAAAGATATGCTACATCTCATTCAGAAACTACAGAGGATGATAGATAACATTTTGGGACCACACAGGAGGTTAGACTAGACCATAGTGCATCGTTTCTTCTGCCCTTAATATCTATTTCTGAATCTAAATAGAAAGGGAATAAGGTTAACAGAATCTGGCCCTCAGTCATATATATTTTATCATTTAATTGCATTTCCATTTGAGGATTATAATTCAGTTCTATTATTACTTCATCTCTGAAATTTTTCTACAGGATACCAGAAATAGAGTATTTTTTATTCTCATAATTAAACTTTCAACCAAATAAAAGTTCTTCAGCTTGTGACTCTGAATTAGCATGTGAAAAATTTAAACAAATATAATTTTAGCTTCTTTGTTATGAATGAACAGAGCAATCATATAGCACAACAAAGTGTTAATATCTGTTACAGCCCTTGAGCTATACAAATGTGTGGTTTTGTTATGAACATGCTTGATATGCTATGCCTTGACTAGATCTTATTTCATTCTGTTTCTACAGGTTAGTGAGACTTTAATCAAGAAAAAAAAATCTAATGAACAGTAATTTGAAACACAGCATTTGGAAAGGTCAGAATGGTACATTACATCCTTATTATCCAAAAGAACAGATGAGTTTAATATCCTGGCAGCATTTTCCTGTGAAGAAGATATTAAACAAGAAATGAAAATGGCACAAGGTTCTTGCTTCCTTTTCTATGACAAAGATTGTAACAAGATGATGGAACTACAAAGAATAAATCCCTTTCTGCTTTAATGGTCCAACTGTGAATTCTAGATTTCAAAAACCTAAGCCAAGCTAAGAGCCAGCATGCATGCTATTTGTTTCAATTCCTTTACAACACACTTTCCTGCTTATATGGCCCTGCTTGTATTTTCCATTAATATTTTCTAGTCTTAAACATGGGAAGATATGTTAACAGAAGGTGCACAGTGCACCAAGTTTTGCTGCATAATATGTTGAACAAATAATGTACTTCATCGGCACTGATGAAAATACATCTTTTCCAGCTTCTCTTTGAATAACCTAAGAACCTAAGAGAGTATGTATTCCAACACACAACACATTGCATGTGTCCTGCTTTGGACAGTCTCTGAAGGAATGGAACTCTTTGAAGGCAAAGGAATTTGCAGTGTATCCAATAGGTTGTTTTAATATAAGAACTGTCAGAATTTCCTACCTTAAATCATTAGCTGCATGAAGATTCTTCCTTTTCCTTATAGGTCTAAGGGGGAAAAAACTTCTGGAACTGGATGTTGTAATTTATGACTAAAATACACCATGAGGGTTCTCATGTTAAATGTTATGATGGGAACTGAAAAAGTGCTGTGCTTAAAAATGAAAAAAATAGTATATAGCATGCCCCTGTATTAGTTACTTATATGCAGTCCTCATGAGACTGGATAAATGTGGTATTACCCACAAATGTAACAAGTTAGATTTCAAATATATTAATAATTATTAAAGAAAACATTTTATATCATTCCAAAGATAAAAAGTCTTGAAGTATTACTGGCTGAAGTACACCCACATGGGTTTGCACAAGCTCACAATTAGAAATCATGTTGAACCTCTTTTTCCCACACCATCTTGAAGAAAAACTTCTCTGTGGTACATTACATGCAGCATCTTGCTGAGAAAAACCATTCTGCTTTGGTCAAGAGAGACAAAACAACTGTATCCAAAATATGTTTTCAGTACCTCGAGTGAATGTATAAGTATGTATATTTATACTTGTTGGAGTTTTTTTCTATTTTCTTTTTTTTAAGTGATTTTATTTCCACTGGAGATTGTAAATGTATTTTTCTTCCTTTGTTTTGCAGCTATAAAGTAGGATAGCTTTTCAATGCATTGGCAATGTGCAATCTATTTTGAAACTTCAAAGGATTTGCAAAACTACAGACAAAAATCCCTAATGGGTGTTCATTTCATAAGTGCCTACAGAAATTAATGTTTTCTATGTGCCTAGAAAAAATCCACTAGATACAAGTTTCTATCAAGTTCCTTGTTATTAAGCTAATAGTCCTTGAAACTGAAATTACTACAAATAGCTCTTTTCTTCTTCCTAACCAAACATCAGCCATCCAATGTGCCATGTACAGAAAATAATAAAACTATTTTTTCAGTTCCTAATTATTATTCACAATATAAATCTGTGAAATTTTATATTTTATAATTACTAAGAACTCTGAGCTGATATACTTTTGCTATAAAAAATGAAATATATGCAGTTGTATCCATCTTTTAAAAGATCATGTTTAGGGCATGACTGAATAGAAAATCCAGGGTTTTGAGGGGAGACTCAATGTGTAGTCACACAAATATCTCCAGGATTTCTTAGAGAGTCAGTCCAATGTATCAGATGGATTTTGTTATACAGTTTTTAGTTCTCAGGATTTTTCAAAATATTGTTGCTGTGTCACACAGTATTTAACATGGGGAACACCTTGAATACATTGTGCAGCCTTATTTAGTTATTCAGTAAAATGGATTTTTTTCACTACATGATCACAGTCATTCTTTTTTGAAAAATTACCAAAATAACCAAGTGCATCTTATGAACCAATACAAAAGCATGAACTTGAAGAGACACATCCTTTTATCAATTATTTCCAATAAATAATAAGGGGTTTGGGCATTTCCATTAAGTCTTTCTTCAGTAGGGATGGTGAGTATGAGTTTTGCATAAAATGTTGTGCCCGTGAACCCATGAGAACATCTCCAAGTGCAAGGGTCATATAATCCTCTGTGAGGCATATTCAGTAAATTAACAGCAGAACAAAATTAACAAACAAAAAAGATGAGGCTGATGGAAAGGTGTCATATGGGAAACAAGATTATAAAACAGACACATCAAAGCTACATAACAGTCTATGTGCAGCACACACAATCCCACAAATAGGGTTTTGTGCCAGGAGTTGCTGGTTCACTGTAATCCCAGTAACAAGGACGCTCAGACTCTGTGAAATATGCTTTAAAATACCATTTATTGCAACTAAAATTTAAAAGAAAAAAAGGTTAGCACAGATGATCTTACATCCATTCAGGTGCTGGGAAGCCCAAGTTATGCACCACTGAACGAGCCTCTGTGCAGGCTCAGTATCTTGTGCAGATCCTGTCCATGTAAAGGTTACCCAATATTTCAGTCTTTTGTGTTCCTGTGAGGTTTTTCTAAAACAAAATAACTCCATTAATCATTTTCACTGTCAAAGAAAAAAGGATACACACATGGGAATTAGTTGCTGCTGCTTAGATAAAGGCAAGGAGTTGGTGTGACCCAGTGGCAGCTGCCCACAGGCTGCTTCATTACAATCAGCCAGCCAAGCTTGTCCTGAGGCAGAGGATGTGCAGAGCACAGCACAGACCTGCAGGTCATGCTGTGTGCACAGCACGTTTTGTGTGCACAGCACATCAGTGCAGGCCGTGCCTGTTTGGGACAACGGCTGTGTGAGACACTCACTCCCCTAGGAGCAAAGGTCTCCTGGTCAGGATCTCAGCACCTGTGTGCATGCATACCTGGTTTGCATCTGCATATAAAACTCTGCTTGTGTTCTCCAAAGTGAGCTGGTGCACAGTATTAAAGTCTGCATACATTAAAAGCTGTACATGTCCACTGCAAATACGCCTCTGTACAGGTCTCTGTTTATCAAGCTGACATTGTGCCAAAGTCCAATGGGTTTACAATTACAGAATTTATTGCCACTAAAGGGCTGTGTAAATACATTTTTGCAAGTGTGATTTTTGTGCCTGCAGCTCAAATTCTTGTTATACTTGCATTTGAATTTGTTTTGTTTTGTCACACAATGTTGCTTGGTATTATATGAATAATAATCCATGAGCTAGAAAACAGACTAAAGTCAAAGGAACAAAGTCAGTTGCATTGTTAAAGAGAGATTAAAATAATTTGACATGAAAGGCATTTTAGAGACAATACTGCCTGTCTGACTTGCTGATTTGCACAGAACCTAATGCATCATTCAGCTCTGCTACCACCTGACAGCTGCTCAGCATCTAATGGGAAATGTGAGGGTGGTCACAGTCCAGTTCATAGTGGACAGGTGCTGGCATCACAAAAATCATCATCACAACTGGCACTAATTGGCACCTTTGTTGACAGTCTTGGCAGAGAGGCCACTGATTGAATCTGCACAGAGACTTCTTGCAAACTCTGCTGGCTGTGGATGCAAGGCTCATCTCATCCTTCACTTAAACCATCCTTAGTTTTGCACATATTTCCGGGGAGCACAGTCAGGTCCTGACACTCTGTTTGCCTGAAATTTCTGCGAGCATGCACATTGCTGTGGCATCTCTCTGGAAGTGATGCCTCTGCACAGAGGGTTAGACACACCTCAGGGACAGCAAAACCTGCCAACTATGCTGGCCAGCAGAAGAGCTTGTGAGCTCTGGCTTGGGGTGGAAGAAGACAAAAGGGGATCAAACCAAATGCTGTTCTAAAGGAGAAGCTACATGACCCACACAGAGCTCCAGTTTCACCCAAGATTTTCTTAATTTTGGTTTATTTTAGGTATAACTGGGATTCTGTGAAGTTTTAGCAGCCACTTTTACTGTGTGCTTCTGTTTATTCTTTTGAATGAAGGTCCTGTTATTTATCTCACTCTCAGACATGATATGAGGCTTTGCTAACTAACCTGTGTCCTAAAGTATTTAAACATTTCTGATGGAAGTCCATAGACACATTAAATACCAGGATTCAAATTTATAGGAATTTTGTTTCTTAATAATTCTATTAAATGAGTTGCAGGCAGTGACTATTGAATATATCAATTTTGCATTTATACATCATTCATTCTGCTGTACATACAGTTGCATGAAATGAAGTTTCTTCTGTCACCTCAGCCTATCTTGTCCAAATCTGCAATTAAAACTAATTTTCCTTTGGTATATAGAAACCTGTACTGTTTGTAGGTTAATTATCAGTTTATATTTTTTTTATGTCCATAGACAAATAAGACAGTAATTTGACTAGGATTTGAGAATGTTTAAATGGTAACAAATAGAATTTAAAAGAGGGTGATGAGTTTGATTGCAATTAGCAGTAACTGAAGTATAGAGATGTTCTTAGAGCTCATTAGTACTGTTTTCCAAAGTGAAGAAAAAAAGGCAGGCAGATAGGAGGGAAGGAAGGACAATAAACAAAGGAAGTAAATAAAAAATAGGAAGGCTGGATAAAAAGACAGAGAACAGTTCTAATTTTATGTGTATGTAAAAAATGTTGAATTTATTGCACATGGGTTTGTCAGCATATGGATAAAAGTGATTTTAAAAAAACCTAGAAAAGTGATAAATGAAATCAGGCAAAAAAAAATTATAAAGCACTGAAAAAATATGTAAAAAACCCAAGGTTTGTCTGTATCAATGTACCTGAGGAAGAATGTGCTTTCATTAGGAACAACAAGGTTATAAGATAATATCAGCACTCAAAACACCAAGACTGTAAGATAATAGGAGGCTCAATACACCACCAAGCAAGAGTCTGAAATTCTCCCCATTGATTTTTCACTTGTGTATTACATCTGATCCCAAGGAAATACCTTCTCATTTACATGCATCTACATAAATTCTGGATGAAGCCACCAGCTTTTCGTCCTCCAGTGTTAACAATGAGCAGTGGCTGCTACACTGTGCTCCTGCAGACACTCTGGAAACATGTCATCGTTAGCCTAATGAGGGAAAGGGGGAGAGAAATTGCTAAATGTTTTCTCTCTAGCCCAATTAAAGGAGAGAGAGCAAGACGAAGAGAGGGGGAAGGTGTGCTGGAGGGAAAGCTGGGTACGTGACAGATTTCTTCCTGCCTTTAGCTACAAGAGCATTCTCGTTAGGTAGAACTGAAAAAGACAAGAGGATGTGGGAATACAAAGGATAAATCCTTTGACTGAAATCAGACTGTGGCAGCATGGTCCATCAGTCTGAGCTGCACATTACCTTCCAAAAATAGCTTGCTTGGGAAGGAAAGAATATGATACCAAGTACACTATTGTTATTACTGGTCTTAAGACAAATTATCCATACAAATAGAAAGGAACAAAATTTGTCTGCCTGCTGAAAGCCTCCTTGGCCATCCACAGTCCCCTTTTAGGACTGCTGTAGAGGGAGAGAACTGCTTGTGTGTGAAGGACATCTCCAGTTTAGAGGTTGTTGGGCTCACTGATAAGTCAGTGCCAGCTCACTCTTTATAAAGCAAACTGAATTGATCCCATGAAACATGAACTGTGGCATGAAACATGAATTTCTGGCACTGAATTGTGCCAGAAACATCAGGCCTGGTAGAAAGGGTGTCTATATCCCTAAAAACATGCTAGGTCCCAAACTTGTCCTGTGCCATGGACCTTGACACTGTCAGGTGGTAGCTCACTGGGCCCAGACTTTTACCAGGTACCACAACAAAAATTTCCCATTACAGATAATTGCAAGCCAGAACTCAGGGCCTCATGTCTGGCCAGTATAGATTTTTTCATGACTCGGAAGTCTTTGGGGGTGAGTGTGTGTTTTGGAATCCAGGTGAGCAGTGAGCTGAGGCTCCTAGCTAAAACCCATGGTGTGAAGATTTGCACAGGTATCACTGAAGCCAAGGAGAATGTTCTTTTTCCAAACACAGAAAAGAATGTTGCATCCAGTCCTATGGCATGACACTGTACACACATTCTCATATGACAGAAGAATACCTGCTGCTTTAAACTGCAGCACAGATATAAATGGACGTGCTAGAAGCATTTCTTTGCACCCACAGCTCCGCTGTTGTCTCCACATGCTGCTAATAGCACCTTTCTGCCATGCGGTGACTGCATATTGAAAATGTATCCAGCCCATGGGCCCCAAACACTGCTGACAGCCTGCATGTGACTCAAGGTCCATGGGCAGGTCCACGGTGTCTGCAACAGGACAAACACATGAGGAGGCAGGTGAGGGGTGGGAGTCAGAAGAATTTTCTTTGTGCCCAGACTCTGATATTTTACAACACATTAAGATGCAAAGGCATTGTGATGCAAAGTTTTTTCCATGGGTTAAAGAGACCTATGACCAAAGGTAACTAGGAAGGTGGGAGTTTCTTTGTTATCACATCAACCACCAATCCCTGATGCAATTCCAGAATTATATCCCACACTGCTCTCATGACCTGCACAATGGCCTGAGTCATTCAGTGGACAGAAGAAACTACCTTGCATCCCTATTTATACTTAGTGCTCAGACAAGAGCTGAATATAAAAAGCAGAATTGATGTGGCTAGTATAATTCAGTCCCCAAATGTTGAATTCCTCTTACTTATTTTAAATCTCTTTGCATTTCCTTGCGTTCTGACTAAAATGTAGCAGCTTTGTGAGCTAAGCTATAGCTGCCCTTTTACCGTTTCAAGTGCCAGAAGCTTTAGCTAAGGAAAATGATTTTGTAAAGATTTACTATGCTCTGCTAGTTTTACCAAGTGCAGCTCCTGCCAATACCGAAAAGGAAGCTGAGAAAGTTCCTGAGAGCACCTTGTATAATGAGTCACCTGCTGTAATTATTTTTTAATTCTTGGCTCCTGAATCCCCATCCTGGGAGACCTGGCTTGTTCCATCATCGAGACATGACTGGATTAGATTGGTTTTTTCCCTGCAATGAGACCTAGTTTCTTTATTCACCACTCATCTGAGCACAGAAAATAGAAGGCGAATATTGGGTCTGGTTTCTGGTTGTCCAAAAGGAGTCACAGGGATGATTTCCCCAGCCCTCCAGTTAGGATCACAGGAAAGGAATGGAACTCTCCTCCCAGGCAAACAGATGTTGGGAAAAGTAGCCTGTGCTGCTCTGCCAAAAAGAGTGGCCCAGACTCATATAAGTGAGCCCAAAGCAAACATGTCTGTACAATGACAAACAGACAGGAGATAAGGGAAGACTGCAATTAGGGCTCAGTCTCTTTACAATATTTTTATATAATTTCATATTTCTTACTGAGTATTTATATATTATAAATATTCTAGTCAACATGAACAATGTCATAAGATTTTCTTTCAAAATTTGGAGGTTTGGGCCTTTAAGAGGGTTTTTCATATTAGATTATTTTATGCTCTTTTATGCTTTGTGTCTTAAGTACTAAGCTGCCCAGTAAAAAATACCCAACTCACATTTATGATACTCAATTTCTCTCTACTTTTTAATTAAAAATTCTGACCCACTAAGTTCTGAAATTCAAACACTGTAGTCTGTACAGGGTGCTAGCCAAATTAGTATACAAATGACTCAGTATTTTCAGTTCCTCTTTCCTGAACTCCAGCTATTACAAGATCTGAAATAAGGACATTCTTTCTGATGCTTGAGCACAAGATACTAAATTCAGTCTGATTTAGTGACAAAGCCTGCCATTTTGGGAGATATCATATCTGTATGATGAAATAGTACCATATTTGTTTACAAATGCCATCTTCTGAAATATCATACTTGAAATTAACCGCTTACTTTTAAGAGAAACTTACTGTTTCTCTTAGGAGTTTAGCACAATGGTATAATTTAAAGGACTAACGTCAGTTCAGTCAACTCCAACCCTTGATAACCCATCACATAACTGGCTCCCTCTAATGTTTACCAATGGCAGGTCTCTGTGCCCCAGCCTGGAAGTTACTGCCCTACGTTACCAGCAATGCTCTGGGGTGGTGTGAGCAGGAAGGAGTGAGTACAGTCAACATTGGGGTGATGCAGATACTACTCAGATACTTTCTGGTTATTTTCCCCTTGCCTTCATATCTCAACTGCTGCCAAGTCTGCCTCACATTAAGGAGACTGAAGTTATTAGCTTCAACACATATTTTATTTTTTATATAAAAATACTGTAATAAATAGATGTCCTAACAGCTACCAGTAAAAATTCTATCCTGATCAGCGATGCCAACATAAAAGGCCAACCTAGTCTGAATTACCAGTCAGCACTTCAGAAACATTCCAATTATTTTCATCATTTAGAATGACTGAAGCAGTATTTGAAATTACATCTAAAACTGTAGCAGTTATTAATCAAGGAGCTCTAGCAAGCCAGATTCATGATCAGCAGAAGGGTGGAGACAGACACTATATCATTTTGATCTTATGGAATAATTTGCTTTTAAGCACAAAACTTGCAACTGAATCTCTTCATTATTTGAATGTCCAGAATAACAAGCAGACAATCTTATGGTGGTTTAGATGGCTTTTAATACATCACAAGAAGAAAAATTAAATTAAATTGCATCTACTTCCCCAAAACTGCCAATTTCATTCATATAACCAATTTTTCATTCAATCTCAATTTCTCAGCCATTAGGATGCACAGGAACTGCAGAAGCTCTAACTGTAGCAGACCAGAGCTCAAATGAGTTGTTAACAGCAACATGTTAACAAGGGCTAATGTTTTCTTATAGGAAATAAAACTAATTTTTTTCTTTAATTTATGGAACACCATGGCTACAGTTTTTGTTTGTAACATTCATTCACATTATCACTATGTAAAAAGCAACAATGTTCAAATTTTCTTGATAATGTGACATAAATTATTTTGCCTTTAATAGTAATTTTTTTTTGAGCAATTTTTGGCCTCTTGCATTCATGTGCTCTAACAGGCATTCTCTTTTCTAGTGTCGCTTAGTTACGTCCTGAGCATTGTCACTTGGGTATTATAAAAAGAAAGACCTAATTTTACTTCATCTTATTTCTTATCCCAAGTCAAATAAATGCCTAATGGTGGTATCAGTGGTTTAAATTGCTTCTCTACTCCTTTAAAGTTCCATAGATCATCAAAACTTTGTTTCAATGCTCAGTAAAATCTGGCCAAATTTACTTTTATTATCTTAAAAAAGGAAAGTTTGTAAGACTACTTTTTTTGAGTAATGCTCATATTTTTATGTAATCTTAAACATTAAACAGAATAATTTCTTTCTATCTATTAAAAATGGGATCTTTCAAGCACTGGGTTTACATAATCCGATTTCTGATTAAAGCATCTCACTCAGAGAAGCTAAAAGTTCCAAAAGCTGCAGACCATAAAGTGTAATTTGAGGAGTATTTTATTTCTCTGAAACACACTTCAGTCAAACCCTCTCCACATAATTATCCTCACAAAGAGCTGCTGGATTGTGTTTTACTTAAAAATCAGAAAAATAGCTAAAGTTTTTCTCTGCATTAAAGCTACTTCAATGCCAACAGCAGACACTGTACAAAACCCCTTAAAATATCTCCTCAAAATCTATAATTCAGTTAGGTTCTGAAGAACGAGAGCTGCACATAGAGTTTCTTTGGCTATTACAGTACTAGCCTAAAAAGCCTGTCTCATCTTTGGTATCAGTCAAATAATTCTATTTGATTCTTGCCACTACTTGCAGATAGGAATGAAGGCTGCAGGTGTGGGTAAATGTTGGACTCACTGTGACACTGAAGCATCACTGTAGCTCTGGCACTGAGAAGGAATCAAACAGAATTTCCCTGTGACTGTCAGAAAGCTGCTTTACCCAACAACCATAAATCACTCCTTTAGTGAGGTAGTGGCACTCAGTTTTGCCAGAAGCAAGTGGACTGAGGGATAGATCCTTCTGTGTCTGCCATCATTTAGACACTGTCCTTGTGCTTCTGCTACCAGCCACTAGCAGAGCTTCACCTTTGGACTGAACTCAGTATGATCTGCCTATGGCTCACTCACACCCTCTACTCAGCTAATTTGAGCCAGTGAATCTTCTGCTCTGCTTCCTTCCACACTGGTTTTTGAAGATACTCTTGATCTATTTTATATAGACACAAGACCTAGAAATATTCCTGCCAGATTGTTATATAGCATTCTTGTTAATTACTAGTTGAGTGTACTTCACTTATTGTGGCGGGGGGTGTACAGGTGTCAGAGACTTTAAAAAAACCTTTAAAATAGTTCAAACAGAAAAATCACATCTCATTTACAGCCTCTTCTGTCAAAGCATAGATTTTGAGAAAATTCAGTCTGAATAACATGTTCATGCTTCAGGAATTTTCACTAAAACAGTATAGCACAGCATTCTCCATGAAACAGAAAGAGAATTTTTTGTGACATTCTCTGATTTCCCAATGATTTTACATAAGACTTGACTCTTCCAAGTATGCAATGGCATGCAACCAAATGAGAAGCAAATACAGTGTGCCTAAACGTGATGTTTAAACAACAAAACAAAAACCAATTCAGGCGAGGTTAGTAACATAGCAAACAGATGAAGAGGGGATAGGTGAGGCTATGACAACCAATCTAACCCCGTGTGTGAACAGATAATGTAACACATTGGAGAGAATGAAGTGAGTTATTAGGTGCAGCTCCTGTATGATACCAAGTTATAATTCTCCTCTTGTGCCATGACATGTACATGTTATGGTATTTCCTCAACTGAAAACAAATGTATTAAGGAAAAAAGTGTCTTGCTAACAAGCACCTATAGGGAGCTTGTGTTTTAAACTATAAAAAGTGGGGATGGGGCATATTTTAATTTTAATTAAAGCTCATCTAAATTTATGCAAAGCATTTGACACTGTTCTTCAGTGTCAAACATTTTGTCTCTAACTGGAGAGACATGGATTTAACAGACGGACAAAGAATTGGCTGGATGTTTGCACTCAAGGTGTTGTAATCAATTACTCAACTTCCAGGTGTAGAGCAGTGCTGGCTGGAATCCCTCAGAGGCTGGTACTGATGCTGTTTGACACCTTTGCCAGTGACATGGACAGTGGGATCAAGTGCACCCTTAGCAGTTTGCTGACAACCTCAAGCTGTGAGATGTGGCTGACAGGCTGGAGGAAAGGGAAAACATTCAGAGAGACCTGGACAGGCTTGAGAGGTGGGGCTGTGAGAACCTCATGAAGTTCAGCAAGGCCAGGTGCACGCTCTTGCATGTGGGTGGGGCAATGCCCAGCACAAGTATAGGCTGGCTGGAGAATGGGTTGAGGACATCCTTGAGGAGAAGAACCTGGGCATGTTGGTGGATGAAAAGTAAGACATGAGCCAGCGATGTGCACTCACAGCCCAGAAAAAGCATCCTGGACTTCAGCAAAAGAGGAGCAGCCAGCAGGTCAAGGGAGGTGATTCTGCCTCTCTAATCTGCCCTCATGAGACCCCACCTGGAGCGCTGTGCCCAGCTCTGGTGTCCTCAGCACAAGAAAGACATGGGCCCGTTGGAACAGGTCCAGAGGAGGCCACAAAGACAATCAGAGGGCTGGAGTACCTCTCCAGTGAAGACAGGCCAAGGGAGATGGGGCTGATCAGCTTGGAGAAGAGAAGGATCCAGGAGACATCTAGCAGGGTCCCAGTATTTTAAACAGGCCTACAAGAAAGCTGGAAAGGGACTTTTCTACAAGGGCATTAGTGGCAGAACAAGGGGGAATGGCTTTAAAGTGAAAGAAGATAAGTTTAGATTGGGTATATGGAGCAGGGCATCTCACCCCCCTCCCCAGGAAAGCTTCTCTGTTGCTTGCTATCTAGGACAATAACTCAGGGCATCTCACTCTCACAAGCCTCACATAAGGCTTGGTGAAATAACTCAATCAAGACAGTTCGTCTTGTAGTGAGCTATTTCAGTGCCATGGAATTGATGTTTTCAGCTGACAGTAAATATCTTGCTGTGGAAGCAGATATGGAAAGATAAGCTGGAATTTCTGACTGACAGAAACTTCATTCTACAAACTATAAAAGCCAAAATTTCTCAAAGCAGAAATCTTCTGCATGATCCCTGGGAATCTTTGGGAGTCTCTTGGGACACCAGTTTTGTGGGTTTTCCCTCGAGGACTGAGTTAAAGGACTCTGTGTACACTATCACCATTTCAGTGGTAAATTACATTGACTCCTAATCTATGCTATTTCTTTCCTGGCTACAATATAGGTACCTTGATAATGCACTGTTTTGTGTAATCTGCTAGTAGTTCTTGTGTTCTATACTGTGGAGTAAATAACTTTGTTTAAAGCCTCTTCTCTGGTATCTCCTATCTATTCAATAAATAACTCATTTTTTACTAGACCTGATCTGCCATGCTCACAACTTGCGAGCTGGAATTATTTTAGGTGTGGGCTACCTAGATTCAAGCTGCTGCCAAAAACCTGAGCTTTAGGCAGGGCTTGTCTGAAGCTCCAGCTCAATCCATAACAATACAGAGAAGAAACTCTTTACTGTGAGTGTGGTGAGGCACTGGAACAAGTTGTTCAGAGAAGTTGTGGATGCTCCATCCTTGGCAGTGTTCAAGGCCAGTTTGGATGGGGCTCTGAGCAACGTGGTCTAGGGGAAGGTGTCCCTGCCCATGGTATGGGGGCTGGAATTTGATTATTTTTAAGGTCTCTTCCAACCCAAACCATTCTATGATATGTTCTATGATTCGGTCAGCGTACAACTATGCCATAGCAGGTAAGAGGCCCCTTCTTGCTATAGCTTTCTTCACAATTGTATTCATGAGCTATTCAACACAATAAACACAGACCGAGAAGAAAAGCAAAAGTGCAGCTTTTAAGAGGTATGATAGATTTACAAATTGCAACACACTTGACCTTGAAATATTGCCACAGTTTCTTACACTCATTACACAGCTGTTGTTGCCCTTCTTATGTATTTGGAGGATTTAATTTCTTAAACAAATATTTTGTGTCTAAATGTAAGGATGCACTTTAAAATTTTTACATGAAGGTTTGCATATTCAGTGTCTGGTATTGCTATACCTCTGCTTTTTGTCCATATGAAAACAATGAAATTGATTTTAAAATATATTGCGTTTAGAATGAGAATTAACTTCACTGTGTCTTGTCTCAGTAGGTTGTCTAATACCTTCTAAAAATAAACTACTAGAAATCACTACTGACACAGCTGAAGAAGATGAAAGAAAAAGACATTTAGAACATTCACCCCATAATAAGATTCAGGAACTAATGTATTAGAGTAGTCACAACCATAACATATTCTTATGCTATACTGAGGACTCTGAAAAGCAGTCTTAAATAAGCAGTTATAAACCCTTACTTGGTTCAGAGAATTCTAACAATGGGATACTGCATGAATGATAAACAGCCAAGCCAAAAGTGTATTATTTACTTTATCCCCAGAGCCAACACAGAGTCTTTCAGCAGCAGAAACTCTACAAAATTGGAATATATGGGTACACGCTTTTGAAATATCATCCTTTCATCTGATCAAAGTAAACAAACATCTAGCACACTTCAGCAATGAATTGAAGAGTTTCCTTTTACTCCTGGGATGCAAAATGAGAGCAAAAATAAGCACTGCATTCATACTTTGTAGTTCAGAAGCAAGCAATTGTCTGCTTTATTTCTCTGAAAAGCATAGTAGAGCTTGCCTGTGTAGTGTGTGGAATGAATTCCAGAATGCAGCTCTAGTTAACATATTTCAGAAAGCATAATAATTCCACATGCTCTGCCTGATGTTTTCTGCTGGAATAGCCAATGAAATATAATGTCACTGTTCTTTTGGGCAGGGGATAAATCTTGAGTAGAATAACAGATTTATTATTATAACACCAGTAGACAAAATGAGGCAGTATTGAAATTAACTGCATGAGTAAATAAATAATGTTGTGATTTTTATGCAGTGGTGACAGAGTGAAAATTTTGGAGACCAAGGCTGACAAACCAACCAGTATAAACAAACAATACAAGCTTTCTCTTCTAAACCTGGAAATGTCAACACTTCTTGAGAGAAACCATGGACTATACTCTATTTCCATAAAATAACTGAGATTTCTGTCAGTGTGCTGCCTCTCTACTACCACCCATCAACCAGAACTGAGGCTCCAGGAGGCAACAGTCCTGCCCATGTAGGTCTCTGACTGGAACCCATAGGATCATAACCACCTACAATACCTTATACTTGAACAAGGTTACAGCACACTGTTCTCTATTTCTCTGTAGGAAAATATAATTTGGGAGAGAAAAAGCTGGTGCTGGATGACAAGGGGATTCCACACCCACTCATATGAGAAGTGCTGACCTCCTTCCACTTTCAGTGAAATGTAGTAGGGTTTCTCTGTTGGTACATTGTACAACATCAGTAATCTGAAATAGCATGTCTTTGATACTTCTGCTTTTCACATTAGGAAGACATGCATTGTTTTCTCTCCTGCTGTCGAGATATATACAATAAGCAATGATTATGATTCTGCTTTTCATTGCTTTATGTTTTTTTCTCTCCTTTGAATGTAAGTACTTGAAAAATGAAAAAGCAAGATTTTAATTTTATTTTTTAACTGAAAATTACTATTCCCATTATTTTTTTCTGTAAAGAGTTAGATTTAATGACCATTTGAGATACATCCTCAGCCACAGGCAGCAGGTCAATGCTGTCACAGAAATGGGTGATCTGAGAAGCATGCAACACTCCACAGAGCAAACACAGAGAGGCCCAATGTCATTTCCTCATCCAGCATGCTTCTCTACGTCTGTTGGTCTGATTTTACATTGGATGTAAATTATTTCACATTGGATGTGAACTATTTCACATTGTGTGTTTGGCAGATTTTAAATGTGGTAAATGACATTAATAAAGCATAAGGGAAATATGCTAACACCAAAAGTTTTGCGCGACTTACCTGTGCTGGGCACCCATTCTTCTCTCTTAAGGACTAATTTCAGCAATGCCCATCATCTTTTCTTGATTTATTTTTTCCCCCACCATTCATAGGAGATTTTAATGCACTGAGTGAGCCTGAGCCTTAGGCTTAAAAGTAGTCTATTTCATTCATGAATCAGGAAGGAATGGGCAGACTTTTTAACAGTGAGGTGGTAAAATATTTCCTGCTTTGTGAATATATTTCACAAACTTTCTTCTAAGGTTTGGGTACTTCTTGGGTACTTCTACAATGCTGGTAGCATAAGTGATACTTTTTATCAGATTTTACAGCTTTGTCCTCATTAAAATAAAATCAGTTTAAAATCTCATGACTTGACCCCCATTTAAACCCATGAAGGACAGAGTGTTGCTTGTTTCAGTTGAAGGGCTTCTGGTAATTGCCAGGAAAATAAAAAAAGTCTCAAATGACAGAAAACTCTTTCTGAAGGCTGTTTGGAAAAAATCACATTTCCAAGGGCATATGTAAAAATACAGTACAGTATAATTGGGTGTGGTTGTTCAACTACAGTAAAAATGTGTGTTGTGTGCTGCCTGTCCCTGGTTCTGTCACCTACACAGCAACAGTGCTGCAGCATCTGACCAGAGGTGACACAATACTGTGCCACCCCAAAGCCCACCAGCCAGCTGATTTCTCCCCAGAGCCCCTCTTCACTCTTACTCTGCCCTCAGAGATGCTGTTTGCCACCACTCTATGCCTGTTAGAAGTTTCTACATCTGCCCATCAAAAGCTCACTCTGCTATCACTGCCATATTTTCTGGAAAAATCCCTTTCCCAGGATTTCTTTCCTGGGAAGCTGAGAAGCCTCAGAGAAAAAGGAAAACAGTATTATCTCATTTGCTTCTCCTGTGTTTTGCTGCTTTGGAATGTGGTTTGGAGATTGTTTTGGTGGTTGTTTGATTGGTTTCATGTGAATTGTTTTTACTTAATGATGAATCTTGGTCAAACTGTCGAGACTCAGAGAGAGTCACGGGTTTTTCATTATTATATTTTAGCCTTCTGTCGGTATCCTTTCTGTATTCTTCAGTATAGTTTTAGTATAGCATTCTTTAATATAATATATATCATAACATCATTAGCCTTCTAAGAACATAGAGTCAGATTCATCACTTTCCTCCCCTCAGTGGGGGACCCTGAAAATACCACACTCTGCAGATCTAGAACAGATCATCTGCCTTTGCAAGGACCTCCACTCATCCACTGGGCCAGACTGAAGAGGAGATGAAAGAGGAGAAAGTGGAAACTCTACTTCCTTTCTCTTTAACTCATTACATGTGCAACATGGGCTGGAATGCCTCCTTGCAATTAGGACATCCTCATGAGCCACCATGAAGATGAGGTGTGGGACATGTGATGAGCCAAAACCTCCAAAATAAAACCCTCACCCCAGAATTTTGGATCAGCACTGGTCATCCATGATTTTTTTAACAAATTATTCTGCTCCCATTTCAGATGCCTATGGCTTTCATTTTGCTCAATGTCCACTGTATTTGAAGAAACTCTGGGTGAAAAAGCTTTTTTGACAACACAATCTCATATCAATTGAATCTGTTGTGCAACTACATTTTTCAAAGGTATTCTTTCTCAAAGGTTATTTTTAAACACTTTTCCCCCATCTTGGTCTTCCCTACTTTAAAAGGCCACACAGGAAGATTTGTTGGCAATTTACTATATAGATAGTAGGGGAGTGAGAAAAACAGATTTGACTTGCCACCTGGATGGACAATCGTTCATAAATTCTGGTTGAAGGTGTGTGATGCTTGATCCCACACCAAGGCAGAGTCTCATTTCAGTCTGTTTCTGCCATCAATTCTGCCATTGATGCAAGCCCTGCTTTTGTACTAGCCCTCAAAGACAAAATTCTGATTTCTGCATCATGTTCCAGTGATGAGGAAAAGCGGCAGGAATGTGATGTGGGTTTGACAGGCTGTTGGGATTAGTGCCTTGCTTAGTGAAATGGTTTTGAGGCAAAAACCTGGCATAATCAGGGGAGCAAAGGTCAACCTTTCTGTCAAAATATTAGGTCCCATTTTTCAGCTTATTACATTTTCCTTTTTATATATCTATTGTAAACAGTTTCAGCTGTAAAGATATTCCAAATTTGTATTTTTTAAGAAAGACACAGCCTTAGTGAATGAAGCCTTACAGCCTATAAGTATTCCAGCCATATCTGATGTTATGCACATAGCACTTTTCAGAACTATGTGTCCTGTCAGGGCATATAAATTCAACAGACTTGGTAAACAAGGGGCCCAAAGGGAGCTGCTACTGGCTGCATTATAAATATTCAAGATCCAGTCAGCCATAATTAGTTTATTCCCTTATGTTGACTTACATCCCCCTCCTTTCAGTCTGTATATTTTGTAAAAGTTCTACCTTTAGAACAAAAGCTTGCTTGGGCAATTTTATCCTCCAAGCACTAATAAAATCTTCTGACTTTGCAATAGGACTGTAAGTATATTCCATACATACTGGAGGGGATAGAAAGTCTGTTCTCCTTTTTGATGGGAACACAGGAATTTTATTATTCTCCGTGGTTCTTGCAAAAGGAAATGTCACGATTTATATGCTTTGTTCCTCCAAACCTCATCTCCTACATTTTACTTGGTTGTTAAATTTTTAAATATGAAAGTGTAATTTACGGTCTTATCCTTATTAATGGTAAACGTGGTTTTGCTTCTGTGTGACCCAGAAATTCTGTGAAGTGCCTCTGTTAAAATCAGAAACATTAAAAAAATTGGAAAATATGAAGTGTTGGGGTTTGTCTGTCACACAAACTATTTTATTTCATATTTGCAAAGTGAAGAATAAACACATTAAAATTAATCTGTTGTACAAAACCAGAACCATCCACAGAAAATTTACTTCACTGAAGGAACAAGAGATAAATTAATAAAACAAGATATTACCTCTACAAATAGTTATTTCTAGTGTTTAGCACTTAAAGGAAGCTGGACTGTTTCTGAGCTTAAAGGGATTAAGTTCAGATAAAGCATTGCCTGCCCCTTTCTAAATACTGGTATCAGCAAGCTCATGCACAGTACCTCCTCTTCCTTGTCAGAATACTAGCTCGGAAGCTGGCAAGTGGGGACGTGGCAACCTAGGTGAAGGGTGATCAACTTATCTGGTTATATTAGACATCCACTGCTATCTGTGTCGTTTTCCTGTTTCAGAGCCTTTTCTAATGTAGAAGTAAGGTTTTCAAAATCACACACTGAAATTACCATGACATAGAGTCCAGATCCTGGAAAGGAATCCAAACTTTTGTGGAGCACATAGTATTGTGCCTTTTGTGGAGCACATAGTACTACAACAACTCATTAGCAAGAACAGCTGGATTTTATAAGTGATTATTCCACTTTTAAACCCCATTTCAAAATGGAGATACATTACTAACCATACAACTATAGAAATATAATTAGAAATATTTTCTATTATATTTATATTTATATTTTTATATATTTATTATATTTATATATATATTTATATTATATTTATATATCACAAAGAGGAATGCTCTTAAATAGAGAACTTGGAGCTATGTGCAATTTTCTTCAAAGCTCAAGAAAGTTCTGATAAAATGTTTGGTATTGATTCTTCCCCAGTCATAGTAAAAAAGTGTAATCACTTTTGCAGCTAGAAATGTTCAGAGAATAAGCACTGAGAATAGCTTAGATACAATCAAAACAATTGTCAAAGCAATGTGATATTTAGTCAAGCTGTCAGGACCCTGAGAGTGCTACCATTGCTTTCTGTCCCTGTGCAGACCCCCAGCACCTTCACTGCCCCTGTCTGCAGCCCAGGACCCCATTTCAGCCCAGCCTGGGGCTGCCAGTCCCTGCACCAGAGATTCTGCAGCAGGGCCAGCCCCTGGCCCTGCCTTCTGGACAGCCCTCAGTCCTCCCCTACAGCCAGATGTCCAGACTTGCCCCCAGGTTTTCCTGGCTGGACCCTAAATATGACTTATTATCTCACCTTATTTAGGACTAGGGATGAACTTTTTCCCATTACCATACCTGTCTTGCTGGATTTTGCTCTGATCAGTAATTTCATATTCTTTGCTTGTGCCATGGTTGCCCTTCCTCAACTCCTGGCCCATCCTCCTTTGAGAAACAGCTCTGCTGTTGCTAACCCCTTAGGGTGGAGTTAAAAGGTAGATTGCTTTAATCAGAGAAAAAAATTACTAAATGAGAGTAAAATGAGAGTAAATATTACTGACTGAATTGTGTAACCAGTGACAAGCAAATGCTCAGTTAATATTTCCTCTTGTTCTCAAGACACCTTTGTGATATTTTGGTAAGCCTTACTCTGATTTTTGTTGCAACAAGTGGATAAAGACCCTTCACTGTCATCACCCTGTTTTCCAGTCTTACAAGACACCTCTCCACATCATGGCTAATGACTGCTTTGTCCCTCACAGCTCTCATATCAGGACTGTCACCATGTAGAAGCATTTGGTTCAACATCTCTCGTTTCTGCTGTTAGTGAAAAGTGCTGTTTGTCTGTCCTCTTTGAACTTCATAGTGCTTTATGATAACAGTATATAGCTCGTAGTTGCTGCTGTTCAACTTGCCATCTCACCTTTCACACTATAGCTGCATCTGGTATTTCTGCTACCTAAACCTTTACAGTCTCAGATTAAATTATTGGCACTTGAGACAAATAACTGGTGCAGTCTGACTGTAAATTTGGTCTATATACTTTCCATTTAATTTTGATCTAACTGAGCCTGCATTTCTCTAATGAACCATGGAGTTAAGCAAATGATAGATAAATACTGAAGGAAATAAGGATTAAAATTGTCAGAGAACCAGACAGTGAAAGCAAGGATAATTATTCTGGGAATAGTGTAAGAATAGTATAGGAATGCTGCCTGATTATGTAGGGATGAGGTCAGGAAGGCCAAGATGTGGATGGAGCTGAACTTGGCAAGGGATGCAAAGAGTAACAAGAAGGGATTCTTGTCAGAGAGAAAAGGAAGGTCAAAGTAAGGAAGGTCAAGTATAGCCCATCAGACAAGCAAGACTGACAAACTGCAAACAAGACTGAGGTAAGCTTTTTTGCCATGATCTTCAGCAGCAACCTCTTCCCACACCTCTCAAGAGGATGGACAGCAGGATGGGAACTGAGGGAGTCGAGTGCTTCCCATGGTAAGACTAGATCAGATTCATGACTAGCTGAAGAACCTGAATGTACGTAAGTGGACTTATGGACTAGATGACCTCTAAAGGTCCCTTCCAACCCAAACTATTCTATGATTCTATGGTTATACTTCCTTTTCTTTGGGTACAACTTATTAACCACAGCTGGCATGTTGTATAGGAATACATGAATGGAGTTAAACAAAAAATTTCTGTGCCTGAACATGAACAAAGCAGTTCTGAATGCTGTCTGCCTCTGCCTTTGACAGAAATACAGAAACAGCAGGGAAAGCATTCAGTCCATACAACCAGACTAAAGTTTGTAAAAAATGAACAGTCCCAAAACACCAGTGGAGCATCAGGACTTCAGTCAGGTGTCCTCCTTCAAATGTGCTTGATTGCACACTAATGTAGCCATAAGCCTCTTTACCAGAATTGTTGTTCAAAACAGGTTTTTCTGATAATAGCAAACAAAAACATGCAGCAAACTAAATATAAAAGTTCAGCAAATATAAATCCAAAACCACCACTTCATTTTCATCCCTTACACCTACCTATTATACATTAGAAATCTGCCAGAGAGCTCTGTCAAATTGAACTATTGAACTCAAGGTGGCAAAAGGCCCTCCCCAGGCAAGACATTTAAATCATTTTCAAAGTTAATTTCCTGCTCCCAGACTGGGAACAAATCTAATTGGGTCTGCTTCATTCTTCTGACGAAGAGGAAAATGTTGCCTGCATACTCAACAAGGGAAAGTGTCCTAGAAGCCAGCCAGAGAACTTGCTCTGCAGCACCAAAGAAACCTCCCCTGCAAAGCAATGTGTGTGCATCAGCATGTGAATGGGAATTCCAATTTAACTGTCAGATCTTCCTGGTCTCCTGCTAACCCTTATAGTTTTATAAGGATACTATGAACTGTTTACAAACTAGTAGTGCCCATAGGAGACTGAAAAGAATCAGAAATCCATAGTATAGTTACAGGATTATGTTTCAGATGGCTGGCTATGCTTTCAAAAAGACCCACCTCTAGTCCCTCTGGATTCCTGGTGACCAAGGATTTTCAACAGGTTCTAAGGATATTTCCATAAAAAACTTCCCAAAAAAAAAAAAAAAGTACCAAAATTTCAATAAGAATGGAACGTTCTAAGGATATTTCCATAAAAAACTTCAAAAAAAAAAAAAGTACCAAAATTTCAATAAGAATGGAAAAACTGAATAAGATTACTAGATGACTAAAGAGAGTTTGTAGAAAAACAGAAGTGCATATGCACATGGGAACAAGAGCATACCCATTTGTGGCACAGCAAGATAAAACAACATTGATTCACATCTAGATCACTGTATTATCAAATACATAGAAGAAGAAGAAGACAGATATTATTAATGTAGATGACAGTCATTATTAACTCTCTAAACAAAATAATTATCGGATTCTATTTCTGCATGCATTTTTGAAGACAGATATTATTATTAATGTAGAAGACAGACATTATTAACTCTCTAAACAAAAGAATTATCGGATTCTATTTCTGCATGCATTTTTGCAACTCCATAGGAAAAAATGTACAGAATAGCATCTGAGTTCCTAAGAACTTCTAATTTACTTTGAAGGAAAACTAGGTGTCATGGTTTGACACTGGGATAATACTAGGCACCCAGGAGAGTGACTCACTCACCCTTCCCTGCCTCGGCTAGGCAAAGGAGGGAAAAAGAAAAAAGTTACACAACTCCATAGGAAAAAATTGTACAGAATAGCACCTGAGTTCCTAAGAACTTCTCATTTACTTTGAATGAAATAGTTGTGTGGGGTTGGTTTTTTTTGTTTTGGTTTGAATTTTTTTGGTAGTTTGGAGTTTTTTGTTTGTGTGTTTTTTGGGTTTGGTTTTGAGTTTTTTGGGGTTTTTATGAAAGAACTGATAATCATTTAAGTGGAATTTTTCCCAATTTCAGCATGTGATATATGACTTTCTATCATTCTACAAAGCCAAATTCTACGTGTAGGAAAAAAAATTAAAATACTGGTGTTGTCAATTTAAGTTTCCTTAGCAGTCACAAGTTTTAAGTCCATGCAAAGAGATTCTATTTTCATTGCTAAAAGCATTAATCCCCATTAATATATATTCTAGTGTTTGTGCTTTTATTTGTGCATTAAAAGTACAAGGATGAGTTACTTCAATGGATATAGAGTTCTTAAGTACAGTATTTCTATGAAATATGAAATAAAAAAGTAAATTTCATTAAACTAATGCTATAGGGTTGAACAATCATAGCAATAACAATCTCACAACAATTTCTTATTAAAAAAATAATTAGTTCAAGTCACTGAAAACCTGTTTTTTCAAGTTGTTGCAAACTAACACTGAAAACTAGGTGTCATGGTTTTACACTGGCCTAATACTAGGCACCCACGAGAGTGACTCGCTCACTGTCCCCTGCCTCGGCTAGGCAAAGGAGGGAAAAAGAAAAAAGTTACAGAAGCTTCATGAGTGAGATAAGGACTGAGAAAAATATTTCAAGGCCAAACCAGGCTAATTGTTAGTTACAAAGTGAAATTTATTACGAACTGAATCAGAGGAGAATAATGAGAAGTAAAATAAGTAAAGTAAAATAAGTAAAGTAAAATGTTTTCTCCTCCCAGCCCCTCCCTCCTTCCCACTGACAGTACAGGGAGACAGGGTGTGGGGTTTTGGTCGGTTCATCACCCGAGGTTTTCTTCTGCTGCTCAGGGAGAGCAGTCCTTGCCCTGTGAGGCCGTGGGGTCCCTCCCAGGGGAGGCAGTTCCATGTGAAGCATGGTTCCACTCTCACGAGCAGCAGCCAGACCTCACCTGCTGCAATGTGAGTCCTTCTCACGAGCAGCAGCCAGGTCTCACCTGCTGCAATGTGAGTCCCTCCCACGGGCCCACAGCCCTCCCAAACCTGCTGTGATATGATTCTCTCTTCCACAGGGTGCAGTCCTGCAAGGACAGGCTGCTCCAACCTGGAAGCAGGGCTCTCTCTCTCCACTGGGTCTCCCACTGGATCACAGCCTCTTCCAGGCATCACCTGCTCCAGCTTGGGCACCTTCTGCATGGGCCATGGGTGGATCTCTGCATTCCCCATGGATCTCCATGGGTGCAGGGGCACAGCTGCCTCACCGTGGTCTCACCACAGCCTGCAGAGGAATCTCGGGTCTGGCACCGGGAGCAGCTCCTCCCCTTCTTCTGCACTGACCTTCGAGTCTCCATGTTGTTTTCCCTCACACGTTCCCACCTCCTCCTCTTCTCTAACTGGAAGCAACACCTGTGATGTTTCTTTTGATTTTGTTCTTAAATACGTCATCACAGAGGTGTTACCAGCCTCCGTCATTGGCCCAGCTTTGGCCAGCAGTATGTCCATCCTCGGAGCCATCAGCCACTGGCTCTGCAGGACATGGTAGAAGCTTCCATCAGCTTCTCACAGGAGCAATCTTTGTGGCCCCACTGCTACCTAAAACCAGGCCATTCCAAACCAATACACTAGGATATTTCCAAGTTTCCTGTTCATATTAGTTGATTTACTCAGAATATATCTCATTTTCTTTACTCATTATTTCTCTCTATCCAGAAATTCTTCTTTCAGCATCCAGGTTTAGCCCTAGTGATCAACAGATATTTTTCTTTCTGTTGAGCAATAATATAACGTAACATACAGAATTAGTCCTGCCCCAAGAATGGAGACATTTAGTGCCATTGCTTACTTCCTTAACTTTATTTTGTCCAACAAGCACATATAAACTCTTGCATGACCAAAAGATGCGTATCTTTAAACTGCTCCTCAGCAAACCTTAAATAATCCACTGAACTAAAATTGACCTTTCTTGGCACTTAGCAAGATGAAAATATTTTTTCAAATATGCTGAAACAAGCTCAGTATAGCAAACTAGCATGCCACATTTTCAAGGATCACTTCTACAGCCCTGCTATGACAAATTAAATTGCCTAAGTGTTATGGATAGGAGAGGGAAAACAGCAGCTTAACTCAAAAACTGTTGGATTCTTCCCTTCCATACAACCTTCAGGAGTATATAAGGAAATAAGAAGCATCCCAGTTTAATTACTGTATCTTCAGATTTCTCTGTTCCCTTCTTTTTGTAGGTACTCCTAAATTTATCTTCCTACAAATCTTAGACTATGCTCTAGGTTTAATATGTATGATCTACAATAAAATAAGAGGGATTTGTTTCATTAGTAAAAATTTTGTAATTAGCGTTTCCCTACCCCACCGTAAAAAAACCTCTCATTTAACATCTTTTTTTTTGTATGTGTGAGCTTCCTCTGTATTGCAAATGTTTCCCTAGCTCAGATTACATTTTGATAAGAACTGTTATTTGAGCAACATTTATCTATCTGCTCTACTGCTATTAATGGAACATTATATTACCATGGAAGAAACATTCTAAGTTCAAAAGCCAGGGCAGAATTTTTTTAAAATATTGTTTATTTTCCAGCAAAAGTTTCAGGCTCCTTCTCATTCTATTACTTAACATTTTTTGTGTTCAGCAAAATCATCTTTAGATCAAATTACAAGAATAATACAGTGTAATCAATTGGTTTTATTTTTATTTTATTTTATTTTTATTAAATTGGTTTTATTTTTCAAGAAACTTTGATGGCTGTGAATTAAAACAAGTCCATTTTGTAACAGTGTTAACAAAACAGGTGAAGACAAATCCCATAATGTCACCATTATTGTGCATCATCAGGCAGGTGATTGTACCACTGGGTATTTTCATCCTCTGACTTCAAAACACAGATACAGTTAACAAAACCAGATAAGTAAAAATGAAAATCAAGATGTAAAAGAGGGGAGTAATTGACCGTTTCAGGTAATTAGGAGTTTAATTTTTAAAAAATGGAACCCCGTTAACTATTTAAATAATTTTATGAAAGTCTTTTTTGACAACTTTTAGCAAAACTCCAGACACTGAACTTTACTTTTTATGTTTCTTATGCTTCATCACAGAACATTTTGCGGCAAAATTTTTACCATAAGACTTTAATTGCTTTTGGAAGCTTCAGTTTCATCCAATTATTTAATAGCAGGCATTAGGGGGAAAAAAAAGAAACCTCATTGCTTTATAATTCTTCCTGACAGATGGTACCCACAAAATACCCAGTAGCATCAATGAGATGACTATATTACAAAAATACAGGGAAGATGAATATCTAATGCTCACCCAGTCATCCGCAGCTAGATCATCATTCAAGAACCAGAATAAAATGACAATACACATGATATATTCATTTAGGTAGCAGGCCTCAAGAGAGATAAGGAAAACAATTCCAAGTATTCATTCCTTAACAAGAATGAGGTGCAAGTAATCTACTCATAGAAAACAATGCTCTCGTCTTGAAAATCACTAATTGTCTTGGGCAGGGTTTCTATTCCCTGATTGTCTGCCTTATGCCCAGAGATGGCTGCTGTAGCTTTCGGTGGTTCTGGAGAGGGGGGAGCCTTGGGGCTGTTGCCTGGCCTTTTTCAAAGCTTCCCTCTCAGGTGTCCCCTGTGATGGAGTTACTCTGCTGCTTAGCTAGCTTGAGATTTTGTTAGCTTAAGCAAGGCTTTTTCCCATTTCCCTTGCCTTGGAGACTGTAGAATGCTTCAGCAGCTTTTGCTTTTTCCTGAACTGTTCACTTTGGTTTGGTCTGTGGCATGAAGAGCTATCAATGTCAGAAGCAGGCCACTGGCAGGGAGCTGAGGAGATACTCTTTCCAGGTCCAGACCTAGGAAAAGCCAACCCAGTGAAAGAAAGGACACAAAATTCATCAGCTTCATCTGCTGTGAAGAGGAGACAAACATCAGAGATTCACCAAGTTCCCATCTGGTTTTGCCCAAGATGCTGTGAGAACTCATTGTTTTTTTTCTTCCCTGAGACAAAAGCTGGCACTATTTTTTTTTTCTCCTTCACACCACCTTGCAGCCATTGGGTTGGGTTTTTTTTTTCCTTCCCTAGCATTTAGGGTTATTTTTATTTTTGTATGGAGGGGTTAACAGTTCAATATCTAGCATTTGTTCACCATTTTTTCCCATGCAGTGCTGGCACTCTTGTCAATAAATGGTTGGGTTTTTCACTTTCATCTGCTGGTCTTAATTTCTCATTGGTAGAAAAAGATTAGAAGTGTTCTTTGTCAAAGGAAACACTCATTCCATAGTATTCCATACCTAAATTTGTTTATAAACCATGAAAAATGTCCTTCTCAGTTTCAGCAAAAGGCTGCTTTTATGGTTCATGTTAGGGTTATGCTTCAAAAAACACAAAGCCAACAGCTCCAAGGACACTGAAACTACCAAAAAAAAAAAAAAAAAGAAGCACCAAAGGGAACATGGCACTTCCACAACATTATTCCCTCAATAACTTCCTCCTTGGCACATCAGCCTCAGAAAATGGCCACTTTACCTGCTCCTCTTAGGGTTAGAGTTATGTTTAGGGTTAGGATTGAAAAAACCACAAAGCCCAGAGCTCCAGGGACACTGAAGCTACAAAACAGACAGCAAGGTGTGCATGGCACTTCCCTCCCCAACACTGCCCTTTGAACACCTTCCTCTTAATTCTCAATTCAGGCATACAGTTTTGTGTAGGGTTAGGTTTCAAAATAATGCAAAACCTAGAGCTCCATGCACACTACAACTACAAAAAACACCTAGGGAAAAACGGCAGTGCCCCAAGATTATCTCCTTCAAAATTTTCTCATTTGCACCAGCAATGTGCTGGCAGATAAGCCTCAGCAAAAGCCCCCTTTTACTGATCCATCTAGGTTTAGGGTTGTGCCTAGGGGAAGGGTTCAGAAAACCACAAAGCCCAGAGCTCCAGGGACTCTGCAGTTACAAAAGGATTGCCAAGGGGAGCACAGGACTGCCACAGCATTGCTTCCTCCACAGCTTTCTGCTTGGTACCACACTCACCCCAATGCAGGGTTTATTGCTCCGGCTAGGTTTGGGTTATGCCTCGAGTCAGGGTTTCAAAAACTACAAAGCCCAGAGCTCCAGGCATACAGCAGCTGCAAAAGTCCTGCCAAGGGGAGCGCAGGACTGCCACAACATGGTTCCCTCCACACCTTTGCCTGTGGTGTGATCCATGTGCTGGCCACATCAGCTTCAGCAAAAAACTGCTTTTCCTACTCTGCTTACTGTAAGGGTTACACTTAGGATTAGGGTTAAGAAACCTACAAAGCCTAAAGCTCCAGGACTCTGGAACCCCAAGAGGCCAAGGGTAGCATGGCATTTCCACAAAATTTCTGGCTCCAGGGACTCTGGAACCCCAAGAGGCATGCCAAGGGTAGCATGGCATTTCCACAAAATTTCTTCCTCCATACCTTCCTCCTTTACAGCAGCCATGCAATGTTTTCTTGGTGTGGTTTTCAATTCCCTGATCATCTGCATTTTGCCCAGAAATGGTTGCTGTAGCTTTAATCTTTGTCCTTGTGACCTGGGGAACCTTGGGACCCTTTTTTGGCCTTTCTTAAAGCCTCACTCTCTGGAGTCTGTGGTGCTGTGGTGACAGCATTACTTTGTTGTTTATCTAGCTTGGCTTTCTGTTAGCTTAGGCAAGTCATTTGGTTTGATTTTTTTATCTTTCCCTGACCTTGGAGACTGTGACAGCAATTCTTCGGTGGCCTTTTTTTTTCATGAACTCTTCAGTTTGGATTTAGTCTGAGATTGGAGAATGGACAAGACACAAAGAAGTTGGGGGACCAGCGGGATGCTGAGGTGCCACTCCATCTCGGCCCCAGACCTTGGAAAAGCCAACACAGTGCAAGAAATCAGACACCAAATCCACCAGCTTCATCTGCTCTGCAGAGGAGACCAACATCACCAGACATTCACTAGGTGTCTATCTGTATTTTTCCCGAGATGCTGCAAGACATTTTGGTTTTTTTTCCCCGGAGACAAAAGCAGGCACCATTTGGTTTCTTCCTGCCACAGGATTGGCTGTTGCTTTTTTCTTTCCCTGGCTTTTTTTTTTTTTTTCCTGGGAGCAGGTAAGGCTTTGCAATTCAGTACCTAGCATTTATTTATTATTTCCCATGCTGTGTGGGTACTCTGTCAATAAACTGTTGGGGTTTTTTTTCATTTTCATTTTTTTCATTTTCGTCCACTAATATTAATTTCTTGGCAGGAAGAGGTTGCTGAAACCCTTTTCTTTAGAGGAAACACCCATTCTAGAGTGGTTTTCTCCTAAACTTGTCTTTAAACCGAGGCAGTAATGAAATCACTGTTGTCTTCAGCGGTACAAGATCCAAGCCAAGGTTCTCTCTACTCTATCCAAAATATTCTAAATCCTTCAGTGGATTATCATCTAAAAGGATAATTTTTTTGTGTGAATACCTTGATGACATAATTTGTTTCCAAAGATGAATTGAAATTCCTTACAAGGAATTAAAGGTTTTCATCATGCCCAATAGTCATAATTCACATGGGCCAAGTGACACTTTCTATTGAAAGGCAAATGTTGCATTTTGTAAAAGAATAAAGAAGGTGTTTACAATTCTCAAAACAATCTTGTCAATAAGAAAGGAATGTATCTGCTATTAATTGCCAAAATAACACTGGTGTACATTAAGCAGAGTAGTAAAGATAATTGAAAGCAGATTTATTAGCAAATAATCATAAATTATTTTAAAAGATTTGTGCTTTTTAGTGTTGTTTTCTGTTATTACAACAAAGAGTTTAACCAAAACCATTGCAAAACAATCTGTTTTTCCCGTTTCCCCCACTTCCTCACAGAAGAAACACTAACTAGAACAGTGACATTTTCAAAGATCGTTACACAGTCTGTGCTGTGCTAGAGAAAGTTAGTATTAAGGTGTGTGTCTGTAGCCTTACTAAAGATTCATTTACCTCTATACTGAGATCCTGTTTTGAGGCTTTCTCACAAAATACCCTGTTCTCAAAGAACAATCAAACAAACATGCAAAAGCAAAGGAAAATTACAATTTTGCAGTGGAGCAGGAGTGAAACGGATGCAAAATTCTAGTTTGAAAGGATGCAGACAGTTTCATTTTGAAAGGAAAGCAATTTTTTGGTTAGGAAGTATCTGGTAAAGTATGAAAACAAACCAGAAATTATTTATTTTTAAATTTTTAGCACAGACAAGGCTTTTTGGAGAAAAAAAAAACACCAAAAAAACCACAAAAAAAACCAGCTTGCATAGTTGGGGAAAAAGGATAGCTTTAAAGCACACAGTTGGAAAAATGGCAGAAGCCTTGCAGTTGAGTTAGTATGAGCTTTGCTTGATTATCTTAAATAATTAGACAGCTTGAGAGAAAGAGGTGATTGGAACTTGGGGAGAAGAGGGAGGAAAGGGAGGAAAAGGAGGATTCTATTAAGCCTAGCATGGCACAGAAACTATTGATTATGAGACACTGTAAAATTAGCTTTAGACATAATGTGGTAGAATTTGTCATGTGCTCACAAATTACAATATCTGTTGAGTTAATTATGTGTAGCATCCATTAGAAATTAAAAACAATTATTATGAAAAATAAAACTATTAAGTTTTGTTCCATGACTCATATTTGGGAGACCATAGGGAAATCTATTTTATTGCAGCTACACCTGTTTCTCTAGTACAAGATCTTTCTGACAAGTCTTGCATTACTCACATGCTTAAACTCTCAATCACAGCTACATCAACAGCATAACATAAACAACAAAAAAAAAATCAAATTTCAGTTAATTTATTAGTGAGTAATTTAATAACATGTAAGGCTAACTTTATTATGGGATCTTCTAAAACAGGCTGAAGGCTAGAGGACAGCTTGGTAGGGTTCTGAGAGTGCATGCACTTCCACAAAGCATCTTCCAGTTGTGATAGGTTTCATCCTTTATCTGATCAACTCCTGCAATATTGTTTCAAAAATCTGTGTGCAAAGCTTGTCTCATATTTAGGAGCAAATACCTCCAAATTTCATTCTTAAAACAAATCTCAGTTGTGATAGGCCCACAAAGAAGTATGAAAGCATTTTGGGAATACTGTTTCCAAAGATGAATGAATTATTCAGAGAAAGTTTAAACATGACTGAATGCTAGAATTACACAGTAAAATTTATCTGTCCTTTTCCTCTATTGCATCCTACCTTTAGAAAGGTTGGCACCAGTGACACTCCTTACTATGGACCTTCAATTACACCTTTGAAAGTAAAAATAACTGTGCCAATATTGAGGAAAGGAACCAAATAATGAAAGCAAAACATTTTGTAGAAGCCCTAGAGCCCTCAAACACAGGCATAGCTCTGTAAACGCAGGCATATTTTTTTTTATTTTTGTATGGTTGTATTTAATGACCAATGGTCATATTTAAATGGTTTTAAGTTCAGAAAACTGGATTATACAAAATCTGTATTTCGATCTAAATCTGCTTTGTAACAGCTGAAATCTTCATGGTTATGCATAGAAGGAAATAATGCTCAAACTACACTTCTGGCACACATGCTTGTAGTGAATCTGATGAACAAAACCATCAGAGGGTGTACAGCATAAATTAGCAAAAAGTTGAGAAAAACATGAATGATATCTGCAGAAACTTCATTACAAGTCCTAAGAACAGGGTCTAAGAATGGCAAATACAGAACAAGTTACTTTTTGGCATTATTTTTGCAATTTTTAGTATTGTTATTTTTTAAAAATGTTTGTTACATTATAGAAATCTAGCAAGTCATGAGGAAAATAAACATTGTATCTTTATTTTCTCAATTAACTTGTCCTTATAATAGACTGGGGAAACACATCTGTCAATGTCACAGTTCACATATGGTCTCTGAATCATACAGTTGTTCCATACAGTACTATAAATTGTTTTGCATTTTAAGCTTTTAGTCACTGTCAATGATTCATTGAAACTTGATCATGTTTTAATTTAGAAAAAAAGACTACGAACTTGTCTGAATTCAAAATAACCCATACTGCTGCTTCATGTGCTTACAACAGTGCTTACATTTTCTGTGGGTTAATCAAGCAAATTTCATGAGCACTCTGATATAATTAATGTAACAGGGCATGGTAGTTTAGTAAATGAATATCAGTTATTGCCAGAAAGGCTGAACTCTAACTAAATCTGCTTAGTAATAAATCAGTTAGAGTGGATTCTGGTCTTCTATTTGTAAAACATGGAAGGAAAACACATGCAAGTAGAATCACAACAGTAAATGTGTGACTCCACTACAGAGCATAAACAGAGATCCACCAGGTCATTTTTCAAATACCAGCATTTTTTTAAATTTCCATCTCTTTGGAAAATGATCTGTTGGATACCACCTACAGGGAAAGATGAGAAAAACAAAAATATATTCTGTTTGGAGGCAGGAGATCAAGCACACCAAAGAAGGCAAAGAGGCAAGCCACAAATGCACAATAATTGTAAATTTAACCTCTGCACAATTTTTACCCCTTCTCATTTAAGATTGATGTTATGACCTTTTCTATTTCTTCTGACCCCCAAGAACAGGCCTTTATTCACATGTGCTCACATGTGCTTTAGCAGTTGACGAAGAACAATTATGAGTGTAAATGAAGCCAATTAATTTGAAGCAGATACCAGAGCAAGTGCACAACCAAAATCACTGCAGAGACCACTGGTCTTTTGGACACAGATTTGTATCTTGCAAATCCAACTATAAAATGCTGCACAAAAGCTCATTCCTCTTTCAGATATTCCAGAAATTCCCATGACACTCACAGAATGAATTTAGGTATGGAAATAATTTTCTTCTACCTAACTGGGTTCTAAAATAGTAGCTTTGTAAAGTAAAAGCTAGGACTATTTCAGACCAGTGTTTCTGAAAGAAAAAGCTATTTATAAGCATAAATCCAGCAAGGAATATTCTGTTGACAGTGGTTATTTTACCACTCAATTCTAAAATTGTTAAGTTCAAAGTAGTTCTATGTAATAACTTCAGAAAACCTGAAATAAAGAAACAAACAAGGGTAAAGGTCTTATTGAGGGTATGATATAAGATGGCAGTATTTTACGGTATTCCTTTAGTGAAGTCACTTCATATATTTGTTTTCTTTAAGCTGTGGCAGAACATTCAAGCCAATCTCTGCCATAAGCAGCCATCTGTCACATCACTGTCTTTTGTATTTTCTTTCATTTCTGTGTAATAGCGTGCATTGGCTGAACACATGGCCTAGAATGTGGACAAATGTCTCCCCTGGCTAATGTGAACTATTAAGGGGTGTTTGCTGGTGTAAATCATTACACCTCTCACCCTTCCTTCAGACAATCAGTTGCTAGCTCAGGAAACCATCACAGGAGGCTCCAGTTCTGTGTTATCTCCCTCATTACTCTCTGTAAGCCAAACTGGCCAAGGCAGTAGTTAATCTGACTGGTCTTAGTCTTTTTGCAGGGAAGGACAAAGGTCATTCTGCTTTTCATCTAAGTACAACTATTAAAAATTACAGCCCAACTGAACTGGATTAATCCAGAAGGGAGGTGTGGAAGAACAAAAAGTCATTAAAGGTTTTCAATATTTTACCATGTGCCTCAAGTGTTTTGCAATAGTCTTAATTGAGGAGAATATTGAGGAGAGATGGCTGACTAACAGTGGGATAGCAGGACACTCTAAACTTCAATACCAAAAACAAGTAGAGGAAATTCAACCTGCTGACATATTTTTATTGAACAGAGATGATTCTGGGTTAGATGAAAGAATAGAGTTTTAAAACCTATGCAGATCTGGTGGTAATCCTGATAAGGTGGAGAAGGAATGGTAGGGAAGAAAGAAAACCTTTCCTTACAGAGAGGAGGGAATTCTGTCTTTCACTACAAATGTTTTCTTAGAAAAGTGTATCCTTTCATGACTTCTACTGTTGCAGAATAGTGCAACTGCACTAACCGCTGTTAGTGAAATAAGTATTTGTTCAGCCTTTCTTGTCCAAAACCACCACACTCTTTTTGACTCATTCCTATCAGATTCTGATCGTCTTTTGTGTATTTGTGAAAATTCAGCACATGCAAAAAGTGACACAAAAAGGAAGCAGAAAGCACCATGCTTGAAAGAAGCCATCTTATTGGTTTGTTTCCAGGATTCCTTGAACTACATCACTTCCTATGAGTCTTATCATGGAGATTCATATTAGCTGAGATGTTCAGGGCTTAAGAATCTTCAAGTCAAACCTCTAGGAGAGGAGTGTTGCAGTTCTATTATGTTGGGGTTTGGTCACAGACACAAATATGTCATGGCTTACTCCTAATAAACCTATATGAGAACAACATAATTAACTTGATAGGATCACAAGGTACATGAACAGCTTATTATCTGCACTTTAGGAGTAGATTTTATATATACACCAATAGAAGAAACATCACTTCCTTCAGGTTTTTATGTTACTACAATATATCTGGTGCTAGGTACTTTCCTGGTCAGCTGTTATTAGAGTTTGTTACATCACTTGCCCAAGTATTTCAAATTGCAGGTTAAAAAAGCTATAATTCAATAATTATCTAATCAAAGACAACTTAGTAACTACAGTCGTAGTTCCTGTCAGTTATAGGTGGTGATTTTCTTCACATAAAACACACAGAACCAGACTTGCCTATTAATACTATAGTCTTCAGCATGCTTATGTGTATCTCAGTAATGATCATTCTTACTAAGTGTTTGAGGCTCTGAAGTGCAGCAGAGAAATGACAGAGACATTTCTTTGTTTGTCTGACATCTCAGACAAACTAATAGGGCAGCCCCAAAATATTACTACAAATTTTGAAAGTCTACAGATGGTTGCAGATGCAGGTGTTTATTGTCTAAGTGAATTGCTCCAGTCTTCCCTGTGTTCGAGTTTGGGAGGTTGCTGAGTCTTTCAAGACACTAAAGTTTTTGCTGTATCTTCTCCAATGCTTTAACCTTCAAGACAGTTTTAAAAAGTCATAGGTTTGTTCTCAGGTGTGTCAGGAGAAAGTTCATTCACTGACTGGATAGATCTCAACTGTCCCTGCCCACACTTGAATACAGGGAACATTGACTTGCCACATCTGAATCATTTCACCAAAACCATGGGTCAGCCTTAATTAACCTTTTTGACCAGCCTGCTCACAGCAAGGCAATTAGAAGCAGAAGTTAGTGGTTGATTCATTTTGATTTATTTGATAGGTTCTGCTGCTTTTACAGAGAATTTGTAAAGGTGCTAGATAGAGGACTCAGCTTCCAGAGAAAAATAAACCTGACATTCCAAGGTTTTCACTCAGTGCAGTCACCTTCCTTTTTATGCTTTTTCTTAGGATTGTATCCTAGTCTTAAAACAGGATGTGTCCTTCAAACCCTCTCCTAAAGATTTTTAAAATCTTTTGGGTGTGGGGGGAGGGGTTGGAGTGTTAAACTGCTCCTATTTTCCTCCCCAAAGCAGAATATTCCCTCTGCAAGTGTCTTTAGTCACCCCTGTGTTCAGCCATGACATATACCTACTTACATTTTGGTCTAGAAACTTATACTGTCTTCTAGAATATCAGTCTTCTACAACTTTGACATGCATACACCATTCCCCATGCCATGTCCCCAGTTTTAAGTGTATTTAAGCCATGAATAATGGCAAGAAATTGAAAGATTTAAGCAAAATGTCAATATTTTTTAAGTGTCAGTTTCCTGTTTGCTCAGAGGTCAAAAAATATTACTTATATCCTTATACCTACAACATATTCCTTACACCTATGGTAATCTATGAGCCTAACAGAGTTACTTCCTAGACTCTAAATAAAATGTGTCTAAGGTAATTGCATGGCAGTAATTAGAAAACAAACTCTGCTTTCCTACTGTTATCTTCCAATTTTCCTGTTGGTCTTATTTTCTTTACATTGATCTCACACAAAGTGGCAGATCTAGTTTAAAGTGTTCCTGTTAATATTGATGACAAAAAGAAAGCTGTTTTCCCTAGTAAATGCCTGGTTTGCTTTACCTGTAGGAGAAAGACCAGCAAATGGATGGAGTGCATTTTTTCAGATACCCATGTTTGTGAATGGTCTTCTTTTTTCTATTTTAAGAGTTCTGCAGGTTCAGGAAGCTAATTTCCCTCTCACCAGACACTTCTCAGAAAAGATGAGTAAAGGAGAACTGCCATAGGTACAATTAAATTGGTTGTGTTTTTTTTTTTTAAAGGAAACACCCTTAGTCCAAATTTCTCAAACCTATCAAAGTGCCTGCCTCACTTAGAAATCAGTGGAAATTAGGTACTTGAATAACTGGAGATGATGACTGCCTGGTAGTAATTGAAGTCATTTTAAGCCTTTCCAGAATGAGTATTTAAGCTTCAAAAAGTGGCATTCTCACTATTTCTCTGTTAGAATAATAGACTTGTAGTGTAATTCAGGTATGAAAGGACCTGAGTAGATCTCCAGTTTTATCTTCCACTCAAAACAAGCCCAGACATGGGATCAGACCAGGTTGTTTAGGGATTTACCTAGTCTGGTCTTGAAAATCGTCAAGGAAAGAGGTTATGTAACTTCACTGGGTAACTTGCTACACTGATGGGCTATCCTCATGAGAAAAAATCTCCTTATAAACAATTTCAACTTATCTCTAGTTTACAGTTTACACTGATGTGCTATCCTCATGAGCAAAAATCTTCTCCTTATAAACAATTTCAACCAGTCTTTCAGTTTACAGTTTTACCTCTCATCCTCCCACCAGGAAGAACTGTGGAGAGCCTGTGGCCTCAACAGCCCCCTTGTGAGAACTAGAGTCTGCTCTTTTGTTCCCCTGAAGCCATCTCATCTCCAGGTTGAGCAATCCCAGGTTTCTCAGCCTTTCCTCATAGGCTGAGTCTTCAGCTCCCAAACATTTTGACAGCCTCAGCTAGCTCATCCTAATTTGTTGAGGTCTTCCATACTGAGGGCCTAAAACTGGATGCTGTGTTATAGAATCACAGAACATGCTGAGTTGGAAGGGACTCATCAGGATTATCAAGTCCAACTCCTGGTCCTGCACAGGACATCACAAGAGTCACACCATGTGCTTGAAATTATTGTCCAAATGCATCTTGAACTCTGTCAGAAACTTACCTGAGTTATTTAAAGAAGGATTTGTCTGCTGACCCAGCAAGAACATCGGGTTTCTGATCACAGACTCCTACCACAATGCCACCATCACTTACCTCTCCTCTGGTCTTGATCCACGAGCTCTCCCTCAGCCTGTTGTCTGTCCTGTACAAGAAGTCCCCATAAGTGAGCTGCTATTTCATGCAGAGAACACCTTCTCCAGCCCCCCTGCTTCTATCTTCCTTTACAATATTTCTTGAAGAGCTTGTACCTGTTCATTGCAGGTAAGCTGTCCCAGCAGGTCACAGTCCTCCTTTGCATTTCTGTTGCCAACAGGCACTCACCACATTTTGTCAGGTGGATCCCACTGCTCTCATTCGCAGGCTTCAGGGCTTTTTGTGTTTGTAAAAACCAGTACCCCATCTAAGACACAACTTTTGCATAATGTGTTGACCTACAGGACTGGTGTAATCCCTCCATGCCCTAAACCCTTCCCTTAGATCAAGGAAGCACCTACAGGGCTTCCATTGCCCATGGGCTCACCCCAAGAGCCTGCAGCCCCTCCTGATGTCATCAGGATCTCCTGTGGCCAGATTGCTGGTGATGCTCATGCACTTGGATGAGCAGCAGGAAAGTCAGTTCAGCAATGCAGAAAAGTGGCAATTAAGAAGTGTGAAGGTGTTTTTATGGGAATTTCTTAAAATGTTTTGCAGATTCATTAAGTGGCTAGATTTCACTTTCAGAAAAATATCATTTGTTTGAAAAAAAAAACCAGCTGTGGCTTTTCCATCTTCATGGTCTCTTCTCTCATATAGCAAGCAATAAGAGAACAGGAAAAGGCCTCAAGCTGTGCTAATGGAGATTTGGTTTGGAAATTAAGAAACATTTCTTCTCTGGAAGGTTGCCAAGCATTGGAAGAGGGTGCTCCGGGGATTTGTTTAAATACCCCAGAGGTATTTTAAATATGTGTAGATTAGGAACATGGTTTAATGGTAGACTTGGCAGTGCTAAGTTTCCATTGGACCCAAAGATCTTAAAAGGTCTTTTCCAACTTAAGCAGTTGTGCTGTAATAGTTGTATGTATCTATCTAGGAAAAATATTTATAGCATTTAAGAGATTCCAAATCTGGCCCTGGTTCTGTTTTCAAGTTCATGGGGTGTAAGCCCAAAGACATTTAATCTAGGAAATGCATTTTTAATCAAGATGAAGGTTCTCCTCAGTGAAGCCTTTTATTTAATATGTAGCGCTTCTGGCTTTGTATGAATGTTACTGAAAGCAAAATGTGATTCATTACAGCCATCCCCCTGGTTTTTTTGCTGCTTTTTTTTTAATCCTCAGCTTTATCAAGGCCTTTCACATGTCATGTTGATGTTTACAGAATAGCCAAGGAGCATCTTTATTTTTAGTCAAGGCTCTCCTTTAAAACACCTTGCCGATATAATGCATCTGTGTTTGATTATCTAATCTATGAGCAGATCAGTCCTCTCAGGAAAAAATGTTAACTTGCTCCCAGGAGGCCAGAACAGCTGTTATACAGATATTTATCTGCATTCATCTCTCTTTTTGCATCTTTGTCACTCTGGTAAAATAGATTTCTCAGTGGCAGAAAATGCTTTGTATTTATATCCTAGTTTCCATTCATGGATCTCAAAGCACTTTTCCAATATTAACAAAGATAATTGTTAATTAAAACAAATTAATCATCCAGAAAAATATGGCTATCAATATTTTTTGGGTAGGGAAGTCAAAGTACAGGAAGCTGAGATGATGTGCTTAAGGTCATATTGGAGACAAACAAGAAGATTAAGGTGTGAGAAAAAGGTTGCTAGAACTGTTAGATCATTTTTAATTCCAAGCTGTAAGCTAGATAGGCTAGAAAAATTGTTCGTATTGTCACAAATATTTTGACATTTGAATTAAAATAAGCAAACCACTAATCAATTTAAATTTAATCCATTAAATCTTTTGGGGAAAAAACCAAAAGTATATCAAGGTACAAAATGACCTTTTTAAAAGCATTATTCAAACATGTGTCCTTAGGACACATCCTATAAGGAGACTAAGAAGCTAACACAAAGATTTATGTCCCAGCATCATCATCACCAGCCTATGCAATCTGTGTGCTGCAAATATTTATGTACCTTCTGGTAGACAGAGATGAAGCAATTCTAACATCAATATTAGTACACAAAACTAGGAGCTATACTTCAAACAGGAGTGGGAGGTTTTTTAATTAGGTATTTGGTGTTTGCTACATGGCAAGGTCTGAGGTCTCAAGGGAAACTCACAGAACACTCATAAAAGAAACACACGCCAAAAAAAAAAAGAAAAAGAAAAAAAAATCCCTGGTGTGTGTGGGGGAAAGAGAGAGGGAGGGAGAGGGAGAGAGAGAAAAGTCTTGGCCTCCAGCTACAACTGTAACAGAGAGGAATTGTCCCTTTGGTCCACTGCTATGTATGCCAGCCTTGTATAATTATTCTAGATGTACCAAACTGTCTCAAATAGGACTAAATACTTGTATTTAGGCAATCCCAACTGCCACATCTCTGTTTATCCTTCTCACTTAACTCAATAGTGACATATAGGTGCCTTTAACAATATGGATACTAATGTAAATAGCTGTTAAACCAGATGCAAGAATATTTTCTTTATCAAGTATATGGTAAAAAAAAGTGAAATTCACTGCTAGAAGTCTCTGCAGAATCCCCATATCCAAACTGTATTTCATGATGGTTATTAAACCAGTTTTGTGATGTTCTTCTAAATCTCTGTCAATCACATCATTACCCTTTAATTCGGCTAAGAAAAATGAAATTATTTTTGTGAGCCTTGTATTTGATAAACAGAAAAATACTGAACTTGAATCAATATTCTCTCTGTTACTATAACCACCATACTGGGGTTATAGAGGAAAAAAGCTGCTCTTTTTCACTGTCCTTGTTCATGCAGTAGCCAGTTTGCTGATTAGAAAGCAGATCATGCTTTCCTTGGCATTTACCCAGTTGCTGTCTGGACTGAAAGGTTATAGAAGCACACATACCATGGCTCTGCAAAAATTAGAAAGGCCAGCAAGTCACATATCCTCAGTGTCTGAGGCAGAGAAAATACTGTTCCTTTCTCAGACCTTCTTCCCACCTTCAGTCTTCTGAGAGAGTGTCAGACATAAGGTATCAACATGCATTAGCAACTTGGGAGATTGACAGTTTTATTCATTTTCTTTGTCAGACTCTGAAGAGCAATGTAGCAGACAGCATATGAGATTACTTGACAGTTTTATTCATTTTCTTTGTCAGACTCTGAAGAGCAATGTAGCAGACAGCATATGAGATTACTTCTTGCTCACTATGCGTACCAGAATTTCCACCTGGAAATCTAGACCCACCTTTCTAGTCAATTTTCATAAAATGCAAAAAAAATAATAAACATTGAGACAAGAGCAAAAATTCAATTCAAACTGATAAAGTTAATTTTTTGGATTCATGTTTTTTCAATGAGACCATATTCTCTAGTCAAATGTCAAGCAGAAATGTTCTGATTTACAGGAACCTCCCTGATTAAATAACACAACAAGCAATCAGAATAAATGTGCTAAAAATGTTGTTGCTCAGTTTGTAACAGGGCTCTCCTACACTGTCCTTGTAAAAAAAGAATACATCACAGTCTCACCATCTTCTATTTTAGTGAGACTCAAAATTCCATAAGCTGGAATGGTCAAACTAGTTCTTTGGCTCAAACTATTACAAAAAAACAATATACATCTGTGTATGTCTTCTCAAGCATAGCTTCTTGCAGATGCACCCAGAGTATTCCAGGAAATTTTGCTCAGCTGTCACAAACAGGGAAGTCATATTAGACCAGCAGAATCCCTACCTGTACAGACCCCCAAGAGCAACAAGTCTAACATGACACTGAAGTTTTTCACAGCACTGAATCCAGACAAAATGGCTGGTTGGAAATTGTAGGGTGGCTTAGGCTTCAGGGGTTTTATATAGCATGGGATTCATAGTGAGCTGTGTCCTTACTGTGTCCAGACTAGTCAGAATTCATCAGAATGGGAGACAAATCATCATTAACTGGTGGAGTTCTCAACTCTTTCTTGCCATTTTACAGTCCCCTTCCTGTGCAAAGTCCATCACTGTCATAATTTCTGCATGCAGCCTGTATCTTCCTTCCTAAACCTGGTTGAGATCTAACAGCAAGGTTAGTCTTATCATCCTAAAATTTTCAGCCTTAAAAATCCTTTTCAATCCCCTGCATTTGTTCCAAACCACCTTGGTATTTCTATAAAGCTCCCTAATATCTCCTCTATCTGTGTAAGGTCTGTTGCTGATTTGATCAGTCAAGCACTTGGCTTATATCTGGGCACTGCCAGGATTCATGGTCTAAGGACTGTTGTGTCTGCCTTACCTTTAGCATCAGATCTGGAGGGTATATGTTGTGAAACATCCTCTCTCATCCCAACTTTTTTAAAAAAAACATGAAAACTTGGTACAAGTGGTCATAACTACTGAGGTCTAAGATCTTTGTGTTTGCTGTATTAAAACCTATGCAGGGATTGGGTACTGAACACTGATCCCAGGAATTTTGAATGTCCACCACATCAGAATGTACACCAGTAGCAGATAGTTACTTCCCTGGAAGACATTTAGAAATGTTTGGGCACTGTACTAACACACAATCCATAACAGTTTGATTTCTTTATATTGTAAGCGTGACAAAGAAAATTGAATGCATTTTCTTGGATGAACTTAATATAGTTTCCTTATCTCTTTTAAACTCGGCTTAAAAGATGATACAGCAACTTTCAGGTAGAAAAGGAAAGGCTAAAAAGCATGTAATTCAGCTCACAATGGATTTTACAGGCCTCAATGGAATTAATTACTGAGAACTTGCACATGTAGTAATTAATTTCATGCAATTCAGCACCATCTGCAGATGCATTATTTCCTTTCAAAGCCACTATAATTCAATGTAAAAGAGAAATTGTTGGGAGTTTTTAGGCAGCAAAAGCTTTTGTATCTTGTTTATGCCAAAGAAATTAGATAAGGAAATTAAATATTATTTAAAAATATAACCTTTTTCCCATTAAAGAGAAGATACCTCTCAATTGTCAGTAAGGAAACTGCTTGCAATTACAGAGATTTGGGGAAAAGAAACTTTGATTTAGGACTGGTTTTCTTGTTTAAAAAAACAGTTGTGGGGTTTTTTCACAGCAATCACGTATCGTTTGCAGGTGAATTTTGCTATTGCATCAACCTTTGTACCAACTATAAGCAAAACCTATTGAATATACATCCCTCTGTTGAAGTGTATTCCAAAATTACTTTATATTATTTGCTTGTAAGATATATAAAATTTTTTAACTATTTTTCTCTTCATTAGCTTGTATATAACTTTCTGTAGAATAGAAACCAACTGACTGCAGCAAATGACATGAGCTGTTTTTCTTGTATTCAAGGACAGGGAGGGTGTATTTTTTTAACTCCTATTGAGGGTTGACGTGTACTGAGAAGGAAATTTCATCAACCAAAATAAATTTAAATTAGACAGTGTCCTGAAGCATTGAAGAGCATCCCTCAGTTGCATCTTTTAAGTCTGTAGACTTTAATGCCAGAAAAACTGTCAAAGAGCATACGAGAACAAGGTGCTCTGTGCATCAGCTGAATCATCAATTTTGTGCTGGAAATTCTGGAAAAATCAATTCTGGCTTTTTTCAGGCATTCATGTAGCACCTAACACAAGGGCTGATTGTGCTGTAATACTGTGATTGGGAAATATTATGTATTTGGGAGGGAGAGGCTATCCACATAGCACAGTGTTTGTTTTGTGATATGTTAGGCAGCATGCATTGCTCTTTGGCAATAATAATAATGAATAGGTTACAGCCCCATCAATATGTGCCCATTTAACAGTCACATTATCACAGAAGGGCTGCTGTTTTGAAAAAAATAATGCAATTATTGTTCACATTTGTTAGCACTCACAATATTCAACTTCAGCTGAGAGCTTGTTGTTTTCTGTAGAAAACAAACTCTGTGGTAGTAGGGAGTGGAAAGCACTAACCTTATAATTGTAAGAAGAGGTACAAGGCCAGTCAGGTTCCTTATCTTTTCCTCCTGCTGATAGAAGCCTGGACATGGTTTCGCTTCCTGAAAAATGCCCATTGAAGCCTTGTGTCTAACAAGCAAACTAGATAACAGCATTAAAATTGCATTTGGAACTAAAGGAGATGCCATCATGATAGTCACATTATGGGAATAGTATAGGGCAATATAGATGATTGATTTTAGAGCAATCACTTACCAAAGCAAGAAGCCGTGAACAAGCACAAACTCTTTCCAATGCACTTTACAAAGAAAACATGAAGACTTGCAGACAACAAATCTCTAGTCTTCCTACAACGGCCACTTTTAAATAAGCTGGGTATCTTTACCTAGAGAAGCAAGATGGTGAATCATTAAGCAATTACAGTGAAGTGTCCTTATTTTCGGATTCAGCTTTTTGGATATGTACTGAAATTGAAATAGAGCTTGCATTTGGATATGTAAAGTCCCCAGTCCTTAAAAAAAAGTAAATTTGAAAGCACAAACATGAATGCAATATTCTGAACCCGAAGAGGGCAATAAGGTTTTCTGAAAAGGTCCTTGAAATCACACTTTTAAATATGCCAGAGGAATTGATTATTTTTGTACTGTTCTTACTGTCATTGCCTTCACTGATAAGAGAAGAGACGAATGGTTTGAGGGAGGGAAGACAAGAGAGATTCGCTCACTCTGCAGCCCTAAGATTTCCTCGGGCCTGGATTGACTGTCATTTCCTGATCTTTATGTGATGTTTATCACAATAGGTTAGCACTGCCATTTAATGTCTTATATATCCTTAATGAATATTGTCATTCTCCTTACTATGATAAAAGGGCAGAGTCATCTAGTAAAGGCAGAAAACATCACAGATTTAATACATTTGCATAGAAAGATCTTCATGCTATGACAGAAATGGCTCAGAATATATGCAGTCTGATGATTAAATTGGGAATTGCCAAAACAAGCAAACAAAAACATCTTGCAAATCATTCTTCCTCTAGACAGATTTAAGATTATGATCTCCCAGTTCTTGGTGCTGCTGTACATGTACAAGCAATTCAACCTCATCAAAGTCTTGATTTAGAGGGCTTAAATTCAACTCATTGCTCACTTTTTTGACTGAAACAAAATTATTTAGACCACTGAAATGTTACCATTATTTCTGGATGGCCTTAAATAAACAACTGATGTAATAAATTCATAGTTACTTGGTAAAACTTCCATTTTAGTCAAATAGTGTTCAACTTGCTCATTTCTGTTAACACTTTGTGGACTCTGTGGGTTCTTTTTTGTGATGTCATGAATTACCCATTATTAATATTATGAAACTGTTTCTTATGGAACTGTGTCTTCGGAATATTTAAGGTGACAGTATTATAATCCTAAACCCATGACATGATGACATGTGATTTATGCTGTAATGATGTCAGAGCTTTCCCCACTTACTTAAAAGCTGTCGGTTTGTACCCTAGGGCAAACATTTTGTGGGGGTTACATGGCTCATCACTATAAATGTGGACACAACAGTTAATTGTGCAGTAAATTAGATAAACAAACTGTCACATATGCTCAAAGACTGATTCTTTTGGTCTCTGGATGCTGTAAATGGTCACATTTTTCTCAGCTCGTAGCCTTATTACAAATTAAATCTGTCTGTAATATCTAATTTTTTAGCCAAAAAAAAAAAAATTGGTCTAAGACAGAAGTGAGAAGGTAGAAGTTTTTATCAGTCTAGTGACACATAGATGTACATTAAAGAAACAAAACCACAGAAACCAGTGTTAGATGACTAACAACACACAAAGGAGCTGAAATCTATGTGGTAGATTGGCTATGTGGCTTATGTGGTATGCTTGCTCTTCTTCTGTGAGCCTTTGAACTGTACCCCTTTACTACACATCTGATTCAGATTTCTAAGTACATGCAAGTCTCCATAAGGCCTTGCTTTCCACTTCCCTAAAGCAACAGACACAAGAAGATGAAATAAAGCTGGATTGAATTATTTCCTATTGTAACTTCCTTCTTCTCTCCATTAAAATTTTTCCCATGTCACTTTACACTGTAAACTCAGTCACAGCTTGGCACAAAGGACTGTTTTGTAGCATTTCCAGTAGAAAAAAAGTATTCTGAATGCAAATATTTATATGTAGTAGACTCTGATATTTTTCCTGAAAATTTTTCTCAAATTAAGTGAAACACTTTGCATTAAATGAAGTAACAGCTATTTTTAAATGTTCAGGCTTCAAAGAAGAGACAAACATTTATGCAAGAACATAGAAATATCATGTTTTAGTGATATTCAAATCAAAATAATTGCTACTTCATCTAATTTCTTCATATCACTGCAATTCTATTTTCTAGATCGCAGCTGCTTAAAAATACAAAGGCATTCAATATCAGGTATCAATATTACCAAAATTTAATTCTACTGACAATAAGGTCATAAGACATGCTGCTCTGTTGTCCTGTTTTCAGCTGGGGTACAGTTGACTTTCTTCCTAGTAGCTGGTACAGTACTGTGTTTTGGATTTAGGAGAATAGGATTAAAAACGCACTAATGTTTAGCTGTTGCTGAGCAGAGATTACTCTAATTCAAGAGTTTTTCAGTTTTCATGCTCTGCCAGTGAAGAGGTGCACAAGAAGCTGTGAGGGAGCACAGGTGGGAGGGCTGATCTGGACTGGCCAAAGAGATATTCCATTTCAGGCAATGCCATGCCCAGCACGTAAACCAGAGGGGATGGCTGGGAGCTGCTGGCCCCTGCTTGGGAACAGCATCATTCAGTGGCACTGAGCAACTGTACTGTGCATCACTGTCTGTCTTGGGTTTTGTTCCTCTTTCTCTTTTTACTTTTATAATTGTTATTTACTTTGTTTCAATTATTCAACTGTTCTTATCTCCTGTGGGAGATAAACAGGAAAACCTGTTTGTAATTTTTTCAATTCTCTTCTCTATTCCCATGGAGAGGAGGGAAGAGTTAGCAAGTGGTTGTGTGGTACTTAATTGCTGGCAGGATATAAACCATGACATCTATCTTCTTGCTTTTGTAAGCATTCCTTATATTTAGGAATTAGTGATAGAAAGGTGATAGAAATTATATGCTTACTTTTCATATATTTCAATTTTTAAGCATAAAAATACTTGTAATCCTAATGGGTTATGTAAAGTTACAGATAGATAAATTATCAAATAGAAGCTAATATCTCTGAAGTCTGTGTCCTTCAGAAAGTGAGATAATACAATAGCCTTCTCAAAATGCTTGAGATACTGGTCTTGCTATGGGATCTATTTTTTTTTTAAATTGGTAGATTTTGACTCAAACTCCACATTGCACATGATCTTGAAGTAATGTTTTAGTTGATCTTGTCATATTTTATGGACACACTGCCCAGCAAAAGAAGATGCCTGCAAGATGTTTAGGACTTTAATGAAGTTACCCATTAATGCCTTTAAACACTTTTACTTTTATTTGTCTCATGGTTTAGCTATTGCTGTGGCAATTCCTGACATCAGTGTTGCATTTAAGTTAAGGGTAGCGGCAAAAGGAAATCAAGTTTTCCATGTCACAGAAAAATAGCCAGTAGTTGACAATTGTCCTGGGAAACAGGAGCCCTGATGTTCTCAACTTTACCCAAAATATGTTTCAATCCACCTCAGATCATCAGGTGAAGGTGGTCAGTGCAGATAAAGTACAGTGCTCTTTCCAACCTCACACAAGAGAAATGTAGCCAGCAAAACATCCCCAGTCACTGCTGATTCTTATAACCTGTGGGAGTTCACAAGTAAGCCCAGTGAAAAAAGTCCTTATCACATTGCAGACAAAGGAATATACTGATAATCCTAGAACATAAAACTGAGAGTTTACAAACTACTGTGATAATTTAGATACTTAAAGTAATCTTAACTCTAAAAAACTTCATATCCAGCCTTATTCAACTATTCTATTTTTGACCAAAAATGACAGAGGAGACTGTTGGGTTGGTTTTTTTTAAACTAACAGGAGGCTGGTGGGAATGTGAGTATTTTGGAGGCTAAGGCTCAGTTCAAAATGGTCTTGACAGAGTAAATAATAGCCCAGAAAATAATCTAGCAGGTGAAAATGGAAATAGCTAACCGTAGCCTGCTGAACAACTTACAGGTTCTTTAGAAACAATTTCTTTGCTGTATCATTCCTGGCCTGTTCAGCAAGAGCATGAACTCAGTTTTAGGAAACAGAACAATTAGAAAAACTTGACAGCATCTGATGCATAAAGAAAAAAAAAACCAAAATCAACAAAAAACAGAAAAAACACACCCCAAAACAAAAAAAAAAAAAAAATCAAACCAAAACCCAAATAACAAGAACAGAAAAAAACCCCAAATCCAAACAAAAATTAAACCTGATGTTGTTTAGCATAAAGTAGGAATGTTTGAGAAAAGAATTCCAAAAATAGTCTCAAATTCGCTAAAGGCTGCAGCAATAAGGAAGAAATTAATCTCTACTCAACATGCAAAGTTGATATGAGAAGAAAATAACTGAAGTTACAAAGAACAATAATAGAGGCAAGACATTAGTAAAACATTTTATGACCAGAAGTAAAACACTAATAGATGACCATGAGCCTGTGCCATCTTCACTGTTTGAGGTATTAAAAAAAAAGTTGAGGAGATCTCAGAAAACAAGAGAAAAAAATGGGGGGAAAAAAAAAGAGTATACCTTAGGGTAAGGCAGTTAGTTAGGTGACTTCCTAAGGTCTCTTTCCAATTAGCTTTTTAAGGAATGACATAATTTTAAATTATGCACTTTTTGTGTACACTAAACCCTGTGCCTATTCTATCTTGTCACTCCTACATATTTTCAAGAAAACTTTGGCTTTGCACCAACCAGTTTCATCTTACATCTCCTTCAGCAATGAAGCAGGGCAAAAAAATTTAACTTTTCTTACAGCATCAGAATATAGTAGTTTTCTCTGTATTTCAAGGCAATTCAACCAAGCAGCAGGATAACTGTATTTTTATGCCAGATATGGAATTTTTGTGCCTTTCTGAGTCACTGTCATGCCTGGGAAATGCCACTCCCAGACCCCATGGGCTTCTTCCCTGCAGAGCATAGCACCAACTTTAAGGGATGCTTAAGATCTTTCTAACGTGCCCTGTGGAAGCAATGCCAGCTGAATAAAACAAACAAAAAACATCAAACCAAAACCCAAACAACAAGAACAGAAAAAAACTTAAGATCTTAAGATCTTTCTACGTGCCCTGTGGAAGCAATGCCAGCTGAAGCAGGGTTAGGACAGAACAGCCTGCACTGCATATTCTTTTCTGATGCCAGCTGCAGCTTGCCAGCTCATGAAGAAGAGTGATGATCCCAGTTGCAGCTCCCATGTGTTGGTGCTGCTGGCTGGACTAGCCAAGCACTCCTCCTGTCCAGGCACTCTGGGAGCTCCATGATTAAGAGCTCCATTGGCCCCAATTTACACACCTGCACATCCTCACCTGGCTGCAGTCTGGCCCTGTGGCATTGAAAGAATGCACATGAGGAACAGAAAATTCAAATACTTCCTCTTTATGACAGAGTATAAATAAAGAAGAATGAAAGATTTATAGTACATTAAACATTGGAGAATTCAACCACTATAAATATAGTGTACTCTTGAAATTATAGTGACAATTTGGAAGTAATTGAAGGATTCTATGTGTAAATGTGTCTGTATATACAGGCAGGTCTGTTCACCCCAAATTGGGGAGAATAAATAACATGCAATATATTTTATACCAAAATGACACTCTAGAGAAAATAGAGAGCAGAAGCAGAATAATGTGACAGAAAAAGACAGACAAAGGACACTGTAAAAATGCTCAGGGGGGAGAAAAGGAGAAACAAGAAAAATAGGACAATGTTCTAAGGAAAAAACCTAGGCTGCAAAAAGGAGAAATAAAGGTTGGTTCATGTTCTATGCTAAAACAAAGAGATTCAATGAAAGGGATAGGTGTAAAAGTGAGAAAAAGTAGGAAGACAAAAGGGCATAAAAGTAACAGACTAGTATACAGGAAAACAGCTAATATGATGTAAATATAAATATAGCTAGTTCAATGCTAAAAGAGAAGAAGGGAGGACTGAAGGGACAACTCAGGGTAGACGGGACATTCCTTTCTTTAGGCAAAGAGTCTCACAAGTCTACAAAAATTGAAACTTTTAGGAAATAATGGGGAATGGACATTCTTTAGGCAAAGAGTCTCACAAGTCTACAAAAATTGAAACGTTTTAGGAAACAATGGGGAAAATTGAAGCAAAAAATTGTGCACCAGTGTCATAAAAGCCCAGGATTTTTGGAAATGAGAAGCACAGTGGTCAAGGAAGGTAATTCTATCCCCCTAATCCAGTCTCAAGAGATCCCACATGCAGTGCTGCATCCAGTTGCACAGGAACTTTGTGCACAAGCACGTTTACTTTTTGGAAAGAATCTAGAGGAGGGTCACCAAGACAATTAGAGGAATGGAGTGTCTGAGAAAAGGCTAAAAGAATTGGATTTGTTCAAGCTGAAAAATAGAAGGCTTATGGATGATCTAATTGTGTCCTTTCAGTGCCTAGAGGAGACCTTCAAGAAAGATGGAGAAGGACTTTTAACAAGAGAGTGTGGTGATAGGACAAGGAAGAACAGCTTCAAACTGGAAGAGAATAAGTTTAGATTAGACATTAGGAAGAAATTCTTTACTGTGAGGATGGTGAGGCGCTGAAACAGGCTGGCCAGAGAAGTGTTCAAGACCAGGCTGGATGGAGCTCTGAGCCACCTGGTCTGGTGGAAGGTGTCCCTGCCCCCTGAGGCATTGGGACTTCATGATCTATAGGGTCTCTTCCAACTCAAACTGTTCTATGATGTCATGACTCTGTGATGGGGTATAGGAAAAGGAACACACCTCACAGCATATACTTGTGAGTATCTGAAAGAATATAATTTGTACTGCTAAACGACTTTTCTTTCTTTCTCCAGTGATTTTTCATGTGCCCATTCATTACTAGTGGCCCAAGGTAATGTGTACACAGAAGATTAGATGCAGGAGGCCATAGAGCACCCAGAACACTGACATGGGGTTGGAGATATGACATGGGGTCTACAAGATTTTTTTTCAGTTTTAAAAGTAGCACCTGGAGCACAGGCATATCCTAATCTTGTCTCATCTAAAATAGCACTAGATAGTTTGGCGGACCATGACCTACTTTTTAAGGGGATAGAGCTTGAATTTTTTTGACATAATAGCTGTTGTAAATGTTTTACAGTTGTGCAAATAGAGCCATATGAGGTCATTTCACAGATGTGTTCTTAGCAGCCATTAACAGGCAGAGAACACTACCTTGCCATGTTATGACCTGTCTGTATGTGATGTGACTGCGAAGTTACTGGCAGGAAATTGCCATGACTTTTACCTTCTCTTCTACTTCAGAAAACTGAAAACCTAGCTCAAATTCCAAAATTCTTCATAACCCTACAGCCGAGAAATAGCTCCTAATTAGGTCACCTTGCATAACCACTATTCTTTCTCTAAGGGCAAAACTGGTAGATGCACCAAGTATTGGGGGGATTGGCTTAAGACATCACCTCTGCACATGAGGGCTACATATAACATGTCTGTCTGTAAACTAGACTTTGTCACGTGACAGGAATTTTAGATGACATGAACCTGAGCTGGAAGAGCAAGGACTACTTCTTGTTTAGAGAAATTCATCCATATTGAAAATTACTTTAAGTAGATTTATATCTAGATTTGGCCATGTCTTAAGTAGATAGGAAGGCAAACTGTTGGTTAAAGTAGTAGAAACCACATTTTGTACCAAAAAAGTAAGCTGCAAAACTGGAACTGACAACCCCTGTGGGTAGTAACACTTTGGTCAGCCTTGTAAACCAGAAAACAACATCTGCTTTTTAGGTGTACACGGGGACAAATTCCATTCACACTAGCCAAGTCTAAAGACAATTTGTTCTCTCTGAGCCCCAGACAGCAGAAGAATTATGTATGGCTCTTATGGTATTAGAGGCTTTGAAGCAGACAAGACAAAACAAAATAAAACAAAGTCCTCTGCTTTACTAGATGGTCCTAGGTGTTTTTCTCAGACCTTAGTCTGAGATGTTGTTCTGGGAAAAAGTGAGAACAATCTGGGAATCACTGAGAGCAATCCATCATTCATGCATGAAAGAGAAGGGAGTTAAGGCTGATGGAAGACTGTTCTTACTTCTTCCTAGAGCACCCAGTCTGGAGAACAAGACAACTATTTAAAATTAAGGGATGAGAAAAGTAATTCTTCCAGGAATAAGAATTTTCCATAAGAAAAGTACATGGAAAAATAGTTGTTTCAAGTTGTTTCACAAGTAATAACTTTCTTCAGCAAATCCAGGGCAACATCTGTGATCATCCCATTGAACACCTGGCATTTGAGACTTGTTTCTCCTTGCTGTCATCTCTCACATAAAAATAACAACGGGATATAGGAAAACAGAATGTACTTCATCCTCCTCACTTGGACTTTTCAGAAGAAGAAATTGATCTCACATCTTCAGCAGAGATACTGATTTTCAATATTTTTTCAGCTTTTTATTTCTTTGTGGGAGTCTTTTTATCAGATTAGCACTCATTTAGCACCTTCATACACTTTTGTTGCTTCTGTCAAAAGAGCTGAAGCAACATCTGGATATACAACATAGGAGTAAAACATAGTGGAATGCTGTCACTAAAACCCTTAGAATGCTGTATTTGTGCCAGAAATAGATACTCTACATCAGATGATGCATTTTTCTTTCAATTTTTAAAAATCTAACAGATTTTTATTATATTCAAAAACATTTCTATCAAAGATGGTGAAAATCCTAGAAAAAAGCCCTCCTTACATGCAAAAGTAAACATGCTTTTATGGGTTATTAATCATGGGATAAATACTATTGAAAGAAGAGGAAAATGTATAGATTTTCAGTAATTTCACATCTCCTTTTGAATAAAATTGGCAAATAACAAAGATTTGTTAAATACTCCAAAATGAACCATATCTGGTATTTAAGCTTGTCAGTGATTATGATATGCACCTTTCATTATAAAGCAATAAACATACACACCTTCTAGCTAGTAATTAGGCAAGATTGGTAGAATATGATTCTAAATGTGTGCATTTGTCTGGTGTAGTACCTTTGTATCTCACTGAAATCATGGCATATTCAAGAAGATAACTCAGTGAATAGATTGCAATTAGCATAAACACCAAGTCTGGCTATTTTTTTATAGCATTTTATGGCACATTTCTCTTTTCCCCGTCAGTCAGCAGTTTTAAATTCAATTGCCTTTCCTAATTATTCCCAAATCAATTATAAGTTAAATCTTATTAGTTGCATGTAAAATGTATTGCTGCATTTGGAACCTCAGTGTTCAAGTGAAACATTTTTCTTGCTTACTACAAGAGAAGTTGTAGGTGTGCGTAAAAAGGTGAATTATTCTATCGATACATTTCTTTCAACTGTCAGCTAAAAGATTAGGACTTTCTTTGAAAAAACTGCTTCCCTGACGATGCCCTTGTACACTGTATTGGATCAAAAACCTGCATTTGAAAGTCCTTAAGAAATACATCAGACTGGAACTTGTGAACTGGTTCTATTTGTCATCTGCAGAAATAAATATGTGAGCCAAAGGCAAAGAATCTTCATTTCAATGCATGGCAAGCATGGTTTCAAAAGCAGCTGAGATTCATGCAATGAGACAGAGGGAGTAAAAACATGAAGCCAGGAAATGCATTCTCATGTCTGTGCGTATGGTTCTTAAGGAGTATTAGAGCCCAAAAAGCATGACTGGCTGGCCTGATTTCTTCTGTGAAAAGCACTAAAACAGTAACCACAGCAAGGAAAAGGTCATTATTGTGAGATTCTTTACCTCTTGTGTTTGCTTTTGATGTTTTCTCAAAATCAGGTTTAGAAACCTGCATAATATTTCATTTTAAATCAGTTCAATTGGAATTTGTAAATGGCTCCAGTGGAGGGCCAGAGGAGGATGCCTGCTGTCCACAGGCAGTGCAATGATTGGGGTCATACAAACCTGATATTGTCAGCTGAGGTTTTCTGAGTGCAACACAAATTTTGCCTGCATTTTGAAATATGATATTATATTTAGAAATTCAAATTTTGTTTTTAAATTCCTTCCCTATTTGTATTTTTGTCAAGGCTATTCTTAGCTTCTAGACAGAAGATGTTATGGATCAAGAAAGCTTGACAATTACTAGACTATCCAGCTACTCAATCATTGCAAATGTTGACATGGATGTATAATTGAGCTTCTCCTTGAAAGAGACCAAAAGGATATGGAAGCTGTCCTTCTAAAGGAGCTGGAGTAAATATTATTAAGAAAAATCCCACAAAACAAAACCAAAAATTCTTCCCTTTGTTTTTAGTTGTTTAGGGTGATTTTTTGGGGGGGCAGGGTTCATTTTTTAATTAAAATCCAATTGTTTCTTCAGTAATAAAATGTATTAAATAATTTACCAATTTACAAAGTAATAAAAAGACAAAATAATGCTATAGGACTTTATAGCTGGAAATTAGCAACATAATGAATGGTTGAAATCTGAAGTAACCAAAGTGCAAAACAGTAATGCAGTAATCCTTATGAAGCAATCATAATTATAATCACAAGAAAAAGAGGAAAACCAAAGAATATAAGTGCAACCACAACAAAGATTTTGTTTATTTTGCTTTAAAAATATTGCAGATTAGAATTTATTTGTTGCAAAATAACATGCTACTGGATAAAACACTTTGATCAATATTCTCTGATATTTTCTAGGAGCTACATTGCAGTCTTTCAAGATGAAAAATGTCTTTGAGACTTATAATGCATTTGTCATTTGGTGAAGGGAATTCTACTCTCCAGTTTATTTTCTTTTTGGCAATCAATAAAGCTATTTGTACAAAAGTCCATTTGAATTTGTCTAGTCTGGTATTTTCATTTCTGTGAAGTAAACAAACATGGGATAAATAAGAATTTTTATTTTAGCTATTCTATTTGTATCTTGAGTCACCTGAGACTAATACTTTCACAATTAAGAAAAAGTTCAAAACATATGCATGGGGTCACTTTCATTTTTTAAAAAAAATCTTGGACAGCAAAACCTAACAATCTTTGCTGAACAAATTATAAGATTAGTAGTTGTAAAAAAATATTAATAATAAGTACTGATATTTAGCAGAATTTAATACATTAAAACCAATTTTCTTTTGGCTGTCAGCAAGTGTCTGCAGACCTTTTGTACTTCATGTTTTGTGATTAATTTGTAAAACTGTAATAAATGTGAGTTTGAAAAATTGGCACCTATGTCTACACCAGTACTCTTTAGCTCACAACATGTCTGAGTAACACTTCTGCTGAAAAATGGATTTTCTGACTATTCAAGGATGCATCCACTTCATACATCAGCACTCTACCATCATATTCCTTCTTCCTGCCTCCTCTGAAGTGTGCTGTATTTCAGTGAAAAAAGCCAGCATCTAGACAGCATCCTTATGGTAACTCCTGCTCCTTCTAGTCACTACTTTCTACTTGATTATGTGTGTCTCTTATGCCTTACTTATGTCTCATTTTTGGCTTCTGCTTCATGCTGAGACACTGGAATCATGTAAGGGCGGAGAGATTAATTGGCTTTTCACATCTGAGACTTGGAAAGAGGCAATAGAGTCTTCTAGGTTATGTTTGCTTCCCAGTAACCCAAAGACTCCACCAGTGACTTTTTTTTTTTTCTTCCCGGTAACCCAAAGACTTCACCAGTGACTTTTCTTTTGAGGCTTTGGAATCACATTTCTATATGATCTAACATGTGTGCACATATGTACATGTGTACAGATGCATCTTTTGTTGGTTTCTGTGTCTGTTAGTAACTTTCAATGTGCAGCCACTTTTGCATTAAGACGACAGAGCCATAGGAATTTTAAAGTATGTGAAATCACTAAAAGTCATGAAAATTAGCAACTGAGTGAAAACCAGGGAATGGAAAAGGCTGGAACACCTCTCTTTACCTTTCTCACCCTGAAAACTAGCCATGGCACATAAGGCTGCTTGCCTAGGCAGAAGAGGCAGGAGGGATTTGTATGTAGTTGCAAGCGTTAGGAAAGAGCAGTGAAGAGGGAAAATGAGGGAAAACTTTTGACATGGCAACAGCAGCCAGGGGCATATGAGACAACAAAACTGCTCCCAAGACATGAGAAACTGAGCACCTTCCTTTATAACATCTTTATTTCTCCTCTGCTTGAGGAGATCACAGTTAGTTAGCTGACTAGGTAGTTGGATTGCAAAAGGACACATAGTTTGAACTTCTTCATAACCCAGAGATTTTAGGTGGTCTGGGATAGCTTGATTCTTGAGCAATTGGGACCCTTACTGATAATGGCTCGTTGATAAGGACAGCAATAAAACAGAAGGCTGGGATGACTATAATGAATGTACATAGTTAACCAGAATAAAGCATTTTGATGGCTGGTATTTTTAAGTAATTAGCTCATTAACCTTAACTATATCAACCTTTTCTCTTTACCAAGGTTAAATAATTGAAAGAAAAGACTTCTGGGGAAGTTGCAGTCTTACACAGAGGACAGCCACTTATTCACGTGGTAGAAACCTGCTTAAAGAACCTGTTTAAAGAAGGTGTTTGTAAGAGAAGAGAAATATTCATACACATACACACAAATCAATGCATGCTTGCATTTTAATTGTGAGAAAACATAACAAAAAAAATTGTGCAGTTCTGAACAATTTTCAAGCAGCAGTCATGTATTCTATTATATATTTATTTTTTCAGTGATAAAACCTATCAATTTCTGCTTTGCTGCAGCAAAGCTTATTCTGTGTCCAGGCATCTTCATTCCCTAGCTATGGTTCTCAAAATTGTTTCAATGGCAGAAGACTTTGAGACCCCTGGTTAGCAAACAGGTCCCTTTGAAGCACATCACAATTTAAATTCTTATGGAAAACAAATGAAGTCTTATTCCAAATGAAAGAGAACCAAAAAGATGCTGTCCGGTGGTTATGGTACGTGAGGATTGTAGAAGCACCAGTTTTGTATTCTGTGTATCATCTGCATGCTACCAAGAAAGGATCAAAATGGACTGGTGTAAGACCAGTATGTAGCACCATGGTGGTGTTGAAGGAGCAGTGCCTGATGGTAACCTCTACTCAGGGCAAAGAGCTGAGAGCTGCCATCACTGCTACCTCATTCACCTCATCAGTGCGCTGAAAACAGTTCCTTCCCACCTTTGAGGACATCCTCAGCTGCTGAGGCAATCTGCAGACCCAAACTGAGAGAGCGTTTTACAAACATCCTTGGATTGGCAGCAGAAAATCATGGTGTGAGCAGCTAGAACGGGCTTGAATCCGGAGAAGTGACAGTGGTAGAAGGAGCAGAAATTGCAGAAATATTCTGAATTTCATTTTTCCTTAGGACTAATGTGTGGAAGGTTGAATTACTCACAGCACACTAGGCTCAGCAGCAATACAAGTAGAAATTATGCAGACGGGGCATATTAGAGAAGTCTGCTTGGAGTGGAGGGAATCTCCTCGGTCAGACAATGTATTCAGATACACACAAAGGTCTGAAATGTTTCTGAGAGATCGGTCCAAACAGACACCTGTAAAGTAGTTACATGGGATAAATATGGGAATTTAACTAAGAAGTGATATATCCATCATCTGGTGACCTTACTTGATATTCCAATTAAAGCTATCAAATCTGAGAAGCCTCAAAAAAAAAAAAAAACCCACACCAAAAAACCCAAACAAAAAACCAAAAAAACCCAAACCAAACCAAAAAACAAACACCCACCCCCCCCAAAAAAAAAATAAAAACAACCTCAAAAACCAAAAGAAACCCACAATTCTCAGCTTGTCTCCAAGGATGTTTCAAAGCTGTCCTTCCTATCTTTTTCTAAAGTTGTTTTTGGCTCTCAGTACATATAAACTGTAAAAAATAAAAAATCAACACCACCAGTAAGATGCGGTGATTTTGGAAATCTGTGCTGTATAAATGATCAAATTAAAAGGTAAAGGTCACAATGGTGTTTTGCTAAAATCTGGCATCTAATTGGAAAAATGCTAACTCTGAGCTCAACTAAACTCCCTGCTGTATTTCTTCAGATTGCGTTTGGTGTTTTATTTATGTGTGTAGTGTGCTGTGATTTTGTCTGCTATGATTTGTGCTTGTTTTTCAGCCTGTTCTTGCATATCTGACATGGATTTAATCCTTTCTGCAGCTCATCCTCCCCCACTTCTAGCCTACCTTGAGTTATAGCTTGATATTTGAAATATTTCCTGCAAATAATTTTATCTGGAGTGGGAGGATTATAATAATGTTCAGAACATTGATCTCAGTTAAACTTACAGGGCACAAAGTTGCACAGAGAATTGGGAGTTTACCCAAAGGCATAAAACATTAAATCACTCAGAATGTTTATAAATATGTAGTGAGGGATATATAATATTGTACTGGGTGATGCAGTTCAGTGGATAACAGGTAAGGTCCAAAGAATGGCTAAACAATGCATTGCATTTTTAAGTTACTTATTATAAATATCATACTTTCAAAATGGCTTACAACTAGAAGTACTCTGTTTATGGATGAATAGTAACTAATCTGAGTGTTCTCTATCTACCTGTCTTTGGACAGAATTCTGAATATCTCAATATTAAAATCCTTTAAATTTTCTCCAGATAAACAGTTGAATATACCAAAGTGTCCAAAATATTTTTGTCACTTCGTTTTTTTAGTCATGACTTGAAAATACTCTAAAGAAAGGATTTCTTATAGTAGAAAGTGGTGAAGAAACATTTACTGTCTACAACACACATTTAATACCACACACAGGTACTACAACCATCAAGGAAGCATTGTGTGATTTCCTGCTAAATATGCACTGGAATGATAAAGAAAGTGCCTTCATATTCTAGGCAATCAATATCAGTTTCTGTAAAATCAGGGAAAATCTTTAATCACTACTATACTTTTCTGAGAAGAGATGGAATACAACCTTTTAATTTGTTCGAAATTAATTTTATACAAAAAAACTTTCCTTATCATAGTAAGTAACAACCAAGGTCATGTAAAAGCAGAGATTTCAGCAGCAAGGATGATTAAAAAGCTATCAGACATCCAGACCTTCAACAAGTTTTGTTCTTCAAGGACATGACTAGAGATGCACAATAGCCACTGCGAGTTGCCACTCTGGAAATTGTACACCATAAAAGAAATGGTGAGTTTCAAGTGTCTATTGTAAGTACCACTGCTTTTATATAATGTAAAATATATACACACATTTTTCATATAAATACACACAAAAATTCTTTTAGAGGAGATTTTCAGAAAGTGAAAGGTGAAAGGGAGCAATCCATTATTTAGGTGTTTTTTAAAACAGTAGAAATTTTCTAAGATGCAGACTGTCAGTTGCATAGTTGCATGCTTTTTGTTGTATTTATTCTGTCTGTCTTAAGGTTTTTGTTCCAGGAACCATCATAGACACTGGGCCTTTCACTTGAGACCTGCAAGTCAGCCCTCCATATCCAGTATGAAATGAGGTTTGCTGAATTTGGTAGCCAACGAGGCACAGAATATATTTTTGATGATACTAAGAAATAGAATGAGATTGCAGGTCTTCAGAAACCTCCCATCTATGTCTATTTTGTCTTAGAAAAAAGCACTGTTGTGCAAAAGTTCCAGGAAAGGATGGCTATAGCAGATAGAAGGAAACACCCACCTCCACCATAAATCCCCATACTGCTGTTGACACAGAAAGGGTAACTTTGGAAAACATCTGCCAAATACATATTTTCAATAATTTTTTTTCTCCCAACACAAATGTTAAGTAGGCAGACAGGCAGTCACACAGATGAGCAGACCTACACTGTAAGGTAGGAACTATGAAAGAATTCAGAGTCTTTCATGCTTATAAAGGAGGTTGGTGTATAGAAAAAAATATAAATTCATACACTTTATCCAAATCACTTGCAGTAGATACCTCCTAAAAAGATTGCTGTTTTACAATGCAGTGCTAACATTAGACTTCTGTAAGATTTTGATGAATGGTAGATATATCAACACATGAATGTTCTGCCTACTGTACACCTATCTGTAAATTGAAGTATAAATACATTGGTTTCAAACCAACTTCCTGCTGTCAGATTAAAAATGCAATTGTCTAATACAAATGAAAAATGAAAAATTCACCTAGAAAATGTTCAAGAGTTGTAAATCAATTTTTCTTTTGCGAAAAAGATTCAACAGTTATGGGAAATAATGTACATTTTTTCTTTAAAAGGACCTGACCTGTTAAAAGTGTGTTCATCATAGTTTATTCATAATTACTAAGCATCATAAATACTTCATAAAAACATAGTCAAACATTTAGATATAACTTTAACAGGTCATGTTTAGCAATTACTGCACAAAAGAAAAAGACCCTGAAGATCATTGTTCCATCAGATTTTAAGGCCATGGATTCTCTGCAGATCACAGCAGGGAATTGACCAATCCATTCTACAGATGAGTTTTGGGAGGGTATTTGAAGAATAAGCACTTCTACTATTATTGAGCTACTTCTTGGTTTCCAAAGCAAATAATGCATACTGAGATGCACAATGAGATATTCCCCTTAGCTCCAGAAGTTACCAATATAAACTCAAGCCCATGATGTGGAGATTCTTCTATGTTCTAGAAAAGATGCAGTGAACAAAGGCATTGGAAGCAAATAATACAAAAGACAAGAAATAAAATGTGTTCAACAGGTGGCAATACAAAGTTTGCAAGAGAATTTAGGCAGTAATGTGGACATTGTTGCTCAGAAGCTTTGGAACTGAGTCTTCCTCCAGATAACATCACCACATATTATTCACACACTATTACATCTAAAACAATTTTAGTAGGCACAAAGAGTCTTGTAAGTGGCCTTTGCATTTATAAAATGAGAGCAGGAGAGGAGACTTTCTGGCTTTAGGTGATCTTCCTGAGGACCAGTACTGAAGTATCAGCACCAGTACTGACTATTTCTGAAGGGGTGTCAGAAAGGACATTTTTATTCCATTATAAGGCTCTATATTCTAAGGACAGTTTTGCTGAGTAGTTTTACAAAAATTCTTGTTGCTTATTTGTTTTGTTTCACACCTGATTTGGACCAGGCTATCAAGCTTCTGCATAGACACAGCATAGCTGTCTGAATTTCCTGCACAGCTTGCTGTGCAAAGAATTTCACATTGAGCAGTCAGTGATATCTGCTCCCATACACATGCCAATTTCAAAAAAATTGAAGAAACTACCATGGCTTGGGTTGCCTCCCAGTAACTGAAGGCTGAGCATGTGCACATGAAGAGTTTCTACACAGCAACTGGCACTTAGCAATGTGCTCATATTCTAAACCTCGAAATCGTGTCTGTTCTTTAAAAGCCCAATTCATCTAATGCTCTCAAAGTGCTTATAATATCTGTCTCTTTTACTCTCTCTTATTGCTTTAGTAGCTTACTATGGACTTACGTAACATGTGCATGAAAAGGCAGAACACACAATAAAAGCAGAAGTATAAATTCGTCATCTACTCTGGGAAATTACACTATTTTAATTTTGCCTTACTCACTCAAGTAGCATGAGACCCTAGTGTAAACAAGTAAAACAACATTAAAATGTGTTCAGTATCATTGGCCAAACCATCTAAACTCAGTTTGACTTTTTTTCATCCCAATGTACACTAAATGCTGTTTTTAAGTTAACTACCTTACATAGGAAGCCTCATTTTTCAAATGTTGTCAAGACCATTAATTTCCTATACTGTATAATCCTGGAAACTAGAATGGCTTCACCAGCAAGCCACAGATCACCAAAAGGCTTCATAATGAATTTTTTTTTTTGAGAGAAAATACATCAGAAAGCTAATAGCTGGCCTATTTGTTAAAAGCACCCATTATCACCAACAAGGAGCAAATGAGAGACAGTCTCAGAGACTTCATACCAAGCTGACATAGAAATTGCAGACTGTGGTTGCAGATGTGAACAATCACATCAGATCAACATGCTGAACATTATCTGAGTGAAGTCCACTTTGCAGTCTGAGAGTTTTGGTAACATAGCACCAGGCCAGTGAGCCCAAAAAGCAAATCACAGCTGCACACAAACATGCTCTGCTTTCAGACAGAGGGCTCCTTTCAGCCAGAAACGTTCAGCAATGGAGCTCTGGGGGAGACTGCTGAATTCACAACCTATGCTCTGCTTTCAGACAGAGGGCTCCAAATTGCCAAAGCCTTTCAGCCAGAAACTTTCAGCAATGGAGCTCTGGGGGAGACTGCTGAATTCACAACCCTACTTCTGGTGTAATCAACTACACCTAAAGCTCTCCTACAGCTACTTATCCATCCAGCTGTTATAATTTGAAGACAATTTGATTGTTCAGAGTCTACTGTGTGTTATATTGAATTAAAATAGGTCAGCTGAGAGTGTCTCTAGGGAAGTTCTTTCCCTGGAAAAATTTGGTATGGTCAGATAGGAGAACTGTCTGAGTGTAGCATGGAGCACATGGGTATTGAAAGGCATAGCCATTAGGGAGGCTGCAGCATGAGCTTCACGTGGGGGACCCAGACATTATCTGGTTAAAATGTCCACAGGTGGGCCTTAGAAAGAGAAGCAAATAGGATACTTTCCAGGAGATCCATAAGGGACTACAGAAAACATGTTGCTAAGCAGGTATCTACTGAAAGTTTCTAGCCTGGGAACAAGACCTGAGTAAAGCTCCCCCATAGTGTGGGCAGAGGAAAATGGAGAGAAAATTGAAAAAAACCTTTCATTTCACCTAGCAGATCTAAGCATGCCTTAGAGTTTCTAGTTCTACTTCTAGTTCTAGTTTAGTGAAGACTACCTTGGCAGGCTATAACCCAAACAGCAATTTTTATTCACTCACTGAAATCAAGAGTCCATCCTGATCACTGTGGCTGATGCAGCTTCCCAGTGTGCATACTCAAAGATATACAGCTCTGTGGGTTTCCCAGATTTCCTGTGCATGGTTTTCCAAAGAGTGATGGTTGTTACTCAAGAAAATATTCTGATGTGAATTCTCACTGCTGTTAATTAAATCAAATTACTTCTTGTTCCTGTGCTCAGAAGATGTGGAGACACTGTTTTTCATAAGAAATATTTTACACATGATCCATCTATCTTCTCTGTAAAGTCTTTTTTTATACAGACTCACCGAACTGAAGGTTTTCCATGTTTCCTTGGTAGTCATATTTTTTAAATTTAGCTGTTCGCTCAATTCTTTCCAGCCTGCATACATCCATCTCAAAATATGTTGCATAAAATTGGCACAGAACTTTATCTGAGACCACAGCTGTCAATGTACATGAAACAATAGCAGTGACAGATTTATTTCTGGCACGATACATAAAATAGAAAGCTTTTTTACAGTTATCAGAAATATTCTAACATGTAAGGGGTCTTTCACTGCTATGGCAAAATAACTATCTCCTTGCATATGTTACTCTTATTAATACTTTAGAATATGATCTTCCTGCTATTTGGAAAAGTACCTGCCATATTTTTTGACGGTTTGCATCATAACATACAGGACTGGAGCTCATGAATAGAAAGACCTTCTCCATTCATTCAATTTCCACCTAAATTTTTTATGATTTTGCAATTGTATTTCATCTTGCTGATGTCAACTCACCTCTCAAATCCAAAGGTAAAGAAAAGCATTGGAAAAGGAGAAAAAGATCTTGCTCCAGGTTTCCTTTTAAATAGATGCGTGAATGGATTTAAATGTAGAGAACTGGTGAAGACTATAGAGACTGTGAAAGATGAAAAATATTACTAAGTGAAAAACTTCATTTTCAACATAGATTGTCATCACAGGCACTAAATAGCAGAGGTTGTAGAGGAAAGTTGGAGGAGGAGGTGGCATCATTCATACTAGTCAGCTCAGCTAACCTCTACTCATGCCTCTAAAAACATTTGTAAGGCCCCACATGATGCTGAAAATAAATGGTTTCCCTTTATTCCAGCACTCTAAAATATTGGTGAAAATATTGACTCACACTGAACTAAGATTAGGATGTTGTCATATTCCATGTGATAAACCTTTCCAGTTTGACAGGCAGCGATTGATAACTACTATCCCAGTACAGTTTTTCAACAACTTGTGTGGCAACTTTACTGGAATTTCATCATGCAAAATTTCATCATATTTCCCTGAATGTGTCACAGGGGAGACCATCAAAAGTCTTACTCAAGTCAAGAATTATCACATCTGCTGCTTCTCCTTTTGTCCTCTAAACCAGTTATCCTGTCAAAGAAGGAAATTAGTCTGGTTTGTAGTTATTTGCTCCTAGCAAATCCATATTGGCTGTCTCTTACCACCTTATTGTTCTCCAGGTACCTTCAAATTGATTGTTTAATAAATTGTTCCAATAACTTTCTAGCATTGAATTTAGGGTCCCTGCTGTATAATTCTCTGGAATCTATTTCTCTACAGATAGGTACTATGATAGCTGTCCTTTCCCAATCCACTGGAGACCTTCTCTAACTGGGAGACAAATGCTGATGGTGTATTCAACTCTGATGATTTACTATTAGAAGAATCTATGCTAAAATTAGTATTTCAAAGCAGAATATTTACAATATTATATCATTTTAGCTGCAAATTAAGACTTTGCATAAATGCTTTCTATGGAAATATCAGTGTCCTCAGGAGAAGTTTCTATGTATTCCCTGAAATAATATTACTTCACTCAAAAATAACGATCTAAATTATTATTGGTGGATTTATAGGAAAACATGAAAAGGAGGAAAGAGGAAAGGCAGGAAGAAAGGAATGGAGGGAGACAGGGAAGGAAATATATTTCCCAGAAAGTTAATACAGGCATGTAAGAAGTAGCGTCACAGGATGACTGAGAATGGTTTCGAGATAAATCTCCATCAACACAGTACCCTAAAAAAATGGGTTTTTAATAGACAATATATTTTGAAGTAGAGCACACAGAAATAGTAGAACTAGTCTGTCTGTCCTTCCTTCTACTTACAGATGTGCATAATTTTTTGGACTGCTTCAAGGAGGCTGATGCAGATAAACCAAACACCAACTTCTTCCAAAATATAGCTCTCTCTACAGAGGTGTTTCTTATCAGTTTAACATTAAGTATTTGGAGTGTTGTGTATGTTCCTGGAAACAGCTGTGAAGTTGCCCAGATTAAAAGGGAAAAAAAACCAAACAAAAAAAAAACCACAGCAGCTTGAAGCTAAAAGACTGCAGGTTGATTTTCCAGAAAGATTTGTTGTTTTTTAAAGCTGTCATTCTATTTTTAAGTGAGAATGAAGTACTTTGCATGGAAATGTTTCCTAATTTAAAGAACTTTGTGCACATTTTTATTTTTGAAAATAATCACTAGTGAATGTTATATACTTTGTGCATATTCCTAGATGTTCTTAGACATAGCTTTTTCCACAAAAATAATAAATGTAGTTTGCTCATATTGGTGATGAGTATGCATGACTGCAAGACCATGGTGTATTATGTTCCTTGTTCTGTGAAAAGAGAATTCTTCCTGAGAAATCCTTTCACTCCTGTAACAGCCAGCCATGGAACTTTCTAAAGTACAACAGTGGTAGTATTTCAGCAGCATAGAAGAGTCAATGATGAAATTCTCCCTTGGTATTTAATTGAACATACACAATAACACTGGCAAGTACTGATTGTACTTCAAAATGCTCTTAGCTAGGTGGAAGCAATATCACATAGGGAGTGAAGCTCTCTAAACAGAAGGTAAACATCAAGGTCATTTATAAAATTAAGCGGGGAAAAAAGGAAACATTGCAAACACAGCTGGCTTTCAACATTTCCTTAAAACCAATTTATCTTTTATAGATTACAGTAAGCTTTAAGTAAGATGTCGGGGAACTGCAAGAAATCCTTTATGAAACACGACAGAGAGACAGTGACAACTGGCAAGAAGTGAAGACAAGTGAGAGGGATATTTCTGAAGAGGCATCTCTGTTCACAGCGTGTCTCTTGTGGATGTAAAGAATGGCTTGACAATGAGAAAGACTCTGGTTCCAAGCCTGATTAAAGGAGGCAAATTCAGTTTGGTCCCCTGTTGTTCCATTTTCTGGCATATGCTCCCACATCTCATTGCATGCAGCCTGCACATATGAATGCCCACAAGATCTCATTTCAAACTGCATCCATTTTAGCTCTCTCAAGTGTCTTCCTCTTCCCCACAAAATGTTACTCATTGGAATTTCAATCAGATCATTCTTTCACCTATTTAGATGTTCAAATCATGTTCAAGGCTCCTTGAGATCCAGGATTACCTCCAAAATCTGGAAGTTGCCTAAATGTGGAGATGAGTGAAAATACGAACATGTGACATTACAACCAGTCGTGGAAATAATAACGGGGAAAACCAAGAAGCCATGGTGAGATTACTGCTCATTTTGAAAAGCTTATCAGACAAGGCAAGGCAGAGTCACGGATCTGACAGATGTGACACAGGTGTTAGATGGCATTGTCTATAGAATTGCTTAATATAGCTAAGATTGTGTGCTACATATGGAAAAATATGAATTTCATACTAAACTCCAGCCAAAACAAAAATAAATAAAGTATGTAACAAAGTTAATTTCAAGCAGTATGAGAGCTGTTCGAGCAGTTCCAGCTGGAACTGCTTTGCAGGACCAAGACTTTCCAGCCTTGCAGGACCAATCTCTTTACAAGAACCTCTCTAGAGATAAGTAACAATATTTGAGGAAGAAACAGTCAAACTGCAAACAGTTCTTAGAAGACACAAACAGGGACAATAATGAAAGAAGCATTTCACTGGGAGAAAATGGGACAGCACAAAACACGAAAGAAATCATTTAAAAAAAGACAAAGTTTTTGGAAAATAAAAGGCTCAATTAAAAATAAGGGGAAAAAACTGTATAAATGACATGCATAAGATTAAGCTATTTGAAAACCTAGAGAAACCAAGAGTGCAATCAGTAAAAAAAGGCTAACTGGCAACAAGTGCCAAGGAAAAGCCAGCAGGATAAAAAAAACATTTTGACAAAGTGCTAATCTCTGCTGACCATACAGATCCAAACAGTCCAGGCATGCTGGAAGGACAGGACAGCTTTCAAGGCAGTAGGGAGGAGAGCATTATAGTGCCAGCAGAAAAAGGAGGCAGAAGGAATGTTGATGTAGATCAGAAGAGGAGAGTTGATGGTGCAGACAGCAGAACTGCTGAGCTGTAAACAGCTAGAAGGACAAGTGTGAACAAAGCATCAGAAGTAGAATCCTTTAAACCTTTGAGCTAAGGTGATATTCTGTGACTGGCAAAGCAAAGCAGCCATGTCAGTCTACAAGGCTACAAAACTAATTCATGCAATAACAGATATGAAAAGCATTGTCGGTTTCTAGGGGCAAAAAAAAAACCATGAAGAATAAGACTTTTAACAGATTCAGACATGTTATAAAGAGAGTTTTAGAGGAAAATTATACTTTCAGAGCAGGTGCTGTTTGGAAGTACTCATCCTGAGCTGTACAAGGACAAAGCAAGAAATAAGGACACTTCAGCAGCATGAGAGGAAAAAAATAATTTTCCCAATATTTTTAAAATTTATTTTGAATACATTATTGAGAACCCAAAAAAAACCTATTAGATCTCTGTTTTCTGAGGGTAAAGCTTAATTTGTATAATGTTTGATTTATGTGTTTCAAAGGGTCTTAGCAGAAACAAAATATCCATTAAGAACAGCTTAAAATACAAAACTACTACTCCAGTTCAACAGCTCCATATAGACGAATAAAAAAGCAGACACTTCAAGGGGACCCATTTTCACTGTTTTTTCTCCTTCTCCCACATTAGTTTAATGCAGTGTTAGAAAAGATGACTTCAGTTACCTCATTCAGGAGTGAATGAACTCTGAACACATTAGGCATTCATGCTTGATTTCTTTGAATCACTGATTCTAGTTGGTATTCGAGTTCTGGGGCTAAAAATATAGCAGAATTAGACTTTTCACTAATTTCCACAGTAAAATTTCAGTGAATGAGAAGTGATACACAGTGGCTTGGCTACTGGACAGCTTTATGAACAATTAGGATGAAGGGTGATTACTGCAGTGCCACTTGAATATCAATGCCATTTCAGTATTCTGTGGCATGATTTTGTTATGGTCACACTTTCTGGGGATATTAAATAAATGTAAACCTTCATGGTTTTCCCCTTAACTTCTACCTGCCAGCACTTGAATGCAAATCAGCTGCAGAAGATTCCCTGGAGTTATTCTCAGAACAACCACGTTCCTTACGTGCTTCCTCTGAATGTAAATGTCATCTAGATCACTAAGCAGGCCAGACAGCAGCTTGGTCTGGAAACAGCATCCTCTTTCACCACAAACAAGGATCAATGCTCCAAGTGCCAGAAGGTGGAAATCAACATGAGCACCAGAGCCTCTCAACACCCTCAAAACTTGAAGATTTGTGTACGGTATTTCTGTGCTGTCAAAGCAGTCAGGACAGAGAAGAAATTGTAAGTCAATTTCATTGTATCTTCATGAGTTTCCATGGTGATGCGGAAAAAAAAAGAAAAAAAACAAACAAACAAACAAAAAAAAAACCAATCCAGTAATGCCAAAGGAGCTGCTGCTATCACTCATCAGTACTGGGGTACCTCTGTATAACACTTATGTGTATAAATTTATTCCAGAAATTATTTGTCTCTAAAAGGAAAATGGAAGTCCAGCTAGCAGCAGCTTCAAAAATTAAAATAGGATATTACCATCAGTCTATTTTCATCTGTTCAGCCACCTGTCTTAGTCATAGGAATGAGACTACTTTTATGAATATTCATTACTTAGAAAAGGAGCAGAGGCAGATCACACAGCAAGGTTTTACACCCTTCTGTTTTCGGGTCATGGTTATGATAGAAAGAAGGAAAAATTACTCATAAATATGATTGGAAGTTACCCTACAAAAATTTCCTAATGTATATACTTCATCAATGTGATCTGCATAAATTATAAAATGCAATTAAACAAAACCTTTTTTGTTTTTAATTGAAAACTTTGTAATATAACATTAACTTTGTAATAGCTGCTGAACATAACTGTTTTTTCAATAAACATCAGCTGGAGAATATGGAAATGTTTTGTCACCACATCACAGAGCAAAGAAACAAACACTGAAATATGTAAAATATTTCTAACAAAACCAAAAAAGGTGTATGCAATGTTCTTAGAAATATATATAATATTTATGAAGAGAGAATCAAACCAGCCAAACTAGAAATTAGGCCCCCTGTGACTAAATTTCATAATTACAGCTCTATTGGAGGCCTATACAGTGAAAATCAGAAACCTCTCTTACTAAAATCAGTTTTGTTATTTCTGAGAAAGTATGCTTGTAATAGTAAAGATAGATATCATCATCATTGGATAAATGAGATTTATGAGCCCAAGAAACACACACTGAGCCAGTGTACACAGTGCTCCCACTAAGCATGCTGCTATCCCCCTGTACCAGCACAATATGGTGCAGCCCCCAGCAGCAGAAAGAACAAAATTGTGTAATTGGTAAAACTGTATCACTTATTTTCCTTTTTCTTTTTTTTTTTCTTTTTCTTTTCTTTTTTTTCTTTTTGGTGAAAGAAATATTTTTTACACTGATTTATTTTGAAGCTAAGTTATGAAGGCAATTTTTGAACCAGGCACATTATACCAAGGGAAATGATGCGCAAACAATGAATTTATTCTTATTTTGTTCAATATGGAATATTATTTTCTTCTGAAATTGAAATGTTGGTGGTTTGGATCCTGACTTTGCCTGAAATATAATTTTTTTTTATTTCAACAGATAGTCCCATATTACTCTGTAGATGAGAAAAAAGTCTTAGTTTTACATGTGTACACTAATAAAGCACCTTAATGAACTGGTAAATGACACCGCTGTTTTTACAGGACAGCAATTCCATTTGACCCTCATCTTTTTCAGCCACTACTGCAAGAGATTGTGTTGGTGCTATTAGGAAACCATCTACCAAGCAAATATGTGTTTAACCCTAAACTATCCCACTGCCTCTGGATGACAGCATTCATGGTGAAGCTTGGGAATGGCTGAATATCCAGGGTATTTGGGCTGCCTCCTCACTTCTGGAGTAGCTTTGTGTCCTACTCTGACACAGGCAATAATAAATGAGTCCAACCCCTGCTTTTTTGTAGCGCTTTGACAATGCCACTTTACCATGCAGGGAAAACATGTTCCCCCCTGTGGGAAAATAACAGAAGATTGACATGAAGGATGGTAAACACACTCACATGACTTGCAGCTGGGGTGTAGAAAAGCACATACATCGTACTAACTGTTGTTTAGTTGTACATATTTGTCAAGAACGAGATCTGAGTTTAGATAACAGAGGCCTGTGATAGAGTAGAGGTACCCTATTGAACATGCTTGAGGTTCCTGCCCTGCTGTGGGAAAGATCAAAGCACAGTGGGAGATTACACCTGTGTGAATCCCTGGTATGCAGGAGGAACCAGCAGGTTGGGTGATCTCTAGCATGGACCACGGTGCCTGCATCCCTGCCCGTGTGCCTCTGTCCACTTCCTTCTTTAGACATCCCACAGCTGGCAAGGGAACAGCCATGCTGGCTGTGGCTGTCCCAGCGTCCTGCCCATGCCAGCTCACACATCACCCATTCTTGTCTGGGTCACCCTTTAGTGGTCTAGCTGCTCCTGTGTGCTGTTTCTTCATGCAAAACAACTGTTTAGTACTCCTGGGATTCAGAGAGCCTGTAAATCACATACTCTTTCCCCTGCCTGTATTGCATTTCTGCCTTTTCAATTGATATTCGCCTGAGAAATGCTGCTAAAGCTACATGTGTAGAGATTAAAGGCAGGATCTGCTGTGACTTAAAGACATCAAAAGCCAAGAGCAGTATGACTGGAGTAAATTGCATGTTACTGGCTTTTGTTAGCCTTCAAAAGCCTCTTATTATCATTCTTGCTGTAAGTGTTTGCTATTGCTTCTCTAGTGATTGTAGATGCCCATCAGAGGTGATAAATACTGCCTCCCAAAAGAGCACAGGTGATTTAATTGACATGCAAGGGCAGGAACTGAGGCGGGTGGGCTTAGTGACCTGTGAAAGCTGTTGTTCGTGACGCATCGCATGTTACATTTCCTGGTTAAATTACTGTTTGCAGAAACAATTGCTGTTTGTCTAAAGCTGGAGTTCAAACAGAAAAAAGAATCTATTGCTGATAGTTTAAATACACTATAAAGCCATGCTCCCACCACTTTCCTCTCCACTTGATGCAATTATACTGGTGTAAAAACACACCTTTATGCTTATATACTTCTCTTGCTCTCAAGTGGCAAGCACCCATTCCAGTGCAAGCTACCTTGAGAGCAGTATAATGAAATGCACACTCTCATACAATTGCACCCCTTGTATGCATGAGAATGAGCATACTGTGTTTTTTAAAGGCCCATCCATCCTAGTGCCACATCTCCAGCACCAGCTGTCAGCAGATCAGGATGAAATGTGAGACTGGAATAAGAGCATACAATATTCCCCTGAGTGCTGCCCCATCTCACCAATGCCCATTGGAGACGTTCTCTAAGCTTGATGTAGCTCCTATACTTAGAAATTCAGGTTAAAAACCGTAACATAGTTTTACCTAATAGCTCATTAACTGAGAAGACCAGACATAATTGGTTGGGTTTTTTCATTTCTCTGCACAATTTACTATATTTTACTGAAGTCATCTACCTGCAGTTTTAATTCTAGGTTTCCCTGCTGGTGTTTGAGATGGGTTATGGGTTGTTCATTCCCTTCATATCTATCTCATCACTTTCCCAATATTCCATTTCTTTCTGTCCATTTCACACAAATTTTAGAGGTATTGCTTTGTTGTTTGTTCTGCCATGGTGATCTCATTTTTTCCTCTCACCTTAAATCTTCCTTCTTTTGTTCTTCAGTCCATAAGTGACTTTAAGTCCCTAAGCATAAAACTCTTGCAATAACCTATGTGCAAATACCAAATTTATTTTTTTTTGTATGAACAAATGAGGATTAACTATTTTTGTATGTTTCTAGTGGGACTCTACATGTGTTCTTGAATTTCTTGTAGAAATGTCCCTTAAAGATGTTGAGTACTGGGTGTTTTTTTATAGTTCAGTTAAAAATAAATATTTATAACATCTTTGAGATGTTATAAACAGCTTTAGAGATCGTTCTTTATGGGGTTTTTTTCCTTTTACTTCTAATTGTTTAGGAAAGTAATAAGTTATATATAATTGCAAAACCTGGCTTAAATATCTTCTTCACAGAAGATATTAAAGATATGCGTTAGTAAAGCTTATAAATTAGACACCCTTTTTGCAAAATTTTATGTATGAAGAAGAATTTAGTTAATTGTAACTAGGTATTATGTTGTAGACAAAATTTTATGGCAAAATATGGAGAAAAAAATAAATAATGAGTGACAAGAATAGTATGATGATGGTGACATAAATAAATGGTGTGGAGAATGACAAGTCACACAAAAGAAGTTTGTGAAAAATTAGGGGAGGGGGGTTAATGAACTTTGCTTGAGTTGTATTTGTTCACACTAAATATTCTTTATTAATTTCTGCTGGATGCATTGCCATTATTTATACAGATAAAGACACTTGCTCTAATATGTTATCTGCATTTTTGACCAACTTGTACAGAGTCAATCATGTACACACTGGGTGTCACATCCTTTTTTAGAGAGATTTATCACCAAATGAGTTTTTGGTTGCATAAAGAAACACTGTCAAAGGCATTGGCAAAAGCAGGGATTAATGGGAATTTAGAAACAATGTGGTTTTACAGAGTTTGATGGCAAAGTTCATTGCTTGCGGTAAGGCCTAGGGACACTTCAGTGCTTAGGCTGTTCTGTCAAGGCTTATCAGGACCTTCTGAGATCAGGCCCAGAGATGGGGGAAGAAGGGCACGGGGATGCACCACCATGACACTGACCACTTCCACACAGCCTGGTACTTGGCTTGAGTCTGTTCTCCTGAGGTACTCACCCAAAGCTTTTAATTATTTTCTGTGAGCTTTTGAAGATGAAATAGTTTGAAATCACCTGAGGTTTGCATTTCAGGGCTCTAAACCAGGGTTCTTCTAGTATTAGACTATAGACAGAGGACCATGGGGCATTTATCAGAAAATATCTGTACAGGACGCAGCAGAGATACCACAATATCTCTACAGTTCTGGGAATTACCTCCAGAAATGCTCTTGGCTGATGAGGGCATGGTGCTACTAACACTAAGGTTGAGGGTTCTATTCCTATACAGGCCATTCACTTAAGAGTTGGACTCTGTGATCCTTGTGGGTCCCTTAGAACTCAGAATACTCTGTGCTTTTATGATTCACACCAAGGGGAGTACAGGAATTAACACAGTATGTATAAGATTGGGATAATTCGGGGCAAAACAAGGGAGTAAATTATTTTACAATGTGTGTATACTCAGTGACTACTCAAATAGCCTTTGGGTTTCCAAAGAGGGCCTTTTCATGCAAAAACGTGGTGTTATGGGAAGAAATCAGAAGATGCAAGTAGCGGACACTACACTTCGTGGCATAGATTTGGACAAGAGGAAAAGGATATTAGCAAATGTGAAGGTGAATGAAAAGAGGTTTACATGGTCACAGCAGGAGAGTAATACAATAGGAACAAAAACTCTGAAAACATGTACAGAAACCTATGGTGAGCCCTTCAAATTGAATTTATTTACAAGGGAAAACTAAATAAGATATGACACTTGTGGGTTATGGGTTCATGGGTTCCTGTTATATAGAATATATAAAAATATATAGCGGAACCTGTGTGCACTGTTGACTATTAGCATATTATCTTACTCTACTTTTCCTGTATATACATTTTTGTCTAGTTTCAGCACTATAGCAAAATAACAAATTTCAGAAAAGCAAGATAGCAAATTCCTCTCAGACTATCAGTCTAGTAGGTGGTAGAAAACCCACCACTTCCAATTCCCAAACTCCATTCTGATTTATTTCTTTTTTTCTCCTCTTATATGCATTGGAGGTTATGCTAAAACTAAAAATGTAGTGAAGTAGCAAATATCTATCCAAATATTCCAATCCAACAGACTCCTGTGTGGAGTAAGGGACAGGAAAGAAATTTTTTTAATTACCTGTTAGAAGAATGGAAAATGAAATAAAAGGTAAATACAAATTTCTCTTCCAAACAACCCAAGTACTCAAAAACAACAACAAACAGAACCTCTAAAAAACAACAGCAAAAACCCCTGAAATTGTTGGTTGCTGCCCTTTGACAATTTTTTTTTTCTGTTCAGAAAGAGCTTAGACAAGCATTATTGATCATCACAGGATTTCAGAGTGGTAAACCAAGACAGGGAAACAATATTTTGTTCACTTGACAAAGAAGTCTAAAAATTTCAGAACAACTCTTTACCTCTGTTGTAGGTTGACATTGACTGGATGCAAGGTGCCCACCAAAACTGTTCTGACACTCCTCTCCTCAGCTGGACAAGAGGAGAGAAGATGCAACAAAACACTCATGGGTCAAGATAAGGGCAGGGTAAGATCCTTCACTAGTTACTGTCACAGACAAAACAGGTTTGACTAAGGGAAAAATTAATTTAATTTATTAACAATCAAATCAGAGTAGGGTAATGAGAAAATAAAAAAAATAAACCCAAAAAAATCTTAAAAACACCTTTCCCGCTGTCCTCCCTTCTTGGTCTGAAATTCACTCTCAAATTCTCTCCTTACCCAGTGGCCCAGTGGGACAGGGAATGGACATTGCAGTCAGTTCATCACCTACTGGCACTTCTTCTTTCTCAGGGGAATTCCTCACACTCTTCCCTTACTCCAGAGTGGGATCCCTCCCATACGAGACAGTTCTCCAGAAAGTTCTCCAACACTGAGTCCTTCTCGCAGACTGCAGTTCTCCACAAACAGCTCCAGGGTGGTCCCTTCCATGGTGTACAATCCTTTGGGATCAGTCTGCTCCACTGTGGTCCCCATGGGCTCACCAGTCCTGCTCCAGGTGGACTCCTCTCTCTCCATAGATTCACAGGTCCTTCCAGGAGCCTGCTCCAGGGATCACAGGTTTCTTTGGGCATCCACCTGCTCAGGTGTGGGGTTCTCTAGGCTGCAGGTGAATCTCTGGGTCCCTGTTGAATTCCGTGAGCTGCAGAGGAATCTCAGCTCCAGCACCCAGAGCACATCCTTCCCATCTTCTTCACTGACCTTGACGTCTGCAGAGCTGTTCCTCTCAAAGCTCTCACCCCGCTCTCCTTTGGTTGCAATCCCTCATGCACCATAGCTTTTCCCCCTTCCTGTGTCATCCCACCACCACTGCTGATGGACTCAGCCTTGGCCAGCAGCGGGTCCTCTTGGAGCCAGCTGGGATTGGCTCTGTCAGACATGGAGGAACCACCTGGCAGCTTCTCACAGAAGCCATCCCTGCATCCCCCAATACCAAAATCTGCCATGCAAAGCCTATATAAACTAGAATGTTTTACAAAAGGGTAGGATTGCAGAATATTATGTCATATCTTTCATTAGTTTTTTCCTTGCTTGATATGCCTGCATAAATGCTAGAGTTTGTAATGAGGTAGTTTGCTTTGGTTTTTGGTGGGACTTTTTCAATAGTGTCTCTTTCTGAGTTTATGTTTTGCTTAGTTTAATCCAAAAGCACGCTTATCAAAATTTAACAAATACATTTCTGAACATAAGGTCTCGTTACATGATATAAACCAAGAAACTCAGCACAGTGAATAGCTGAAATTTTTGTAGGTTTATCTGTAGAAACATGAACTCCAGAGTAATCTAATTGTTCTTAAGGAAGTTTTATTCGAAAAATTACATTGAAAAATCAGACACCTCATATTTGGAATCCAACTCTATGAAGTTAAATAACAATATAAAGCCAAAATTTTCAGTAAGATTTTAACTGGGAAATAAGAAATCATGAAGATTTTTTTTTCCCATTGTAATATCTTTTAGAACTGAGTCTTGGACACAGACTGAGCTGCATCTACTTCTTCATTTGAAAGAAAGAAATCTTGGCAATATTTTCTGGGTGGAACCAAGAGAAAAATACTGGTTTTTAGCAGACATTGTCTGATGTCTGCTAGTAGTAGCAAAATCCTGCCACACTTCTAAAACACTTATTTTTAAAACCTTCTATTGTCCATTCAAAAGGTATTATAATTAGCACTTATCTGTCATTTTGAAGTCTAATTAGTTATCCTTGCATTCTTATTAAATTATGTAGACTTGAAGGTCATGTCATACATCATTTCCAAGGTAAATGTCCCCTACGTTTTTAATACAGTCCTGAAATTTACCACTTTTACAGATATGACATTTGGCATTAAAAATTTCAACATCATTAAAATGCAGGTTTAAAAGAAAATTCCACGTTTTATAAAGTGCATTGATTTTCTTATTCATAAGGGGAAATTTGATTTTCCCCTTTATAACCATTTCCTAAAATCACTGAATACCATGATTCATCATTTTCAGATGTTTCATACTAGCTTTTCTCAATTACTTTGTTGAAGTTGCTCCTGAAACAATCAACACAGAGATAGGTCCAATTACCTATCTAGGCTTTTCAGCATTTGCCTGGCTATATTAGATTAACAACACAATTCCTCTGTTCCCTACCCCACCAATTACAGAAGCAGGATGATCAAATGGCAATGGAAAGTCCAAGTGATTTTCTGTGCTGGAGGAAGGTACAGAGCTGTGAAAGTGTCCAGAGAGCAGGCAATCTCTGAGATGGAAGAGTCCAGAGGTCTGGGACACAATTTCCAAGTCTCCTGCAAACAGACATGGGGACAGGGCTCTGGGTCACTCATGGGACAAAGGTGGCAACCTGCACCATGCAGGTCTTTGCGGGTGTCCCCAGGCAAAATCATTGTCTTGTGGAAGGAGGAAATTGAAGTCAACAGACATTGTGTTCGGATTTTACACCCCACAGCTTTGCTCAGACACTGTGAAGGCCCGTTACAGCCTTGGCTGGGAGTCCTGGCTGTTCATCACCTGCTGGGTGATCCTTAGCCCACCTTCGGATTTTACACCCCACAGTTTGCTCAGACACTGTGAAGGCCCTTACAGCCTTGGCTGAGAGTCCTGGCTGTTCATCACCTGCTGGGTGATCCTTAGCCCAAAAGGCAGCCCAATGGCAGCTTCCCTCTGCTTCAGACTTCTGGCTATGAACAAAACTTAACCTCAACCTGAGCACGTCTGTGTTTTCAAACTGCATCTCCAGTTTTGGTACAGGCTGTTAGGGGAAGACTTTACACTTGGAAGAAACTGTACATTTGGGAATCAGCAGCAAAGCTTCAGCAGCTTTGGTGGTTTGGCTCATTCCTAGAGTTCCCATAGCTGAACTCTCAACTCTCTCTCTTTGTTTATACTGAATGCAAATATCTGTGCAGTAGAATTGTTTCATTTTTTCAGAATAATTTAGATATAAAAATCCACCTATGTTCTAATTTGCATTTAGTTGGTGCTTTAGACATTACGTTTGGGTCTCTATTTGTATAAATGAAACCAATAGATTTAACAGGATAAGAAGAATTTGGCAGTTTTTTCTGTAATTTCTTGGTTTGGCAATCCTTGGCTCTCTCATGGGGTTTTATTTTCAAGGCTTTACTGTGTGTTTAGGTGCCAAGGTAACAAAATAAATCATGAAAACCTGTTCACTTGCACCACACCTGCCTTTCTTAGCAGCATGTTCAGAGAATAGACAGAGATGAGAAGGAATTCAACAAACCAAGTTGCAAAGTGATAAATCCAACTGCATGTCAGTGAGGGGAAATCTCAGAACCCCTTCAAATGAAGGCTGGCATCTCTTTCCTTTCTGTCTTAACATCTGCCTTGCTTTGGTTGAGCAGATATTTCAGTAATTATTCTAGAATTATGGTCCATTTTGGGGGTCAGCCACTTCTTTGATGGCTACAGCTGAAAAGGTACCACAGAAGATGATTAACTGGTTCTAAGCTTGTCATTTATGATGGAAAATAGGGCACACATCAAGAAATAGTGATATTACATTTTTCTCAATTTCTACATGGAAATAAGAAGTGGAAGAAAGAAAAGTTTAAAGCTGGGACACCTGGGAAGAAACATGAATTTTTTCCTAATACAAAGGAAATTATAGGCTATTTCAGTGACTTGGGAAGAAAAAAACAGACAGCATCCCCTTCAGAAATCCAAAACCTTACATTTAGGGCCCAGAGATATGAATCTGAAACCCAGAATTTTACAAGAGAGTACGTTCAGCTGCTGCAGCCTCATTGCTTTGTAAACGAGTTCATCTTTTCACTTGCAGTTAAAACAAAAACAAATAAACAAAACAAATAAAACAAGCAAAAACAAACAAAACCCCAACACCAAAATAAAACAATACAAAAATCAAAACAAACAAAATTCCAAACCTAAACAAAATCATAGTCTCAGATAAATCTTAGTTTAAACTCAAAATTAGACTCAGGTTAATTTTAACATCTCAGCTTCAGGCAAGAAAAGGAATATTAGGTAAATATATAAGGACACAAATTTTTGCCTGTGGCTTGTGCGTAAAAGTGTTTTTTACCACCATGCCAAAGGTAAAGGCAAGGAAATTTTGTAGACCACCCTAGAAGCAGGGAAAGGTAAGTCCCCTTGCATCTCTGTTCAAAAAAGAAAACAGGCTTTCTGCACAGCCTATTGCAGCTCTCCATCTGCTGAGCTGAGAGCTGAGGATGACATGAATGTGCTGAGCCTCCTTTTTCTCCATATGATAAATTTGAACTAAACTGTTTTTGACATTGTTTAGGACAAGTCAGAGTCAAAGCAAGCCTGGTTTATATCTCAGGCCTAGATAAGCAGGGTAAGCAGGGGACAGCCACTAATCATCAACAAATTTCAAAGCAATCACAATGCCAAGACAAAGGTAAAATCAATTACAGTGACAATTAAAGTGGTCAGATATCAGAGCTGAAAGCTTTGCAGCTAATAAGTGTTCTACAAGACAGTAGACTGTAGCCTTCCAAACTTTCAAGCAAAACCCTAAATTGTCCCTGGAAGGAATAAGGCCACTAGTTAATAGAAAATATTTGTATAATAAGTTAAAGAAAAAACTATGTAAAGAAATTAAACCAATGAATTGATCTATTAGTTCATTAATTAAACTAATGAACAAAGAATAACTGGTAGTTAAAACAACAAAAATACTGAATGTTACAAATCTTTCAATAAGGACAGTTTCTTTTAACTGCTATTATATCACAAGGAAGATAAGAACAGAAGTAATCGGAACCTTCATTTTCTTTAAATTGAGTTATTAAAAAGCAAAAGGAAGTGTGGATTACTTAGTGGCCATGTTCAGGTGTACAATTTGTGCCTTCTACTCCTGTGCCTGATATGATGCAAAGTCCAGCAAGACTTTTCAAATCCACAACTTTGCAGGGCTAAATGTGTCCTTCCATTAATATATTAGAGCATGAGTAATTGGATTGAAAATATTCAAGTGAGATAACCTGAAATAAGAATTTCAGGTATAAGGAAAATCAACAATCAAAAGAGAGAATGAAGATCCTGTCACATGGGAAGGATATGAAAGCCCAGGAAAATGAAGAGAAATGTCAGATATCAGTTTCCCAAACAAAGTTCAGGCAAACAATCATGCTGCTATAAATACACAGTGTCTGGTTTGAAGATCAATTTTCACCAGTTGGATTGTCTGAGAACATGAAGGCAGCAAGCGGATTCCTCCTGAAAAGACCATATTGGAATATTGGAAAACTGCTGGCAGTCTGCAGTGGGAGGACCCTGGCAAGATTCCAGACACCCACCAAAGCTGCTCTATCCCACCCCTTCCAGCTGGACAGGGGAGAGAAAATATAACAAAGCATTCACGAGTGGAGATAAGGACAAAGGGAGACCACTTATCAAATACCATCATGGGTAAAACAGACTAGAATTAGCAAATTAATTGAATTTATTACTAACAAAATCAGAGGAGAATAATGAGAAGCAAAATAAGACCTTAAAATCACCTTACCCCTACCCCTCCCTCCTTCCCAGCTCTAACTTCTTCCCTGCAGCAGTGGAAAGAGACAGGGAATGGGGTTATGATCAGTTCATCACAGGTTGTTTCTGCTGCTGCTCAGGGATAGGAGTCCATTCCTGCTCCATTGTGAGGCCCTCCATGGGAGACAGTTCTCCACAAACTGCTGTAGAGTGGGTCACTCTTCCATAGGGTGCAGTCCTTCAAGGACAGGCTGCTCCAGTGTGGGTACTCATGGGATCACAAGCCTAACAGGAAACCTGCTCCACCATGGGCTCCTCTCTCCACAGGTCCCTGCCAGGAGCCTGCTTCAGCACAGGCTTTCCACAGGGTCACAGCCTCCTCTCAGGCACCCTCCTGCTCCAGTGTGGGGCTCCTCCAAGGGCTGCAGGTGGGTCTCTGCATCCCCAGGCCCTCCATGGGCTGCAGGGGCACAGCTGCCTCACCATGGGCTGCACCAGGGGCTGCAGGGGAACCTCAGCTCTGGCATCTGGAGCACCTCCTGCTCCTCCTTCTGCACTTGGTGTCTTTGAGCTGTTCCTCTCACATATTTCCACCTCTCCCTTCTTTGGCCACAATTATATCTGTACAACAACTTCTTTTTTCTCTTCTTAAATATGTTATTCTACAATAATTTCTGGTTTGCCTAGCCTTGGCCTCTGGCACATTGATCTTGGAGCCAGCTGGGATTGATACTGACAGACATGGAGGAAGCTTCTGGCAGCTTGCCACAGAAGCCACCCCTGAACCACGCCAGTGCCAAAACCTGGCCACACAAACCCAATACATAGACCCAGACACTCGAATGCAGTTTCTCAGCTCCTCAAGAACCCTTTTCAGGCACTTAGACTTCTAATAGGGTGTAAATTTCTGAAAAACAGCAGACTTAACTCAGTCCACATTTATTTTGCTTCCAAGGAACAGCCACCAAAAATGCTCTTTGTGTTCAGCTCATTAAGGATACTTGGCAAGTCATGCATAGCTAACATTAGCTGAAAACTATTTTCTGCTCTGTGGAGGAGAAATGCGGTACACAATCAAATAAATTTTCTGTGGAGGAGAAATGTGGTACACAATCAAATAAATTTTCTAACAAAGTATGACAACAACAAAAAAACCTAAACCTTGGCAAGTCAAGCATAGCTAACATTAGCTGAAAACTATTTCCTGCTCTGTGGAGGAGAAATGTGGTACACAATCAAATAAATTTTCTAACAAAGTATGACAACAACAAAAAAACCTAAAAAAACCTGAATCCCATCATGTTTTTAGTAAAAAATATAGTTTCATTCAGTCTTTTATCTAGGCCCTACTTCTTTTTTCATTCCTACAATCTCTTGCTCTCAGAACTTCTCTAAACTATGGATCAAAATGAATAGGTTTACAGACATGAAAATTCATTGTGGTTGTGATCTGTTTTGAATTTCCAGCCAGGAAGGGTCATTTCATATCATACAGCTGATGGCCGGTGCATTCAAGTACAATGAATTTTTTAATGGACTCACTCTCCATGTCTATTAGAACTAAATCCTCACATTAGTGGTTTGTGTTTTTTAAATGATTATTCAAAATATTCGGAAAACCTAAGTGTTCATGTGAAGATGAATTTAAAAAGCAACTGCCAATACTAAAACTTGAAAAAAGCTAATTGTCAAAATGTAAGAGCACAAAAATGCGTGGAAAATGCTGTATTATTTTAATGCTTTAATCGTGTAGAAAATTTATTTGAAATAATCTATGACACTTTAAAATAATTACAGGTTATTATTAAAACCTTTATCTCAGACAGTTCACTTATCTCCAGATATTAATCCATTCATATGTTGGTGACTAGTCAGAATTATGAGTATTTGTGAGGTCTTAATTTGGTTTTCCAGTCAGATGTGGCATCTCATTTGGGCTGAGGGATTATTTTTATTGCTAGATGAGTGCCAAAGGTTGAAACAGGTACATGCATGAGGTATTGTACCTGGCTCAATAAACTGTAAAGGGTTTGGCCTCACTCTACATCACATATGTGCCCTTGTCTTTTCCATCCATGTGCCCTACTTTTCCATTCAATAATATCTCTATCTAGGAAGTTTCTGCTTGTCTTCTGGATTGAATATATTCCAGACCAAAGACATCTCCTTTCCATGTGAAGTTTAATGCATTAGCACTAGAGAACCACAGCCTTCCCTGTTTTAGATGTCCTTTGCATTTTCCTCCTCTATAATTTGCTTCAGTAATCAGTTTATTCTAAATTGTTTCTTCCCTGCACTCCTATAATTAATCTTTTAATGACTTTTTTCTCATGGAAGTAAAATGACCAGTTCAATCTAACAATACGTCTTTGAAACATGAGAATTTACTTTAAAACTGAGAAATATTAATATTCTTTATTTACTTTAATTTTTGTCCTTCAGCTTTCTGAATTTCTAGGGTCTATCTACAAAACAATGAAAATCATATTAAATGTATTCCACACATGTACATATATTTCATGTTACATGTGAAAAACTTTCCTTTCAACATTTTACAACCATTACTATAGGTCTGTCTCTCAAGCTTTCAATGTTAAAACTAGACTGCAGTAAACAGAAGTGGTTAATCTTATAGAGGGAATTTTGTAGAGTCTATCTACAAAACAATAAAAATCATATTAAATGTATTCCACAGATGTACATATATTTCATGTTATATGTGAAAAACTTTCCTTTAAACATTTTACAGCCATTACTATAGATCTGTCTCTCAAGCTTTCAATGTTAAAACTAGACTGCAGTAAACAGAAGTGGTTAATCTTATAGAGGGAGAACACTCAACTGGGTGAGACAAGCTAAAATACAAAATCACTCTTCTACCCACCAAGGTTTTGCAGGATAAACCTTTTCCTCCAGCCTTTCTTTCTAGTACAAGAAATTTCAGATTTCTCCCAAGCAACAGTAAAATCTGAAAAAGCTGCTGTGCACTGCCAAGATAATTACCTACAAGTACAGGCAAGGTTCCTCCTCTGCTCCAGGGTACCTTCTTCCCCCATTGCCCACTGCGCCTGCATCTCCAGGGATCAACTCTTGCAGTGCATGTTCAGGCTTTGCCTAGCAACGAGAGTACCTCCTCCAGACAGAGAATTGGCCAGGAGAGCTGGCAACTGCCAGAACTGCTGCCTGTTCTTCTCGGCTTTAGAGCTCAAGATTTTTTTTACCTAAGAAATACTAGCACATGAATCAACAAGATGAGAATAAACACACCTTATGCTCTGTCAGTTCTCTTATCCCAAGTTTGTAAAGTCCTTCGATTTATAGGGAACTGCTAGGTCCAGTGTGTTTTTTTTCAGGTCTCTGTTCACAAGCAGCTTTGTGCTTCTGCTGCATCCTGGTGACCCTGTAGTTCTGAAGCGAATTTACTTGCTTTAGTCTTGCACCTTCAGTATTCTAAGAATGAAAGCTCCTTGAGGCACTGACTTCTCAGCCAGAACACATAAGTTCTATGACAGCCCCCCAAACATCAACCTGCCAAATAAATTGTCCTGACATAAATGTTATGGAAAAACCTACTAGCTAATAGAATATCTCATTGTTACACTGAAAAATATCAATTGCATTGCAGCTTGCTTTTTTTTTCATCTCTGAATGGTAAAGGCTCAGGAGACTGATTTCTTCCTGAAGAGCAGGAAGGTCGTTCTATGAACTAAAAGTTGTGAGGATTGGCTATGCTAAGGCTACATTAGGGTTTGGTTACTGGAAATATTAAATACACGCTTAAATGACACAGAAATAGTTTGGCAACTTCTTTTACAGCATTTGCAAAGGGGTTCCATGAAATTTAGATACCTTTACCATTACATATTTGGATACATTTCTAGAAAAAAAAGGTGGTGATGCTGTAGATATCACATAGACAGTGACAAAGAGAAAAAAATCGAGTTTATTAAAGAAAAGAGACAGGCATCCAGAGACTGCAGGATTGATCAAAAAATTGAACTACAGGATATAATAAAAAGAGGAAGGTGAGATAAGCATTGATGATGGGAGAGAAAAAACTATAAACAAGTCTCCAACACAGCTAAAACCTGTATGTAGATTCATTATTGAAATGAAAGACTGGACAAAGAATGTTGTAATGTGGAGTGTGTCGAAACCTATTGACAGAAGAACTACTACCAAAACTGGATTAAATAATGCAACAGATACCTGGAACCTGCCTAAAAAGTTTGCTGAGTGTCAACAACGATCTCTGTAAAACAGTTTAGACTGCAGAGGTGGAAGAAGAGCAATTCAACAGCTAGAAAGATTAGAAAGTCGAGTGAGATATTCACTTGGAAAAACAATGTCCAGCCAGAGAAATCTGTGTTATATGTTGATATAGATAAAGACATATGTTCTCACTCTAGATTGCAGTGTAATTTTGTAACAACTTGACCTCATTTTAAATGAACTAGCTCAGGTACTGGAAGCAATGTGAATGCTATGCTACGCTGCAGTATTTATCCTGCAAGGGCAAATAGAGCTCTCTGCTTCCATGGGTGGCTTTCTTCTCATGAGTTTACTTACTATTTGCTTATCAAAGCAATGTAGTTCACTGAAAGCCATTTCCAATATCTCTGCAGTCTTTAAAAGGTACATGTACCCAGATGTCACAATTAATGTAAGACTGAAACAAATGTTATTGAGACTATACTGCCAGTTTCCTATCTATTAAGAAAAAGGTTCTTGAAGAAATTCTACTAAGATAGCAAAAATAAGAAAATAGTCAGAAAAACTATGTGAGGGCAATATCATCTACCCAAAATGATTGTCTTTGTTGAGGGCTGAAAATCTCACAGGCAAATGAGCAGCTCAGTTACATTCTGTGAAAAATGTCTCCTGGGAGAAAATGGTCTTTGGCCTGATTTCACTTCTCACCACCAACCTCTATAACACAGGTGAATTTGAAGTCAGACTCCCTGTAGTAATTTCAGCTTTACCTGGAATAACTCTAAAGTAAACTTAAAATGTACAAATTCCAAGGTGGAAGGACCACATCTTTTTGCCAAGGCTAGGCAACACTGGCATGAAGGCAGATCTCTAGTTTATCCCACCAGAGAGAAACAAAAGAAGATAAAAGATAAGGAAGTCTGGAAATATCAGCTTCCTAACTGTTCTTACATCTTACTCATATCAAAACATGCCAAGGGATTATTCCCAGATCCCTGATCTGTATGCTAGCTCTACTAATTGAATCTGATTTTATATTGGATGGACCAATTTGCTCCTTAGTACAAAACAGCAAGACATCTACTTTGTAGGCAGATGTCTTTGTCAAAGGCTAATCAAACCTGCAGTAATCTGGTTCACATTTATGTTCACCTTCTAGTGAGCTTAAGCAGTTTTTTACTTGACTGTTAAAGAATTTCTTCTTTAGATTGAAGTAAAAAAAATTATACTTCATTGTCTTTTAGAGCCTTGCATTGCTTTATCTTAATTAGACCTATAAAAAATCCTTTTTAAACTGTATTATTTTCTGTATTAATGAGAAATCTACATTGTTACAGCAAACTACTGTCCTGGTGCAACTCAGTTTTGACTTGCAATTCTCTACTACTGCAGAAATTAACACCTTCTAAAACATATTTTAAGATAGTTTCATAACAAATATTCTTGAAACTGCCTTCACAGTAAGTTTTATGTTGATAACAAGAACAAGTAAATAGAAGAAAGGATCAGCATGAATTTCACTCTTTGTCCTCAGTATTTCCTGCAGCCCTGCAGAGAACTTATGAAAACCTAGACTTGAGCTAAAAATGTGTCCTCACAGCCCAGGCAGCCAACCTCATCCTGGACTGCATCAAAAGGAGTGTGCCCAGCAGGTCAAGGGAAGTGATTATCACCCTCTCCTCTTCTCTTGTGAGACTCTACCTGGAACACTGTGTGTGGGGTCCCCAGCATATAAAAAATTGATGGAATGAGTCCAGAGGAAACCACTAAGTTGATATCAGAGCTGGAAAACCTTTACTATGAAGACAAGTTGAGAGAATCGGGGGTGATCAGCCAGGGCTTAGAGAATAGGAAGCTCTGGGGAAACCTTAGAGCAGCCTTGCAGTACCTGAAGGGACTTAAGGCTGAAGAGAGACTTACATGCAGGACATGTAGCTGTAGGACAAGGCAGAATGGTCTTAACCTGAAGGAAGGTAGGTTTAAATTAGCTGTTAGCTATTAGGAAGAAATTCTTTACTGCAAGGGTAGTGAGGCACTGGAAGAGATTGTCCAGAGGGGTTGTGGACTCCCCATCCCTTGGAGATCTTCAAAACCAGGTAGGATGGGGCTCTGAGCAATGTGATGTAGTGAAAGGTTTCCTGGTCACATCAGGGGGGTTGGAACTAGATGATCTTTAAGGTCTCTCCCAACCCAAACCATTCTGAGTCTATGAATTTCTTCCCAGAAACACATAAAACTTGTGAAACTAATCTGCAATTTAAAATAGATTTTGTTAGTTTAAATAGCAGTTTATGGTGTAGTCAGTCATTCTGGAAAGGAAGAAGTCTTACTGTGATGTCCAACATGGTAAAATTCAGTCTAAATAGATAAAATTAAGGAAAAGCAGAAGAAACTGAGCATCAGATCTTATAATGGAAATTGCCAGAGTAATCAGTTTCTGTCACACAAAGATGTATATGAATAGAGAATCATAAAATAATAAATATCTGTATTGTTTTTATTCTTTCCTACAACACAACAAAATTTTACTCTATAAGCAGCCATGTGAACAGTGGACATTATATTATTACATGCACAGCTAACTCACAAAAAAATTGTGTCCAAAACCTTGGGTGAATTCCATCCCTAGCTACATTTTCTTGTTGCATTAAAAAACAATTGGAAAATGAAAGGAAGAAGCAGTGCTATACAGCTAATTTAAATCCAAATAATGATTTTCTTTCAAAGAAACCTAAGACTTTAATAATTATAATCAAAGCAAGGCTAGAAATACAAACCAAGGGAAAAGAAAGAAATAAAAGGGGCAATGATGAAAAAGAAGGAAAAATCAAGAATAAAAATAAAAGAGAGGAATAAAGGAGAGTGAGGGCTAGAGAAAGAAAAGAGGGGATCAGTCAAATGGATGGGGAGAAAATAGGGATGGAGACAGAAAAGAGAAACACAGAAGGGAGATGAAAAAGGATAAGACACAACTAACCCATTTATTATAATTAATCCAATTTATTTCAAAGCGATCAAGAATTATATGAAATCCCTAGTGTATGGTAATCATACTCACTCATAATTCAACGTTGTTTTTTCAAATTTTTAAAGGCAAAGACCAATTGCTCAAGGTGTAGCAAACTAAAATAGCCTACAGGTTGATGGCATTAGTAACCCATTTTTGTGAAAGCTAGATAAATTCAGCATCTCTGTGGGAAAACATGAAAACAAAGGTATTTGTTTGATTAACTATGCCTGTAAAACTAGTAAAATTTTGCAAAACTCCGTCAGTAAAAAGATATCAGCTTTTAATATCCAGCTGCAATATGACATGAAAATGTTGTTGTAGCAAAAGAAGTCAGGAGAAGACATATACTCTGAGTTTCTGTTTTTTACACTGTTTTTATTAAATTTGCTTCGTAGGTAGTTGAAGTAGAATTTGTATCAACATGGGAGCATTGATGACTGCAATCTGAATGCAGGAGATCCTGATGCCTTAGTTTGAATGAAATGTGGCAATATCCATTTCATTCAAGAGGTCTTGTTTTTCTCATTTGCCGTTCCTTAGTCTTAGCCTATAGCAGATTCTCTAAAATTGCTTTATGTAGAAAGAAAAAAAAAAGAGCTGTTAAATGTTATCAGCTTGTAAAGTATTTGATGAATGAAAACATAAAATGGGCCTGCTGAGTATACACTATTTCTGCATTTCGATTCTGAAATTATGTAAGAAGGCAGTTTATAGCTAAACAAGGTGTGTCCTTCCTAGCAATTATATGCTGCCATAATCCTATTTGCTGGGTTAAAAGCCATTTTATGGGGAGACAAAGAATATGTAGGCATGTACACTGATGGCATATAAAATATCCCAGTACACAACATACTACTAAAATCAAGTTGCCACTTTGAGTTTATTGCTTTCTTACTAGCATTCACTTCACATTTTTATATGAGACACTATGTAAATTCAAGAAGAGTTTATTTCACAGTGTTTGTGAGAGGAAAGATCCAGACTAGCAAACAAGAGACACGCAAGCACATTTCCAAATATGATCAAATTCGCCAGTAGAATAGGAATTTCTCATCTCTGAAATTTAGTTGGTATGCCCATTTTAGACAAGGACCTATAAGACATTCTGTTGAATGCCAGATACTGATACTTAAATAATAGGGTTATGTCTAAAATATTTTTTCAGCTTTTCAGAATACACAGCTTCACAGCCCTTTAGCAAGAGATGGTTCCGTGTTAGAAGAAACCTTTTTTCAACATGCTGTCAGGATTTCATTTCTGGGAAAGTGCAAAAGTACATATTCTGGTATATTTCACAGCACAAGGGAATTATTCACAGTAGATCCTGGGGCTTGTCAACTTTATATAGCTTGTCTAGCTATATAAAATTTTTTTCCACTTGGCCTATACTAATAGAAAAGAAACTCCCTTGCTTCTACTCCCAGAGTACTGGGACAGGAAATACCTAACTCTGGATGTGAGTGAAGTGGTCTGAGTAGCAATCACAGAAGCACTTAGATGGGCAGATAGATGGAAACAACTGGAAGACCAAGGATCTGAGGCCAGCTACTGGGTTGATTGAGTGGCTAAGGTCAGCATTTGGAGTGTGCATGTGTATATAAATATGAGTGCATGTGTATATATATATATATATATATATATATATATATATATGTATGTATACACACACCACTAGCAGGCTTCTATCCTGACCAGCAGGAGGAGAGGAGAGGAGCACCAGTGGGCAGCCCACACTGTTCTTGTTCACACAAGACCTATACATCCACAAGATGCAGGCAGGTCCCTCCTTCCCATCTGTGCTGACCCAGTACCTGTGCATGACTATCCCTAATAATGAACTCTGCCTTGCTGCTGGCTGAACCTGGGCACAGGCAACCACAGAAGTCCCACAGCTTTGGGGTCAGTGAATACAGAGCCACTCTGCTGCTGGAGCTGCTGTCTGCAGAAGTCCAGAGCATCCCTTGGGAATTTCTTGCCATCCAACCACAAGGTTTCCAGCCCAGCTCATCCCACTCAGGATTGCATGAGCCTTGCTGAATGCAGTGGGGTCACATCTTGAAGGAGGACATTGCCACAGTCATCTCAGACCGATTTCTGAGGGGTGACAGCTTATGAATGCTAACAACCAGGTCTGAATTAAGAAAGTTCTAGATCATCCAGGATATCTGCTTCCCTGGAATATGGTGTTTCATGTTTTGGTAATGAAAACAAAACTAATTCTTAATTTTTTTTTAATTTCAACTGTTTCACTGGCAAATCTCTACTGAGATAAAGCAGCTAGTATAAAGGGGTGTTCTAAGAAATAAATTAAGAACATGCATTCATATTGATATCAGAATTTTTTTAAAAATATTAACACTTTAAAAACCCACAAATAATTTTTTAAATTTAGACTATAGAGATAAGAACCTTGTAAGCAATCTCTCAAAATAAGGCAATTATATATATGAGATCAGCAAATTACTTGCTTTCCTGAAAGCAGCAGCAAAGGGTGAATCTGAGATAGATCAACAGAAAACCCACAAGGAACGTAACAGAAATTTCATCCCAGTCAATGACTTCATATTTCTAGCATTAAACCTAAAGTCATTATGTTTCATTACCTGAAATTGTTGTAGGTTTATAGAAATATTTATTTGTGATGATTATTTTAGCTAATAACCAGAAAATCTTATTAGATTGTTAAGTCCATCTGCCTTCAAAAGCACCATGCTTTCTACTGACAAGGGGACAGATCAGATATTAAACTAATAGCTTGCTCTTAGCCAAAAAGCAGGAAAAAATATGTGTTAGCATATAATTTTCTTTATTGGAGAAACTGCAGTTCTAAAAGAACAAAACAGAACTGTTAACAGCATCTTGTCTTTTGTGCATTTTTCTCATGTGCTTGTTTGGATTCTTTTTAAAGAAAAAGCCTCATAGATGCACTGTGAATACTCACCTCACCTTTATTTGACAAATAACCTTGACAATTATTCATGGAACTTCACTGAAAAGAGACTCTGAACTTAAAAGGCACTCTGGGCTATAAAAACACATTGGTATTTTCAGTGGTCTCTTAACTGACACTCCCATTGCCTGACTAAGGCCATGTATTAAGAAACATCTCTCTCTATGCAGGTCTTTTTATTTTTTATGTATAAATGCCATTTATTTTATAAGATATAGCTATCTATATTGAAACCACAACAGTATTAATAAATTTTATTTCATTTCCCATTTCTATTCAAGACATTAAGTAATTCTTTACTCTTGTTCAAATTAATTTCCTTCCAGTTCCTGAGCCCTTAACTCTGTTCTTACCCTAGACAGATCTCTCAGACACTTGTGTCCATAATGAGCACTTAACTTTTCCCATCTTTTTCCTCTCAACCTGCTCTCCCAATCTGCCCTGTTTGCTTTTTCCACCCTTTCATCTTCTCTGTTGTCAGTGCTATCTTTTTGTCCTGTTTTTCTTTGCCTGCCAAAAGTACCCCTTCACCACGTCTATGCTAACAATTCCAGTTATTCTCAATGGAGAGTATCTTAAATGGCAATCAACCCCTGACTCTATTTTACATGTCATGGAACTGCTGGTGAGAAGAATGGGTTTTCCTTGATAATTTTCATAGGCAAATACTCCTTTTCATTTGCTGCGTATGCTATATTAATGGAAATGGCTATTTCTTCAGCAGATGCTACTGGGAGTTTCCCATCTAAAATTATTGATGAGAAATGTAAACCAGTCCAAATCTCAGTTAATGTGAACAAACATACATTATTGTCTCAAAACTAGAGCCTCTCTGTGAGGGTTGTTGACAATCTGGAATTTGGTTAACCGCAGTTTAAGCTTGTCTTTTTCCTGAATTATGGAATTGTTTACATTAGGGCAATTTTATACCCCAAGCACCATAAATTATCAGACTGAAGTAACAAAGAATCTTTCTCCTTCAATCTGTCTGTCTTCTTCATCATTTCTGGACACAAGAAAGCTCTCACCATAGCCTCCATTGACCAGAAAGACAGAAGGAACTACTTTGCTTTGCCTTTCAGGGCAAGGGCTTTAATCAAAATCCCTATTGAATGACACTGACCTGATAAACAAAGATTCTGAATTACTAATGAAATGTCTTGAAGCACTCTTACTGAGGATGAAATATTCTCATGAAACTGAAGAGAAAAAACTTTGCATTATATTTTACACTTTAAATAATGAGAAAATATACCAAATATTTGAATATCCCAGTGAACAACAGGAAAAAAATATGGAAAAGTTTCATTCATGTAATTTATCTTCATTCATCTCTTTTTCTGTGATAATTTTTTCTGGGTGTGTCAATCCACCAGTTCTGGCTTCAGAATAACTTGACCATGCACATGGATGTTGAATTGTGTGCCATCACTGAACAAAAAAATATGAGAATTTGAATGCTTTATAGTTTTCCCTGGTGAAAGAGGGAAGTCTGGTTTTTCCTGAAACCAATGAGATGGGATGGAGGAACAGTTATATTGTTGCCTTTTCCTGATAAAGTGTCATTCCTTATTCTGCTGGCAATAATGCTCCATCCATCTGTGAATACCATTCAGTGTAACTTCTTTTTTTGTGCATTGTTCAGGATTTCACTGTCTTCCTAACTCCATTCAGAAATGAATTGGAGAATTTATTCTCACCATCTGTCTAGTTAGAGAGCATTCACTATCTTGTACTACTATAGCTGTGGAGAAAATGTAATTTAAAATGGCTTTAACTCCAATTTATTTTTCTCTGGTTGTCAAGCCGTTCTCTTTCAGGTCCTAATAAGAATAGCAAAAGCAACTATTTCCACCAGCTACTGAATCCTGAGCATCAGGGAGTTCTATACATCTAGACTTCTCTGTACCTAACAGTAGCAAAGGTAGTAATTAATTGGTACTTCACCACTTTTTTGACTTCAGGGCACAGAGCTTATTGGGGAAGAAAAAAAAGAATTATTTCCAGGTTTTTTTCTCTTGGCTACATTTTAATTTTAGATCTCAATAAAAATAATATTTATCTGGCTAGAAATAGCAAAGAATCAGGGCAGACATAGTTTGGATTATGACTGGCATAAAAAACAACTGACTGGGGTGACCATGATGTGAGGTATTTCATACTTTGGAAGAGGTTTTTCTAACAGAATAGTAATTGAGTCAGCACTTCTCACTTCTTGTTTGTAGTGTCTCTCGTTACTTGATAGGTGAGACAGAGTGAAATGGTTTCATTGAATACATGGTACATTTTAGAGATCATGTTTGAAACCCTTTCTCTTTTCCATTTCTTTGCTACTGACATATATCAGAACTGTGATTCAAATTTCAAAACTGGTTCATTTTTATCCAGCTGCTACAACTCAGTAATTGACAGAAGGCTGCTGCTTGTAACTGCTACAGTTAAAAGCACTATTTTGTAAAGTGCATTCTCACAAGAAAGAAAAGCTACTACTCTAATTGAGTTTATCACTGACACCAATGACAATTTATTTCTACTTTGAAGTCAGCATGTAAGAGCTACTTCAGGGAGAGCTGTGAAACTTGTTAGTGCTAGAAATCACTTTTCTTTAAAAGAAAGAACTGCCTTCAATCTCTCTATTTAAAGACTTCACTACCACCACGCCACAATGACCAGTGTTCACAGGCAAGTTTTTTACATGGTTTCTCACCTCCAAGAGTCTCAGCTTTGCTTTTCACAGTCAACTGTTTGTCTGCCTCATCATGTACTTAAAAATGTCTAAGGCATCAGTGCTAGCTAGTTCTTGTCTTATTCTCCCATCACTACTCTTTTTATCATACAGGTCTACTCACTTTGAATTTCCACTTACGCTGTACCTCAGCCCCAAAGTACATCTTATTAACACTTCTGAAGGTCATAAAAAAGGGAATATTACAGAGGAGTATCCCCAGGGTGAGAAGGACAAGACTGTCAATTACTACTGTCCCAGAGAAAAGAACAAACATGAATTCATTCAATACAAAATGCAGACTTCTCTGCTTAGAATTAAGAACATCAACAGACCAAAAGTAGAGACATTAACACTGAACTACTTAAAATTACAGACCAAGTCCAAGCTCCATTGAACTTAATGGATAAGCACTTGGTTGATGAGTTTGACATATCTGCTGTAAATTAAGAGCTTCTACGTGTCCAGCACGAAGGAAAAAGAGTTCATACAAAGGAATTCAGTACAAAGATTTTTAGCAGGCATCTCTGATTTCTCAGCAGTGAGACAGATTATTTCCAGCCATAGTTGTGAAATTGTTCTGGATTTATTCCATGATTATTCTATTATGAATCCATTTGTCACTTCTGTTAAAGACCTGCTTTTTTCCAATTATCTCAAGATTGAACAGGATATGCATGTTATTTGATAGCCCTCCGTCTACTGTAACACTCATGTTTACATCTAGGCATGCTAATCAACAGGAACTAAATCAAGGTAAAGATCATCTCCACAACCAGTCTTCTATATGATGTTAAATAGGTGATGTGTATTTCCTGGCATATTCAAAGGCACCTTTTATTTTGCAAAGTATGGACAAAAAAGACATTAACAAGGAGTGAATTATTTGCATTTTGAGAACAATACATACAGAAAAAAATGGGCATTCATGTTAATTATTCCACTCATCTTTTATGTTCCAAGATATAAAATGCAGTTTCATGTTCAAAACAAATTTTAGCAAATGATTTATGTGACATCAACATAAATTCACAGCAATAGACTATTTAATGTATCTTAAGCGTTTCTTCAAAAATATGATGAACAAATTTTTTCTAACTTTTTAACTAGCAACTATATATCGTATAGAGTATAAAAAAATATCACTGATCATTTCTGTGTGAAAGAATAGCAAGGTCTTCTATATCCTGTTCAACAAAACCTTTGAAGGTTTCAGAAGACACTTTAGGGAATTGTATTGCTATAGAAACTACAAATTAACAATGCATATTATTCCTGTTACTTTGTGCATCTCAGAACTTAAGAGACTGACCTGGATAGTTCCAAAAGCACAATGCCATGATATATGACTTCACCATTTGTCCTCTTTGTAAACAGAGAAAGGGCCCAGGGAAGGTTATGCCATGTTTTACAACTCACAGCCTTGGAATAAAAATTTATCTGGTGCGATTTTATTAACTCTGTACTCTTTAACTTTTTCTAGTTCTATTGGCAGATGCAGAATGAAAATTATAGACAAAAATGTCAAAGATTTCACAAATACAGTACTCCATTAACAACTTTAGCAGAAGTATTCTGTTCTTGGGTAACTAGACAACGAATTTCCATGTCTCCTGTCTTCCCCAGACACATTCAAATCCTTCTACAACAGTATCTTCTCAGGGCTCTTGATTAAAATTAGCAACCTGTTGATTCCAATTATTACATGTCTACAGCTCATCCTTTCAGAGTTTATGCTCAATAGGTCATGTCAGCCTGGCATGTAACTCCAAAGAACAGTAGATTAGCACCAGCCATGCTATGGGAAAGAGCTCTCAGGACTGGTACAAGTTGCACATTATCAGGTTTTGTCTGCTGTTCACATGCAAAGCATGCTGAAGCACTTAGCTGGCAACAGTCAGACAGGCATATTTACTGTACTTCTTGAGTCCTTCCCAGATTCCTGCCACAGATATTTAGTTCGTGAAAGGTTTGGTTTCTGCATCTGATATTTTTATTATGTAGTGCTGGTTATGACTAAGCACGACTTGTCTCAGACTTTTCCATTTATACCATAAAGCAGAGCAGCCACAAACCCAATGAAGCCAGCAAGTTTTCCTATAATGTTAATTTCTGGCTGTAAGCATGCACGTTTACATGTGTTATTTTCATAAATACAGTTATATTTATTTGTATTTTAATAAATCATAGTTATGAACATTAACAAAGAAGATGTTTAAGTCCAGATCCTACCTGAAGTTTTGAAGAATTTCTTCACAGAAATCCATTTAAGTGTTTCCACATAAGGGACAATATTTCTTGCCCTTGTTTGTAAATTAAAAATCAAATTATTGAATTATCTGACTGTATAGCCACATTTTCACCATATAAAAACTACACTCACATTCAGAAAATCAAAATGTACAAGGGTAAAGTAAAAATGAGGAATTTTTATTTTATTTTGCATGGAATAGATTTTGGCATGTTTTTCTTTGAGGTTTGTGATCAGACCCATTTGAACCCTATTAACATATGACTGGAAAAAAAACCCATGCAAAAAATAATTCTGCTAGATCTTTCACTTTTGGGAGCAGATTTACCTTGATAATTGAAATCTGCTCATTTCTAAGTAATTTCAGATTTCCTTATGAGTATTTCACATAACGTATCAGATAAAAATTCAGTGTGCAGTTGTACAGGATGTGTCAAGAGGGACCATGTTTTATTCCTGCCCCTCAAATACTAGTGAATACAGTGTTCTGTCAACAAACCCCTGTGTTCATTTAGAAATAAGAATGAGAAGCAGTCTGCATTGCAGAAAGCTCCAGTAGAAAATTATATAAGCAGAGATGATGGTTGAAGATCTCTTTAGAGTGAATTTGACTTTCAGATACTCTCGAGAAAACAGAACATCACAGAGCAGTAATACACAAGTAAGTTTTACTGTAGCAGCTATATATTTAAACTTTATGAGTTACCATTGCATAACACCTTGCTTCCAATTTCACCATACATCTCAAAGCTCGGCTGTGTACTTCACATTAAAAAAAAGTTCTTTTTCAAGCAAAAGGGATCCTTCCTTCTTTTTTTTTCTTTATATTTATGCCATGTTTCCTTTTATCTAACAGCAAAATTCCTTCAACATGAGCAAAAAAAAGCCTCCCTTCAACTTGTCTCTCAAATTTTAATATTCATTCACACTCATAAAGAAACAGCAGATGAAATATCATCACTGAAAATATTGAGTAGAAAATATCTCCTTTCTTTGATGGAATCTTTTCAGCAAATTGATCTCTAACTCACTCTCAAAAGCCAAATTGTTTACTATGTATTTGAAATTACATTGTCTTACTTAAGATAAGACGTGAAAGTGATTTTTGGAGGGCTTAAAAGTGACTTTAATGTGATAACTCTCATATTGAGTATTACCCTTTAATGTTTCAACCAAAGCAAATGGCATTGAAAGACTATTTCAATTATGAAAAGCAACTAATATTGCTATTAATATTTTCTTTCATGATTGTTATAAGATACACTATAGCCAAATGTCTCGCATATAAAAAGTGACCAATTTTTAATAAAATACAGATTAGCATGACAACTAAAATTGCATGTGAAGACAATTGTCTGTGCTGTGAATTAGCTCCAGACCAGGGTCACATTCCTGATTAATATACTACCCCAGGTTGTGTTTTCCAAGACACTGAGATTTCAAATCACAGATTTAAATCAAATAGATTTTCAATTTGGAGCACAGGCTGCTCCCTTTTTACAGCCAAGCTGAAGAATACAACCTCGGGTTGAAGGAAAAGCCATTCTTTAAGGATTCCCAGTATGGAAGTTGTCTTTCTTGCCTTTCCCTGTCTCTACCTGTAGCCATGATCTCCTTGATCTCTTGGCCCAGCAACAAAAATAATCTGAGTCTTCACTTAACTAATTAACTAATTAACTAATACAACAACAAAGGTGAAGAGTTTTATGAAACTTCTCACTCTTGAGATATGATTTGCAGCAGTGCTACCAGGAAAGAAAGGGAGCCTCTGACCAACTGGGAGATCAGAGAAAAACTGTCCCCTTTCAGCAGTGACAAACATGACCATTAGGCTGTCAGCACTCTGTCTATTCAAAGTGAAGCAACACAGTATGCAAGAGAAGCAACTGTGAAATAGCAGGGAAAGATGAATTTTTTTTTTCTTTTGGAAAAATGGAAAGACAGCACCTATGTGAACACAGGCAAATATTATCTTGAAAATATTTTCTTGTTCTGCATAATAACAGGTAGGTAAGCACAGTAATGTTGCTGTCCTTATCACCCAGCAAGGCACCATTTCTTATTTGAGTTTGAGCCAATTCATACAAAATTGTTCTATAAAAAAGAGCAACCATTGCTATATAAGAGACAACAAAGCTGACAAAAAAATGTTGTCATGAACTCCCATATAATGGCTTAGGAGTTCCATTGAAAAAGGGGTTACAGATATCTCTAGTTTACCATGATGTTCTGGGAAATTTTTGGCAAAGTCTACTGGTATAGTAGCTATTAGGGTCCTGCTATAAAGTGAACTTGTTCAAAATGAGTTATCTAATGAACATATAATATCTTTCCAGCATAATGCTCTTGTGATAATTATGGCTTCAAATACTTCTGTAGATGTAAATATTAGGCAGCTGTCAGAACAAAAGCTGTAATTGCAATAAGCAATCTTTGATTTACAGGTTAGCATGACTTCTTTTAAGTACAACATGATTTAGGAAAATTTTTCTCTTTTTTCTTTCTTTAAAATACTGTACTATTGGTGTCCTTGTAAGTCAGTCTCCTACATAAAAGAAAATTACATAGCTCAGAATATCATTTTATGACTAGGCTTATAGAAGCATCCATCCTGTATTGGGCTGCTCTGCTTACAAATTTGCTCTATTTTCACCAATACAAATTTCCCTAATAACAAAAGATTTATTTTGCCACCTGTTTCCATATTCAGTATCTTAATTTGGAAAAGCAACAAGCTGCAAAGAAACTGATTAAGAAATACAGGGATGGAAATGGAATTTCCCATTAGAACTTTAATTATTCATTTCTTCAAAACATAAGCTAGAGAAATGTGAAATAAAAACCTCAGGAATTATTGACCATAAGGCTGATACTGATTTCTAAACCTGGACTTGACGTGTAAAATTCCATTATGTAAATAGGTTCTTTCAGGTTCAGCAAACAATCAACTACTACCAAGACCAGGCTGCTGCTCTCATGTGTGAAATGTGACCAGCCTCCAGAATCACTGCTCTCCATGTGATGGCAACACCTACTCAAGCAAACTTTAACATTTTTATGCTTTATTGCAGCAGTACTTCCCACAGGAATACATTACACACCGTCCCCACAGTGCAGTGGCTGTAATCACTGATCAGCAGATTGTCTCCTCTGCATCCAGCGCTTTCAGTACACAGATTAATCAGGGCTAGCATTAGTAGACAACCTTGGCCTGGAGGACCTCAGGCCAGAGCACCAGGGATATTATTATAAGGTCTAGAGGATCTCTAACAATTTTTACAAGTTTGGCTTCACTTTCATCCTGACACTAAGGTTGCAAATTTAAGTGCACTGTTATTTTTTCTCAGTGCTATGCTAATTATTGACATGCTGGAAGGGAAATTTTGAAGTAATATGCTGTTTTTCAAAAGTGGGAAGCATGGGAACTCCCAATACTTTTAATCTTGGAAGATGCTCAGGCAGAAAACTCTATGGATTACCAGGAAAAGTTCTGATATTCGTGATTTTCAGTTTGCAAAACATTGAAACAGATACAGAAAGCAGAGAGTTATTCATGCCTGTGAGAGCTTATTGCATCCCTCAAGCTGCAGATCCTTTAGCATTTGATTTAGAGCAATTGTAGGATTTGAACTGAAACATGCACTTATCATTCACCATCCACACTTAACACATTGAACAGTTCACTTCCCAGAGCAGGTGTGGTACTTATGGACAAGGTTTGTTTTGGAAGCCTCTAATTTAGGTACACAACAAATGTGCTCCATCACCTCCTGGGAGTGGAAAACATAATGGTCCAAAACAGTGTTTGTCCTTTTGGCAATTTTAAACCACATCCATGATAAAGACATCCAATTGAGGATACTAGACTGAATTCAATCAAAAATAAAAGCCTCAGGATGGAGCTAATGTGGTGACCCTGGCACCAATGACTTCACCATGTGGTCTGCTCCTACTCAGCCAAATGACTTGCACTTGGAGATACAGCCTCAGCCTTTGAAGGGGGTTGTAGGACTCTGAAAACAGACATATTACATTGCCAATCAAAGAAGTCATATCCTCAGCTTTTAATGAGGATGTCTGTGGTCTTCTCAGGTAGTTGTCACTCATACTGCAGAGAATGATGCAGGTCCTGCATCCCTATCCAAACATCTAAGTATAACTATGTATTAATTTTCCTTACAAGTCATTGACAAAGAATTTAGAAGTGCTTACACACTACTTGAGGAGAAACCAGTATGGGAATTTACACTTGATCCAATACAGAAATTAACTTTTAATGTAGACTTCTTGGCATCTGAGCTTTCATTCTAATTAAGGTTAATTAATAACTTAAAGAGAATGCTTTCTTTAATAATAATGCATTACTGGACCAGTAAAATCAGTGCAACAGGTAGAAAATCACATTTCTAGGGGAAAGAAAAAGACAAATCTGCAATTTTCAGAACTACTTCTTTAAAATCTTACTGATGTCTGTACATTCATAATCCCCGCATCAAATACTTTCCAAAATACTGCTTGATAATTGCATTAGGTAAATAGTATTAACCAAAATTATTCAGCAAGACCTGTACAGAAAATTCATTAGGAAACTAATATAATAATTAGTTTACAGGTAAATTATGCATAGATTATCTGTAAAAGAAAGACTTAAAATCAGCCCAAATACCTGAGCTACAAAAGGATATGTATCTCATCCTTTTTCTCACGTCTTCAATTTGTTTCTGTGAATCTGACACCTTCAGTGGTGTCTGCTTTTCTGCCAAGGACTTCTCAGCAAGGTGAGTTCCCACAGCATGATTGTCTGGTACAATATCTGCCCTGACTCTCACCCATTTGTTCCTCATGCTGATTTTGTGTGGGTTATCTGATTGTGCATGTTATCTGAAGTCTATACTGGGAAACAACGTTACTATTTATCAGACCTTGGATTTTCAAGTTTTCAGCTGAGTCACCAGCCACTTCATTCCTACTTGTGGTAATCTGTCTTTTCAATAAGGTTTCTTTTGTGCCATTTTTCTAGTTTTTGCATGTTATGCATTTCTTTGTGACAGTACAAATGAAATCCTAGCAATAAATTAGACAGGGATTAATTCTTTTGTTAACATTTATAACAAAAGCCCAACCCTCAGCAGGTCAGTTTTCTCTAGAATAAATTAGGTTATAATCCATCAAACAGATGTCAGAACCCCATAAAAATAGGAGCATATGTGTACACTGACAAATTAATTATGTGAAAATCATACAGATGATGGCATGAGAACATTTTATTCTTCCCTTAAGCATCATGCATGAAACATATTTTCTAAATTGCAGTTTGCCATATTTTACTGAATTTGTGATAATAAATAACATTATCTGTAAGTGGCATACTAATGGCAATGTAAGCACAGCATGTTCACTTGTGATATGACAGCCTTTGCCAAGTCAAGGCAAAGGCAAGCCAGGGACCAACTGAAGAAATCAGCTTTCAAACTTCAGGTTTTATGTTACCTTCATCCTTTTGTGCACTCCCAGAGAGACATCCGAGTACCCAGGAATTTTCTCTCTGATCCCCACACAAAGGGGATCCGTGTCCCAGTCTGGAAAGGAGCTGTGCTGTGGGACAAAAATAGCTGAAATATCATGTTTCTGGAGTGTACCATGGCACTCATACTACTTTGGGTAGTTCTATCTGATCCCATGACTCCCAAAAGTACCTTGTTTAGTAGTAGACAGAAAGAGCCAACTGAACAGCCAGCTAGAAGCTATGGGGCCCACTGAACACACAAAGCACTTGTAAACAGCAAATACAACAATCCCACTGAGTTGGCACAGAAAAGTGAAAAAATCCTGGAGCTCCTCATAAAGGGACTTTGGAAGTATTCAGTCCCTCTCTGGACACTGTTAGATACTTTACATCACTCTTATCTAGGACATAAATAAAAATTCAACTTACATAGATTTGTAGCCATATCATGACTTAAAATAGGTGCTTAACAGGTACTAAGACTGCAACAGCACTAACTCTCAAGAGAGCAATGAGGAATGCACTGCTCATCCTGCCTTACACTGGCTCCCTATGGATTCCCTCCGACTGGGCACTTCTGGTAGCTACACTTCATTTTGGGCACCATAATGAATTTATTCCTTAAATGGGGAATCAGGGTCTAGCACCTCTGCTTAGCACATAGTCCAAATGATAAACCTAATCACAAGGTGGCTGTCATGGTGGCCATTGCAGTTATCTGTGCCTGATGTAATGGTACAAAACCAGGAATGTCACTTGTACCTATTAATCCTGCAAACTGTGAACAGAGTGTATTAAAGTAACTCTAAACACCACAGGTGATTTTTGAGCAGTTTGCTTCAAATAATGCCTGGTCTACTTTTTATTTTCAAAATTAATGATATCTCATGAAAATTATAGCATTAAAAGATTATACAAATAGCAGCTGCACAGAAGCATTTAAATTATTTTAAAATTTCTATACAGTTCATTTCACTGACTTGAACTATTTAAAATAAATATTTTTTTTTCTAAAAAAGCAGGCAGTTCCATAGAAAAATGTAATGGTGGTTAATAAAAAGTAGAGACTGGGACACTCAAGTGGGGCTCTAGATAACTGGCACTCAGCTATAATTCAAAATTATATTATAAGTAAAATGTGAACATTTCCTGGAAACTTAAAAATTATTTTTAACTTTTTGATTAACTGGAATAATATCACCGATGGATGTTTTTTTTCCTAGCAAATCAGGTTTTGGTTCATAAGAGACATTAAATCCATTTTTCATGATACTGTTAACAAGGTTTTTTAAACTTGTTTCTATTTTGAGCACCTTTTGAGGTCTTTAGTTTGTTCCATCAGAGTTGCTTTGAATTAAAACAAGTGTACTCCACGAAATGCCTGATAAAAAGCACCTGACTATTTCAAGAGGTTAAGTGGCCATGATCTGTGCACTGTACGTATTGCAGCTGGAAAAAGATGCAGTTTGACACAGTATCTAATTTGCTGTGACATTCAAGTTTTAAGGGATATTCAAGGAGATGGAAGTCCTGGCTCTAAACATATCCCAACGTGTGCTGGTCTTCTGTCTGTTAACTTACTAATGAACCATGATTGAGTAAAGTAATGAAGAGTTTACAGAGAGCCCCAGGAAACCAATTTCCAATTTTGCAACCAGCAGGCTTTAACTTCACTGCAGTCTTTGCTAATTTTGTCTAGGAGGGGACTTGGATACTAAATGCCATTTCTGCTTTGTGAATCAGACAGACTTTTCCAGTCCCTGAATATTTACTTGCTAATGAATGTCTCTTCTACAGATCCATTTTATTTCCATCTGTAGTTGTTAAAAATAGGCTGAATAACTAAAAAATGGTTACTGAGAGAAATGAAATTATAATCACTGAAAATCAGAGGTGCTGTTAGAATCATGGTGAGAAGGAAATTTTAATCTTCAGTCTGATCTGGGATGAACCATGGAAATAGGTGTAAGAAAAATACAGACAGTTAATTTTGAGGGGGAAAAAAATAATCAGTGTGAAAATCTTTTATACATAATGTCTCTGTGTGACTGAAGAACCAGTGCTTCTACCTACCCTGCATACAAAACAGCTCCATATGCAATGTACAGAATTACATTTGCAACAAAACTGTTTCTCTTGAGCCAGTATCCTCAATGTTTGTCACAAAGGCAGTTGGAAAGAACAGTAAAATAGGAGAGAAATCAAATGTCAATTTCTGAGTATGGGTTTGTTATATATTTCTGTGCTGAACAGCGGGGTTTCTATAACCAGGTCCCTATAAATTGCAAAGGCCTCATGTTTCTTTTTTTTTTCTCAGTAAAACATAATTTTAAAGCAGAGTTTTCAAAGATGGTAATACTAGTACAACATTTCAACAGTTATGTCTGTAAACAATAATGCAGAAACACTTCTGTATTATATCCATAAAAATAACTGCTAAAGCAGTCTCTGTATTTCATCACCTTTTAAGTGAATTAATGTAGCTGACATAAATTGCAATTTAAAATGCTACCCATCATGCAGAAGGGTTTTTTCCTCCTGTTTTCTCTTGATCCTGAGGCTGTAATTTAGAAAGCTTGCAACTTTTTCAGGGGATGTAATCTTGCAATCCTCAAAACAGCTTTGTCTGGTTTTTGTGCTTGCGTGAGTGCAGGTTGAGATGATTTAAAGTCATAGAGCACTGTATAGTATTTTCTTAGTGAATTACACTATTGTATTCACAGAGGAATGCCTTGAGATATAGTGATTAAAAAATGCGTAAAAATGAAATTGTGTATCCTGTGGACAATGGAGCGAGGAGAAAGCTATAACCTAAAAGTCATAAAGTGTGTGTTGGTAACTATGCAGCTCCTATGGCTCAATATGACTCATACAGCTCTCAGGAATTCTGGGTGCTGTTTTTGATTCTGTGTTCTAAAGGGCACTTAAATACGGGGTATATTTTAACATTTTCAAGCCTCTCCAGAGTAAATATTTAAGATCATCACAAACTGCAGTCTATCATTGAAAGAATCATACTGCATAATTATCAACTAGAAAAGAGCCCTTTTTAGTCTGGTTATGTAAAAAGTTAAAAAGCATTACTAGGACAACATCAGTCTGGATTTCTGCCTCCAGTGCTATTCTCTCAGGCAACCTTTTCTTTATCTTAGCTGAGTGAAGAATTCTGTGTTACTTTAGATCCTGATGGCATTGAAGCACAGTGTTACATTTAATATCTCCATGTACTTAATATGCATTCCAGTTTCACAACAAATCCTGGCAGATCCATAATCTACACACAGTATTACTTACTAATACATCAGATTTTGCTTTCCAATCTTAAAACATAAACAAGATACTCACTAATGAACAGCATTCTATTAGAATCTCAAGAATCTAAGAGAAACACTGTTAGAAATTATAGACATCTTCTTAAAAAATTTAAAATCTTAGGAAAACATATTCAGGCAAAAGATATGCTGTTTTTCCAATCAACTAAACCACTGATCTATGTGCGTAGGCTGCAAAGATGAAAGAACACAGATGGAAGAAACAAGACTGAAAGAACGGAAACCTGAATCTCTCAGATTCTGTCTGTTATCACTCAGATGAGGAAAGGGAAACCATTTGTTTTCAGACCCTATAGAAGGCAAGTCCTTAGATGAATAAACTTCTTCAGTAAACAGACTAGTGCAATAATTTTCTTTGGTGAAAGGAAATTGGATCATTATTACGGAACTATTACTAATAGTTCCATACTGTAAGTCTTACTATGTCTATTTAGAAATACACAATTTTTTTTTAAAGCATAATTTTACTTTGTATAGAATTCCAAAACCACTAATTGAAAATGCATTATGAAAAAGAATGCATGGCTGAGGTACTTTATCCAGTCCAGTAACAGATTCAGTGACATTTGCAGCAATAGCTCTCTATTATCCACATTGTATTACTTGGTAAATTTAGCAGAAAGAAGAGGATGGGAAAATATGAACACAAGAAATATGAAAATAATGAAACTTTAATGTAGCACAAAAAGTGTGACAGATGTAATACCACAAAGAGTCATTAAATACTTCCCAGTCCATCTCTTTTTATCTCTCTCATCCTGCCACTATCAATTATTCCTAAAGTTTCTCCATGTTCCTGCAAGACATAAGGAAGCAAATTTAATTCGTGTTTTTTCTTGTTATCTCTCCATTAAAACTGGCTATTGACACTTCAAGATGCTGAACCATGTGGTACAAAATCTCTATGAGTGGAGGAAAACATAAACATTTTATAACGTATGCCATGAACAATTTTAGCATTTGTTTGTTTCTAGTATTCACATCTTAAAAAAACAGGTCTAAACAAAACAATGGTTACAGTTCTTATCTAATCTCCTTATCACATACTTCCTTGTTTTTACGCCCACAACATATTTAAGCAGAACTTATAGTAGTCTTTTTGGCGTGGATCAATGATGATGAAAGAGTGCCTTGAGCAGAACTCATTTGTCCTTGTCAGATGTGGATAACCAACTAATACACTTGAAATAAAGTTATACTGCAATAGCCTCATCTTATTAGGCTTATTTAAATTTATAAGTATTATGAAGTCTTTAAGACTTAACTTAAAGCTGCAATAGTTTACAGAGGTGTACTGAGTTCACCAGTATTTCATACAGTAAACTGAAGTAGTCTAGCATAGAGAATGAAATCTCATTTTTCCATGAAAATAAGTTGCTCACTCTGAGGACAAAGTAATGCCAAAACCAAATTAAGTATCAATTAATTCTACTTATTCTTCTCAGCTCAATTTTTTTTCCAATAAGTATAACCTATGAAAAAATAAACAACAAATAGTAAAATATTAAGAAACCCATTTTCATTTTAGAGGTACAGATTATTCCAGACCAATTTATTTAAATATTTGAAGGGATGCATTATATATGGGGGTTACATAAGTGCAAGATTAGTGTTAGTCCTATTTCTACTGTGCAACAGAACTGTTACTTTCTCAACCTGACAGGCTCAGTTATGGACATTTGTGCCTAGTTTCTATTTCCATTTAAAATATACTCTTACAATAGCCATTCAAATGAGATTCAAGAGCACATTACAAAATTATAGGGAACATCTTATTAGATAATCTGAAAAGAAAATCTCATCATAAACAAATTAATATTTTACCATCTGCTTCACATTTTTAATGCACATAGTGGTTTTTTAATGACTTATAATTGGAATAAACTGAACTGGTTCTATGTGAAATAAATATTAAAATTTTGTGAAATATATAGGACAAATATAGCTGCAATTAATTAAAATTCAAAATCTGCAAAATACAAAAGCCTTTTGTACCTTATTCAAAGCACAAAGTGATATACACTCTAAAAAATTTTGCTGTGCAGAAGCTGCATGATTATGAAGAATCAGAAAGATTCATGTACTCTACCCAGTAGGCAAATTTGAGACATATAGAAAATCAATGTCTGATGCCTCTTTCAGCAAGAATAATATCCTAGATATTTTCAGTTCATAGGCTGTGATTTCACTATGCAAATCACATTTCTGGTCATGAGAGAGGGAACAGCTATTTTCAATAGCAATTACACAAGATATTTTAGACTGAGGTAGCAAAAATGGGTTTTTGCTACCCATTTGCTTCTTGGGTTTCTGCAGTGGAAAACAGGATCAGTTTCAGGAATTCCAGTACTGACTAGACTCCACTGAATAAAATATTTTTATACACAAATAGGAGCTTCATTTTAAGCATCCTAACCTTGAATAGAATCCAGCTCATTCTCTACCACTCTACTGAGCCCCTTCTTGTACTCTGTTAAGTGCCCTGGTCTGACACCCTGTTTGAGGATACACTTGCTAGCAGACAGGCCTCTCTAGTGGAACTGATGGGCCTCAAGTGTTGAAGCTTTCCCCTCTCTGCCACAACAGCCACTTTTTGTTTCTCTATTTTCTCCCTGATTTCTCAATTTCAAATATGGTTTCAACAGGAGGTTGTAAACATTATTCCAAAGTATAACTCACTTGCCAGCTTTCTGAGAACCCAGACTTCCTCAGCATAAAGAATACTTTAAAATTTTCTGGTTTGAGTAATCTGAGAGATTCCATACTCATCTGTACCAACTGGAAGTTGCATAAAATCGTCTACATTAAACATAATTTCCTCAATCTTCATAGAATAGCAACATGACATAAAAACATGTGGTCTTGCAAGTTAATAGAGCTCTCCACATTACTCTCCTTGCTGCTGCCTGCTTCACTGCCTTCATGACTCTCTTCCTTTCTCTTAAGAAGATGATAAGTATTGACCTTCTCATGCTGTGTAGGGCTCTGGCCTCGGCTAGTTGCCAGGTGCCCACCCAGCCTCTCTATCACTCCCCCTCTATTAACAGTGCAAGGGAAGAAAAAAAATACAAAAAGCTCATGGGTCAAGATAAGGACAGGGAAATAATATTACAGGCAAAACAAAATCAACTTGGGCAAATTTATTTGTCAATAATGTAGCAGGAAAACAAGAAATAAGAACAAGTTAAAAAATTCTTAAAAACTCCCAGCATTCCCCTACCTTCCCTTTCTTGTTCTGTTCTGCTTTGCACTCAATTTCTCTGCCCTCTCACACTGAGTGGCCTAGCAGCATGGGGAGCAGGTGTTTCAGTCCGTTCATTCCACATCATCTCATTCCTCCTCCTGCTCTTTCCTGCTTGTGCACTTTTTGTGCTCCAGCATGGAGTGTCTCCTGAGGAAGACAGTCTTTCACAAACTTCTCCAGTGTGAGACCTTCCCACAGGATGCAGATCTTCAGGAATGCTTCAGCACAGGCTGTCTCTATCAGAGCCAGTCCTTCAGGAGCACACTGCTGCAGCATGGCTCCTGTCTCCATAGGGCCACAGGTCCAGCTAGGGGCTGAAACAGAATCTCTGCTCCAGGTGCTGGAGCACCTTCTCCCCTCATCCTCAACTGACCTTGGTGTTTCCAGACTTGTTCCTCTTACACATTCTCACTTCTTTCCAACAACTGCTGCTGTGAAGCTTTTTTTTTTTTCCCCACTTCCTGAAATGTGTTATCACAGAGTTTCTCCCAACAAAACTGTTTGGCTCAGCTTTGGCCAGCACCTGGTCCATCTTGGAGTTGACTGGCACTGGCTCTGTCCAACATTCTGTCAGCTTCTGTAATCTTCTAACAGAAGTCACACTTGCAGCCCTCTCCCCTCCATTATCAAAACCTTGCCACATAAGCCCAATACACACTGAAATGCAGACCACATATCTGTGGGTCCTCCTGAAGGAAATAATTTGTATTTTGCCAAGCTGAGAGCAATATTCATCTCAGCAGTCCAAGATGTCCCTTTCTGAAAGGTTTGAGCTATTCCTGTCTCTGATGGGGGCCATGAGAGAGACAACGTTGTATGGACTTTTTTCTTACAGCAATATTCTAAGACCAGAATGGTTTTTTAATTCAAAAAAGACTGAGTTATATTTTACAACATAAACTAGCATAGTTCATTCTTAAGTGAAAAAAACTCTAAGGAATTGTATCAGGTAAAATATGAATAGCTTCTTATTTTGTACCGTGCTGCTCTTGGATACTTTATGCTTGCCCCATGAACCTGTTTGGTGACTTTGCTTCAGCTGCCTAACTCACAGTGTCTGAGATGCAAAAAAACCTGCCCAATCTTCTCTGATCCATGGGATACTTTTCCCACCCTCCATGACTCCTGAAGCCTTTCTGTCCCCTCCTTCTCTTTCCAGCAGCCTGTCAGTGTCTGTGCTAACTGCCAGCACCCATCTCATTGCTGTGCCTCCCAGATTACTTCTCTTTCTGGTGTCAAGCCTTTCCTGCGACCTTCTCTCCCTGAGCAGCTGCTCTAACAAAGAGCAGCCATCCCTTCTGAGAAGGCCTCTGCCCTATCTAGTCCTGTTTCTTACAGAAATATTACATGAAGCTTGAGAACAAGGTATATATGTTTTTGTCAGTGACTTCTAGGATGTTTTTCTTCCTTTCTAATCTTCCTTACTATTTTCAGTCTTTCTGTCAGTGTGGATGTCTCGCAGCTTCTAACCTCTGTAGTACGTTTTGAGTCAGTTCTCTCTATCCATCTTAGAAGCTAACACAGAGTGATGTTTTATGCCCCCAAACAATGAATATTCATCACTGGATGGATGGCATTTTTGGTTTTTTAAATAAACTAAGAAATGTGAAATGAGATTTTTAGTACTAATTCCAGACAGAGATGACATACAAATACTATCTTTCTCAAAGTTAAAAATGATCCCTAGATAAAATCAGCAAAATTACATGCTACATTGAAGCAAAAAATTGGTGACCAATTCTTGAGTGTTATCTACCTGACAGACTACACAGTTAGGGAATTTATTCCAGAAATACGAGTTTGCAGATAGAAAATTATTTCTAGCCCTAATGCAAAAAGAGGCATTTAAAACTCAACTATTGAAATGGTTCATTTAAAAAAAAAAGTGTCAGAATATTTAAAATGTTATTATAAATGTGAATAAGTATGAAATCCATTTATGGATGTACCAAACATATGGTATATGTCATCTATTATTTTTTTTTTGGTGTCATCTATTTTTCTCTTTGATGTTAAGAGCTAATGATTAGGTTTAAAATTCAGATTCTAAAAATGGTGTAAATTTGTCTTCTGTGAGATCCTGAGACAGCATTTGGGATTTGGTTACAGCCTTGGAGAAGAACTACGTTGCTTTGGAGGAGCATTGTCCAAGGGAACAGCACAAGCCGCAGGCTCCCTTGGGTCTGGTGCCAGGAGTTGTGGGGACTCTCTCGAAGGAGCCAGGGGCCATCTCACTGCTGTTTTCACATCCATGAAAAGAAAATGTTTTGCAAGTGCAATACATTATTATGCACCAAAAGTTACCAAAAAACCCCCAAAAAACCACCAAAACCCCCTCCTCCCAAAAAATCCCTGAAGGTTTCTAAAGGCAAACACTCCACACTCTTAACCAGACTGTAGTTGTTGGCAAGCCAGGCCAATCAATGTTAGATATGCATGGTACCCAGTAATGCATGAAGTCTAAGAATGCAAATTCTTGTCTGTAAAATTCTATCTGAGAGCATGACTTTTCATTTCTCCACATTAGTAAGGAACTCATAAAAGTTGTATTGTTTCAGAAAGACTTATTCATTGTAGACATTTGCCTTGCTTGACTCCTGGAAATTTCACCTGAGTTGGACACCTTGTTAAACAAAACATTTACACTGAACTTTCTCAAGGCAGCCAGAAGTGAGTAGTAGGTTTATCTTGTCTCAACTGTAAAATTTGCCAGTTTATAAGAAACATTGAAATTGAAACTTTCAATCAACTCCTAAACAATAAAACTGTTGAAATATGGATATCAATACCAAAGGGTCATAAAACCCGACAGAGAAAAATCTAAGTCCTTCTCTGCTTTGGAAGGGAGCTAAGCATGTGCTTAAATATACACAAAACAAACAATTGCAAACAATTCTGCATTTTTCCCTCTATGTACTCATATTTTGGTCACACTCTAAGTTGGTGACTGTTACCAAAAAATAATGAGATCTTTGTCCTGGTTCCAGTTAATTCATTGGGCTTGAATTAGTCAGCCGAGAAACTGCATAGACATCTCTGTACTATGACAGAAGCTCAAAGACAAATTATCATTTCTGGTCTTTTTCTCTTTTGCTCAATTTTTTACATCAAGTATTTAATCTAAAAGGTCCATTCTTATGAATAGCACTATTGTATAGCAGACTGACTAATGCATAATGCATTTTTATATGAATATTCTATATTCATAGTTTTCAATATTCACATTTTTCCCATGGCAACTGCTGTATGGGTACAGTTCCCCATGCTACTAAATTGTATATCAAACAGTTTAATATAGAAATATATTCTTTTTGTGTATCCCAAGCACTACTTCAGTGTTACTACTTATATTAGTGAACATAATTTTTTAATCAAAGGAAAACTGATAAAAATGTCAGTTTAAGTATGATCAAAGCCGTGATGACCTATGGGTCTTCAAACAGTGAACTTTTGGAGAGTGAAGGCACGAGTTGTTGTCCAGATGGTTTTTGGCCTCACAAATCTAGGTTTTGCTGGCTTAAGTTTTAAAATATATTTTAATCATTTTCCAGTGTAAGATGTAAGAAAAGAAATTCACTTTTTTTTTAAGATCTAGAAATTCATCTGTGCACAAAATAACAGGAGATGGACTGCTATGTTAGCATAAGACTGAGACATGAAAGCCAAGAACATAAAAATGCTTTGGCACTACAGGGTAAACATGTTTTCCCTAATTTGTAAGTGTTTTGTGAGGCAGTCTCTATATTGTAAATTCCTGAGTTCTCTATGCTTTCAATGAAGAGGAGGATATCCTTTCTAATCATCAGAGCAAGATCTGTCTGCTGGTCTCCATTTAAAATTAGGTAACATTTTTAACAGCCCTGCAACCCATTGCTAATCCTTGCACAGTTATTTCAGTCCTAGTCTGAGTGATAGTAAAGAATGGAAAGGAAGGGAATACAGAATATTTTTTCATGTTTTGAATGCACCCAACAGGATGACTAATTCCAGCTAAATAAATAAATAAGCAAAAGCATTCTGAAATTTCAGAGAGAATCAGTACAAGGAGACCTGCTTTGAAGCGGAGGAGAGCTTGCCTCATGTAATAATGGGACTTATTTGAGCTGACCAAGAGGAATGAAGTGCAACCCTGGCTCAGATTACTTTGGCTGTGTGTTTTATTCCTACAAGCTCCATAAGCAGGAAAGAATTGGAATCTGGCAATCAGAAAATAGTGTCAAAAGGCTTGTTTTTAAAAAAAAAAATAGAGAGAAAACTACAGGGGGAAATAACCACACAAGGATACAAACTGGTTTTGTCCTTAGTGTCTGTGTCTGTAGGAAGGCTTTGCATGTAGAGCAAATTATTTGACAACCATAAAAAATGAGCTAAGAATCCAGAAACCCCTGTGGTAAATACAAACTGACAGCATCCCTCAGATGATACGTTTGAAATAACCTTTAGTCCCTTATAAAAATGCACAAGGTTTTTCATGCTGTTCTGAAGCAGAATGTTTACATATCTTAGTTCATCCATCACCAGAGTAAGAGGATAGAGAATAACTCGCAGCTGTAATTCAGAAGTACATATCTTGGTCTCTGAACCAGTTTGGTATTTGTAGCATGGGTTTTCACTGCACTAAACTATCAGTTAGGTGGCTGTCAGACACATTTGCAAGTAACAGGGACAAGCTAATGTGTAAAAAGCCAAAGTATGCACCAATTATTCCATTGCTAACAATTCCATTTACTTTTGTTTCCTCATTACTGCTAACAACTTTTATCACAATCTGTGGGCATAAAAATCTGCACTTTGTTTCTGCACTGATTTCTGCTGAAAAGGGTTGAGACTTTTTGGCACTTCTACCTATATACTGCAGTGGGGGAAAATTGTTGAGACAGTTGAAAATCTTGACCAGACAGCTGAAGATACTTTAAAACTTCAGAAGACATAAAACTTTTAGTCTTCTGCTGTATGTATGTCTGTCATTCACTAGAGCTGTAGGAACTGCTCTGACTGAAACACTCTCAGTTTAACAAATCCCCAAAAAATCTAACAAGAATCCAAGAGGATCTGGTCTGGATCCCATCCAAATGGCCTCAGGATTCACTGCCCTAGTGCAGTTTATCACCTTGTGATGATATGCTTGGTGCAGGGTGTGGTCTCCAGTGCTAATACAATGCAGTCTGTGACTGGGGCAAGTGCAACAGTGCAAAAGGCTCAAGACCAGACAATGTGCCAAGTTTCCTTGGCCAAGACAAATGCACAGGCTAAAGGGAAAAAAAAAAAAAAAAAAGAGTAAAGGGGTAATGTTGCTTGTATTCATTTGCTAATAAGAGCATGTGAGCCTGTGCTAGTCTATCCAGCAAACAGAAATAAGAACAGCTGTGGAATTTGATCTTCTGCACCTTATATGCCTGTCTTAGAGCAAATGTTCTTTCTTTAGTCTACAGAAAGACATGGACATGTAGTCAGACTGCAAGTTCTGTCTTGCAACAATCTCACTTAATCTCTCTACCCTTATTTAGCCTAGAAACCTTGATCAGAATTTACAAAACAGTAATGCCAAGCAGCTGGAATCCTGAGGATACCCCACTTCAGAAGCTGCCTGTGGAAATACTTGGTGGGGAACCTCACATCTATCAATACTGATAATTACCTGAGGAAGAATCAGTGGGATCAATGACAGTGTTCTACAATTATTTGGGCCAATAAAAAGTTTCTGAAAAGCAGGATTTTTGACAGGAAGGAAACCCCCCATTCTAGTAACTTCTGATGTACCCCTCTTCCAATGCAATCAACACGCACTGAGGGGAAAAAAACCTGAACTCACAACTCACTAGTATGTATCTTTTCTGAGAATACAAGAATCAAATATATATTCAATATTCTTTGGCATCTAATCCCGATTTTTAAAGAATATTTATTTTAGCTTATCTTTTAAAATGAGTTTAATTTCTCTTAACAAGTATATTATGTTAATTTTTTTAAAAATATGTGTCCACAAAAAGTGCTGTGAAAAACAACATTAAAATAGATGGTTTTTCTCCACTATATTTTGTAGTATCTGCTGTCATACTTTTTTCACTGGCAACTTTTAGGTGTGTTATCCTCTACAGCACTTCAGAAGTGACTTTGTAGAATATAAATATGACAAATCTTCCATTCTGTCACATTTGAATAAATTCCAAACACCTTTGAAGTTTTCATGACCTCCTTTTGCAAACTCTTTGAGAGCCATAGATGAAAAGTATTCATGATGCTAGATAGATATTATCATCTCTTTTTTTTATGCACTTAGGGACAACTGCCTTTTTTTTTCACCTATTTGTCACATCAAACAATATTTAAATTCCAGATTTGCAAAATGTTTAAAAATGGTTTTCATCTGCATCTTTGAAAGTCACTTTTTGTCTTGGGGCAACATTATGGACAATTTCCAGAATCATGTGGTGAAAAGCACAGTTTCAATATCTAATTATATTTTATATTGTTTGTCTATAGTTTCTTTGTATACATATATTTATATTATGATAATTTTTGGTAAACTAATTCATGTTTCAACAGCATTTTTTTTCAGCTCCCTGCCTGTAATACTCTCCCAACAGTATTCACTGTCATGAAATAGTACGGTCTGTCCAAAGACCAAGGACTTGATAGAGAAAGTAGGATCCATACAGTACCACAAGCATGTTCTGCCTACACATCAAACAACAAATTGCAGATAGACACCAATATACAGTGCCAGGTGTGGGTGTATTGTCTTTGATTCAGTATTTCTAACTAAAGCCATACTTCTCTTGGTTGAAACATGCTAATATCCTGCTATATTGGCAAATGAGCAAAACAAATTTATGATGAATGCGTTCAATAATCCTTGCAGACATACCATAAACATTATTTTTTTTAATGACCATGAAAGAACAAGGAACTAACTTCCCTAGTTGCAAGACATAATATACGAAACAGGGAAAAATTATTTTCATCCCTTATCCTTTAACTATTATTTAACGGCACCAGCTAACACCTAATTTGTTAGTACCTGGCTAACCAGAACATAATTTGCCACATGAACTTTTAGTAGGCCACTCTCAGTTCTTTTACCCCAAAATAAAGAAATAACCCCTAGATTCCTCGTCCTCTGCACAGGATATGTGGGGACACACCAAACATGGGAGTAAGCTGCAGCATTTTGCCTAACACTAAAACAAGGAAGGTCACTTACTGTCACTAACTGTGTCTTCTGCTGTATTTGCAACTATACTTTTGTTGGGTTCAGTCTCTGTTATTAAAGAGAAGATGTTATCTTAAGCCTTCACTGACTGACATGAAAGTGCCATTACTAAATAAGAAAATATGCCACCTTTATTTTACATATAGTATACTTCATTTCCAAAAGGAGGGCTATGAGATCACTTATAATTTTCTTATAAAAATAATGTAACCTTTAATGAACCCTAAATGTAAGATCCTCTAGCCTTTTTGCCCAAGAAATCTTCAGATGTCTTGGCACTGTCCTAAAATTTGTTGGGGAACAAAAACAAGTTCTACTGGGCATTACTGGGTAGAGGAAATTAAACCTGTTTGTAGGAAATTAGACTACAATTCAGAAGATAAAATCAGATATGCCAATTCAACGGCCTATGGTCTAAAAATGATAAAATAAATTTAAACAACTACTAATGAATTTGTTTAAGCATTATCAACATCATTTTATATCTTGCAACCCAGGTATAATAGCTGCTTTACTATCCCCATTCCTTCCTAGAATTTCAACTTAGACGTGATCTAAATTTTGGTGGTCTAAATTTAATGGTCTGGACACCAAATGACAATAAATAATTTTTTGTTAACAGTATCTTCTTTTTTGCCAAAAGAATTTTGAAATTTGCTTTGATACATGTTTCAAGATTTCAGGTGTTTCCACAGCATGAATACCTACACTAAGGACATAGGTCAGGAAGGAGCAAAAGTAAGCTGAAAGGCAGACTATGTGCAAATCCAAAGAGGGGCAAGCTAGTGGTGAATAAATCTAAAATAGAAAATAAAAAATTAAACCAGTAACTGAGGAAATTCTTCTCCATTGTTCACACAGGTAACAGGTGTGTGAACAGGTAACAGGTTCATTTCAATTCAACAGGTAACAGGTACATTTCAATCTGCTTAGACAACAAAATATAAGACCCTGTGGAAATGGGCTTTAAAATTACAGCAGTCAGTAAATACCAGGAGAGGAGAAGAGAACTATATGAGCTGACAAATACTGCAGGCCTGTGAGGAAATAACAACATTAATTTCTCTCTTTGCATCTGAATATTTTAATGGACCAGACAGAGAAGTTCTGAGGCAGTCTTCCTCTTGGAGCAGAAAGAACACAAATCATTTAATATTGGTTAATATTAATTTAATATTAGTTTATATTAATTTAATATTAGTTATCAGATTTATAAATTTCTGTAAGGAAACACACAAATACTTCTCTGTGATTGCTTTGAGATCTCCATAGTGAATGAAGGACCCATCTACTATTCTGTGTCCTGTGTATGTTTCCAGGTCCTAAAATGACACCAAATTACATGAGATATTTTTCTTCAGTAGGTAATTTCAGTAAAACTAACCTACATTAGACAGCATAAATTAGGGTGGGAGAATGAAATGGCTCTAGTGCACAATGTGTGAGGAAGAAACTGAGCCAGGGGGAGAGACCTACTGCCTCAGAGGTACAAGAAATTAGAAATGTCAGCATGGATTTACAAAGCACAGTGGGACTCCAGAAAGCAGTATCAGAAGAAGTAAAACCAGAGTGCAGGAAACCACAACTTCTGTGCTAGGCATCCACAGCTGCACACCACCAGCAGGGACTCACCCCTTATGCCTCTAATGGGATGATATCCTATGGATTGCATCCACACAACTAGACTTACTTACCCTCCAGAACATGGGAGCTTTTCCAAACTGCCCACTGAGAATGCTCCCTCACCCATGCCAAAGCTCAGGCATGGTTTGGAGTTTTGTCTGGAAGAGTGCAAAGCAGGATACATGTGCTCTCACAGCTTAATATTACAGATGCAGCCACTGGGACCAGTCAAGCTGCCCACTGCAGTGCATTGATAGAGCTCCCCTATGAAGTTCCAACAAATTAACTAAAATTTCATAACTCTTACCATTTTTACAGAATTCCTGAAAATATTAATTGTATTTAGAAACCATACATTTCAGAGCTGTCATTTTGCCTACTCAGCAGTTGAGGGGTTTTGATAATGAAATGAGCCCAAAATTTTGATTTCTTTGATTATTATCTTAGAGTTCACTTCCAATATTTTTACATCTTAGCATGTAAAGAAAATAAATATTAAGTAGAGAAAAGCATTTGTAGTTTTTGTTGTTAGAATCTATTTGACAGAAACATTCACTGCATTGTTATTGGATTGCAGATATCCCAAAATGAAACCTGTAGAGTATAGCAAGACAGCCTCTGGGAGACTGCAAGAGTCTTCATGGATTGTCTGCTCTGTTATGAAGGAGTCTGAAGGTTGATAAAGATTTTAGATGCTCTTCATCTGAACCATATTTAAACACGTGTTGTGGATACCTTTCTTTTGTCTGTGGATACCAGACTTTGCCATCTGGGATGCAGTGGATACAGAGGCCTCAAAGTTACGGAAAACATTTCTCCTGTGTAGTGTACAGTTGAGAGTTTGTTAGATAACCAAAGTAAACCCAACTTCTGTAGAAGTAGCCTGTATTTGCTTTGAACCACTATGGCCATCCCAGTGGTTGCAACTCCTGTTGTGCAAGGCCTGATTGAAAAGTAGAATCAGTCTCTGTTATTTTCCTGCACTTTGTTTCAGTGACTGAACAAGTTACCTTTTAACATTGCTTTTTCTAAGACTCATTGAATTCCAGCACTTTTGTTGGCTTGCCACAGCCTGATTAAGATGTCTCTGTAAGGAATATGTTATATATTCTTGCTTTGGAAAAGCCAGAGATCGACCAAAGAGTCCTGACAATATTTTTCTAAATATTATTTAGATGCAAATATTTGTGTTTAAACTAGATCCTTTAGTATTTGAGCACCGAGATAATATTTTTTTCAACTGATGCAATCAGAAACCAAATAATGATGCATTTGCTTCTGAAGATTATCAAATAAGTTGAATTTTGATTGACAAAGCAGAATATAAAGTTTATACTATGAATAACCTTTATTGTTTCAGTAAGTTTCTCTATCTCTAAATTTCGTGATAGCTAATCCTGTTCTAGAAAGACAGATATTTAATTATTTATATTTTATCTCTCTGAGATTATTGCAGAATTTTATTTTACCTCTATCAATAACATGTTTAATGTATACATAAAAAGATATATAATACATTTTTATACTAATTGAACATAGCAAATTTTTACTCAGAATGAGGCTGGAAGATTGTTGCTTCATGAGTTTATAATTTTAATAAAAATGTGTTCATCTTTAAATTTTATTAAAATTAGGAAAGTATTAAGAAGATAGATCTTAAATTATTTATGTTTTCTCTCTTCTAACTTAGCAAATGTATTTTTACCTCTGCTGATAAAGTGAAGAATGAATTTTCATCACTTCACAATGCATAGGCACCAGAAAATGTGCAGCACTGGATTACAATGACATACAGGCTCCTCTGAGACATTATATAGTATATCATCAAATGTCATACAGTAACTCCTTTTTGCTTCAGGGTATCATTGCTCATCCTGATAATTAAGAGGACCAGTAAAGTTGGTGTTTCTGAACTGGAATGGGAAAAGTTAAACTTATTCATGATAAGCAACTCTTTTAGTGGAAACTGGGTTTCATTATAATCATACAGTCCTTAGTCAATTTATCAAAGAAATATGAAACTATTGCTTAGATGATTAAATATACCTGTGTTTTCTAGAGTCAAATTTTGGGGTAGAAAACATTCTTATGAATTGCTGTATTTTTTGTAGTGTCCTTTAGAAAACTCTGCCCAGCAGATCCCCTGTAATGGGCTTTTCAGCCCACGTATAAAACAGGCTAATGCCCTGCTCCATGAAGTTCATGCTGGCCTTTGTCTTTCATAAGGACTGGCAGCCTTGCCTAGTGCACAGATTCTATAGGGATTTAGGTTTAGGCAGTGTATGTTGACTGTGAGGACAAATACAGATAAGAAATTGTAGGTTCATAATAGGTTGTGGTAACCTGGAGCCATTAATGAAGATGACAATTAACACAGCACCACAAGTGGAAGAGCTGAAGATGACACACTGTGCTAGCAAGCTGCCTTGTGGACTGCCAGAACCCCAGCAAGCATGTTGCCATCACCTCTGAACTACTGAGGACGCCAGAGAGAACCAACACACCAAATAAGATGCTGCTGAGTGGCACCCACCTGAAAAAAGGATTGGAAATGAGTCTAATGAAATGATACCAGATGGATAAACTCAGTCTGCATCCACAGTAAATGTTTTGGCTATCTGTCCGTGGTCTGGACTGCTGGCAAAAATATTAGTCTTTTAGGTCTTGCAAATGTCAACAAATCCATATTTCCTAGATTGCTTCTCTTCCTCTATTTCTCTTTGTGTCTGCTCTTTGTTACAGGAAGATAACAGCACAACTTAAAGGTGAGTTAAACATCCTTTATTAATAGCTGTATGACAAATCAGAGAACTCCAGTGGAGATGTCTCAGACAAACACTTTTTACTTTCCAATAAACGGGGAACTGAAAGCAGCGTTTTACATTGGGATTTTCCATTCAAGCTTCAATTTCTTGAGAAATACACTAATACTATTAAATTTAAAAGCAAGAAAGCACTTCCATTTCACTTGCAGGAAACAGCAGGCAATATTACTGTTATCTGTTGGAAAGAGCTCAAGGTATTCTCAACCTTTCAGTCTTTCTCTTACCTCCTGTGATTTTAAGCATAGTCTTGCTTGTAAAGCTCTCCAGCTACCCCAGAGGTGGACTAACTTTTCCTGGCTTGCCCTTTTAATAAGTTAGGTCAAGTTTCTCCCTTTTACTCTAATTTGGTGTATTTCATGTCTTTGCTTCTGGGGATTTTTTAAGAAACTGGGAAATAGTTTCTCCAGTTAGTAGAGCAATAGGATTGATTCAAAGCCTTGTTCCTAATTCCCTTCTGGACTGAAGAGAATTGAGGGACAAGAAATCTATTGTTTACCATCTTTGTTATGTCTCCTATATTCTTTATTTGATTTCTAGATTATTGCTGCAGTCTACCCACTGATATTTAATCATCTGCTTAGCCTGGAATCCCTCCATAGTAGAGTTATCTTTAAGAATATTTAAATACTTTTCTACTGGAGAAGCTTTGAAGAAACCCAGAGATATGATAACAGTAAATATCAATGTACAGAATTACATCTTACACTACCACCATTTGCACATGGTGCTGATATTTATAGCTACAATTTCTATTAACAATTAGACTCTAGTATCATCCTTCTGTGAGCCTTCTAGGCTTTACCAAAAGTGCTTTTCATCTAGAAATTATGGGACTGTGAGATGGTTAACTAATTTCTTTTCCACTGCCTGTTTTATTTTTAAAATGTTTTAACCTAGTTTGGGGTAGTTTCATCTATAAACAGTCATCAAATCAGGGAAATGGGTGAATAACAAGCCACATAAAATCTTTATAGGTGTAGAAATTAAAGGATAAAATAGGAAAAATATAGTATCAAAATTGCTCAGCTAGGACAGTGATAGTGACAGAGAGAGGGTGAAGGTGATTAGAAGCTATGGAGAAAAACCCAGTTATGAGACTCCATCTGCATGATATAGACTGGATAGAAATAACTTTTTGAGTGTAAATCAAGACCGCCTTTCAGCCAAAATGGCAGCTTTGCAGACCTGGTTTAATTTACTTTCAAAAACCCTGATAAATAAATATCAGTCATCTATTGAAGAAATAAGAAAAGCTATACAGGCACTGTAGCACTGCTTAATTTCAAAAATAATTACATTAAAATGAGAAAAACTTCTAGAGAGAAAAAACTCCCAAACCAACAAAGCCAAAATTGCAAAACATTGGCAGATAACACATTAGAAACTCAAAACAAATGTGAAAATATCACAAATAATAGCTAAACAACAACAGTAAAGAAGGCTATTTAATATAGGAAAGCATGCTTCAAAAACTTGAAATTCTGTTTCAAGGAAAAAAAATTGTTTCGGTGCAACATATCAAAAAGCATAAACACATTTGCTAAAACCTTGTTCCAGTGTGTTTATGGTTAGGGTATCCAGGGATGCCTTTGAAGAGATGGCCAAGGTATAAAAACACAGAGAAGACAGGAACTCAACAGACACATGATTATTCTTTTCATCCGTTTACCAGCAAGCAAGGTAAAGCTTAGAGAGACATCTGTGTGACAACACTTAAAAAATATAGAGGATTTATCTAGAACTGGACTGACAGCAGAAGGTATGAGCAATCTTAAAAATGTTTTGGGTTTTTTCTTCATTTTTCTGGACAGTTACATTCCACCAACATTAACTCAATTGAAATTTCCCAAGTTTGGAGATGCAAGATTAACTGCTTATTTCTCACAGATTTTTGAGAATTTAATATCTGAAAAATGACAATTTTTGTATTTTTATAGATACTTTTCAAGCTATTTCTCCTCACAGTGTAGTGATTACCTACATAACTGTTTGATAAGAAAATGAGATTGTCAGGTCTATAAATAAAAAAATGTGCCACTTACAAATGTTAAAGATCTTTACAGACTTATTTATCAGAGATACATAGATAAGTCAATATTTATTTGAAGCAAAGGACTGTCCCAAAATAAAAAGTGCATTTAAAGCAAATGGTGGGGGTGGGGGAAATGGAACAAACAGCTTATTGAATATGTTTGTTTAGAATTTATATGTAGGTGATTGAATTATTTTCTCAGAAGTTTTAATGTAAGGATGAAATTCAGGAAAAAAGTGTGAGTGCAATACTGTTTGTCTACTTATATAATGTGTGATAAAGAGATACATCTTAATGTCTTTGCAACTAGTAATGTAAAAAGTAAAGAACTGCCTTCATCCTCTGGATATTATTATTGTTCCCTAGACTATTAAAGACTGACTGTTTTCCTTCTGTGAAGGAGAGGACATACATCTGAAAAAGCTGTAGTAGTATTTGAGATTAATTTTAAAAATTGGTAAGGCTGATTACATTTTTATTTTATGGTTCCATTAAAACAGCGGGCAACTAGAACTATTCTGACTGTGGAGGAGAAATAATGCTTTCCCCTTCATTAAATTTTCTTGTCTATACCCATGCCTTTTTCTTGCAGTAAGGTTGTCTTCAAATAAAACTGATTTTCTCAGTTCTATCAATAGGGCCAAGGCTTTCCCCCAGGCTAAAGTTAGCAATGTAGTAATCCTTGAGCCTGAGATCTTGAACCAGCTGGAAGAACAGGAACACTCTGGTTCATCTCCTTTCTCGTCAGAGCCAACACCAGTAAATCTGTTATTTAAACGCCCCATCAGAAAGACGACTTAACCTTTTTTTTAATATGTCAAAAAAGTCCATTAACAGCATGACAGAAGGGATGAAAAGGAATAAATAAACACATGTAAGTCATGTATTATGCTGAAAATAATGTCACTGTGCATGCATTCAGAAGTAATGTGAAAAAGAATCTTGCAAAGACATTATTCAATTACAAGAATAACACTCCCACAAATGTGTAAATAATATGTCTATTTTCACATCTTCTAAAAAATGAGTTCTACTTTCACACAGCAGTCTCAAGTGGACCTTAATTCCTTAATGCCGTAAATAATTTTTTTAAGTCTAAAAATAGAATACACTAGGCCTAGAGAAGTGACATTACATTTGTAATTAAATCAATTCTATAAGGTAGCAATGAAGACTTTGCAACTCTCTTTTGTTGGTCTTTTGCTGGAAGATGTGGGAATTAGGAAGTAAGAACCAATAAATCAAATAAAATCCTCCTCTTAACTTTGCATGCATTTAAAAGACCTGACTGAACAACTCTCCATCTCACCAGCCACAGAGTAAGCTGTGTCCAGCCAAAAACTGTTATTGTTTGTAAACAAGATGTTTCTGAAGGAAATCTGTTTTCACATCAGCTGTGACTTGTCTGAAGGAGACAGATTTCCTGGAAAGGCATACAAGGAGATGATGGGCAGCTTTCTCTCCAGAATTTCCAGGGATTCACACCTTTGGGTACAACACAAGCTCGTAGTGTGCACAAATGAATAAACAAGCACAGTATAGCAGAGGGGAGGGGAAATTAACTGGTATGTTTAATAATTATTCAGGTGTTACTAGTATGTTATAAAAATATCTGGCACTAAAAGATCCTTTCTCATTTTACTTAAACCAGTATTACCATCTTCAACCTTGGGAATACTTTCTAAAAGTAGGACTAATCAAGCACTGATACAATTTGTAATTTTTGTAAGGATTTTTCATAACGGGAATTTTAAGGGGTAGTGGGTTGGTCAGTTCAGCTTTTTCAACAACAGATAAAATAGAAATCTGTCAGGAATTGCTTAAAAACAGTTGGTTCAGCTGTGGCCCATGAGAAGGATTTGTCATTTTCTTTCCTACATGAAATTAATTCCAGAAGTAGCTTTGTTTCCTATTGAGCAGTTATATAAGGACAGGAATAGAAAAATGTGATTCCTCTGCAAATTATAATTGTTAATATTTGTTCCATTGGTGACGAGATGTGAAATAGATTTCTGTTGCAAAGATGGTTTTCGTAATCTAATTATTAGACTCTACCATATATATATATGTATTCAAAGTAAGAAAATGGAGAGTTGTGGTGGCTAGTAGTCGAGAACGCTTTTTTCACCTCCTTGTTACTATCATATATCTCTTTTCAATTCTGTTTACCTTTCTATTTTGTCATTTGCATTTAATTTCCAGTTTGATTTAGCAAAAAAAATGCAATGCAACAATATTGGCTTCAGGTTATTCAAAAGCCTTTTAAAAGTATTATATGCTCAAGTAAATGTTCTGAATGTAGATGCATGTGCTATTAAATAAGATTGTGTAATACTGTGATTACTTTTGAACTTAATCTTCCTTTGTAAATAAAATCTAGTAGCTATATATGCTGCTTAGTGAAAGAGAGGACAAGTAGCCTCTTTAAAGCACAGATTTACAGATTTTCTGAACAGATAAGATATTGATCCAAACACTTTGTTATTAGTATTTTTTCTAGGGAGTGGCAAAGATACCCCATTTCACCACACAATAATACGGCTGTAGATGCACAGCAACACAGAAAAGAAGATGGGGATTTTTCTTTCTTATGAAAGAAAAAGAGTACAAAAGACAAATAAGTACAAGGTTACTAAAAGGAAGAAATAAAAGCCTAATGGGTAGCAGGTGGAGCTGACCACAGAACACAAGCTGAAAACAATTGGGTTTTGCTATACTTTGTTGCAAATGGAGGCAAGAGCTCCCAACAACTCCTGCTGTGGACTCAGATTTCTGGAGTAGCTCTGTTTGAGACAGCCAGCACCCCAACTGTCTCTCAATCACAAGTTCTTAATAATAACCATTCAGGTTTATTATAACATGAATTATTTCCTGACTGGCACAAGGAAAACAGACATAAGGCTTTAATGGCTTCTTACCACACAAGATAAACAAAAGAAACACTACTAGTAGGTTCTACAGTGCATGGTAATGAAGTTACCTATATTACAGCTAGAAAAGAAATAGAACATATTAGGAGCCAATGTAACTTATCAAGGAATGACAGTGGTGTACAGAAGTCTTCCATCACTCAGAAGAGTAACTCGGGACAGATATCTCCAAGGACACTTCCCCACACACTCAGAGAGTGAATTAGACATTTCTGATTTCATTAAAATTATAGTGGGCTTTTATATTTTGTAGAAGTGCTGTGTCTGTCAGTCATGAATTTTTGCTTATCCTTTCCCATGCATTCAGGCTAGGATGTTTATTGCTGGCTAAGGATGTTTTCAGCCTAGATAATTCACCACAAGGCAAGCTATTCCAGCTTAACTGAGCCATGAAGGGAAAAAAGATAAGCTTTTTCTGTATCAGGGCTGAAAAGTCCTGTCACGTGCTTGAAAGAAAAGAAGCAGCCTCAGCCAACTCAACTGCCTCTCTTGCTACAGAGTACTGGGCACATAGCTTTAAAACTAAATACCATGGAAAATGTCCAAGGGAAAAAATTGCCCCAAATCAACAGGGTTTTACTGTTTTATTTAGCCCAGTGGCACTAAAAATTCCTATCAAGGCAGACCCAAAAAAGTGAGAGCCAACTAGATAGTTAAAAAAGCCTGTCAGGGGAGAGCATTGAACAGCAGGGATCTTACTGCTTCTCTGGTCTTCTGTACTATTCTTAAACAACTTCCTCAATTCCTTCCTTCCTTCCTTCCTTCCTTCCTTCCCTCCTTCCTTCCTCCCTCTTTTCTCTTCCTCCCTCCCTCCCTTCCTCCCTTCCTTCTTTCTTTCTTTTTTTCTTTCTTTCTCATGGCTAATTTTTCAATTTCAAGAGCTATTGGTATAAAGCATGCCTCATTAGCTTGTGGGAGGTAGTAGTCTCCATTAATTCAGTTCTCACTTCATTTGCTTTCCATATAGTTATAATTAGCTTCAGAATAACTCTGGTAACTTCAGCAGATTTATAGCTTCAGATTTATTTTGCATTTGGTTTTTTCCTCTTGTTTGAATGTGTTGTATGAGTTTTAAAAAATCAAAAATAATAATGATTGCTTTAGGGAGTAATTTAATGTTGCAGTTTTAGAGTGACAGTCTGTTTACATCCCTCTGTCTGTTAAGCTACATAAACAGTAAAAACACTAAGTTTAACATAATCTCCAACCATGTTTTCTTACAAATAGGCAGAAATTCACATTGTCTGATGTGCATTCTCTGAAGAAACAATCCTGTGCCATGTATGCCAGTCCCCACCAGAGTGGATGTGGCAGCACAGTAACACACCCCACTCCTCATACTGTTCTGAGCTAATGAAGAAATCATGTCAGTATTTTAGTGACATCCTAGAGTCAAAAGAGGATTTGGTCTATTTCTTGGGGGCATACTCCTGCAGTAAGGATACACACACAGCACTACACAATTCAGGCTTGTTTGTGTAGGCTGTCAGGGCAGCAATGTTATTTTAAGAAGGGCAAAGACTTAAAGACAACAGAACCACAGCATCTTCTGACATCTTTGTAAGGTTGATACCACAGAACCACAGAATTGTTAGGGGTGGAAAGGACCTTTGGAAATCGTCTAGTCCAACCCCTCTTCATACTCACATACAAACTGTGTCAGGGTACTTAGTACATCAGCCCACTCCTGGCCAAGCTGATTATTGATTTCTTCTTGTGTCAAAAACAAGTGCTTTTTGCCATTGTAAAGAGTAAGAGGAGGGAAATTAAACCCTTCAGAAAAGTTCCAGAACTTTACACAAATTACCATTTTCTTGGAACGTGCCAAGGCACCACCACCAAGAAAGATGCAACTCTTCCAGAAAGAAGCCACAGCCTCTACTAGAGATACCCCTATGGAATATCTGATGTTGTAAGTGAAAAACATATGTAGCAAAAATAAGGTGTCCAGACCCTCCACAGAACTGAGTGGGTCAGCACAGGACAAAAGTGGGGGTTATAAGTGCACTGTTAAGAGTAATGCTGCAAAGACTGCTGTTTTTCTGCCTAAAATACAAGTAAATCACAAAGCTCTGGAATCTGTGTGCATCCACAGTGGGCTTAGCCAGCCTAAACTGTTTGCAAAGCCCACTGAGAACTTCAATACTTCCCAAAGAAAATCAGAAACCTATGGGTTAATGCTCTGTAACTGTTATACTTCTCCCTTATTTCGAAAACCAACTAGTAGACACCATCTAAAACAATATCAGGCTGTGAGAAAGTTCTACCAATAAGTTACCAGCAGTTCAGTCTAGACTAAGAAAGAAGTGGTTTAAATGTTGGTAACTTGCCAAAATCCTATTCACTTCTTTGCATGGACTACTGAGTTGTGCCTTCTTGTAGCAGTCCATATGCTGACTCTCAGATCTTGGAGAGCAACTCTCCCCAAGATTAGCCAGCATGAGATCATTCCACTGAGCCAGAATGATAGTGTTCCTGGCTCACTCCACGTGTTCCTAAGAAAAATGAATTTGCTCTTCAGTACCATCTTCATTACAGACCAAAAGTTAGACTCTCAGGGATGTGATCAGTCACATCACTGCCACCAGATGAGCACTTGGCAAGCCCAAGCCCAACATTCAAATAGTATCCTTACATCTGCCATAAAACCCATAGGTAATTTCACCCTGCATGCTCACAGAAATGATTAAATGACATGCCTTCAGCAGAGACCACCTTGCAGAACAAATTGTGGATGGAAATTCAAACATGCAGAAAATTGATCTGACTTAGTACTTGTAAGACTCCTGGCAGAGCCTCATGAGCAGAAAGCTTGTGCTGGTCAGACTTTAGACAGGTCCTGGCATCTGGAAGGATACAAGAACTGTCTATTTTCCATACCTATGTCACCTGTCCCAGATAGTTGACTTTGTGATATCATTCCTCCCATATAAGAGTCTTCCCTGAGACAACCAGTTAAAGAATTTTGTGTCATATTGGACCTGCTTCACTGCGAGCACAAAAGACAGTCAAGCTATGTCATTGAGGGGATGGTTATGAAATAATTTGTAGTCAGTTTTGATACAGAAATCTCAAGAGTTGCTCACATGTCTGCACAAATGCAAGAGATTTTCATTCTCCCAGCACTTTTTTTTCTTTTCTCATTTGTCAGATAAAGTCTCCAGCCTGGAGAGATTCCAGAGAGAGATGCTGCAAGGACTGGGAAGGCTGCCATATGAGGAAAATCTGAGAGAACTGGGCTGGGTCAACACTGAGAAGAGAAAGAGAGACATCACCATATTCCAGTATTTAAAGAGTGGTTTAAAAGCCTTTTTAGGAGTCACATGGAAAAGAGATGGGACAATGGGTAAAATTTACTCATGGGATGATTCCAGTTGGACACAGGAGAAATATTTTTCACAATAAAAACAACATCTATTGGAATTATCTTCCCAGGGAAGTTTCAGATTCCCCAATATTGCACACTTTTAAGATTTGTCTGGACAAGTACTTGGTTATGTTCTAGACTGTGCTTATGCCAGAAAAGGTTGGATCATATGATCCTGGAGGTTCCTTCTAATGTGGTATTCTATGATTATATGATATTTAAATAGATGTTTTAAAAAATAGAAAAAAAATATATAAGACTGTAGATGAGAGTAAATCTTATGTCCTGTGAAATGCTGGGTATCTCTCCATGGATGTGTTCTTTGGCACGCCATGGGAGAATCTATTTGGTGTCCATTTGGTGCTTTATGAGATCAAGGTGACATCCAGAGAAAGCCCTGTATCATCTCTCCCCCCAAGTCCTTTTCCACCCCCCAAGCAGGACATGTATCTAGACAACAGCTCCTACGGCACATCTGTGGCACTTGGACATTTTGTTCTAGTGTAATGATTTCCCTGTGCAGGGAGACCATTCTCAATGACACGCTTGGCACACAGCCAGAGGCTGCTGTCTGCAGCAGAACAGAAGCGCCTGAAACCAATTTGAGACACTTTATTTCCTGGCCCTGCAGGAGCTGGAACAGCCCTGTGTCAGTTTTCAGAGTGGTGATCCTGTTTTTGTCATCCCAATTATCCATCACACAAATGGAGAGGTCTTAGGTGAAGTATCTAAGGTTATCCATGCCCTGGTCTGTTGCAGAACCTTTCTTCTATAAAAAAATAAAATAGATCATGGCAGACCTAGCAAGATATAGAGACTAATTGCTGAAAGAATCCATATTTTAAGCTGGAGAAATCTTTGCAGAATTTCAATTAATATTTGACAAATACTATTTCGCCCTTATTAATGCATCAGTACTAGCTCTCTTCATGTTTTCAAGTTAGAGCAAAGTAGTAAGATGCACAAAGCACAAGCAAATGTTTTTAGCTGAATTTTCTCCACCTTTCCTAATTATTTTCCATTTAAGAATTCAGTCAAAAGACTGTAAAAGTTGGCTATAATAAGGTGAAGGCTGCAGCAGTAATAGACTGTCTCTGAGTTTTTTGAGACATGCAACAAGTTGCTTTAAAAAAAATACCAGCAATGCTGTGAAAGTTCCAACATCTGGAAAGGGATTTGTGTTGCTAGCTACCATGAATAGTCTCTAATTATACCAATAGTCTTAATCCCAAGAAGCAGAGGTTTTCAGCACCATTTTCAGGACAGTGGGCTGCAATCAAAGGCACACAGTGAATTCCAGTTCCAAGAAGTTAAAAATGCATTGAAAAGTCATAATGAAGGGTACAATTGGAAACATTTATCAGTGATTCTGTTCCAGCACGAGCCAAGCAATTGTCTGAAATCACTGGAAGCTGGTCTGTTGGCTATTCAAAATCTAGACTGAAGAGCTGATTGAGCTTGCATATAATTTTTAAACAACTTAAGCTTTCCGACTTCAAACCAATGGGAGTGCATGCTGCATGATTGAGAGGTACTTTGGCTAAGTGCATCCAAATTCTGCTATTATATCCTCACATAGTCCACATTTTGAACAGTTCAAGCTTAATTTCCCATACTGAGCAGTTAACAGCAACACAAGCAGAGGGCCTGGGGCCAATCTATTTGTCCTTTTTCATAACTTAACATGAAGCAGAAAAATAAGGCAAGAAATTTGGACCCAAATCCCCATGGCCTCTCAAAGCTTTTGTAGTTTTGTAGTCAGCAGAAAGACTCCAGCCACATTCTCCCCCATGTATTTTCCAAAAGTGTTATCAGGAGGCTGAAATAATTACATTGCCTTTTGCTATCTGAACATACAATTCCTCTATCACCTTATTCACTTCATGTTTCCTTTTTTTTTGTTATAAGGATCTGTTACATGATGAATAAGTACAATACTATTGCAATTCTTCTGTCAATTGAAAGCATCAATCTGAACATAATTCCATCATTAAAAAATCACCTTTTTAAAGATTAAAAAGTGTTCTCTTATCATTAATAAAGAAACTTCCATGTAAGAGACAGGTGGAGATAATATTTGGGATGCCATCAGCTGAGTGTATCTTTTAACTTAATTGCTGGAAAAATCCAGCAATTTTGCCTGAATATCAAAAGCAATAGATATATATGAATGGTGGTTACCAAATATTGTTCATCATTTAATGGAAGAATGGGTGGATTATCATCAAGGATTGTTATCTAAAACCAATTTCTGCATTTTTGAAACATGAAAGAAGGAGGGATACCTATGGTGACAGAAAGCTTTAATTTCTGCCCAGACAGCTAAAGGAGAGGCCTCCTACTACACAATTTTTCAGCTGTGATGAGTTGAGCATTGTGAATTGAAACAGAGAATAGTCTACACAGAATCTGAAAAAGGCTCTCAGGAAGCCATCCCTTGACCAGAACTTCTTTCCTTCCCTTTCACCCTATCCAGATACAGCTGAGATCATCTTCTGGCAGTGCTGGGCTAAGGTGCGACTGAGGAGCTCTCAGCACGCAGGGCCCAGTTCAGTACTGAAGTCACCTATCGTTCTTCCACAAAGCCTTGCCAAGTGCTCCTTCTCCTAGAAGGGCAGGCAGAACACAGCCTTTATAAAAGCACCATGAAAAGCCAAATGATAAATCGATGTGCTTTCAGTCTGAAATTAAAACCTATGTCAATTGTAATGGCAGAAATATATGTTTTAAATTGGACTCAAATTGCTTTCAGCAAAAAGACATTTGAAAGCATCATGAGCAGATTGAAGTTTCCAAAAACATAGCAACTGCCAACATCAGAAATCCCTGGAGTGTAGTAGAGAACAAAAGAGCCTCCTCCATTGAATTTTGCCTGCAGAAAGCCACTGCAGCCTGGAGTGTCTGGATGTGTGGAAAGAATATATATTTTAAATGCACATTAGTACCAGACTAGGTCAAAATACAAACATGAAAGAAAGCTTGATATTTCAAAGACTAGGGGAGTGTACCATTCATTTTACAATTGAATGCAGCCTAAATTACAAAGCTGCAGATTTTTGCCCTGCCAGGAGTCAGCTCTACAAGTGCTTAATCAGTCACCCTAACAATAGGACAAGGCTGAGAACTGCTTTGCTTTCTTGAGGGATTATATTGTTGGCATTATCCTGTAATGACACAACAAATTCTATAGACAAATTTTCCTGCAAAAGCAATTTCTCTCATTTTCACCTTAAGAAAACCTGCACAGTAATTAACTTCACAGCAGTTTTATTCGGGAAAGTAATACAGCACATAAAATAAAATATTAATTAATAATACATTATGAAAACTGTAGTTAAACTATGATCAGCTAATGTAATAGCTAACAGCTATAAAAATATATAGGGATATAAGAATATACAGGCATAGTTCTTCCTGAAAACCAAATATTTCAGTCTAACCGTATTTGAGGGATTTTGGAGAGAATAACTCTAGTAAAATTGCAAAGGACCCTCTACAAAACAGATTGCCAGGAGTGCAGTGAGGACTTTTTACAAAATTTCAACCCATACATCAGAACACTTCCAAGAATTAAATAATTGATAGTTTCTTCAAAAGCCAGTAATATATTTCTTCTAAAGATTTCACGGACCAGTCAATGGTTTCTTCTCAGTGATGACTCAAACTGCAAGGAGACAAAACTGCTTTACAAATAAAATCTGATCATGATGTATGGTGGAATACAGAAGGAAATCACTGATAAGTGTGCTGAATATAATCTTTTGTTTTCATGTTAAAGCTTTATTCTTTTACTCTGTCTTTCACAATCCCCTTAATTTCAATTTGTTGTTGATTAATGGGAAACAAACAGAAGTCTACTCACCATGTCTCCCTGTGATATGGTGCATTTTTTACCTCTCACTTCTTTTTTTGCAGTATCAAATTTTGCTAACTAATTTCTGCCAAAAAGAGAACTTGAATCTTAATGGACCTCTGGTCTAATGCTTCAGCTTTCGTATGTTAAGCATCTGCAAAAGCTTTTAGTCAGGAAAGAAAACAAAGGCAATAGAAATATTTAGTCCCAAGCTGTTGGGGTTTTTTTCAAACTGTGTAGCTCACCTTTCATAATTATTCTACCCATGCAGCCCGAATTGTACTGGAAAATAAACTAGAGGCAGTGAATTGACATGTCCTTTCTGAAAAGAAATGTTAGAAACAAGCATATATGAAGTCCAGAATGCAGAAATACATTTTGATAAGGATAAAAAACTACTTTAAAGAATATTATCTCTTTCTTCCCAAGAGATCAGATTTTCCAAGGCATGAGGCTGAATATGAGGTCAAGCTTTCTTTGCTCCATGGATAAAGCCAATGCAATCTAAAATGCCTACAAAGATACTGAGCTTACCAGCCACAAAGGTGTCAATATGCCAAATGCCCATGCCAGCAGATCCTTCCATCCATGTCCAAAACCTGCACAGACTGGTAATATTATATAAGATTTATAGGAGATACATGCATTCAAATGGTAATCAATATAATATAGATCTATAAGAGAGCCAGGAATATACGTGGTAGCACTTTTGGATGAGGTGAAAGACTCTCTAGCCTCCCTTGGCTGGGAGCAGGATCTAGCTACTCTGGAAACCCAGAGCACCAGGGATAGTTCTCTGTCTGCTCTGGGGTGTCCTGACCCCCAGGGGAGCACTGACTTTGACCCTCATTCATGGCCCAAGTTTCCTAGATTTCAAAATAGACCAGAATCCACAAAAGTGTGAAATAGATTATAGAGAGTAGTGTACATGTATAACCTGGGGAAAAATTTAGGTTTTGGGATTTTTAGTATGTTGTGGATGGCAGCAAGATGGAGGGCACAGGATGTTGTCCTGGGTTTCTTCTTCATGCTTCTTTCTTGTTCTTCATGGGTCTGGGTGGCATTTTGTAATTGGGCAAAAAAGTCCACATTGTGGGCTCTTTGGGATCAGTTATTGGGTTAAAAGGGAAAGTAATCTAGGTGTCAGCTCTTAATTGGATAGTTTAGTCTTAAAAGACTTTGTAACAAGAGATTGTTAGCCATTTTGTGCCTTCTAATGAAAAGCTGCCAAACTCACAGTAGTGAGACTGTTTTACTGATAAGAAATAATAAACACCTGAGTCCAAACATGAACTACCATCTCAAGTGCCTTCAATCCAGACCTAGAAAAACTGATAACTAGTACCCCTACAGCTACGACCACCACAGTGTGTCCAAGATGTCACAGGACATCCGAGACACTTCCACAGGACATGATGTAGGACTCACAAGGGATCTTTTCTTCCTGGACAGGCTGCTCCAGCCCAGGCAGCAAATCTCAGACAATTAGGCAGTACAGTTGCTGTTACAAGGTAGCTTAATCCCTCACTAGAATCTTCATGCAGGAGGTGGGACAACTGGATGGCTTGTGGACAACTAAAATCTGGAGGTTTTCTTCTGTATTAAATCCCAACATAGAGGTCTGCATGGGAACCCTACTTGCCCAAGTTTCAAACAAGCTCAAAGAGTTGTAATTCATACTATAAATTTGTCACCAGAGTCCCAATAGGTAACCAAAATGTTCATAATGAATAAATTTAAGCCTCAGTTTTCAAACTTCTCTCTTGCATTCTTGCCAACTGTGTGTTCTATCAAAGAGAATCATCTCTGCCCCCATCTGTGCATCTAGTGTTTCTCAGCTAGTGATGTATGAAGCCTTCTCCTTTTTTTTTTTTACCATGAAAAAGGCACTAATGTTAATCTCATTAGAACCAAACACATCCTTTCTTTTTTGTTTCAAAACCTTGGTTGTAAAAGGAGAAAAAAATAATATCTACAATCATACAATAAAAAATAGATTTTGCTTACTGACACCAGAAGTTTTGTAAGTGGTATTGAAAGGACAAAGTCTATTCAAATCCTTCTTCAGACAACAATTCCAGCTGCAAGGGCAGAGGATACTATCTGTAGACATTTAGAGCAGTTGCATGTGATCACTGTAATCATATTGCTCCTTAGATCCTGTAAACTGAAGAAAACAAATTGAAAATATTCACTAAAGGAAATATAAATATGCACTTATTCTTTGGGGTTCCTAGGAACTCACATAATTACCTTTCATCATATACATGCTTCAGCTACATTTTCAAACATAAAATAAAAAGCAATTCAAACATAAAATAAAAAGCAATAGAAGTGCCTATTGTCTGGGTAAGAGACACTCCTAACGGCAGAAGAACAGAAGATCTTTAATAGCACAATATACAATGGTTTTGGATAGCAAGTGAGAGCTACATTTCCCATTGGGAATGTGGATTACCTGTTTCTTCCTTATATTGACTATTAACTAGAACCCTTATTATCAAAAACTACTATAGTCTTTTTAAGGCTAAAAGTATCTGAGACATCTGTCATTTTCAAAAGAAAATTAAAGTTTTTAAAAAAGCAGACTCGAGGGGTCATTTACGTTTGTAATACACCTATCACCTGTCCTAAATTATCATCAGAATACCACCCCATGAGAAAAAAAAATCCCTTTTTTTAAAGCAAATAGTTAAAGTATATTAAAATCAACTGCAACTAGTCAGCCAGCTGTATCTTGATGCTTTTGCAGCTCACTACCAAGAGAAAATTGCTGCTACATTAGTAAAGGATTCCCAGAGATATTCAATTGATCTTCCCAACATCACCTAAACTCAGTGTAACAGTACAAACCAACAGCAAAGCAGTGGAGAGTCCGGGCAATGAGAACTATTAGGTTTCTAAGCCTTAACCGACATTTGAATTTCATCCAGCTAAAGACAAAACTGCACAGAAGTGCAGTTCTACTCTACTCCATTCCAAGGGCAAGCAACATCATTTTTCCCTAGAAAAGAAAAGCAGAATGTATTCACTCCAAAGGGAGATAATCTCAATAGTTCTGCTCACTGATAGCTAACATGAGGTTCGGGCAAGCCCTCCAGCCAGGAGGCACAGAGATTGTTGACTCTGGCAACTCTGCTAAAAATTAGCAACTGGACATCAAAGGAGAATTTCTATCTGCTGAGAGAAGATCATAAGTCACACTTAGTTTAACCAGAATATTCTGCTGTCTTTTCTAATGAAATTTTAAAAAAAGGAAACAAAGTATACTGAGATTTATTCCTTTATCAAGGAATAAATCCTTTGCCTGACCTTCTTCTTGGCTAGATTCTTCTTCTTCATCCCCAAAATCAACTGCCATGTTAATTGCATTAAAAGCAAAAGATCTAACAGACTATTAATGAAAAGAGAACAGAATTGGAGGCCATTGCATAGACTGCAACATTGCAAGGCCATTGCAAGACAGACAACATCCTGAGCAGCAAGAGGTAATTCTACTAAGTGCAAAGACAACGTTTATTCCATCTTACCTAAAGACAGCTTTCATTTCTTTTCAAATTCCCAAAATTTTTAAAGTCTCCATAGCATTAACAAGAGAGACTTCTCTCCATAAGTAAACTAAAGAAAGACTATTTTAAAAGTAATAAACAGACTAGAAAATCTAGGTTTTGTTTCTTTACATTATCAGTAAGAAAAAAAAATGTTATAAGGCCAAAACAAATTCTAAAGAGTTTATTTTAATTCCTGCTTTGAATTACTGTTAGTAACATTTTCTTATACCCTATTAAAGGTTTGAGCCTGCTTTACCTTTCTCCTAATTCTATCTCACAGCAGGAAGTGAATACACTAGTAATTAACCAGCACTGAAACCCACCACACATAACACATTAGATTAAAAAATCTCAAAATAAGAAAAACCTTAAATTAGCATACCAAAACTACTACATTAAATTGATGTTTCCACCCAGTTTCAAACTGAAACCACCACATCTTGATTAGGAGTTTTGCTGTCTTTCCTGTTGCCTGAAGAAGCTGGGTGTGCACCCAACAGATATTGTATTTCAGGTCCATGTGTCCTCAGAAGGACACAGAAATTATTTGCTGATTAGGCACTCACAGACCCTGTCTGCCCATTCCAGGAATGAGACTGCCTGTACTAACAGTGTTAAAGCCATAAAGACAACATTGCTAAAACAGTTTGGGAGAAAACAAAGGAGTAGAATTTCACAAAAAAAAATACCTTTCTGGCACTCCCAGGTTTTACTCTCCAGTATTGACTCTAATAATGTAATTTTATTCTTCCATCTGTCTATATAGATTCCATGTGAATCTGGGGAGAACTCAGACTGAGTAAGTCAGTGTTGCCATAGTCAGATGCATCGGTTGGTGAGAGACCACTAAACTTTTCACCTCTCTATGGCTGCCTAAGAAGACTTTCTTTTCTTATCCATGCTTCAGGAGCACTTATGGAACATGAGGTTGTATTCAGAAATCCTAGCACTAAAAACATTTTTTTATTCCACCTCAGAAGCCAGCAAACACGAGAAGACTGATTGAAGGACATGGAGATTTCAAAGTCTGGTACCATTCCATGTTGTCAGCAAAGTTAAGCTAAACATTTCTTTTCTAAGCCCCTTACCCCAGTTAAAACAGCATCTTAAATTTTGGGGGTTTAACACCAGAGACAACACATGACCCAGTATATTTGATGATAAAAGCATAATATACTGAAGTAAAATTACTGCTACATAGGATGTATTTGTCCATCACTGTTCTTTTAATAAGTTTTGATTCATTTTCCTGGCTACAAATGGGACATATTACTCCTCTGTCATGCAAAATTTTGTATTTTGGAGGATAATACATTGCAAACCTCAGTTTCTCTGTGTTCTTTCAAAGACATCTCAAGCAAACTAATGATTTTCATTTCAGACGCTCATTTCACTCTGCACTTTCATTGCTGTGAGGGCTTTGTAATGATCACAAAATGCTTACCCAAGCAAAATAAAACTAAAAGTCATCTAAGGTACCCAGAAATCTACTATACTACCATTGAAAATGTTCTTTTCAATGTTTTTTGGCTTAATGAAATGTGACTGTGTAACCTTTTCTTTTTCTTTCATCCAAATTCACACTACCATTAACAACAGAAAAATTACATATTTTCAGGTGCAGAAGCAAGATATTCCTCTTTTTATAACTAATCAAAGTCAGCTTCATGTTCATTTTTAAGCCAAAATCTGTAGCAACATTTGTCACATGCTTTATTACATACACGTGCTATTTGTATTTCACTGCAAAATTGAAATTAGTTTACAAATTCTAATTTTTGCTTTATTACCGAATGCTGATTCCCGATTTCCTAATATTTTTGAGCAAAAGTTGTCTTTTAAATTTTCACATTTCTACCAGGCTTTTTTTTTTATTCAAATCCTTCCATAAATTTGTTTTTTACCTGCATATTTAAGTGTCGTTCTTTTTAATTTAAATATCTTAAAATATTATCTCTTATGCATTGCAATTAAAGGGCACCATTATATATTTCTAAACTCTGAAACAGTGTGTTTTCTTATGGTGACAATTTTGCATCAGGAATAAATCACACAAAAGTGCATAAACCTTTGATATACAAATTAGGTCATAAAAATAATGACAGAGAAGCAATCTAATTCACACATAGACAAAATTGCTCCAAACATAACCTGCCATCCTCTGAACCTTTAAACAGAGCTGTTAACAGAGAGGTTAATGACTGAGTTATCTAGATAGGTACTGTTTCCAGGTTTGTGATTATGCAGCAATAGCAACAATTCATAGACAAGCAATACCTGAGATGTTATTATAGCTGTTAAACCTAATTGCTTCCAGTCCTTGTCAAAGGCAATTCAACACATGCTGAACACAAAAATAGGTATTGGACACTAATATTGTTTTAAAAATAGATTGCATGTCCAGATAAATGATTTGTGAGCATGCTGCAAAATCTGGGTTTGCGAATGTTACTGCAGTTTAGAAAAGCTATATTAAGCCTTTAAATATTTCACGTTAAATGTTTATGAAGACAAAAGTGACAAAAGAAAAGGTCACAACTTCAGTGTCCAAGCTATTTCTTCACAAAGATGTATAAGCACACATGAAGAGTAACTTCCTTATATGACATCTGTGAATATTCCTTTCAAAAAGAAATTTATTTGTGCTCTTTTTAGAGTTAACAACTATGGCAAAAAAAATCTTAAAGTTGAAAAATAATATAAGAAGGGTAATAAAATTACTAACATGTATATGGCAGAAAGGAGACGTGCTGAAGTGAAGACTGAACAAGAAAGGAGACAGCAGCAAGTAAACATTCTGAACAAACCAGCCATTAAAGCCACTGCTGAAAATGCTGTTGTTTTGTTTTCCCTCCAGCATAAAATTTCACTCCTGAAATATGCTGTCTTCTAGGTAGTACAATTTCTAAAACCTACAATAATTTGCTTGGCAGTCACAATTTAGTGATCCATTAAAGACTTATCTTTAGGCTCCAGTTCCCTGAACCCATCAATCAGAGCTGAAGCAATAAAAGCTTGCTGAGGGCAGAATATTTGGGGCTCATTTTGAGAGCAGCTAAACACCCTCAACTGTCAAAGTCATAGGTACAGGTCCCCAGCACAATAAAAAATACCCACTTCCCACACTCTTTTATGCTGCTTTCCTTCACCTGCACTGTCACTGAGCAGAGAACATCTGCTTTAGTGTAATTCAGCTCTCACATTTCCACAAGTAACATGCATGCCAGTGTGCTAGGATGAGAATCAGCTATTCAACAGTGGTATCATATTTTGCTTGGTCACAGTAAAGAACTGCCTAAAACTACAGTAGATAAGGAAAGAGCAATAGAGTTGTATTATCATGACAAGGAGCATTAAGGAGAAGCTGGACAGTCAATTTCTCTTGACACTGAACCAGCATCCTTCTAGGGGAAGTAGCTGCCAATGATCCATGAAGAAACTCTCTTCAACAGCATTGAAACTGTGTAGGTTAACTGTAGGGTCTGGATTTTCATTAGGGAGGATTAGAATGACAGTATTTTCATTTGCATTTCAAATATGTCTTTCTCTTCCCCATAGATTTAGATCTGTTTTACTAAGGATATTGACTTAAACCTGTTTGTACACACAAACTGAAATTCAGATCCAAATTGCATGCCTGAAATTCAGATCCACAGATAAGAACTGCTGTTCAGAGTTTGAAAATGTCCTAACTCAGCAATTTTATTCAGTACATGCATGGTTCTGCACCATCCCAGGTAGGGACTGACCAAGCTGAATGTGTTTCACCAAGTTTCTAGGTGAAGGCTGCCACTGAGGCTGAAGATCTGTTCTAGTCAGCTGGCAAACTTTTCTGAACAAGAAGTTGGAATGTAATTGCCAAGGCTCCTAAGATGCACACAAGATAATAGTGTTGCCAGCTCCCCGCTGCTGGTATTTATACCTACATAATAGTATTTTTCTTCAAGTTCCAGTTCCTGAAATTAATGTCTCAGTTTTCATTTAAAAAAAAAAAAACACCAAAAATAAAAAAAAAATTTAAAAAAAAAAAAACAAACAAACAAAGAAACCTCTAGAGATTTCTAGCTTTCTGTTGCAAGGAAAAGTTGGAAAATGAGACTTCAGAAGACCTGAACATTTTAGAAACCCAAAAGGGAGGTATTTTATTTGGATTAAATAAATTTACTAAAAATTAATCTGGGGAATCTGATTCCCTGTTTGCTAATGCATAAGAATGGTAATTATGAGAAATACACAGAGGGTCCCTAATGCAGGTCAGTGGGACACCAGGAGAGTACAGAAGGTATTTTGGTCTTTTCTCTGCAAGAAGAGCACAATAGTCAATAACTAGTCAATAAAAATGGCCACTGGGAAGGGAGTTGCTGTGACTTGCCTTCTTTATGTTTTATTTTCCTTTTAGAGCAGCAAAAAAGCAGCAAAAAAAGTGTGCATGGCAGGCCTGTGTGAACTGCAGAGCTTGCATCACATGTGTAAGCAGCATAGCCCTAGCTGGAGACTAGCTGGAACACACGTGTAGAGGGCTGCAAAGAGACATGAAGTCACTATCAATTTCTTGCCAACCAGCAGAACTATAAAGGCAGCAAACTCAAAGACAAGAAATAGTTTGGTCTCTTGGATACCAAATGCCAGGGTAACAAGAAGAGTGAAATGGAAATTCCTGTGGATAAGGGGAAATGTGATTTAATTGGCAACACTAAATTAAAAAAGAATAATTCTTATGATTGGAATGGTAAAATCATTGGGATAGGTCTGAGGAAAAAAAGATGTCAGTGGGTGATATGGTGTGCTACATGAAAGACAAAGCATTTCTTGTGGAGTAAATGAGGACACTGAGCAGCAGGTTCTGGACATATTGGTTTATGAATCTGTTTGTTAAGGAAGATCAAGACAGTCTAATAACAGGGGTTGTGACAGGCCACTAAAACAGCCTGGTTAAGAGGATAAGTCCATCCCCATAATGAGAAAAAATAAAAGCTGTATACAGAGGAGTTTTGGTTGGACAGGAGACCACAAGCAGCCAATGGCAAACAGGATTAGAGCTGCTTGCAGGTACAGAGGATAATGGCCCAGCACAAACTCCAACAGAGAACTTACACAAGTGGGTTTGTTTGAGCTGAATTGATGGACTAAAGGCATGAACTGATGCCTGTGGTAGGAGCTGTTGCCTACTACTAGTTGTGAAACTGAGTTAAGACTACTTAGGGTACCACTGTCTCTTTGTTAGAAGTTCCTCCAGATGAACCCTGAAATTATTACAGATCACCAATTGCTTTCACCAGTAATCAAGAGTACAAGTCAAGCTTTTGGTAAAATCAAAGCATTTGTTTATTTTATCTTACCTCACTGTGGCAAAATATGGCTGCCCTTCTGAAGCAGTCTTTAAAGAACCACCTCATTAAGCCTGTGCTGTGTCCCAGTGTCAGTTGTGCCTTGGTAAAATCTTTTCAGTATCACATGGAGCATGTAGGCAGTGTGCATGACCCTGCAGAAAACATTGGAAGACAAAAATAGAGCAATCTCCATTTTGAAAATGTGGCTGCTTATAATCAAAACAGAAGAAAAAAAAATAGGCAAAGTGCAAAGCTCTCAGCATCAGATAACACCTAGGGATCTAGGGATGCTCCTGGGACAAATACCTTGATCTGACAGATCTGAGAAACCTGTGACACATCCCAAAATCCATATATGCTGTTGATGTCAATGTAAGATGAACAGGGCTTGAATCTCATTCCATGGACCCTATATGTTCCTTTCTGATACCAGCAGGAGAGCCTGACAGAGGCAGCTGGGACATGGTTCTGTGCCATAAGACAAGAAGAACCATTTCCAGTCATGCTAAAGGATAACCTAAATCTGTGTTGCAGTAAAGAGGTTCTTTTACTAATCTGGAAAGCCCGTAGCACTGCAAATTCACATATAATCACTTGGGATGATCTCATGGATCACCCAGCCTTGGTTTATGTAGAGTTAAAAGCTTCATTCTTAAGCAGCATTTTTAAGAGATAATTACATGAACTCAGTATTTTCTGGGTATATATAGTTATAAAATAGGTGGGCATAGCATTTCTTTTTTTTCTTCTTCTATTCAGATTGCAAAACAAAATGACTAGGCAAACTGTGGAAGCTGTAAACAAGCTCATCCTAAGCCATTTGGGATTTTATTTTGCCAATTTGTATTCTTAAGTACCACGACAAGGCAGAAATTTGAGAAGAATGCTTTGTGTTTGGTTTATTTTGTTACAAGGTAGATATGGATTGAGTTTTTTAAACACACTTATCTTATTTCCATAATACTTTCCCTTTAATGTGCCCAGACAGGAGTTGTTCCCAAAACCAGAAGTATGAAAGTTAAAATCTATCAGTAACAGGAAGAGACATTAAAAAGAAAACTGACTACCAGCTACAGGGTTCTGGGGAATGCTGGCTGGAGAATTCACACAGCAATTCACAGTCATTAACTCCTTCCTCTGCCATAAGTGCATTTGATGAAGCTCCAAGTATGTCAAGGTCACGTTTACCCAATTCTAATGAAGCAAAGCAAAAGTCACAATTTGTTAGCTATCAACTGGGAATAAAAGTGTAATTTTTTTTCACAGCTAAGTAATTAAAAAGGCAAATGTGTTCCATATTGCAAGAGTGTTACTATATTAGATAAGGGAATGGTTCGTGACCATGTGACACTGTTAATATGACCAAAAATTATCTGGTCTCCTAAATTACTATATTTCCCTTAGCAGAATGTTAATTTCAGGTTAGTAATTTTAATTGCACTAGTATCTGACTGCTTAAAATTTCATTTCATGTATTTTTTAAGTTGCTCCTCTTTGAATTTCTTTTCCTCCTACTCAGGGTTCTGTTTATTTTAATTGGGAGTTACTTATGCCAGATTGTGTACTGACTCTCCATTATTTTTTTAAACAAGCAATTTTTTTCAAACACACCATGCTGTGGAAAGAGTCACTATAAATAACAGAAAGAATTTAAAATCCAGTCTCCCTTGAATGGAGGATCTCTCTCTTCAAGATGCAACATGATCTAGTAGTTTCATGGCACTACATGTTTTTGCTTGATTCTGTCACCCTTCTTCATGCCGATTAAAAATGTCTTTTGTAAGCAGTGCCACTGAAATCAGTGTAAGAGGAAAATAACCATTTTTACTTAGCCATCTGTTTTCTACAATGGTGGAACCATAACATGGCTACTTTATCCAGTGTGGAAATACAGTAGGATCAGTAATTACTAAACTTCCCCTTTTCTATTAGTTTTGCTATGAAAATTACAAATTAGCTTTACTTATTTCCCGTTAAAAACAATATTTGTATAATAATTTTTTTCATTACCAAAAATTTGTTTCCTTGGTAACTAAAAACTTTGCCACAAACTCCAAAGAATGACCAGCAAAGCAACTAAATAGTTAACAAAGATGATTAAACCAGGAGCACTTACCATGAGCAGCTATACAATGGCATCTAAGATACCACAGTATTTCTTAATCAAGTGTAGGTTCTGCTCAGGTAAAAACACAGGGAACGGGGATGACAAAGAGAGAGAACTAACAGAGAATTGTAATTAGTGCTGAAGGGGGAAAATTTGGCACCAAGTTTTCTAAGACAAAACATTTGCTGAATTCCTAGGAAAGCTGAACTGAAAAATATGCAGGAGTTTTTTGCTGAAGCTTTTTACTGTTCTCTTATTTATTATTGTTAATGAGGTACTTACTGGGTACCCACCAGGTGTATACACACGTGCAGGACACAGCAAAGGTGACAGCACTGTGTCTTTCTAGCTGGTGATGTGACCTACTATTTTGCACTCTTAACCTTTTGACATCTCAGTTAACTGAGTATATTCCTTAATAAAACAGAGACCTGAGGGGTTGGCACCCACTATAAGCACCTCTGGCCCTGCTATAGCACGCTCCAATGCAACACTGAGAAAACTGCTCCAGCAATCACATGAAGGTGCTGTGGTGACCCCTTTAACCATGCAAGCATCTGCTGGCAGAGATTTCCTCAGAATAAAAAATCTCACTGGAGTAAAGATGAATTAAAATCAATAAAGACAGAAGTATGTAGGTAAATGGTGATAATTAATCTTGCATGTTTTACCAGGACCAGTAATGACTGGAATGCTGTGTGTGGTGTCTTTGTCACTCAGCCTCCATTTCAATAGGTACAAAAAGTAAGAATGAAAGTTAGAGAAAAATGTACAAAAAATTATTCTCTCCCAGAATGGAGATGACTTTTCATTGTGGCTGAATCCTCATGTAAGGAGCAAAGAGGATTTCTGTCATGGTTTGACCCTGGCACAATGCCAGGGCCCTCATGAAGGGTATATTTCCAAAATGGCTGCTGTGAGATGTGACCCGGGAACAGAACAAAGCAGGCTCCCATTCGGGGATGGAGGGAAAAACACAACACTTGCTTCAGTGGCCACACCAGATGCCAATTTCAAATTTGGCTGCTGATTGGTCTGACTTAGACTCTTCTAGAAACACACTTCCAGGCCAAACCACGACAATTTCTTTTAACATTTTCTATAAAGTTTATTTGTATTTGAAGTTGTTCTCAAGACAAAATAAATAAGAGCTGTTTAAATAATAGCAGTTAAACTCACAAACTGACACTGATATTATTTGGTATATGATTGTAATTCATAAAGGAAACTGATGAATTCACAGATTTTGTTGAAACTTAATGTGTGTTCAAATACTATAAGCACTGAATTGCTTGTGTACGTCCAGATAATTATGTCATTCTGATACCAGCAACTGAAATAACTGAAAAAACTAATGAAAATCACAATGTACCATCTACCAGACATTGTGGCAGACAGATGTTCCTTAAGAATCAAGGAAAAGGTATAGGTGTTGCTTTTTCAACAGAATATTAGATATACAGGTAGTGTTTCCAGTTAAATCGTAGTTTCAGTGATTTGTCTTACTGTAGCATTTCTAAAAAAAAGGTATAAATGAAAGGTCTTACTGGCACAGAAGAGATAATAAAAATGCATACCGATTTTAAAACTTCAAAGGTACAGGTGAAATCAATTCACCTCATGAATGGCAGGATCTGCCAGAACAGCTCTGGTAACTGTTTTGAGAGGTAGTAATAATGGCAAGATTTGGCTAACTGTAAAAGAGAAAAAATAACTCCAAAATGAGTTTACCGTTATTAAATACCCATTGAAGAAGTAAACAAATTTTTCCTTTAAGAACAGGTTTAAATTGGATACACTATGGATATTGGATACTGTATGGATACAGTATTTGGAATTCTTAATTGGCAAATGGAGGATTAAATGTATCCATAAAACATTATTTTTATTAATTCAGATGTATTCAGATTTAATGTATCTTGGTCCTCTGATTTTATTTGAAGGAACTGAATAGCAGAAACTTGCTGCTATATCATGTGAATGTCACATAGTCCAGGAGAGACTAAAATAGTGTACAGACCTGCAGAACAAACTACTTAACACAACTTTTACAAAGAATATGAGCAAGAATAAATTTGCTTTGCAACCCTCTATCTGAGTAACCTACAATACCCCATCTACCAGCTACCCACATTTTCCTATTTCAGTAGAAAAGGAAAGGTCTGATATTATTGCAAGGTCATTATTATGAGGAACTTTTTTGATTGTTTTTTGTTTTAACTACTGTAAAAAAATATTACTGAACCAGTAGGCAAATGTCACTGAATGATCAGACCTGAAGCTTCCAACAAGTATATTCATTGTTAAAATTTACTAACTGCAACAGATGGGGAATTGATGCTGAAACCCTTCACAGGCTTTGAACCTCAGAAAGTCTGAAACTTTTGAAGAGACACAGCTCCGTTTTCTAGTTTAGTTGCAAGGTGAATGTTAGAATCCTAAAGGAAGTGTCTTTGGTATTTTGTGTACACAAAATTATATACAGCTCTTGATTGTGTGTTTTCAGAGGCCCGTGAGAAGGTGGTTAATCTTTGTTAAAGCTCTTGAACATTAGTGGCTAATAGTGGCTGGTGATTATTGCAGAGTAGTTATTAACCTCACTGGGAGACAGTAATAAGGTTTTCACAGTATCTGGTTCTTACAGTGAATTCTTCTCTAAGAAAGTACATTATTAATAGGCAGAAACTCTGCAAAGTGCCATAGCATTTGAAGGTAGGAGAGTGTGCTGGCATCATCCAGTCCTCATGACAGGCAGGGAGAATTCCAACACCATATGCTTTCAGCTGCAAAACGCCTACTTCTCAGTAAAAGTGCCCCATAAAATTAAAATTATCTTCCTGCAGAACTCAAAGTCATTTGCAAGTCTGCTACTTTTAAACAAGCTCAGAAGTAAGATTAATGCAGTAACGAAATTAACTCCGCTCCAAACCAGCTTTATATTCTGACTCTTCCAGCAGGTTCTGAATTTCTGTGACTCCTATGCAAACATATATTCACAAGTCAAAACTGTTTATCATCTTCCCCATAGCAAACACTAGTTCCCTCTTGCAGCACTGTTCTTTCTGTGACATCTGGAGATTAGACAAAGTCAAACATCATTTAAAAAACAATTCAATGCTTAGTGTCACTCTTTTTTCACTGTTTCTTCAACTACTTTATGTCGCTTATTCTGAAGAATTAAAACATATCCTAAAAAATACCTCAGAAAAGTGATGTTTTCATGATGTATCACAAGATTTTGCTATTAGCCTTATTCTTGTTCTAATTACCAAAAGTACACATTGCAGAGAGACTGAGATTGTCCACAATGTCCAGAGGTTATTCTACAGAGAGGCACAACTCCCTTGTACAGTGCAATCTATTGTACAGTGATCCCAGGTACAGTGATCTGTTATAATCCCTTTGGTAATGAAGAATCAGTGGTAAATCAATTAAAAGTGCTAAAGTTATTGGCAGACTAAAAAATAAATACTTACAAATGTGGCAAATTTAGAACCATTTTTGGTATCAAAGCAAGAGGAATGGTTTAAGGGAGGTCTAACAAAGAGTTGAAAACTACTGCAGACATAGCCACAGGCAAAGTCATCCCATGAGTGCAGCCCACAGGGATGTTAATCCTCACTCTTTTGAGAAACCAGTAAGGGATGTACACCAAAAATGTGCTGCAATGTTTAATAGAGCAATGAACAGTGCAAATGCAGACATTTGAAATGTTTATATTTGAAATGTTTACAGACTTTTGAAATATTTACATTACATATATGTAAACATATATGTTTACATACAGATATATATGTGTTTCTTGCTGTATTTTTCATTGCAGGGGTGGTAGGATAACAATAACATAGATATGTTTATTTTTTATACTGGGCTTGCATGAGAAGCTCACAATACCTGAAAAAAAAAAAGGTATGAAAACCTATCATTCAAGCTGTATTATCCAGGACACTTTGTAGCTTTCCAGAGTGGTCTAAACAGGGCAATACAGACCCAGGGATGGATTGTTACTTCTTTTCTCTGACTGACACAAAAGGCTTGTAGTGGGAAGGAAATTGTGTTGTGAATCACCCACCATCAAATGACTGTGGCATACAATGGGCTCCATATACCACCAGCAATATTTAAGACAAACAGATTTCATAACATTGTCAGCCCATCAGGAAGTGATCCACCTCCAGAAAGTCTTAATTTTAATTTTGAAAACCCTGCCAAACAGGCTTTGTCTTTCTCTTCCATTGCAGCAGACTCAGCTGCCTGCAATGTATTACACAACGGTTTCACTTAAACCCAACAACTGAGCTTTGTTATCAGAGCTATATTCAGAAGCAGTACTTCAACCTAAAATTGAATGAAAATCTATTTTCACCTGTTATACTGAGTGCATTTGCTTCTTCACTGGGGTAAGACTATCAGAGGCACACACAGCTTAAACGTACTATTGATTTTTAAAAATTAAAGCCAGTTTCACATAGCTCAGGGCTTCAATGAGTCATAAAACTCCATCAACAGTTAGTTCAGACTTTTTTTGTTCCTGGAAGATATGGATGGGTTCATGTGAACTGACAGGTGGAAATGTATTCAGTGTGAAAACTTCTAAAGGAATTTTTGAAGTACGACTTAGCAGAGAGAGGTTGATTTTAACTAACCCAGGACCAGCTGAGTACAGAGACCAATTTGTAAAGAAATGAGGTCATTGCATTAGGGAAGTCTGAGATTCAACCTGCAGATGTTCATGCTGAATGCTTAACCAAACCTCTGGAGTCCTCAAAGCTATGCTTTAAAAATGTATTTTTTGATTTTTTTCTTATGACATATCCATCTCATAGTAATGCAGAAAATGCTCAGACCACAGTCTCCAGTTCAATAATTTTTTATCTTTCTTGTTTCAGGATATCTAAAGATGCTAAGGTGAAAACCTGATTTTAAAATGAAAGAAAAAATAACAGCTTACAGAAATAAAACCATATATTTCTTAAGAAAAAGTATTTTGAATTTGTTCATGGTGTTTCTATCACAACCCAATGCTTTCCTTTAACAGATATTCCATTACATACAACTATCTAGAAAAAGCCATTTGTTTTCTCACAAAAAATATCTATCAGATCATGCTCAAACTCGAACATGTTCAGATATGGAAAATGTCTGTTCCCTAATATATCAGTAAGTAGAAGCTATAAATACTACCACCGAAACAGTTATTACTCAGAGGCCACTGAGTCTCAGTGTCCCATTCTATATCAAGAAATTATCAGGTATTCTGAAAATAGTGACATGTACAAAGCTACCCAGCAAAGAGCAAAGAAAAACCCCTGAAGTTTTTTTTCTAGAATTCTTTGTAGATGCTTGCCTCCCGTTGCTGACAGTGCCCCCATCCAAGCTGTGAGCAGCCAGGAGCTCCTCCAGGAGAATGCTCTGGGGAATAGCATTAAAGGCTTTACTAAAGTCCGGGTAGGCAACATCCATAGCCTTTCCTTAATCCACTAAGCAGGTCATCTTGACATAGAAGGAGATCAAGTAAGTAAAGAAGGAGCCGTCTTTCATGAACTCATGCTGGCTGTCCCTGATCCCCTGGCTGTCCTGTCCACGCCATGTGATGGCACTCAGAATGATCTGCTCGTGATGGCACTCAGTACCGAGGTCAGGCTCACAGGCCTGTAGTTCCTTGGATGCTTCTTCCAACCCACCTTATGGATGGGTGTCACACTGCCTAACCTCCAATCACTTGGAGCTCCCCATTTAACCAGGATTGCTGGTAAATGCTGTGGCTGGGACCTTCTTGTCAGCTTCCTCAGTATCTTTAGGTGGATGCCATCCAGCCCCACAGACTTCTGTTTGTTTAGGTGGTGTAGCAGGTCACTGACCATTTCCACTTGGATCTTGGGGTCTTCCTTCTGCTCCCCATCCCTGTCTTCCAGCACAGAGGCCTGGTATCCAGCTCTTACTGTTAAAGACTGAGGCAAAGAAGGCGTTAAGTGTCCTAGTCTTTTTCTCATCCTTCGTCACTGTGTTTCCCCCACATTCAATCAAAGACAGAGATACTCGTTAGTGTTCCTTCTGTTGCTGATGCATTTCTTACTGATTAATAAGAATTCTTTTTTTGTCTTCTACAGCAGTGGCCAGATTAAGTTCTAGTTGGACTTTAACCCTCCTATTTTTCTTCCTGCATAACCTCATGACAGCCTTGTAGTCCTCCTGAGTTTCCTGCCTCTTCTTCCAAAGGTCGCAAACTCTTTTTTTGTCCCTGAGTTCCATACAAAACTCTGTGTTTGGCTTGTTTTCTACCCAACCCTAATATTTAGTTCTTCTACCTTTCAGATAGAGACCATCCACAAGACCCTAAAAATTAAGTGAGTTTTCCTTTTCCCTTATTATACTTTAACAATGGGTATAAAGAATGGATCTGAGATCATCTATAAAATGGCACCCATGGGACAGCAGGTCGAGGTTACACACACTGTTTTCAAAAACTCTCCACTCATATGAGCAATTTGCATACCAGTGTAAATCATTGCTTTCTCAGCAAGTACATTCCTGTAAAATAACATTAATGTCAAGTTTATACTGATGAAAGCATGCAGACTGAAAAGAGAAGTGACAGGCATTGATTTAATTTCTTGTCATGCATATATTTGCATAGTATTTGCAGATTAATAAATGAGACATACCTTGTGTAAATCAATAGCTACCCTGCCTGTATAGTGTAAAGTTCATTATTCATGGTCTTATACTATGTTGAATGAAACATTAAAGAAACAAGTAAAACTACTATGGATTGCTTTGAAGGACATAGGGAAGGTCATTGACTTAGAAAGAGCAAACAGGGCTGTACATGATTTCACAAATTTCACTCTCTGACCTTTCCTCCATTCTTTCATAGTTTTTTATCTATTTCCCACTCTGTCAAACACAGATGAAAGTATCTCAAAGGGTCATCCTGAGAGGTTACCAGTTAATGTTTACAAATGTCTGAGAAAAAGAATAAAATATTTTACAGGCATGGATGCCTTCTAGATTATAGCATCATTAGGCTATTCCTTAACCTTGTAAGTCCATATGAAGTGATTACTTCATTTCAAAGAAAGGAGGCTACGTGATAAATAGAGGACAGCATTTGCAACCTATCATCCCATAGAATTTTATCACCATACATTGATTAATTTATGATTACTGTTATAGATTAAGACAACATAATTTCAGCCTCTTTCTGTTCCCTTTACAGAAACAAGACTGTGGGAAGTGCTCCAGGTATGTGGAAACATCTAGAAGTCCCCTAAGTTCACTTCTGCAAAGCACACTGTGAGGAGACAGGGAGAAGTAGACTTATGATACACTCCATAAAACACAACTACAGCTTTGTCCCAGGGGAGCACTGCCAGCAACAAAGTCCAATTTGACAGATTGGCATCTGTTAACTCACAAATGGCAGTAGCAATTTAACACAGATTTGACACATTTCATTCAAGTCCAATCACAAACAGTAATACTAAGAGGATAGGATTGGCTTCTTTTCATGACGCTCTTCTTGTTTTACAGCCTGCTCTTATTCTGGTGAAACTTTTTAATTAGCTTCTCTCTAAACAGGAGAAAGTCCAATTAAACTTCCCTCCCTACTGGTGTGGGTTTACCATTCGGTTTCTTGAGCCTAAAAATGGAATTTGAACTAGCAGGAATTACTGTGCTTTAAGTTTCCAGTCTAAGTCAATCTCAGTTTGATAAAAGCCTACATGCTATTGGCTAAAGAATACTCTGTTTCCCCCAAGACTGGATGCATGCAGTTTAATCAAATTTTCTGTTACCAACTCCAGTAATACAAAATCCAGTAATACAAAAGAGTCACAAATAGCAGGAAAAATTATTTCACCATTTAGTGAACCAACCTTCTCACCTTCTTTTGGAGTGAGCATAATCTGGTAGCTGAAGTAACAAACTTGAGGACAGAAATTTCCCTACTACTGAGAAGCTGATGTATACTTACATCTAGAGTCCAGCCACAGAACCAACAGAAGTAACTTCCCCAAGACAATGTAAAATTAGCCACTTCCAAACAAATATAAAATGTTATACCTCTCTTTGACTGCCTTTTGATAAAGGCCAAGTGTAGTTCCCCTATGCATTCAACTCCAGTCTTAATGCTTTGAAGTACAGATTTTTACAGGCATGGGAATGGATCCTTGAATGAGCAGTAATAAAGCACAGAGAGCTCTCATCCAGCTTCAAACACTTCCCTCTCAGTTGGTGACTCCCACAGCTCTTATCTCAGATGTCCTTTTGGTGTACTCACTAATAGTGTAAGTTAACAGATTTTAACTTACAAAGCCATTTGATTGTTTGGTCAATCTGGCAATCATGTTAGAATGACTGCTCCTGGAGAGCTGTGTAATATAATGGACATTGGGCTAAGGTTTTCCCATCTAACACTCAGGACAGAAATTGCAGCATTCACTGTGACAACACTTAGCTCCTAGCCTGCTTGACAAGGCAGAAAAAATAAGCCTTTGCGACTGGAATAAATTCTGTGACAAGAAAACCAGGAGATTTCTAGTCCTCTCAGTCCAGAGCCTGTTCAAGCATGTGGCTTTCCTTCCTTTCCTCTGGGAACTAAGGAAAACCGGTCCCCACAGCCATCAGACTTGGCTCCCATGGACCAGGAAGCAGAAATCTCTCAGATAATGAAGCTGGTTGGACCCAGTAATCTCAAGGATCTCCCACACAGAAAGGATGAATGTGCTCCTCCCTCACCAGCACATCAAGTATTTCCAGAACCCCAATTCTAACTGAAAAATATCAAGTAATTCCAGCCTGTTCTTACCACACCATGAGCATCTGGTACATTTTCTTCCTTTCTTCTTCCATAATTATTATCTTTGTGTTATCTTTATAACAGAGATGGAGTGAGCAGAGTTTAGGAATTTTATTTGGTTTGTGTGGCCTCATTTTAGTACCAGCCAGATTACAGGGGTGGCTTCTCTAAGAAGCTGCCAGAGGTTTCCTTCATGTGCAGCAGACTCAATCCCAGTCTGTTCCAAGATGGAAACACTGCTGGCCAAGGCTGGGCAAATCAGAAACGGTGATAACACCTCTGTGATAACATATTCAAGAAGAAGGAAAAAAGTTATTGTGCAGATGTAACCGTGGCCTGAGGAGAACAGACTAATAACATGTGAGAGGAACAGTTCTGCAGATATCAAGGCCAAATGCAGATGGAGAGGGAGGAGGTGCTCCAAGTGTCAGAGCTGAGATTCCCCTGCAGCCCCTGGTGCAGCCCATGGTGAGGCAGCTGTGCCCCTGCAGCCCATGGAGGGCCATGGGGATGCAGAGATCCACCTGCAGCCCTTGGAGGAGCCCCACACTGGAGCAGGTGTGGGTGAGAGGAGGCTGTGACCCTGTGGGATGCCCATGTTGGAGCAGGTTTCCTGTTAGGGCTTGTGAGCCCATTGGTATCCACATTGGAGCAGCCTTTCCTTGGAGGACTGCACCCTATGGAAGAGTGACCCACTCTACAGCAGTTTGTGAAAAACTGTCTCTTGTGGGATAGTCTCACACTGGAGAAGTTCATGGAGAACTGTCTCCCATGGGAGGCACCCCACAATGGAGAAGAGGAAAGATTCTTCTTCCTGAGCACCAGCAGCAGAGACAACCTGTGATGACTGGAGTTGTATCCTCCTATTCCCTATCTCCCTGTGCCTCTGGGGGAGGAGATAGAGCTGGGAAGGAGGGGTGGGGGAAAGATTTTTTTTAGATCCATTTTTACTTCTCATTATCTGGCTCTGATTCTGTTAGTAATGCATTCAATTAATATCTCTGATTCTAGTCTGCTTCACCCATGAGGGTATTTGGTGAGTGATTTCTCTCTGTCCTTATCCCAGCACATGAACCCTGCATTATGTTTTCTCTCCCCAGCCCTGGCATACAACTAGGGTCAACCCACTACAGGAATATCATCATGCCATAAGACATAGTATGCCACTAATTTACTAACACAGTTTTGTTATACAGATTCTATACATATTATGTTTGAATTTTTCTGGTTTTCAAATCTTCAGCAAAACCAGTAAAAGCAGTCTACTGTATCAGGACAAGTTCTTTTAATGTGGTATTGATCAAACTTGCATTATTTCCAAGCAGTGAAATGTCATCACATTGAACCTGGAACCAATTTTGATTTTCCATAACTGAAAATAAAACCAAAGTAGATGAATCATTGGTGTTGAATTCAAGTAAAGAAACGACAATCAGTAGGGATCACAGAGTTTTTCGGAAACTTGTCATTCATCTGAAATTTTGAGCTGGGAATCAGAAGATGGACACTAAAAGGGGAAACTGTTCTTCTACTGAGACAATGCAATGGAAACCGTGAGCCCTCATTGCTCAAGCCAAGCACAGAAAGCTGATGCTATGAATTTATGAAGATAAAATGCAACCAGAAAAATCCTCACCATGCCCTGCCTGATCCTATAAAACTTGGCCCATTGCAACATAAGATCTAATCTTATATAGTTGACAGCACTATTGGTCTTTCATAACATTAAAGAAAATAAATCCTCAAAGAAAAAAAATAAAGCTCACATAAAAGCATGGTTTAAATTTTGGGTTACTTCTCAAACACCTTTTGCTCACCCTGACTGATCTTAGCCTGATCAAATGGAAAACAAATCTCCACAGAAATAACCCAGCTGTCTCACTGGGCTCTCAGATTCTTTGGAGGGGTGGAGAGGGCACTCAAAACTTTAAAGTGTTGTTTTCTTGTCTTCTTTTACCTCCTTCTCAATATTAAAAAAAATTTAAAAAGAGCATAGAAAAGGGGGTGAAACCCTTTAAACTTGGAAGAGAAAAACTTCCAACTTTCTTGGCAAAATGAAGAAGTTAAAAGAAGGTTAAAGACTACTAGTGGTAACTGACGCATGAAAATTCAAACACAGTGGTTTCTAAAATGGCTTAAATAAAAACCTGCAAGCATGCCCAGTCTTAATATTCGGACCTCAGATATGATTCTGAGGACATGAGAGGGGGAGTAAATGCAATAAGAGGGATCAGAAATCTTCTGTCATCATTTATCCAGGAGATAAACAAGGATGAAATGGATGAAAGGATGAATGGAGCAAGAGGCAGGCTGTCTGTTAGTCATGTACATCTACAGCTGTGCAAACATAGGAAAAAATGTAGGGGAAACAGGATGACAAGACTTCACCCATTGGATCCTACAACATTTTTCACATAGAGTGAATGAAAATGGCAAAAGAAAATGGAAAATCTCTCCATAGGGAGAAATGCTAGACTGTACATTGACAAAAACCCAATAAAGACACTTGAAAACTAATTGCTAGAAAATAAAGGGCTGAGAGGACAACAGTCAGGATTTCAAGTGCCAAACTAAAAGTCAGAACCTGGACACCTGAAGGAATAAAAAACTATTTTTGTTTTTCTAAAGTCACTACAACCTACACACATCCACACACGTTTGCAGGAGCCCACCACTGCTAAAATAAAACACAATTGCAGCAGAGAAGCAACTTGTTGAGTACACAGCCAGACTGATCCTTTTCCAGGTATCATAAGTCAGAGGGGACAAAAAACAAGATTTCTTTTTATCCCATGATCCTAATGGCTATTTTTGTTATTGTTCTTCAGCAACAACAACAAAACCACTGGAAAACTGTACTGAACAGCAAACTAAAACATGCCTACAGCAAGAAACCGTTTTTTTAACTTCCATCTCACTAGTGCTTGTCTATACGAATAATGTCATCATGTCACTGCTTTTCCTGCACTCTGTTACAGAATATTCTTCCACCAATTTTATTATGCTATTCTATACTTCAACTTGATGAATTATCTATATTATATTTTTTGAGAAGTATTCCCTCCAGGGATGCACATACTTAGTTTAGAAAGTTTTCAGCAGAAAGAAAAGGGGAAGAAAAATAGAAATTTCCACATCTCCACTTTTTTTTAAGCTACTCCTGGGACTAGGATATAATTATCTACATTCTGCAATTGCCAGCCAACTCTTAGCTGAATGATGAAAATCTGTGGTACTAAGAAGTGATGTTCGGGCAAGTCTAGGCAGAAGGAAAAAAAAGTCTGTTAGCAAAGAGCAAGAATGGGAAGCTGAAATCACAAGGTGGGGGACCAGTTAAATAGTTTCTCTGGAACTGAGTTTGTTTTTCTACTCCTTTTTCTATGGTTCCAAAACCACTTAGGCATTCAACCAAAGATAGCAGGCTCAACAACTTTCTCTTTGAAAGTAGCACAAAATAAGAAAATAGCTATTCCCACAACAACATTTAGCAGGAGAGTAGGTGGGTATGCTCTGAATTGTGTAGTAAAACAGATTTCATATCTGATAGACAATGATTCAAGGTGGAAATGTGTGACTATATGAATATAATTTTCACTTTTTCCTTGTCTCCAACATATGAAATAAAAGGAAATAAAATGTGCTAAGTCACCTTCTCTTTTTGGTTATAGTTATTAATGGATTTTATTATATTACTTCATTCCAGCTAATAAGGTATCTTCTCCCTTCTGTGATGCTAAGGACCCCACAGGCCAAGCATGCATTGTTTGGCTTGTCTGCTATACTTACAGCAGGCTATGCTTCCACATGAATATATTAACTCATTCCTGTGGTGCCAGTCTAGAATAGAAATACAATGCTGAACATGTAACTTGTTCAGTTGGGTCGATGCAAATATGCTTTTATGCTCAGAAATCTGCTTTGTCACCAAAGTAATTTTGGACAAGGAGATCCTACAGACTTTTTTTTTTACCCAAAACAACAGAAAAAAAAATGGGAGCATAAGTTTCATCAGCTGAGTTAAATTTCAAATAAGCTTGTGTTAATATTATTAACACATAAATAATATGTGTTCTGCTACTGTGAAAATCTTTATAGGACTAAACAGTCCATGAGGAACTGTAAGCCAGCATTGCCATGTAGGAAAATAGTAGTACAAAACCTCCTACTTACCCTTTCCTCATATTTGGTTGGTTTATTTTTGTTGACTACTAATTGGTTTTTAAGAATTGTAGATACTTAAAATTCAAGAATGCTTATTTGTTTAGAATTAGGAAATATCTTCCTGTGCATTCAGTTAGAATGTAAAACACTTTGAAAAAATCTTCACTATTAAGCATATAACACAAAAACTTAACGTGCTTAGTGCTATTTTTTTTTCCTTTTTAAAGATCTGGATCATTGCTGTTTTGTTATGTAGAGGAAGTGATCCATCTGGAGAGCCTGGTAAACTTTCCATTGCTACACAAGTGTCCAAGGCTTAAACTGCAACTGCAACAACAGTTCTTACTGAAGACACATTATGGTAAGTTCTAGACTTACAGTCTAGCTATAATTTTGTCTCATCACTTCTTTTATGACAATTGCCTCATAGGAAAACTTCATGGTTCTAGTTTGCCATGGATTTGGGACTTAGGGGTGTGTTTCTGAAGCAGCTATGAGTTCTTGTTTCCCAGTTGCTACTTGGCTACAATAAAAAGAAGAAAGACACCAGTTCTCTAGTGATTTTTCCTTTAAAAAAAAAGGAGACAGCAGGGAGGTTCACTATTGCCTCATTGAGAAAAGTTGCTTACATACCTAGACCATGTATATTGTTTCTTTCAACTTGTAGGTTCAGGTCAGTTGTATGGCATTACAATGGATGCAAGGAGATTGGCAGTGGGAGAAAACACTTCCTCTTCAGGAGGCTTCAATTTTCATTGCCCAGCACTGTAAAGACAGTTAAACAAAAAGAGAAAGCAGTTAGCCAAATTTTAAAAAGCATGTTTATGGGAAGGATTATATCTGTTTCCTGAACATGTAGTACTCACTAGTTTCTTTGCACGGAGGGGAGGAGGTTATACATTTTGGAAAAGGTTCATACATCAGCATCAGAATCCATTATCACATTTCCATGAGTTTTCACATACATTCTCTTGGGATGAAAAATTATGACACCATTTAATGTGCTTAGCCTTTGTTGCATTAAAAAGATTATCATATTTTTAACGGAGAGTTTCATTACATATAATCTTGACACTTCTCATCTAAGTTTCACAGAAGGGAAAAAAGAAAGTCTGAAGGTGTCTTGCAAATAGTTTTGCTTCTATTTTTTTCCCAGCTGGATGTCTTGTTATGGATAAGAAATCAGATTTTGGTTTACCTGTGACTGGAATACATCTGTTCTTAGGCTCTTCAGGCTACTCACTTCTGTACTGACAGTCTTTACATTTACACCATTCCCCTCAAAAGGCAATACATTTAGTCTTGCAACTACTTGGAAAGAATCTGAAACATCACTATACACAGAGTCATTATTTTAATTGCTATAAGCCAAAAGGAAAAGCAGTGATAGTGTAATAGCCTAGAGGTAGAGCATTTGGCTAGATTGTCAGGCACTCGAATTGGCAACTGTAGGCTTCCTCAAGGAGACTGTCTATTCCCTAAGGCCACCTTTACTCACTTGGATATAGTAGGGGAAATCAGACTGGAGCTTTAAAGACTGAAAGTAAAGGAGGAGGATCCAGCCCATTCTTAGGGGAGGCTCCACACCTTTAAAATTCATACTTTCCTTGTACCTTGAAATAGCCTGGGTCTGGTGGTCTCTAGATTACATTGCATAGAACTATTTTTTTCAGAACTTTGTACATGGTATAATGGGTGAGACTAAAAATGTTCAAAGGAATGATTTTTCAGCAGGAGTGACTTTCAGTTCTGCACTTACGATAAGTTCTACATTATGTCAAAAGTTCTGGGTTCAAATGAATGTTTATTGTTTCAAAAATCTAAATGAATACATAAATTCAGACAATATAATGAACTGCAGCTTTCAAAATAAACATACAATGTTAAAGTTATGTATATATTTCAAGTAATGACCATCTCATTAAAATCTGAATAATGGTCAGGTAATGACTATTTCACAATACTACCTTTAAAGAGCAGAAATTGAAAAACCCAAAAATTGTATTTTCAGATTCTTAAAAGGTATTTTTTTAAGTCTTATCATCTTAACAACACACGTCACAAAAAAGAAGATGCAAAAATAAACAGCTTTATATACAGGGCACTTTTTGGTAGTCTGATTTCTCAACAGTTTCTTGGCCAAAAGAAACTACAGACACTAACTTTATGAATTTCATGAGAACCATTAAAGGGTAGTTCCAATTAATAAAGGTGGTAGGCCAAGATAATTTAGACTCTTTCTATCTTGTAGAGGTCCCTGAACAACATTCAAGAATGTGGCACAATTTTAAAGAAGCTGAGGTGTTACTGCCTTGCATAACCAAATCTGTCCCTCCCGACCCCACATTCAGCAGCAGCATCTGTTCTCTTTTGACCTGTGATAAGGTAATAATCTCAGGGTGGCCTGTGCTGGGTGAAACGATCCCAGTTTTGCAGATAAGTAATTTTTCTCCAGAAACAGTTCTGCACACTTAAAACACACAGAGCCTATAAACCAAACTTAATTAGGCACATAATGACTCTTGAGTCATAAGGGTAAGTATTGAAAAACAAGGAGATAAACAAATCCCAACACCAGACCACAGAGCAAGCCAAGCTGTACCTGAGGTAATACACTGCTCAGCTTTCCTTCAGAGAGAAACAAGTTTTAGGGAGTGAAGCAAAGCAAATTATGCAATACCTTAATTGAAACAATAGTCATTGTATTAATTTGAAAGAAATGCTATATCAGAGAAGTCCTTCTAATCTTGTAATAATTTATTTTAGGACTATTTCACAGCTAGAAAAACCACAGAAGTTATTTCAGTCTGTAGCTCTATTTCCAGAACCAGATATTCTGAATGCTGGGTCACAGTTTAGTTCTAATAAGTCAGGGCCTCGCTGTTTTTTCTGTCAATAGATGTTTACCTGCAATATTTAAATCTTCATACACTACCCAACCAGTCAAACATGTCCTATCTATTTTATTAGATTTACTTATGTTTCCAAGATGTTTGCATTTTCCCTTTCTTCTGCTGCAGCTATTATTTTGATTTGAAACTGAAAGCTGTTCTTTAAATACGGAAAAATTCTGTTGCTTCCTAGTAATATAAATTTAGATTAATTATATTTAGGAAGTATTGTTGCTATGCATTATTTCAAGATTCAGAGATCTAAAACCTCCTATCAGAGATTAAGACAAGTGACCACAGATATCTCATTTTGCCTATTTTTCATCTAAGATTGAATTCTCTTGTTCAGTTTGAAACAGAAAACCATGCTACTAATGAATTTTCTGGTCAAATAAAACAATAAAATTGTCATAAATACAAGTACTAGAATAATAAACATTCCTTCATAACAACCAAACCAAATAATTTTGTAGTAGTAACGAGACAAAACAATAGCTTGAATCATTCCAGGATTAAAATAATTATTTTATTACACACATGAAAATTATGCTTATGAAATGCTCACTAACCTTGAACATTTAAGCAAGAATCCTTTCTAGACTCCTAAGATAGATTTTTGAGGGCTGTAGACTATTACATACTTCAATTATAAAAGACTGATTGTATCTGTCACTTTCCCTTCTCTACAGTGTATATTTATGCAACTTGCCACAGGGTGACGTAAGTACTGTATTCTAGAAATGTGGGTATGTGTGCTACTACCCAAATCTAAAAAAAAGATCCAGATAGCCCTTGCCTTGCAGATGTAAGCAGGCATTTCACATGACATGGCAGGAGATGCTGTCTTTGCAGCAAAGTACAGAAAATAAAAGAAAAATGTATCAGTAAGGTTGTCATCCAAAATAGCATTCGTATGCCTGAAATGCCATAAATCCCTCCAATTTTCTGACTAGAATCTTGCACACAGATGCCCATTTCTTTTACTGCTTAGAAGCTCTGTCATTGTGGCTGAACAGGCTATGAAATGAAATTTACCTTCTGCAGGGGCAGAATTTCTTCCAAAGCGAATGTCCTAGAATCCAGGCCCAAAGGAGGCTTGATCTAACAAGTTTCCAGGAATTTTATCCTCCATGCTGCTGCAGAATGGCTATTAAAACAAGTAAAAAAATGAAAGAAAATGAGTGGTGCCCCAGTTATTCCATAACTGGCAAACCTCCCAAAAGGAGAGAGAAGAGACACCCCCTGACCATTGCCAGTCTAAAGGGGTAATGATCATTGCTCCTCTCCCTTCCAGAGAAGCTTCATGTGACTCTATAAAAAAAAGAAAAAAAACTACACAAAACAAAGGCATTTTTCATGTCTCATCTGAAGCAAAACACAAAGAACTGGGAAACAATATGGAGAGCAAGAAAAGGGAATTCTGATTCTGGACACATGGGGATCATGATTCTGATTCCAACCCCTGCTCACAGAAATACTCTTCCTGGGATTAAAAAAATAGGAATAATCCAGCTAGAGATGCCTGAATTTGTTTTTCTCAAAATTAATTGGGGCTCTACAGAGCTTATCCAATGCTAAGATGATCAGTCTTGCAATGATAGGTTTAATGAGGCCCTTTGGCATATTATTAAGAATATCATATCCTCCTTTTGAACATACGGATTGTAACTACAGATAGCAAAGACAGTCAAAAATCATAAGAATGAATGGCAGGAAAGTGACTGAGGCTGGTGAGATATTTTGAAGTATTCCTAGTCCATCCCTAGCATTTGCTTCAGCTTTTCTTCAAAATCTCTGATATCACCAGATCCTTAAAGCAGCCTCTTCTGGATTTCCACAATTCTAACAATGAGAAAGAATTTTTGATATAAACTCTTTCCAGACATCTTTCCTTTAAATTAAATAGCTTCTTTTTTCTCTTGCCCACTGACTATGTGGAATAGTTGATCACATGTATCTTCATAAAACTCTTTAGCATCTCAGAAAATTCTCCAGTCTCTCCTTTGTCTTTCAGACTTTCAAAATAACAGCCACAGTTCTTTCAACCTTTTTTTCTCATAGGTACCGACGATTTTTTTTTTCTGGATGCTATCCAATTTGTTTGCATCTTTTCTGAGGTTCAGTATAAAACACTGGACATGGTTCTCCAGATAACCTCACTGGCATGGAGTGAGGTTTGGTAATTACCTCCCCTGTCTGACATAATCTCTTCCTTATAATAACAATTCTGGAATGACATTAGGCTCCTGGCAACAACATCATTTCTTAGCCTGTTTTATATGCCTCTTGCATTATAATCCCCTTCCTTTATCAGAAGTGCTGTTGTCTACTTATTTCCACCTTTCCATGTTAGTGTTTGATACTTCCCTGTGGAGAACATAACGTTGTGCTCAGGCTCATTTCATACTGCAGATATCAGAGCACTTCCTCAAACCATAAACTCAAATGAAAGATTATGGAGCCACTGTTTTAACCTGTTTTCCTAATAATAATATGGGTGAAGATTACATAGTTTTCTGTGATTTCCTGAATGTTCCTGTCATTGTCAAGATCTAATCATAACCCTATTTTCTTACTCCCCTTACACTTTTCACCCAGCCAGCCACATTTCATTCTCTCAATTTTTCCCTATTCTTATTCCCTTAATTCTTATTCTCTTTTACTTCAAAGAATTTGGAGAACAACTAATATTTTTTCTTTCCTTGTGGTATAAAAGTCATTCTCAATAACATGAAATTATTACAAAATGTACCTGCACTAAGAAAGAAAATAAACATTTGCACCAAAAATTGAAAGATAGTTAAATATGGGCTCAAGACTGATCAAAAGATCATTTAGATCATTTAACTAAAATAAGAGACTTTGTGGGTTAATTCATGTCACAGGACTACTTAATATAATGCAGATATTACCTTGTCATTAGGGAAGATGTCAAGGAGCATACGTTACCTCTTTAGGTCACCAACAAAACCAACTGACCTATTGAAAAGTGTTTTTCATAGGGGAAAAGACCACAGATATTGTAGCAGTGGAGCTTTTCACACAGAACCAAACCAGCAGAAAATTTCTTTTGAAAATAAATATTTTGATTATTCTATAGACAACTGTTTTGAAATAAAATAGCACAAAAAAATATCAGGAGTTTCAAATCAGCAGGGGAAAAGTTATTGCAATACCAAGGGGAAGGGCATCTCAGAAAAAAAGCAAGACTGAAATGACATGTTTAGAAAAAAAGGAGAAGGGGAAATTTTTAAAAAAACGGTATTTAGGAAGACAGATTTCAAGATATTGAAAAAAATATCAAGATTTAATCCTCCTTTCTAAGGAAGAAACCTGTTAAAGAGACTGAGTTCCTCAAGGAAACTCTTAATGGTTACTACACAAACAGTTCTACCACAGACAAAAGAAAAGAAATACAGCCAACAGATTGATATGGTTAAGCCTTTCAAATGCAAGGAGGATGTATACAGATATGGTGAGAAGCTCATCTTAGACAAGAAAAAAATCAAAATTTTAGCATGACAAGAAGAGAGAAAAAATAAGGTGCAAACTGGAAAGACACTGGCAAAGAACATGGAGAATTTTCCATACCTGGAAGTTTTCCATACCTCTCTTACTCTCCCTTGTTGCATTTTTCAGTGCTTTTCCTATATTCTCATCCCAACATGAAAAACAGGGGTTTGCATCTGCCTGTTACACATCTAAAAACCCTCAGCATGGTGCCCTTTGATCTTCTAATCCTTAATTACATTATCTTTTTGCATTTTCTCCATGAGATCACAACTTCATTCAGTACAGGAGTTGTTATTCAGTATTGTGTTTCAACCTTCTTGTTCAGTTTGTGATTCAGGTTTTTTCTTCTTCTTCTTTTTTTTAGTAAAACATATATACAAAGGTTTTGCCCAGATCACAAAATTGTTTTTTTCCTTCTAGATTTTTCCTTTGAGATGCACTGCATTTGAACACTTTAGAAGCATAATTTGTTTCTCTCCATAATGCAGTTGTTGTGAGATGGATGCTAAGCTCTTTTAACTGAACAGTTGGGACCTGAGGCACAGAAAATGAAGTTAGAATTGCTAAAAGTATTCATTAATCACTGATAACCAGGCTTAGCCAAATAGGAGTGTGATCCTTCAGATTTTATGCAAGCTCTATACCCAGCAAAGATGTTAAAAATTCACTTCAGCAGATTGGTCACTCAATGTAACACACTGGAAACACATGATGGCCCAGAGATTTCACTGGCTCACCCAGCAGCTCTCTTGTAGAAGCAGGAAAAACCCTCAGTTTTCCAAAACAGCACTCCACTTCCACATCAATCATTGCTTATGTAATGAAAGATAATATCTCTGTGTATAAAACCAAAAGTTGTGTGGACAACCATATCCCTGATATTCTTTATCCTGGTTTTGTAACTTTGCAGTAAGTCAGACCATCTCAGCAGAGGTGTGGAGAGAAAGAGGAAAAAGTTTTGCCACCCTCATTTCTGACATTTGATATTACAGCTTCCATCAGAAAAAGAAGAGCCTCCAAGGGAAATGCCAGTAATTTCAGACTGGATCATTGCAGCTACTTGACGCAAAACACTGAAAATCCCTGGATTGTATGAAAAGATTCTACATTCAGAAACATTTTCACCAGCACTGGAATCTGCTCAACAAATACCTCAAATACCTTACCACATGTGAAGACTTCCCATAATGCAAAAAGTTCATAGTCATTTCCGAAAATGCTAATACAATAATAATCATGCTAATATTATATGCGTAATAGTATATGTGTATGTATAATAAAATGTTTTAAAAGTATGTGTATATGTACAATGCAGTAATAATAATGTTAATTAACAAACAGTGCATAAACTGAAAAAAATTATTATAGATCCAAAAAAGAGATTACAGCTTGAAATTTGTTTTTAACTTAAGACACCATGAGGAATCTGTTTGTTATTAACAACAGACTAAATCCTCAAACTCCATATACAGTTATCTTTGGATGTTGTCCAGACTGGGTAAGATTATCCTGGGGTCAGATTTTTCTTGACGTAAAATTTCCACGCTGTTTATATACCATAGGGCCAAGCATAATTGAACTAGGAAGAGAAGCAGTGTCTCACTGGAAACAGATTCCTGACTTTCGAGTGAGAAATGTCATTTGCTCGTAGCTATGGAAGGACATATTTCTTCCTACCAGTAAATTTTATTAGTCATTCAGATTCACAAAACCAGTTCATCACACATGGTTCACAGCCCAGCCATCAGAGGAGCTGGGCAGATCCTCTGCCAGCTTGTCTCTTCCACAGTGTCCTAAGTAGGAAAAATCTAAACATAGTGGATACAGCAAACCCTTCCTAACCTGTTCAGCACGGCAGAGGAGGAGCCTGTAGGGGACTGCACACGCTGTAGGGACAGTCTGCAGTCCCCTCTTCTGGCTGGTTACCCCACCTGGGTGCAGGTGCTGTGGCTGGAGCCAGGCCTGTCAGCAGCCCAGGAGTCACAGCACAGGTCAAGAAAAGGGAATCATCGAAGGCCTGGCCAAAGTTCAAGAAATCAGGGTTTGTCTCCAGTAAGCAAAAGTGCTGTGCAAAGGGAACAGGCAGGAGCAAGCATTTCTAGGCAGGTCAGGACTCACAGCCAAAATAAAGTGAGTTTTGAAGCTAGAATAGAAGCAAGGCTTAGAAGGTCATTTCAAGGCAGTTGGTCTCTAGTGACAGAGGGTTCAATGTCTTGAACACCTTCAGTGTTTAATTTAGTATAGGCACAGCCCGGGTGTCTGTGAGCTGCTAGGACGTAAAACTGCAGGAAGCTGTGCTTACATGGATTTGTTCAGTGGCCAGAACAGAGAAATAATAAAACTGTTCATAATTTTAAATATAAGCTTTTCCTCACTATAAAGAATTAAACCAAGTTAGAGTGTTGCAAAATTGAATGTTTCTGTATTTTTGTGCTATAGCTGCAGGTAAAGTAACTGGAAAAGAAACAAAATCAGAAATTATCAGATTACCTTGGGTAAAGTAAATTAACTGCATCTTCCTTTCCAGCTTGATCATATCCACCAAAAGATTTGAAAAATAACATTTTATTATCCTTCTTAATTATTCAGTCCTTCCCATTATTCTAATTTAAGCCAGCAGTAACTGAACTAGCAGAAATCCAAGATGCATTATTTTTAAGTTATGTATCTAGACCATCAAAAACAATGAATATAGAAAGCTTTGCGGGTTTTCTCAGACTGTTTCTATTTCAATCCTTCTTGGCATACTACTGAAAAATAAAATCTCCTGTCATAACAAAACAAGTGTGCAGATCTACCAACCTCATTTAAATTATTTTTACAAATGCCAGGGGAAAATTAAACACGTTGTCTGGTTTCACCAGCATTGTTCTATGTCAGGTATTTGCAACCTGTAAATCCTTAAAAAAATGTCAGAGAAATGTGGAGACCCTCATAGAGCAAATTTAAACCTATTCTAACTTGCATTTTGAGATTTTTTCAGATACTCTTAGACAAAAAACAATTGACCATTGCATTTTAAGTTGCAAGTCAGTGTTCAATTCAAAAGGAAAATATGTCACCTTTCAATTACACCGTTTAAAAAAATGTGCAGGAAATTACAACTGCCAGGACAGCAGTGACTTTTGTCTCCATGTGATCCAATCTGTTCACTGCTTCACGATGCTTTTGCATCACCAAAAGCTTGAGATGTTCACACAGCACACTACAGATTCAGATCAGCGAGGAGCCACATGCACACACAAACATGCAGATGACTCCTTTCCACCACAGTACAGTAGACCCTTAGGGCTGTCCAGCAGAGCTGGGAAGGAACCATTAGCATTGACCCTGTGCTGTTTCAGCCTTATGAATCCAAAACAGATTGATATTTCTACAATGCAATCTGTATAAGACATTACTGCTAAATATCACACCCAATCCTACAACCAGGCTCTACATTAAAATGTGAATTCATCCATTCATCCATCTTTTCTCCAGAGAAATTATTGTTCTTTCAATGGAATATAATTTTCTGCATGTTTTTCTTCACAACAGAAAACTTACTGTGCCTTTCTCTGCTCATATATGGGTCCTTACAGACTCCTATCCAAAACCAAGGGAGTGTATTTGACAGACACACAGAGAAGATTCTGAAAAGCTGCCTGATCTTCTCCATCTCCAAGCTTTGGAATTTCATTCAGTTCAGACCATTTCATCCTTTTCAGTCACTTCTGGCAGGTGTCCTCCAGTCCCTCCTGGATTCAGTGAAATACTGCCTCCCCTACAAGTATGGTGTATTCCTGCCATCCCTGGGCCAGCAATTCTCTGCATGGTCATGCCCCCATCAGCCCAGCCCCGCTGTGTCCCTCCTTGGCAGCCAGACGTGGCTGGTCCTGCACCTTTTCCCTGCCTGTTTCCTTCTGCCCCTTGGATCTTTATACTAAGGAGCACTGACGTCACCTTCCACAACCAGATGTACTCTGGTCACCTCCTGCAGGATCCACCCACACATGTTGTGAAGCTCCAAAGTTCTTTATAAATACAACGCAAAGTTTGAAAACAACCTTCACAGCACATTTACTGCAATATATAATTTGCAAGGAGAGACACAATAAGTGCATTGTTTAAATATAAAATCTGATTTTCTTCTCGCGCAAGAGACATTAATCCTGCAGAACAACTGGCAACACTGTAGGAAATAATGCAGCAATATTTTTGCAGCCACATAGGAAATCACAATAACAGACCATACAGGATGGTTTTATTTTTAAACAAAAACAGTTTCAGTCATTGATACTCATCTTCTCCTATCTACATACTCACAACTTTAAAATGTGTGAGCCCTAGTCATCTGTCCAGCATCTAGACAACAATGTGCATGCAGGTGCTGTATCTAGGAGTCCTTGTAATGACATTGGGAAGATGGAACTTCAGCTGTCAAGTGGTTCTTCCATCTTCTGTGCTTCTATTATGTTGGTGACCACGTACTGGCTTTTGATAAAACTTTTTGTTAGGAACTGTCAGTTTTCCATCCCCAGCTCCATTAGGGTTGCTCACTGCCCTTCGTCTCCCAGTCCTGGTAGGAAGCTGCAGGTAGATGTGAGCTGAGATCTTGCTGACCATCACCACACATCATTCTCATAGCCCTTCTCCTGACTTTCCCTAAGTGCTTCCACACCCAGACATGCCCAGGTTTAAGATTTCTATAATTCCTACTCTCTATGACACCATCTACACAAGGAAGTTTTTAGTGCTGCAGGTTGCAGGATGTATTTGGAAGAAGGCTGGGAGTTCAATAATGGTTACTTCTCCAGAAGACAGTGCCTAGAATGATTTTGGGGCATGTAAGACAGTTTGAGCTTGTACCCAAAGACTTCATTATTTGGAACTCTGTTCTGGGAGCTGGATATGCCTATTGCACCAGTGCAAACAGCCCACTATGAGTAGTGGGGGATCACAAGAATACAGACTTTTTCACTTGCTACTGTCAAGGTTCATTTATATATCTCAGAGCCTGCGTAAAATCCCATCAAGGGAAATGCATTACTTTTAAATAAATTGTTAGTTAGTTAGTTTACTAAAGTAAAAATTATTGTTGCTGGAAATTTCCTAAGACAGAAAAATTCCTATAAAATATTCTCAAACAATTTTTTCCACAGAAGATCACACACATCAACAAAAAACAAACAACCCCGAAACTATGACAAGCAAATGAAAAACCCCACTGATAGAAAACTGCTATACATATAGGTTTCCTATGTTCTCACAACATTCAACCTAACATAAAGAAATTGTGAACAGAATAGGAAATAATATTATGTATTAAACATACAAAATCTATAAACAAATATTAACAGGCAATAGATGACTGACCTGATATATTTGCTGTTTGTTCCAGAGCCCATGTATTTCCCTGCTCTCAAAACTCAGTGTCTGAGTTTCAGGCCCCCTGATACTGCCCAAACCATAACATGGACTGCTTTCTCCTCAGCAGCTCCTGCCTCAACCTCAAACTGTCACTTCCAAGAATCAGCAGTAGTCCTGCTATAAATTTGAACTTTACTGGGCATTACTTCACCCATATTGCTCATCTCAGACCCTGATTTTAGAAGAAGAGGTCACAGAAAACAACGTGCCCCTAAAGCAGCTCACAGAACTGACGATGTTTCATCTCCAGCACTTCAAAAACCAATGACTTCCCCCTCACAGAGTAGTTAAAGATCAGCCTTCTTATAAGTCCAAGATGCCATGGCTGCATACAGCATCAACACAGCAATAATATTATTTTTAAAAAACAAATTGAGGGTGTAGATACTTTTCTGCATGTCCCTTCACCTGGATATATATGTATGTATTAGAACAGTATGTGGGTAATATTTACTTATCTATTCTATTCTATTCTATTCTATTCCTTTCATTTTGTCTGTACAATGTTCTTTCTTCCAGCTACAAAAAAAATCTTTCTCTCTTTTTCTTTGTTATTTCAGTTGTCCAATATTCAAGGCTGTTTGACTGCAGCTTGTTCACCACCATGAGAACAATTATATTGACAGAGAAGTGCTTCTGACAAAAAAGTATCAATGCCTATGAAAGTATAGCACTAAGTGCATTGGTGTATACCTCAGGCTTCTTTGGGGCTAATAATAATAATAATAATAATCACAGAGAGATGTGTGATGCTCCCATGATGAGAGCTCTGGGCTCTAAGAGCCACTCGTTTGTTCAGCTGCTTTTCCGACCTCCCTGCTTTGTCATTCCAAAACAGTAGCCCAGCAGTGAGCTGCCATGGCAATACACAACATTTTCTGGAAGTGAAAGACAATGATACATCCCTGAAGGGAAAAAAAAAAGGCTTAATCTAAACATGTCAGCAGCTCCACATATGGCCAGAGAGTTGCCTGTATTCAACCCTCAACATGATTTTGTCTTAAGAATTGGTAATGGCAGTGGTTTTAGCATCATATTTTAGAAAGCCATGGTCAGTTTGGGGCTTGAAAGTGGCCTGGTTTCATACTTTTACAACAAACAAGAAAGAATTCTGAAGAACTTTTATTTAAAAAAAAAAAAAAAAGCATAATAACCACACAGTGGGATCCCTAGAAATTCCTATCAGAAGCAGGCATTTTGCTAATATAATGTTTCATGTACAAACTGAATTGGCCTGACAACAAATTTGTTCAGTTTCATTAAAATTTATCCTATATCATACAGAGATTATAATATATAAAAGATAACTAATTGGTATCATGTTTATATCATCAATACTTTCTTTACAATAAAGTTCTAAATTTGCATGGCTTTTAACACAGCAGCATAACTACACTACATCCAAATGTGACATTTCAAAGCTGCATTTGCATATTTTTAATTTATTTTTTTTTTAATCTGCATGCAGTTGCACTTACGTATGATGCACTTGAGGTTGGTGCAGTGGAAGACATTTTACCCAAAAGGATTTGTGTCAGCTAATCTCATATATTAAATGACAGCAGATCTTCTGCTGAAGAAGTTATATCTCCAGATTACAGATAACCTATTCCATTGAAGTGGCTGTGATTAAGGATTTGCTCAGTGTCATAGCAGTGGCAGTCAACAATATGTTCCAGTTCAGCTATGCAAAATCAAAAGCCTGTGCACACTGGAAGAAACAGTCCTCCATTCCTCTTATGAGGATATAAATAACTTAAATTATTGTGCAGCTGATCATACATCACCTTGCAAAAGGAAAACCTCTGTAATGTTCACGTTTTATACACTGCCCACATGGGGTTTTCAACTGCTTGGTTAGTTCATGCTCTTTTTCAGACATTTCATAATATTGCAGGCAATAGGAATGAAGACTTTTTTGTTTCTGCATAAAACAGGACTGCAGAGTAAGATTACCTCTGCCAAAACGGTGTGTCTTTGCCTCCATGCAATGCACTGATAAACAAATCCCACCCTGATATAGTACAGGTGTGAGGGAGTGCTGCTTTTGACACAGCACTCTGATTTATCTCACTGCTATGAAAAAAAGCTGCAAACAACAGGCAGTTTAAGGGTAACCACTCATCTGCAAGCACAGAGAAACAAACACCATTCCAGCTGGGAACAATAAGTGAAGTTTCTGCATGTGGCCGTCCTGCTCCCATGGCTGTTCTAAGGCTTGATCCCACCCTCCCTGCTCACATCCCACTGACTGAAACAGAGGAGAGGAAGAACCCTAATGGAAGATTTTACTTTCTCTGGACATAGGTGAACATGTCATCTTTATATCCTGTATATAAAATTATCATGAAGCCTGAGTAGTTGTGTTACATGCACAAACAATAATAGATATTTGTATGGACCTGAAGATGAGCCCTTTTAAAGAAGGTGTTACTATGAAGAGAATCCTACTTAAGACATTGAATATATTAGTAATATCATTCTTAGGGAGAAAAATATTATAGAGTTGCCATTACTATGTGGGCGAGCCAGAAAAAGTGTTTCAGGGATGAAAAATTCTCTTGTATTATTGAGTGAGACAATAAAAGTGACAGCATCAAACGTCACCCTTTTTTGCTGCACATTTCTGGATGAGCTTTGTCAGAGCACGTGATGAGAAAGCTATAACAATTTGGCATTGCAAAGGAAAAAAGCTCAGTGGATCTGCTCACATTACATTGCTTGCTATGAAATGGCAGTAACTATAAGAAGAAAAATTCAGGAGCACTTAAGATACATCTTATATGGATAAAACTGCAGGATTTTCCCTTTTACCTCTGAACTCAAGTGGACATCAAAAGTGCTCTGTACCCTGCAGGAGTAAATCCTTTCCTTCCTTCACTTGCTGTGCATGTCTGCCTCGTAGATACTCTCTGCTGCCTCTATGGCTTCTCCTGCCAGCCCTTACTCCTCTGTTTAAGTACTCTAATACATGTCATAGGATGCTCTGCTCACACTTTAACTGCTGGTTTTCTTTTCAGCCCATGTACATGTCACATTTTCTGTTGGTTTGTGAAAGCACAGAAGTGCTCCCAGTTCAAGCACTTACATAACGCCCTTTCCTACAATCCCCCTCAGCTGCTGGAGCAGAAGCACAGCTGTGTTGGTGGAGACACAGTGCTCCAAACGCTCACTGCTGGCTGTACTGTTTACACCAAAGACCAAGCAATAAGCACATCTCCAGGAGGAAGGATGTGCAGGATGATTGCCCTGCTCCGTGCCAGTCTTTGTCAGCAATTTACATTAGATGATTGACTCTCCCACATTGCACAATGGACAGGCCTACTTTTACCCTGGCTTTTGGGTTATGTGTCAACATACATATAATGTTACTTTTTGGGTCTGAATAAAAACTATGGAAAGAAATCCAGATTTCCATGGCTTAACCTGGCACATTTTTGTCAACCTTCACATTAGTAGAGAAATGTCATTAAAATGTGCAATGACATAAAGTTCACAGTGCCAAGAATCATGCAAGCAGAAACCATTCACCCCAGATCTTCCACCCTTCATAAGGACAGTAAAGTCTCTTAAAACAGTTTGCAGCAGGGTTATTTTATATCCTGAGTAGGACCGTCTACATGTCCTCTAAACTACTAGGACAAAAACAATCCCTGTGGCACTGGAAAAGGTGGAGTGAGCAGTGGAGTCAATGCAGGGCTGGCAGTTGGCAGCAGGGGAGTCCTGAGCTGTAACTAATCCATAGAAGCAAATGATTTATTATGTCGCCTTAGGCAAATCCCTTCATTCCTCTGCTTTCATTTAGGCACCTGTAAAGTGAGAGCAGCAACGTGCACTTTGCAGGAATGCCATGGGCTGCAGTTGTGTCAGTGACTCCCAGCCACACTTTCCAAGGAAAACTAGCCCACCCATGCAGAAAGCAAAGCCAGTTCATTCCCATGGCACAGGCTCAACAGAACAAAACCAGAATTGTGTGGAGGAAATTACCAAATTAAAAAGTAGAGAGCACAGCCTGAAAAACAGAGGTTGAAAAGACATTGCATTCAAAAAGGCACCAGCTTCTCTGGGATTTACTGAGCCTCTGGTGGATCATAAATATTTCTACCTCTGTTTGAACGTTTTGGCAAATTCCATGAGGTGAATATTTTACCCAAGGTAGAACACAAAAGCCATTTGATGTGACTGTGATTCTGGCAAAAGTCAAAAGAGAACTTTTTATGCAGAGATTTGAGCCAACATTATCAAATCCATAAACAATATCCATTTTCTGTATGTCATGATTCACTTCTGACTGGTTCTCACTATAAGCAAAGAGCCTTCATTTTTTACAGAGCACTGCAAAATACAACAGGTATTATCAAGAAAAGGAAAAAACAATTTACATAGTCTATCAAAGCCTGTCATGTTTTAACTGAGTCTCAACCTCAGTAAACAACAAAATGTGCCAATGACAGCAGCTGAAGGAAGATGCACTTACAAGATAAAGTTCAGGCTTCATGATAAAGCACCCACTTGAGCAGTGAAGGGTGCACATGATTATTTCTTGGAGCATGTGGCTGGCAAGAAGGTGATCCTACAGCCACAGATTTGGGCAATAATTAGATATGTCTGTCCCATTCTCCACCCCTATGCAACAGGACACCCGTGATATGCCTTCTGCCATTCTCTGCCAAGCCAGTTCTCTCATTAGTTTAGTTAAACACCTTTCTGTGACAAAAAGTAATTCTGAAACAGCAGCATCAGTGTTGCACTCCCCTCTTGTTACAAAGCCAGCTATGAGTACTGTGGACCTAAGAGCAAGGTGCACAGCCTGAACATTGATATCTATCTCAGCCATTTCCTCCTGCTTAGTGGCTTGATCTTATAAAATTAAAAATGAACAGGCCTCCCATTTTTCTTCTGGTTGTCGGAAGGAATTCTAAAATCATGGGACTAAATTATTCCAAACAGCTAAGCCACTGTTTATACAGCCTGAACATTTATTCAAAGAAGGAAGAAAGATTTTCAGAAAAATGTTTTACATGTAACTATACAATTATTTGCATGTAATTGCTCTGAAACTGCTCTTTGATGCAATTCATTTTTGTCCTTTTGGGAAGCTTCTTTACAGGCTACTTGAACCCTTCTCAATGGCTTATGAATGATCTTCTGCACTTACCTGACAGGTAGTGTCATGACTCTAGTGATTCCCATACAATTACGATAATTACACCTATTAATCTGCCAATACCCCTACAGCTCATGTTCCCACCTTCAGTGCCATTCATCCTATTTGTTTACCTGTCATCACTTGTTTTTCCCTTAGCTGTGTCACCAGTCCAAACACAGTGACACTTCAGGTCTCTTTGGCTCTCCTTCTGATGTCAACTCAGTACCTGTTGTATGAATTTCGAGAGGAGATCTGTTGTGACTTTCTCAGGGTAGATTTATAGAAAACCCTCTGTTTCTTCTTTCAACTAGCATTGATTCACTGGGAAGCCAAGGTGGAGGACATGCTACTTATAAGCCTGGCTAGGTCATTTACACAGAATAAACCTTTTCAGTAACCTACCAAATTAAAATTACTTTATTGCAGTAGCAAGTGGCATAGCAAGTGTCCCAAATCACACAGCTATCAGACTGGCACTGCAGCTGCCTAACAACTTTTGAAGACAATTACCATTCAAAGCATGGAAATACCATCTGACAGCATGAAAGTTTAACCAAAGATAAAACTATCCACGTTACAACAAATCACCCTGCATCACACACTGTGATGTTTGTGTACACAGACCCCTGTCTAAGTTAAATAGCCCTTCTGCTATAATTTTCTCAGCAGTGAGAACTCCATGCTAGATTGTGACAGGAATAAAAGAGACTGTGATGGGAAGAGTAGCTATTTTCATTCTGTTTTACTTGATGTATTAAATGTAGTTTTTATTGTACTTTGGTTCAATAATTTATAGTAATTGTATGCAGTGCCTTCAAGATCCATTTGCAGGATGTTATGTCTAAGATCATTCCCTTTCAATTGCAAAGCAAATCCTCCTTAGAGTCCTCAACCGTGCCTCTTTCATCCCTACACAGAGGGCTAAGGATAAGCCAGCTGGTCACCACGACATCAGGAAGACTCAGAGAGATTTGGGAGTACAACAGAGGAGGATGAGACTGAATCATCAGAGGCTTTTGTGCACAACCATTGGAAACCCAGCAGGCTCAAACACAGCAAGAGCTCCTTCATCTGCCACTGGGGTCTGAGGCAAGCCACTGCAGCACATGAGGCTTTCCTAAAAGGTTAAACAATTTATTTTTCATGTTTACAAAAGTCCACAGACCTTGAGAATACTTTCCATCTCCCTCTTCAGTTCAAGTCTGCTACACATTAAAATACATAATACGCAACTAAAGCCATTGCCAGGCTGGCTCACAGCTCTCTGCCTGCTTCTCCAATTTCAAAACATTAACCATCTTTGGAAAATGTGCTAAAGATGCATTTGACATATATTCAAAAATAAACAGCTGAAGGGATAAAGGGGTGATTGTGCAGGGACTTCTTATTGCAGTTCCTACTATAAAAAGCCTGGAAAACAAGATTGAGTTGTTGAGCAATTGTTTCAAACCTAAGACGTAAAAGGAGGTAAAGAAATTGGTGCTTTAATTAAAACTGCAGGTAGTAGCAGTAATTGTGAGTGCATTAATCACAATCCCTAGTACAGCAACAACTGATGCCTTCGTTTTGTCACAAGGACAAAGTGCTGCTGTACTGGGGATGGATGCAGTGGTTCAGGAGCTGTTCATCCTTCCTAGATGCCAGAACAAAGAGGTTCACTGCTCTACTGTACTTATGCTAAATTATGACACCCATGTTGACCCGTGGAAGAGCAGTGGGATTCTATCCATTCTTTCTCCCTTGTCCATTTGCTCCCAAATGATGGAAACAAGAAATATTTCCCCATTTATCCCAGCCTGACCAACAAATTTCTTAAACAAAAGGCAGGTAGGCCACAGCCACAAGACCCAGAGGTTTCCAATGCCTGAGTTGTCTAACTCTGGTCAGAAAGAAGAGTCTTACAACTCAGGTATGATGCTGATGAAATATTACCATCATTCCTCCCAGAAATTGATCCATTTACCTCAACATTGTTGGCTTTTATTCCATAAATTCCAAATACAAAGTGAAAAATATTAGAGTGCAAAATATTTTACCATAATACATTAATATACTTACTTGTTTAATACTATCTATAAAAAGGTTTTAGGAGAAAACTGGTATTTTTCTAATATTGTGATATTCCTGGCAGTTGATTGAAATGCAAAATTAAACAAAAGAACTTCCTTTAATTTCACAGACTGTGAGTCTTGCATAAAACTTTTTAAGAGCAATTATGTCCCATCACTGCAGAAGTCAGGCTGAACTAAGTGATTTATGCATAAATAGCTTTATACAGTCAGCTACTATAGAATGAACAACTCATCTGTTCAATGTGCATGCAAAGTACTGTTATTTTTGTACATGTTTTACTATTACATTAATCTTTCTGATGCTTCATCTTTTCTGTCATGCAGGCATCTTGTACCTGTAGCTCTGTGTGACTTTCATAAAACATGTGTAGTTGAACAAAATAGAATTTGGAATACAAGAGCAATTGCTTATGGATGGGCCTGTACAACATGCCAAACACAAAATGAAAACAAAATGAAATTAATGCTTTCAAAGTCAACCTCAAAATTTTTCTTTCCTTTCCTGTGGAATACAGAGGAAGAGTTCTCCTTCCAGGAGAATGGCTGGGTGTGGCTTTTGAAGAAATGGCATTGGAATAACTTGTTGGGCGTTTCAGATTAAAGTGATGGCTTGCTTAAAAACTGAAGGCACTCTTCTTCATCTGGAGCAGGGCTAGCAATACTCAGGCAGGACTTTGAAAACTCATTCTCCAACTCAGAGAGGCTGAAAATATTAAATAGCCAATATATTGTGGTAGAGCTTGTGTGCTCTGGTGAGAGATGAGGAAATTTTTTTCTGCTTTATTTTTAGTCCTACAGTCCTAGCAGTCAGTCATTTTATCAACAAGTTCATCTCAGTGCTGGTGTGACACAGCAGCAGTACTGTGGGCAGTGCCCACAGCTGATGGAGAGCAGGGAGCCCTTCTGGATCTGTTATTTCCCTCCTGCTGCAGGGAAGCTGCCAAGCTCCCTACAAAGATAAGGTCAGGAGAAGAGATGAGGGGCAGGCTATGTCCCAGTGGGTGGCACAGCAAAGCTCTGTCAGTAAAACAAAAGACTGTTTGTTATTTACTGAGAGAAGCCAAAAAATATCATAGCAGGATGCTAGTATTCACTGGAACCTTAGTGAATCTGAGAAATGGTCTGCTAAGTCAAAATGATGAAAGCATCAGAAGTATTTTGGACTACCTTATAAAATATACCTGCACAGCAGGGATAAATGTAGATTCATTAACAGTTTCATCTCACTTTTTTAACTGAAGAATTAGAATCATATTCATAGTGGATCTCTAATCAGGCAGAAATGCCATTTTATTTTGCTTTTGAAGAGACCTGAAAGTCTATACTCAAAAGAGTACACAATGCAAATATTAAAGTAACAAAGAAATTCTATGACAGAGGAGAAATAAGCAATATCTATTTGGGCAATGTCTAACAGAGCAAAGAATCAACATTCAGTGCAGTCTTATATCTTTGATCCTCCAGTGGAGTAAATGAGTTGAGGTGGATCTTTAAAACCCACCTGCAAAGATTGAAGCAGACTGACGCAATACAAAGCTTATCACACACCTAAATCTATTATCTACAAGGAGCAGTTACAGCACTGTCATACCCAACAAAGCCTCCCCTGAAAACCAGGAAAGAACAGGGATTTCTGCCAGCTTTAAGATGGGCATCTGGAAAATACATTTTTCTTTGGGCCTGAGGTATTGTTGTTCATCCAACAGCAGTGTGGCTGAGCCCCTGAGCACTGATTCTCTCTACACCCTACAGGAGGCTTTGTGCCCTGTCAGTGGATGTGGGACCACTCTGTGCTCAGTCTAACTCCGCTCCCCTCTCTTTCATAACCATGCTCTAGGCAGGGAGAACAGAATGTCTCTATCTCAGTGAGTTGCAAGACATTATAACCAAAACTGAAACAGAAATAACCATAAAGGCTTAAGAGCCTTGTATCCAGCAGTCTCCAGTCCTTAGGAGAATAATGAGGGACCAGGAAAGGAAGTAATCAGAAAACTCTCATCTAAGAACACAGCCTTTCATCAGAGGTACTTCCTCTGCTATGTCCTTGCATTCTCTGAGCACAAGGTAGTTACAGAATTTCATGTTTTATTGATCATCCCATATTTAAATTCAGCTAATGGATGGTACCAATTATTCAATGAGTTGGTCAAGGAAAGATTTTAAGTCATGCTGAAACACAGATGACTTGCAAACCCATAGTTTGCAGATTTTATGCAAGTGCTAGAGCATCACAGCTTACACTTCAAACTCAGAAAATATTTTGAAAAACAAAGTGTCTGATTCCACAGCACCCTACAACCTGCAACAGATGTACAGATATATAACACATAATGCAGTCAAACAAAAGCAGAATTTTTCATCCGTTTCCTGGTGACATCAGTGAGGTATCTAACCAGGAAGATCATTCAGGAATGCATACAACTTTCAACACACAAGCAATGTAACGCTACTCTCACCTTCCCAGCAGGGAAGAGCTTCTGCTTTGGTAGATTTGGTCATAAATGATAGAAAACAAAGGAAAATACAGTATAATCTATTCAATAAGATCTATTAGACCAAGAAGTTTTCCACCCCTTATCAGGTGCATCAGATTTTCCACCTCCTCAGCAGGGAGTTGAGTGGCCAGTGCTATCCCCTGACAAGATACACATACACACAAGTCTGAGGGCAGATATGGCAGGAAAGAGTAGTAACCCCCTTATTTTCTGAAAGCACTGAGGTAGGATCATGTGTGTAACACCCCTAGGGTAAAGAAGGGTGAAGTCTTCATGATTTTTGTATTACTTGTTTTACTAATGAGATAGGCAACTTCTTTTGTCCCTATTTCTCTGCTATGTTGATCTCCTTCCTGAATCACCCCTTGCACAATTTTTTGGGTTTTGCTGAAGTTTGCCTTTGTGAAGCAAAAGAGCACCAACATCTCCTGTGACTTAGGAAGAGCTGTAAAACCCTGATTTGAAAGGACCTTTGGGTTTGCTGCCTGGATGCTTCAGGCAGCAAAGGATTCACATATTATTCAATTATGGTCTTCTGTGGCTGAAGGGAGCAGCAAGGGAATGCCACACTTACTGGCTGGTAACACAGCTGCTGAAGCATCTTTTTTACAGATTTTGAACATCAGGTCTCTCTTCTATAGTAGCAGTGTTGCATAAACAGCACATGCTGTGCCTTAGCTTTCAACCTTCCAGCTGCTGAGAACAACTTAGCCTGATGTCTGGGGAGGTTACTCTAAAAGTGTACAACCACTGCATTACAGAATGATGTCATACACACATTCAATCATGCAACCAAGTGTTATATAAGGTAAACAGGTTTGCATGATGTATCCCAATACACATACCTCTAAAGTCCTATGGATTCATGCATTAGTACAAAGAAACATCAGATACTGTAGAACAGAAATAATTTTTGTATAATTTATATTTCTTTGTTTTAAAATTATGCATGTGCAGTCTTTACAAAATTATTCAGTTGTGCACTGAATCCATAAGCATATACCTAAAAGATCACATATGTTGTACATACCAATTTACACATGTATATATAGATATAGATTATAGATATGATATATAGATATAGATACACATTTTCTACAACCTAAAGGTCTTATTGTATGAAAAGGGAACATAACAGCTTGTTTCCAGTGAAATTACAGCTAAGGCCCTTAAGCACATCACTGCAGTGCCCACATGAAGAACATTAGTGATGGGGAGATGGGGGAATAAGACTCTAGTATGATCTCACACTTGCATACAAAACAAGTTTACAAAGTTATGAAGAAGGCAAGGTTATACTTTTTTCTCCAGCTACCAGTGACTGCTGAGCTCACTGTGACCCAGGAGGCATCTCCTCTCAGAGAGACAAGATACCACTAAACTGTTGGTGGCTCCCATCTTGCTCCTCAGTAAAGTCTTCCATCAAACTGAAGATCAGGCAGTGTTTTAAAGGTAGCAATATTTCAAAAGCAGCAGTACCATGCAAGGGATTCTACTTTCCTCCTTCTTTGCAGCCTTACATACCACACACTCATACACAAAGCAAATATCTACCCCTATATTTGTGAATGTATTTCTCTAATGCATGTGTACATACACTCCAACTCAGAGGGGTTGTATAGGAGCTCAGGAAAAATGGGTTTTAAAGCACTTAAGTACATATCTACTCCTACATGTGCAGACTATCCAGGACTCTGTTACCTGTAAACAGAAAAAATGCAGTTTAATGGAGAAAACGGCATAAAGCTGTGTTTGTCACCTTTTATTTCTTTATAACATTTATAGAGGATTTTGTAAAGCTAATTCTCAATTGTTACTTGCCATTTTGCAAGCATGTTTAACATCTGCTGCATTAGGTAAATGTGCACCTATTTACCCTTCTGTAGAGATGGTGCTGATTACATAAAGGAGCAGATGTATTTCTTGAGTAATGCAGCTGAAACAGAAATATTTTTTCCCAGGGGAAACCAGCCATGATGTATTAAATGTGCTGAGGATACAGGATGCAGTGCTTACTAGGAAAGTCTCAACCAATTCCCTTGCAAGGTGTGTACACCAGGATCATTACCAAGTGGTACCTGAATGTGCTGTGATGAAATTATTGCACCAACAAATGCAGACTGTGTGCTTTCAACAGAGAGACCAACAGCATGTTTTTATATCAGCAAGAGAGACTAACTAAACCCTTTTTTTTCTCTCTCTGTCACACACAAACACAAAAACTCTGCACAGAACAGCCCCTTACGTCCTCTTCTTTCCTTTGGCAAGCGAAGATATCCAACTCCATGAGTGATTGCAGCAGGTCAGGAAACAGCTGTGCAACTTTGTTACTCCAACAATCATGAACCATGTCAAAACCTACCACTCTCTGCTCCTGGGCTAGCACCATCATTTGCTGTAGGTGCTCTTTGCCACATTTAACCTCAGACTGCAGCCCACACCCAACACTCTCTGCCCTGATGTTCCTGGCCGATGGGCATTCAGGTCCCAGGTCACACTCACAGCTACCACTGCATCTTTCTTCATTTCAGCTTAGCTTAGCTTTCCTTTCATCCAGACAAAACACAGCACCTTCAAGCCATATCACACACAGGCAGCCTGGCTCTGGATGAAGTTACCTCACAGTATTTACTACATAATTTGCTAACTTACTCCTTAATGGGCTCTGCTCTGGCTGCAGGCAGATCTAGTCAAAGTATGTTAATTAGCAAGCAGTCAGACCTATGAAATATTGGTCTTGTAATTATCCATTGAAAATTTTCATCTTACTGAACCACTTTTGAGCCCATCTAAATTGCTTCCCATCAGCCCAGTGGGGTTGCTTGAGAGGTAGGGACTGGTACAGTACAAAGAGGGTGAACCTCACTAATGAAACTCTCCCTGAGAGTAGCATGCAAATGAGATTTGTTTCATCCTTTATAGTCAGCAACTCTAAATGCTGTATGGCTGCCCCACTCATTATAAAGCAAAGGCATCATGCTGGATAAATACATTGCCCTCTATCCCTGTTACTTCATTTCTCAGTAAAATTCACACTGTGTAAGAACTGAGCAGTCAATATTATTCACTGAGCAATGCAGCACACAGGAACAAGGCTCTTGCAGAGAATATAAAGACATACTGCAGCCTTCTCACTTCTGAAAGCCAAAGTGGTTTCCAGATGTTGTGCTTGCAAACTCTGCTCACAATCTGGAAATTCTTAAAAGGGTTTTAGTTCAGTATTGCACAGAAAGGGCAATGAAATACTGCCCTGCTGGCAGTTCCAAGTTAGGTGCTGCTCTGACTTAATAAATTGTGAGAGACCACAGGCTCCTGCCTGATGGAGAACTTCCTTGGTGGGTTTTTAACAGCTCTTTGATCTGAGGCTTCACAGTGTGGTGCAAAGATTGACTGAAAGACACAGTGATATTACTGAAGTCTGAATGTTGTTTGATTGTTGCTGAGTTGTACTACCTCCCCTTGTCTCCTGTGTCACTTAACTTGATCTTTCTTGCTCTTCCTCCCTGACATTTCTAATCACATAGCACACTTCTGTAAAGGCCAGGGGTGTGCAGGGGGATGCAGAACATGGGATTGTTTCCAGCCTTTTGCAGATCCAGTGACCTACCACAGTATTTCTCTCTTTTGCAATGGTGCTTTCCTGGAGTTTTCCACCATTCTTCCATTGCATTTGTACAAGTACGTTCAGGGATGAGAATTCAGGAAAAAAATATAAAAGCATAGACCTTGCAGGAGGTGAGTTTGTCATTATTCTCTTTAATAGCATTGATTTCCTTTTCATTTTCACTGCTGAAGAGAAAGGAAGAACTGTAAATAAGAGAATAATGCTACTGTCACTCTGACATACTGTAATGAACAGCACAATACACCTTGAATGAGAAACACAGGAAAGCAGTTCTGCAAAACTACCGTTTCCAGGGACATAGGTAATATATTTATGGAGGTTTAATTTTTTTTCTGGCTTATCGTGTAACACAGCTCTAGAAATGTAGAACCAGAAGATGCCTAAGGGGTCCTGTAGGACAGCTCCCAGTGAGACATTTAATGTCCTTCTCTAAGGTTAGGGGAGTTTGGCATCTCCTACACCTCTCCTGGCATGAGAGGACTGAGGCTCAGGGGCAGAAAGCCCAGTTTATCAAAGTGCAGGATGAGCTGCATCTCCCCAGCATGTTCCTTCTGTCCCTACAGCAGCCCTGGAGCCATGTGGTAAGGGCAAGCTGAGAGGACTTTGGCCCAGAACAGACCACTACTGCACCAAAATGAGTCTCCCTAGCCTTCCTGATCAATGAACTTTTGGGCAAGCCAGAGGCAGACACCAGGCTGAACACTTTAGCTCTACCCTATCCCTCCTTGTTCCACACAGAGTCCCCTGCCTCTGGACCCCCACACATCCAATTATCTTGCATGAGCTCCACAAAAGACACTCCATGACTATGCATGCTGCGTTTACTCCAGAGAGAAACCTTTTCCTGATATCAAAACTAAATGTAACATTCTCCTAATGTAAATTAGACTAATTTATTCTGGTCTCTCAGCAGAAAGTAAACCATAGCATAAATTACTTGTTGCAGAAAGATCCAATTCCATCTTCCTGTCATACTTCAAGACAAATCCTGACCCTAAGCAATCTGAGGCATATTTTTGACATAGAACTGTCACAACATAATCCAGCAAGAGGGTAAGGAGAGAAAGCTTTGCCATTTCTTAATGAGAAAGCTTCTTGGAAATACCTCTTCTTGGGGTGATGCTGAGCTGCAGAAGAGTAACTCACAGCAGTCTTACGTGGTAGGATTAGAGACAGCCTGACAAGATGACTTGAAAAACTTGATCTGGTGATGAACTGTGCCAAGAAAAAATAAGCCTGTTTTAATTGAAGTATTTCCTGAAATAACTGTTTGGAGATATCTGAGTTCATCAGTGAGTCAGGCACAAAAGGAATGAAGCTCTTTGCTCTTACTCAACAAAATCCCATCCAAAAAAAAAAAATCTTCTATTGCAATGGAGGAGGGGCAGGGGAACAACCACCAGGTTAAGCAAACTAATAGTGTTCTAAAAAATTTAAACACTTTTAAAAATAAAAATAAAAGCCAAAACCCCCAAACCCTCAAATGCATTTCTTTGCATTGAAGTAGAAGCCCAGATGATATTATGAATTATTCTAGATTTCAGCATGTTATCAGCCATAGTGATTTTGTCCCTCTCCTATTTAGCAATCAAATGCTCATATTTAACTTGATCCTGGATGCAGTGATTTAATTCTTCTTATAGAGAAGACTTTACTGAAACAGATTGTTGTACAGCCAGGTTTTGGTATTCCCATTGCTGTATTTATCTCTCCAAAGATTTCTGAATGAAAATAATCAGAGCATCAGCTTCTTTCCATCTGCACAGGAGCAGGAAAGGTTATGAGTTTCACGGCTCAGCACTGCCTCAGAGTCCAGTATTTTAAATGAGGCCATTTGAAAGAGAACCAAACCTCTGAAAATGCCATAAACCTCCTTGAAGAACATGAATTCTTCTACAAGTTAAACTTACTTGCAAGGCTGAATTTACAGTTAACTTTAGTATAGACTTGCAACAGAGGGAGGGAGTAAATGTCATGATGCCATGCTGAGAAAGGCTTTTATGTGAAAGAAAAAAATACATATGTGAAATTCTGAAGTACTTGAAAAGCAGTGAATCTGAGCATTAGTGTCCAGAGAGGGAATTTATGTGACACGCAGATTTATCTGCCCTTATGAGGTCAAGTCTTTTATACTGGTGGCTTAACAGTAGGAGTTTAGTTTTCATGTTCACAGGAGTTTTATGACACTGGCTTTCTGAATATCTCTTTGCCTATCAAGCACTCACAGACAGGAATAAAGATCAATGTATTTTTAACTTACTTACACGGTACATTTGTTACAGGTTATGCCATTTTGAATACAGACAAGAAACCTCAGAGCAGGACTGTGAAACAGACCTTCAGCCAAAAGATGAGTTCTACCTACGAGAAAAGATTCACAAGAAAACTTAAATGAAGAATTGTTGTATGTCAGGCAATAAAAACACAGAAGGAAAACCACAGGGAGAAACAAGTTAACTGTACACCAAGAAATGCAAGCTGGGTCTAGTCAAAGACTGTCTAAGGAGAACATAAAGAGCTGATACACAGACAATCACTAGCTCTTCCCCTCTGCTTCTACCTGACAGTGACTGTGGGCTACTGCCCAGGCCTCTGTAGAATAGGCTCTACAAGTAGATGGGAATTGTTAAAAATTTATATTAGTCATCAAAGGGCAGAAAAGAGGAGAGCAACCACTGGTCAGCAGGATAGTCCAGGTCCAGGGTAAAAAGGCAAGCAGGAGGTGGTGGGAGGCACAGGGATGGGAGCCTGGTGTTCTGGGCCATGCTGAGTGTGCAGAACCGAAACAAGAAGAGTTTCAAAACCTGATCATCACACAGCAGTCCAAGGTAAGGCATATACTGTCTTAAGTCACAGCAGCAACCTAAGGAGCTGTGACAGGCTAGCTGGGCCTGAAGCAGAGCTCAGCAAGGGCCAAAGAGGTGTGAGATTGATGTAGAGAAAATGGGCTCTAACTCTGGGAGGTCAAGTGTGTAACAGGGATTTGTTGGGATGATTGTAGGTGAGTAAAAGATCATGCTGACCCTGGTTTTATCGACTTGAAACACTGTCTGCTTCCGCAGGTGAAGTGGGTTGCACAGAATTTCCAGGTCCAGTGGGAACACAACAACACAGGGAGGTACCAAGGAAACATCACCATCTTTCACATGCGCTGCAACTCAAACTTGGGTACATCACTCTCAACCAGTTGCATTTACAACACAAGTTACTCACACCTGCAGTTCACATCTATTGGTTGCTTAATCTTTAATGCTTCTCTTAGGGAGTTTCTAGATATCTAGACTGGCATCCTGCACATGAGGAACCTGGTACCTGGAAGGTGGTACAATGTGTTATAGAAGCAGAAGACAAGCAGTCAGCTCCTCCTCACAGCTGAGTCAACACAGCAGCACAACATTAGCAGGTAGCTTCAGTGACATGAAATTTAACTGATGTTAAAATGTACCCAAATACTGTAACCATATAGCTTGTACGTGTCTGCCAAAATCCAACTCCCTCTCACGCCTGCATGCTCAGAGGCATCACAGGCTCCTGAGCAAGAGGAGTACGTCAGCACCACCTCCTGGCAGCTGAAAACACCAGAGAAATTTCATCTCTTTGAGGGAAAGACAGCAAAATCATGCTGTCCAAGCACTTATGATAATATTTCCAATTCCTTTAATGGTCTTTTGGTACCAGGATATATACCTGCTGTTTGGGAGCAGTGGTCTAGTCAATGCCTTGAAGGAATGGTAGGACGAAGGGTAAGACATAAACACACATATCTTTGACACATAAGCACAAGGTTGAAGTAACCCCAAAAACTCTCTTCACATCAAATGTTGTCATCTGAAAACCAAAGCACTCTGAAACTTTAGTGGAATGGCCTGAAAGAGGATTTGAACTGTGTATAAGCAGTCTTTGCAGTGTCTGGGTACATTCATGCTTTACTTGCTCCTCACAGCAGCTGCAGCTGAGACTGTGGTCTCCTTACAGAAGTCAGAAAGGCAATGTCAGCATTTGTCTTGAGCAGAGGAAAAGCAATTCAAAGTCAAGTGCTGGCAGCTTTCTTCAGAAGGTGTTGGATCCCGTACTTGAACATGACGGCCTCACAAAGGGCAGCATGTTGATTATCAGCACTACAAAAGGACCAAACAGCTCTCTAGCTCCTTCTTTGCACACTTGACAGTGCAAAATGATAATGTAGGAGTGAAATCAGTGAGCATAAAATGCTCCCTGACTCTGAAAAACCAAGTGGAAGAAAAAAGGAAGGAACGTTTGCAATACCAAATGAAATTATATTATTCTCATGCCAGTTCTTCAAGCTGTGAGATTACTCAAGAAGAACTGCTGGTAATCAGGGTGGGGCCAACAGGCAAATTGAAACCTGTTTATGTCTGTGGGGGAGACAAAGGTCCTAAAACAGATGGGAAATAAACCTTATCATTTTTTACTAGAACTGAAAAAGATGGTTCTTGGAGAAATACTTGCTTTAATGCCTGAGAGAAAAGCTGCAAACTTCAGCATTTCATGAAAGGTGAACAGCAAACTCTGAGGATCTACACAGAGGGCTTCTAATTTGGAGGTTAGACAATTAATTTTCTCACTCCTGAACTTCAGTGAAAGGTTCTTGGGAGCCCTTTTCTTTTCTTGGTTTATATAGCTCCCTTCATTTTCTGGTGGCCAAATGCAACTTCTACTTTCCACCAACAGAAAAGCTATTAGCAAGGTCTAGCACTCTTTTTTTCCCTGACACCGGAACAAAACCTTTAATTTAATAGTGGATTAATAGATTTGTAAATTTTTTTAAGTTTTGTCATTTTTGTAAATTTTTTTCAAGTTTTTGAAGGATAAATTCTGCTCATTCACTAAAAAAAAAAAAGTGTTACAGGTGAATTTGGGTTTTTGGGAGTACAGAATGGCATTCCAAGGATGGACTTGGTCCCTCTGCTCTTCAGCTGTTGAAGAGTCACTTGAGTAAATCCTACTGCAAAGCTGCTGTAGGCTATTGTGTTATGTTCTATTAAACCTGGCAAGAGGAGTGTTCAAAGGTAAATCTCACAGATCCACTTCCAAAAGATAGTCTGTTCAGAGAACAATTCAATACCTACATTCTCTTGGAATCAGGAGGAGGCAATATTAGTAAGTGAGATGAATCACAAATTCTGTGTCTCACCTACCACTTCCCAAGCATACTAAATACAAGGTATACCATCTTCATCCAAAAATTAACTGAATGAGTCCGTTTTACTAGCTAGAAAGAACCAGAGGAGGTGGATGCTCAGCACACATACCCCAAAAAAAGCCAGGTCAGCTTTTGCTGAAGTACCATACTTTTTGTACCTCCTGTTAAGGCTTAATATCTCAAAGCAATATCAAGTTGATTTCTTGACTGGACATCCAGCTCCTGTTCCAAGTTTCAGAACTTCCTCCATTTTTGATACTGAACCTTAAAATTAAGGAGGAGGGGATGGATCATTCCCAGAGCTGTCCATGGCTTCATCTCAGGGGGGCACATGTTGGTCACAATGAGAACCATAAGACAGAAAGCACTTATGGTGAAACTTCCTCTGAAATTGTTCAATGGTTTCAAAAGCTGGGAATGCAGTTTTTCTTTGTTTGGTGCAACAAGTTCTTATGCAAACCAGAGGTTTTGTGGGACAGAGCTGAGAAAATCTTCTTCACTAATATGCTCAAAGCAAACAATAATCCAAAGAGGACTTCTCATTGCAGCAGATAGTTATTTGCTATGTGGGCCTTTAAACTTATGGCAATGTATAGCATGTGTTTGAAGAAGGACAATAAGCATTCATGCTCCCAAGCTAAGGGAAAGTTATTCAAGTCTGTTATAAAAAACAGTGTGCCAGAATTAGTATTATTCATCAGTCTTATAAAGAAGAATAACTATCATTGTTAAAAGGTCTAGATAGATGGAATTTAATTCAGAGTAAATTTTCGTGAACAAAAGTATAGACCCCAAATGTTTTGCTTACACTACTTTGGTAAGTAATAAATTAAAATTTCTTAATGACAAAGAGACAGCTATAAACATAACAGGTATTTTCTCTTAAATAGTGTATAAAGATCAGCTGAAAATTTTTGCTTAATAAAACATGCTCAACTTTTTGCAATCAAATTATATAATTCAAGTTAAAAACTTTTAATTAAAAGTGCTTTATAAATTGCATTCATTATGTATATTTGCAGTGATATATTTCTTTGCCTTCTGGAGCAATCTGTTTTCTTTGGTATCTTTTTTTTTCACTTAATAAATTATCCTCATTTACACAAAATGTTAATGCCAAACTCTTTATTAATAGGATAAATATGGACTTCAGTTGCAACAAATTATGTGGTGTCACTATTGAAAGATCTTCCCCTTCCCAGCCTAAGTTCACCAAGCCTGCAAATGGTTTGGCAGCTGCTTTTTTCAGCACAGACAAGAAACATTTAAAGCAAAGATTTCAGGAGTTACTCTTTCAAGATGGTCTAGTACAATTTGAGATTTCCTGTGCCTTATTTTGAAACAGGACAGTGAATGTTTCCCTTCGTTGCACTGGCTTTCTTCCCACAGTGCTGCAGCAGATTTGGATGCACAGGAATGGCAAGATAAACTGGCTCTGTTCCTTAGCTGACATGAACAGCTTGACATTTAAACAAATTTAGGACCCCAAATGAGCTCCCAAATATATTGTGTGTCTCACAGATTTTGCTTGCTATATCAGATGTCCCATCCTTACCGAGATCACACAGACAGGGGCAACGCAGTGGAAATGGGCAAATACTGCTTCCACAGCAGAATTGCAAGTGGCAGGACATGTCCAGAGATAGCAGTGTCATGCCTTTCCTATAAAACATTACTGAATTTTTTTCACAAGAATAAAATTTCAGGACATGGTTTTGAACATTCCCAACTCTGGAACCCAGGCTGCAAGTTAAAAACTGCCACCTAATGCAGAACCAGGGACAATAAGGGGACAGTTTAAGGACTAGGTTAGGACAAGTAATGGCTAAAGATCCAGGAGAAGCTAGATTAGCTAAGAGCTGAGATTAGCTAAGAGTACTGACTTCAGAGGACTGATGAAAAGACCATTATAGATGTAGCAAAGAAGGATCTCTAACCACCAAAGGACCTTTCTCTTTAAGATGCAGAGCGTAGTTCTAATTTCCCAATTTTGGAAACAGCATAAAGCACCTTGGAAAGGGCACTTTTCATTCTCCTTTACTGCTGGTAAACAGGTGATGACAATCTGATACTGCTATCAGTTATTCTGCTGCTGAAGTGACAGAGATCTCTGCGATAGAAGGCTCTGATCTGTCAATAGATAATTTCTCATGAGAAAATTTCTGTTATTTTTGTCTGCCTTCTAAAAATGCAAGACTACACAGACATTTCTTCTGAAGAATCAGTCAGGTTTCAAAGTCAAAGATTTAAAAGTTAATGAATAGTAGAAGTAAGGATTTACAGACAGCATCACTTTGTGCAAATTTGCTATGACACAGTTAATAACTACAGGGTCAGAAAAAGCCAAGGTGCAAACGTCAACACTTGGATAAATCCCTTATTTACAGACTTATATATTTTCCAGAGTCTGGATGCTTATCTAAGCACATTTTTTAATACTTTCAGTGGCAGTTGTTTGATGCTCAGCAGCTTTGAGCATTTGACATATTCAGTCAACTACAAAAACATGAGACCTTTCCAGACAATGGCCTTGTGAGAAAAGTGAGTGGACGAGCAATGACCAGGAGTTTTGTGGCAGAGACCAGGAGACTCTGTCCCTCCAGGGCAGTAGCATTCCCTCACCTATGTCTTTTTCCTTATTTACAGTTCTCTCTACTTCCTTTACAACATTTTCTGTTTCTGGGTGATTTTGCAGTTCAGTGACCCTTAGGATGCTGGCCATGCTTGTGGATAACAAAGGTGTGAGAGGGAAGAGGAAGCTGCTTCACTGCTGTTATATGTGAAGGCACTCCTGGTGTGAAGGGCTTGAAGCCCTCTGCAGCCAGACTTTGAGGGGTTCTCATGACACTGCTGTGTCTTACTTGCTCTACAGAGACAATGAATGGTTTAAAGCCATCACACAGCTGTTAACTATCTTCACCCTTATGGAGGAAAAGCAGGTTGGAGAGTGATGAAATTGTAGCCTGAGAAGAGAGAGAGAGGTTGTACAGACCTGCACAAAATCACATGCTTAGCTTCCTTAAGGAGTAGGGCACTCCATCTCTTGACAGGACTGTTTCTGTCTGTCCCTGGCCTGGCTTCACAGAAAAAATCCCACAATTTTCCCTCTTTACAGACATTGATTTTAATAAAATATTGTGGTGAGTTGACCCTGGCTGGATGCTGGGTACCCAGCAAAGCCACTCTGTCACACCCCTCCCCAGCTGGACAGGGAGAGAAAACACAATGAAACACTCATGGGTGGAGATAAGGACAGAGGAAATCACCCACCAGTTACCAATTAGTAAATATGGAAAATGGATTTCCTTGAGATAAAAACTGAATGTAACCGCAAAGCTAATGGGTACTATCACTTTGTGTTTGTTCACACTTCCTGATGACATTTTTGACATGATGCTTAGCCTGGAATGGAAGATACATAAATATATATTACATTTGGCAGCCTGACCTAGATAAATAGTATATCACTTTCATGGATGCAGGATTTACAAATGTATCTGGAGACTAGAAACTTGCTGGCCTTTTGTATTCATATCTCTTTGGTCTCTCATATGTTAAATTATTCACCCATCTATTTTCTGATAGCAAAGAGCTAGGCTTGACTTACGTTTTCTTCAGCAACATGGGCCTGCAGAGCAAAGAAATGGTAGCAGCAGGCTCCTTTGTGGTAAATCACTTTGTGACAGCATTTTGTCCTTGCTGTGAGCATGTGCTACACTAGCGCTTATTTATATTTCATTCAATAATTCAAAGTGTGAATTCCAAAAATAAAATCAAAAATGTTTCCTTTATGGGGAAATAGTGATTCTCAAATACATATACTTATTTTTGAGGATATGACTGAATCAACAGCATGTCTAAATTTTACTAGGGAATGGTATCTGTGTTATTAAAATATTTTTCTCTTCTCCTCTAATAAATTAGAGGATTGAAGGGCCAGTATCTCTTGTTTGCACAAGAGCTTGATGCAACACAAAAAGTATTGAACCACTAAACGTGGATTCATTAACTATTTTCCCAGTAGAAGCAGTATGGAGTATCCTTGCACTATGTTTTAAATTTCATGTGCATTAAGCCCCATCAAACAAAGTGTTTCTCACAAACACATAGGAGGGTCATTTTAGTTCCGCCTCAAGTAGAAGTTTGACTTGAAAGTATTTGGAAGAAGAGCACTGGTGACACCCTGTCAGTACTAACCACACTTTCAAGATTTATCTGGCTTGTCTTCCAAATCCATATGAGCTGCTCTAGGGTAGATCTGCAGAAAATACATCTGGAAGAAACCCTGAGATACCCCTCAGCTTGTGCTAAAAGGGAGGTTGTCTGACCCTTCCAGGACAGGCAGTGCTGTACAGGATTACACCCCCAGGCAGATTTTACCTGAGCACAACCTTGTCCTCCCCAAGGAGAGCAGTGGGGCCACCATGCTGGACATGATGGCAGCAGCCGTGGTGCCTGTGTCCCCTTCCTGCTGCTCTTGTTCTACCCTGAGCACTGTGCCATCTCTGCCTGCCAGCTGCCCATTCTTCTCAAGGACCCACTCATGTCTCCACATCCCAAAGGATTTTCACACTACAAACCAGCAACAGGGTCTACATACATTGGAGTTAAGACCAAAGAAGCAATGAACATGTGTGGCCTAATAAATACTTAATGCATTGCAAACTAACAAAAATTCTTAATGCTGCCCCCACATTTCTAGGTAGCCTTAAATGCAGACATAAGTAAGTTGCCCTTAATGTTGACATAAATAAGTTACTTTTTCAAATTATGGACATTCTAAATATATAGCATACAAAAGCACAACAGAAAGTGCTATTTTTAACATTTTCATAAGGTGATGGAATTTTTATTGCTAGGATGTGTATGTTTAAGATTTAGACTGCAATATGCATTACAGTGTTCAAGGAGCAGTTTCAGCTTGTGGTTTCACAAAAGCCCTGCTTGGAGCCATACTCAGGGTTATCTGCCTTTGACAGCTTTATGCTCATGTTATCAGCACGTTCATCTTCTCTTGGGGTTTTAGCATTCTGAATGTTTATGGTACAGTGTCTTCAAATCAAAATAATGAGACACAATCATCTTATATATGCCATTGTCAGTAATTGACAGGGACTGCTTACATGCAGACCCCCATGACTGTAATCCCAGCAAAGAGCTTAAACTCTATATTGAACTATAACTCTAAATTTAGAACCATTATAGTCCTTCATTAATAATAGCAATACTCAGCAGCTGAGCATAGCAGTGCCTTTTATAGGGGAACCTTGAATGTGCAATGAAAGCACTAAACAAGTCACAAAACACCCTTAGGTAGTCCAGAATTATATTACCCCTTTATTTTAAGAAGGAGTTTTGAGAAGTCTTATCATTTTCTTTTGAAATATCTTCATCTAAATGTTTGAAACCAGGTCTGCTTAGCTTAGCTGTTAGTAGGTTTTTGGACCATTCTGCTTCTACTCATAAATTTTAAGGCCATGTGGAATAACTATGATCTGGCTTCATGGACAGTACAAGATTGCCTTCTGCCCAGAAGATGGACATTTTCCAGTCCTGTAGAGAAATATTATAACTATATCCTTAATACACACATTATTCACTCTGTACATGAATGTCATACACAGTCTAAGTAAATCAGTCCTGGTAGAATGAAATCAGAGTTTCTGGGTCCCATCTGTCTCTTACAAATTCACTTCACAGTTGATCTTTCTCAGATGAGTACCTGTCACTGCTGTCACCCACACCAGAGCAGGTGCTTTATGGACTGGGCTCTATTCATACACCTCCATGCTGGACACTGCTGAGGTTTGCTGCAATTAGTGTGGCATTCAGCTTGGTGTTTATTGCCCAGGGTGAATTACATCCTTACTATGAGCAGACTATTGGGTATTCAACAACAAAAGATGATGGATGCCTGTAAGGAATATTTTTTAACAATTACCCTGTGCCACGTGTTCCCATTAGCTTAGCAATGAACTACTCTCTCCTGGAATAATGTGAAGGAAAAACCTGCCACAGAGGTTTTCTCTTTCCTTTTACACTTAACTCCTTTCAAACATGCATGATGTGAGAACAAAACAGACTAAGCCATTATGACAACACATGAGAATATGCATAAATTCACTGGAAAACAATGTAATGAGGGAAGAAATGTCCAAAATAAGCAGCAAAGGTACAAGTATGCTAAAAGGATGCATACGTAGCACAACAAACTGAAACTGCTCTTTTTACTGCTTTGCTTAATGCTATAGAGGAGTAATTATATCCCCTCCAAGGGAGATAAGTCATGTGTAAATCACTGGGCACTGTATTTTTCCTATTCAAAATTGTTTTCTATCAGGATAGGATTTTTCCTATTAAAAAACGTTTTCCTGGGAGCCTTTCTGTCTGTTGTTGAAACAGTGGCTGATGACATATCAATGAAAAGACCCTCTTTGGACAGCAGACTCTGCTTCCAAATATATCTCTTTTTCATCAGAACCTGGTGGGATTTCAAAGTAGCAGTACAACAATCATATTCCAGGTATGGGGAGAACGTTCTTGTCAATCTGTTTGCAAATAAAATCCAGGAAATGAAAAGAGAAGATATGAAGGAATGAGGGGGAAATTCTTTCTACTCATAGCATCTTGCCAAAACATAGAAATGCTTAAGAAAGGTTATTGTACTCAGAGATATAAGTGGAATATATCTTGGCAACATTCTTCTGTTCTGTAGAACAAAACAGCTGGTGGCTGTTGTTTATGTCCTATTGGGGTCTCATATATGAAGAACAGAAAAAATGCATGTATCAGCTACCAGTCTGCCTTCCAATAAACCTTGAACAAGAAAAGAAACACAACAAGGCACGTGTTAAATCAATACTTTCCATGTCCAGCAGAAAGGAAAGACATTAAATATTTTGTTGTGGAACCAGCTGTAATTATGATAATAAAGAAAGGAATGGGATAGGAAAAACACATCACCAAATTTAAGGCAGATGGAAACTAGTGACTTAAAAACAATTTAGAAAAAAAGAAGGAAACTGTGAGGCTCATGATGCATCTGCATTACTCCAGCAGCCTGAATAAAAGGCATACAGGTCCATGCAAGGAGACTTACACAAATAGAGCTGCTCGCACAGCAAAATCTCCTGTGGTTACTGAATCCTTCCTGCCCACTGTGTGGAAAGGTGTGTTTTGCTGGGAATACTCTAGTATCCCTACTCAGTGTTGCTAGTTGCACCTCCTCTGCCCCTCAGCGGGAGGGACAAATGTTACTGCAAGCATTTATGGCATCTCTGAAAGTAGCTGGTGCTCATCATGATTTTAACCACCCTATCTGCCACCTGAGGAATCATGGGTTCAAAATATGATTAACAGCTGTGGGCATAAGGGCTCAGGTAATAAGTCTTGCCAAATGAAAGGCTAAAACCACAAATTATTTAACTCTGTGAAATCAAAGTCTTGACAGTTATTTGTGAAGGCTGCTGAGTGTCTTTTCTGGCAGGTCTCCTTAGGAGAGACTGGTCTGGAGAGTAATGGAGGTTGCACTAACTTTTGAGGAAGGCAGGAGTACAAGAATACTGGGGGCTTCTACACGGACAGCTCTGCAATGCAATTTACATAAGTGAGCAAAAGCAAAGGGGAATGTCTATTATATGAAGAAAATGTGGACTTCAATGCTTCAGTCTCTGTGCTTTTCCACAAAGAACCATGGGAGGAGGAGGTGGGGGTTGGATGCATCTGCATTTAAAATGCCACTTCTTCTTTTTTCAGGTAGAGAAAACATTGGTTTTCAGACTCTTTAGAATATATTTACCCAAAAAGCAAATAATCTGTAATACAAGACACGTCTTATTACCTCCAACACACATGCACAAAATTCTTACTCTTATACATCGAAGACCCTGTCATTGATTTTTTTACTGAGAGCTCCCATGAGGTCAATGAAAGCTGGGAAAATGGGGCCATATGTTTCAGTCCTGCCCTTGGTTGGATAGTTACTGACACCTTCTTTATCCAACATTAAAGCTTCTTCATCACATTTTATGTTTCAAAGGTATAAGTTATTTTAAAGTAATTGACTGAGATAGTGATCTCTGGAATAAAGATAGGTGTAATTTGCATACACATCTGCTTTGCTATAAATTGCTGGCAAGGAACTGCAGTATCTAAACTTAAGCTGCTTTGATTTTCCCTATTGTGTTTAATATGTTTGCAATTGAAAATCTCTGGGAAAGGGAAAGGGAAAGGGAAAGGGAAAAATTATTCAATCTCTAAATAAAAGCAGAGACCTTTATACAAAGACCCTTATTTAATTTTTATCTCTGTGTGATAACAACAGCATAGTTACAGCTGAGTCTCCAGCCGTATAAGGATATTTTTAAGATATAATTTTTGGTTTTAGTTAGGTGTTTCTCAGATAGAAGATAAACCAAAGGAGAAAAAGAAGCCCTCACATACAGAATCCTAGTATCATAAAATTGCTTTGGTGGAAGACCTTTAAGATTGTGTCCAGCCATTAACCCAGCACTGCCAAGCCCACCATTAAACCATGTCCCCAAGTATCACATCTACACATCTCTTAAATACCTCCAGGGATGGTGATTATTTTTTCGCACTTCTGGCTTAGCCAAAATATACTGCCTGAAGTGCATGGTATGAATTTTTAAAGAGTTGCTTGTGTAAAACTCACTCAAAGTAAATTAAATCCAGCACTGAAAAAAATTCAGGCTGATCCTACTTTTATCAGTGAAATTCAAGCTGGAATTACCCTACACCCTGACCATTTTACACTTTTCTATTGTAAATGAAGCTAAACATAAAGCACTAATTTATTATGCTGGGCAAAACACTCTAAATTGCTATCCAGCAGCAAGCAAAATTACAATATTCTCTTTACTTCCCCAGCCCCCTAAAAAATGCCTATTCTTTTGCAGTAAGTTTTCAGATAGTTTGACATTTTTGTATTCAAAAACAAAAACCTTCTAATTATTCTATTTTTTGTATCATTAGAGAAAGGTCTGCAACAGGCACCTAGGTGCCAACAAATTTAAATCCTTATTAGCAGGCACTGCAAAAAATCCTAATCTTTGCTTTAAGAATCATAAACTTAGAGAAATAACAGGCAGCCACACAAAACAAGCATGTTGAAACCAAAAAGAGAGGGGGCACAATGACAGGTTAGGGTACTCAAAATAGATATTTTGAATAATGACATAACAAGAAAGCTGGTATCTAACCTGAAAGGATCCTTGAGAGACAATAAAATCCATTTCTTCCCTATAAACAGGGTCAGATGTGCCTACACTGCTCCTGGCAGATGCTTGTCTAACCTAATCTTAACAATGCACTTAACCACTGTGCCCTCAAAACGCTCTAAGTAACCTGTTTCCATGAATATGTACCCCTTCAACACTAGAAAGACTTAGGGATTTTTTTTTAAATGTTTTACTGTCTCATCCAAACTTGCCTTGCTACACTGAAAGCCCATTTTTTTTTTGCTGCATCCAGAAAGAACAAAAATTAATATTTGAAGGGATTTGTTTTTCTCTTTTCCAGAATAAAGAATAAAAACCATCTATTCCTAATAAGATAAAAATAGGTACCAAGTGCTCATTCCTTCAGAATTTAATTTACCCTCCACAAACACCCAAAGATTAATAATGACTTGTGATTGATTCAGCCAGTTTTTACAGTATCCTGGCACAGCTGTTATGATCCAGATAATTTGTTAAACTGCTTTAAGTGTTCTCCCATCTGCCTTTCGACTGGTCTAACTTAGGCTTTCATCCAGTTATTGCCTGTCTAAATAGCAGTTTGTCAAGTGATAATCTGAGAAATGGAGCTAAGAAAGATTTAAATATTTCCATATTTTATTTTTCATCTGTCCACAACTTTCCCTCTTCACTGAGGGGAGTATGTTTTTTCCCTGTTGTTGTACTTATATTGTATGTGTTTTATACTGCATGGTCTTGCTTTGTTTATCTTCATATGGGTTAATTTTTCTGGATTTTTTTCTTTCCTTCCTATTTAATTCTTTACAATTCATCCTCAGTAACTTGACCAAATCTCCATATCCTCTCTTATTACACTTGGAATTTGTTTTTAGCTAACCTTTTTCTTATAGCACTTCATATTCCTTCTCTTCATTAAAATTATTAATATCTGAAGATTTAATATAGTTTCTCAGAGAACTGCCAACAATTCTTAACTTCTTTTTCCATCTCACAGTTGTCTCCTGTGATTAGCAATACCACTGCAGCCATAAATCTGAAACCACATGCAGAAACCTAACACAACCTTTGCACATAGCAGGGAATGAATTTCAGAAGTGAGAAATGACTCACAGAACAAATATGAACTCCTTCTATAAATATGAACTGGGGAAAGTCTCCTTTCAGATGGTACATGAACTTGACAGGTTTTGAAATGCTTAATGATGGGTTAATGTTACTGCATTTAATCCCAGTAGTCAATGGTGAAGAAAGCATACTTTCATAAAATATATTTCTATTGTGCAGGAAGCTGCATGGAGAATTAGAAGCCATTTAAAAGCTTAAGACAGTTTTTCAGAAGGGCAGCAGTCAGCCACCCTGAATAGCGAGATCTAACTGTATGAAAAGTTCTGCTGTTTGGACATCATATTCACCAGGTGTCAGAGTGACATGCTTTAAATAATAAATTTTAATATTAAGTTACTTAACAGATAACAGACAAAGGCATGTCCAAATTACATATTTCATATAAAAATTTGGGTGTTCCCATGAAGAGAGAAATGAGGTTCACTGAAGTCAGTGCAAAGCCTCAGATTTACCTCAGTGGTCTCTAGATCCGCCTTTAATGTGTATGAAAAGATAATGTAAAGTGAAATGTTTGACAATAAAGATAATCAAATGACTGAAAAATTCTACAGTCACACAGACTTGTTAACCAAATAGAGGACATGGCATTGCTGCTCAGATATAGGGAAATAAATAAGGCTACCCCATAAGTCAGGTCTAAGAGAAGAATAAATAGGTGGTGATGTAGAAAGATCTATGGACCTGTTTATCCTGTTAGTGTTGAGCCAAGCTGTGACTTGGAGAACATATTGGAGAACATATAATTCAAGTGACTTTTATACTGCTGTATAACAGACTGATTAAATAGGCTTATAAAACATTTAAGAACATAGAAAATCTATTACAGATTAACAAAAAAGGTTTGACAAGGCTTTGGGAAAGGGAAAAAAATCTGAAAAGATATAGAAGACTCTACAGCAGACATACAGGAAGTTACATTTCTCAAGTCACCCTCAATACAGTAGACTTAGAGGTCTGCATATGCTGGTGGCTTGAAAAGAAATTAAAATCCAGAAAGACAAGCTGAAATTTGTCAAGAATAGTTTGACAAGGCTTTGGGAAAAGGAAAAAAAGATCTGAAAATATATAGAAGACTCTACAGCAGACACACAGGAAGTTACACTTCTCAAGTCACCCTCAATGCAGTAGACTTAGAGGTCTGCATATGGTGGTGGCTTGAAAAGAAATTAAAATCCAGAAAGACAAGCTGAAATTTGTCAAGAATATTTATAAAAACATGGAGGTTTTCAAGCTGCATGTTAGGATGTGAATATGCTTTTTTTAAAAATTAAATGGTAATATCTTTTGTACTTGACTATTAAAAAAGTGATATTAGAGCACATCTTGTCTTCTGGACATCAACAGTTAATTAAATGGTAATATCTTTTCTACTTGACTATTAAAAAAGTGATATTAGAGCACATCTTGTCTTCTGGACATCAACAGAGTCTGGACAGCAACAGATTTCAAGTTCCATAGAATCTCAGAATTATTACATTTGGAAAAGATCTCAACAATCACCAAGCTCAACTTTTGACCAAACACCACCTTGTCTACTAAACCATAGCACTGAGTGCCATGTCCAGGCATTTCTTGAACTTCCAGGGACGGTGAACTTCCACCACTTCCCTGGGCAGCCCTTTCCAGTGCTTGACAAATTTTTCCATTTCCAAATTTCTGACTGATATCGAACCTTCCCATGGCAGAGTTTGAGGCCATTTCATAGCACAATATCTATTATCAGATAAAGCAAATTAGTCAATTACCCATCCCAAATGAACAAGCAGTTTAGTGCCTTTAACAAATAACTTAATGCAAACCAAAAAGTGAATAATAACAAAAGACAACACTGCTCTGGAAGAACAACACATTGCTCTATCTAACAGTGGCTCAGCATTCCCCCATTAGTGTAACTGCCAAAATGTCTTATTCTTCTCTTGAAAGACAACATATTCAAAGTGCTATACTGAACCAGACAACTGAGGCACATACAGCTTTCCCTTCTGCAAAAAGTTACATAAACTGCTGTCCCTAGGGGAGCACTAGATTATTCTAAACTTGAAGAGAGCACAATGCTAGCAAATGGTAAGAAACAAATAGGCATTTCTTGGCATTATTTTTATTCACAAATTTTGTCCTAAGGTACTCAGAAATAACTGACTCAACACTAAAGATATTGAGAAAGGACTTGAGTTTTAGAGAAGTTCAGGACATAAAGGTACTTCAAGGGAAAACACCAAAAGAGTAATGACAGCTAAAAACATTTCTTTTTTTTTCCTTTTAATGTCAGCTAAAAACATTTCCTTTTTTTTTTTTTTTTGTTTAATTTCCCAGGGTTTTTTGAGAGTAATAACAGCTAAAAACATTTCTTTTTTTTTTCTTTTAATGTCAGCTAAAAATATTTCCTTTTTCTTCTTCCTCTTCTTTTTGTTTAATTTCACAGAGTTTTTTATCTTCTTGGCAAAAATAAATAATTTTAAAGCCATTTCTGTGGCACCAGATGGCTGCAGTGTGAGGCTTGCACCCAGCAGCTACAGGAGTTTCCTATCCTGTGGCAGGATGAAGGCCAAGCTCCTTTTATTTGCATAAAGTCTGAACTTATCATCTCACAACATAAACAGCACTCTTTAAAACATCTACATTTGCACCCAGGCTTTGCTTGAAGCTGTGCTAGAGATACTTCCTGAACAGAAGGATTATCTTTTAGGTTACTTGCTGCCCTTAGAAGAGTCAGACAGATAAAAATGTGGCCCAACAGTGCTTGTGTAAGAAAAATGGAAGGGCTGAAATATTTTTTTCCTTTTCAAAAGCATTATCTATTATCCAGTCTGTCCACACAAGAGTCATGGTCTACTTTGCGCTCCTTTTAGATCTATTTCTTCCAAAATAAACACATTTGTATTTAGCTGCTCAAAGTGCTTATGTTCAGTCAGTAACAATGTAAGTTCCTATGCCAATTTTACCAGATTTATGACCTCAGAGCCTTGTCATATGTTATTGGAAGTATTTACAGAAAAAAAGGGTTATGGTGCAGGATTTGTAAAGATGAGATAGTCCCAGAGCCTTGTCATATGTTACTGGAAGTATTTGCAGAACAAAGGGTTATGGTGCAGGATTTGTAAAGATGAGATAGTCTAACAGTATGGTGGTACTTACACAGCCAGTTGTTTATGGACAAATTAGAAAAAGGTCATACCTCCCATGGGGATGACTCAAGAGGAGCTCAAGGTACTCAGAGCACAAAAAGCTGCAGGTTAGCTCTTCCCAGCTCTGTCTGGCAGCAGAGCACATGCATTTCCAGGAATTTGCATTGCAAAATGAACAACAGGCATATAAATCACCTAAAATCTCAGCTGTTCACCTGACAATGCAACAAAGGGTAGATGATTAACAGCACTTAAATGTGACTAAGCAAGTAGTGACATGAGATTTACTTCGTGTTTTACAGTCAATAGCTCACTTTGGTTTTCATCTTCGCTTTGCTTTGCATTATACTTTGTTAATTGCTTCAGGAAATGGTTAGAGTCTACAGGCTGCCTGGAAATTGGGATGTTTTAAGAGAATGTACTGAAGTGCATTGATCTGAGTGATGTGGAATCTATTCTTCCCCCGATGGCGCAGAGCACTGACCTTACCTGATTGCACTAGTCAACTACTCTTGCATTAGTACTTTACAGCTGGTGGTTCCAGTTTTCATCTCTTTTATACATATCATAAATCTTTTAATTGAGAAGCAGCTAGCCAACATGCAGGACTCTGTAACACATTGAAACACCTCTGTTATTTGAAACTGTGGTTAGCTCCCAGGTGTGGGTTTCAGTCTAGTCAGAAAAGTGCTTTCTGCTGGCATATGCTGACAGAAAAAGCAGTGGCATGTAGATTTTTTAATTATGGAAAAAGACATCCAACAACACCTTTAGGCAAGTCATTATGAATATATGAACACAAGCACCTACCAGTAATCTCTGTTGGATACAGGTCATCCCTCTAAATACAGTGCTATACCAGCACCTATCTCTGTCTTTTAGCATTTATTAAATTACATTATATCTCAACCAGCTGCTTCACAGAGTATATAAAAAATTGGAACTAAAAGTTATAAAATGATATAATGGTTTGGTTTGGAAGGAAGCTTGAAGGTCATCTAGCTCCAGCTGAAGTCAAAGGCAGATGTGCCAGCCACTAGTCCAGTTTGCTCAGAGCCCAATCCAACCCAGCCTTCAACACTTCCAGGGATGGGGCATCCACAGCTTCTCTCTCAGGGAAACCTGTTCCAGAGTTCATCACCCCCACAGGAAAGATTTTTTTCCTGACAGACAATCCAATTCTGCCCTGTTTCAGTCTGAAGCCATTCTCCTTTGCCTTATCACTGCAGGCCCTTTTAAAAAGCCCCCTTCAGGTACTGAAAGCTGCTATAAGGTCTCCCCAGAGCTTTCTCTTATCCAGACACAGCAACCCAAACTCGTTCAGCCTGTCTCCATAGGAGAGGTTCTCTAACCCTTTTATCACCTTTGTGGTTCTCCTCTGGACTCATTCCAGCAGGTCCACACCCTTCTCATGCTTGGAACCCCAGAGCTGGATGCAGCACTGCAGGTGGGGTCTCACCAGAGCAGGGTGGAGGAGCAGAATCCCCCCTTCACCCTGCTGGTCATGCTGCTTTTGGTGCAGCCCAGGATGCAATTGGCTTTCTGGGCTGCAAGTGCACAGTGTTCAGACTTCCTGTCAACCAATGCCCCCAAGTCTTTCTCCTCAGAGCTGCTCTTAATCCATTCACCACCCAGCCTGTACTTGTGTTTGCGATTGTCACAGCCCAGGCACAAGACCTTGCACTTGGCCTTCTTAGGTTTGCACAGACACATCTCAAACCTGACAAGGTCCTCTGGACGTCCTCCCTTCCCTCCAGCCTGTCAGCCACACCACACAGGCTGGTGTACTTGACAAACTTGCTGAGGGTCCACTTAATTCCATTGTTCATGTTGCTAGTGCATTTACATTATGCTTTTCCTTTAGTCTCAGATCCTCCCACAACTCAGTGCTTCACAAAACACCCCTAGGCATTCCTTGCAATCAGACATGAAACAGAGACACAAACTCAGAACTGTCCTTTAGCACTGCAGTTTTATCTGAGACATAGATATTTAACGAATTGGTGGGGTTTCATCTGTCATATTCATTTTCTATGCCATTATATCTACAAAGCATTTTCAGATGATCCAGTAAACTAAGTAGCAGAAGTTCTGTTAATTATTTGATACAACCACTGTCCACAGAAGAGGGCAATTTTTGTCCTTGTCATTTCAATCATTTGAAATAGATACGGAAAATTTGAGATTTTAGCTTCTCATTTTGTTTCTGAAGCAGCAAAGTATCAGCCACCATTAGCTAGGTGCAATGTACCTGAATACAAATGAGAAAGGAAATTTCAAGTGAATCTTATCTATATTGGTGCTACCAGAGAATGCAGTAATTCAATACCCATATGGACAAGAACAGCCAGAACAGAGGCTACTCCTGTTTTTCAACAAGGTAAACCCTATTCAAGTTGTAGTGGCAAATTGTAACCACTTTGTAGTTAATAGAGATCAATATACATTTATCTACTTCAGTTCTTCATAGATGAAAATTGATGAGAGAACAGTTATTATCAAAAGAGACATTATTCTGAAGGAAAATGGATTAGGATTGCAATTTTCAAAGGGATTTCTGTTTACTTCAGAAAACTTGTGCCTGCAAATGTTCATGAGGCTGTGATGTTTTGCACACAAGTTTGAGAAGTTTAAAGTGGGATTGGCAGGGCAGGGAAAACTGAGCCATGAGCTATTTTTCTCTTCATAAGAAACAGTTATGATAATTTCAGCATGTCCTACTACAGGTATCAATACACAAACCAAACTGTGCCTTGCCCCCTGGCAGGAGGATGAGGGGTGCCTGCAGTCCTGCTGGGGGAGCAGGGCAGCCCCAAATCCCAGCCTGATGGACAAGAGATGCACAGAATCTTCTCCCACCTTCCCTCCTCTCTCATTCCATTTTTGATTATTAAAGCATCAATTTGCCAGGAGATCAGCCTGCAGTTTCTCCATAAGTTGCTCTTCCCTCTCTGCAGCTTGTCCAGAATGGATTAGAACAGAGCCAGGGAGGAACAGCTTTCCTGGGCTGCAGCTGGCACCTGAACAAAACCACAACTGCTCAACTGGATCCATGAGCCCTGCATCCCTGAATGGAAAATGTTCATTGCCAGAGTAATCCAAGGGTCTGAGGAACCAGAGTTTTCCCCAGGCACAGGAGCCTACTACAAGTAAAACAGTTTTCTAATAGCACCTTTTTATAAGTTTCAAAAATGAATTTCTCAGTCAAAACCACAAGAGTTTTGCTATTCTCATAAATGTTTTGAGAATTTGCAGATAAGTCTGGAAAAGTTTAAAAATTCCCATATTTCAGTTCCAATACCTGTGACTTGATATGATTTTTTATGTGAGTTTAAACAACATTTTATATTTTTTAAGGGAGCCTTAAAGATGCCTGAATATGCACTCCTGGCTAACAAAACCTGGTTTTGTTGCTATTTTGCATACTTGATTTCTGATACTGTGGCACAAACCAGTTTCATGCTTTGAGAATTAGACACTAACACAATTTTTTAGTAAGTCTAATAAACCTAAAAAATAAACCAAAGATCCAGAAGCTTACCCAGGTTTATTTTCACTTGTCACTAAACTTGACAAAAAATTCCATTTTCTGTACTGAACACTGCATACCACCAAATTTTGAAGATCCAAGGTCTACTTTATGGTGATAGTGCTGCTTGGCTTTCATTCCTTTGTAAGACTGACTCTAGAGCAATGAAGGCTCTTCTTTACTCACTGGAATAATAGCATTATGCTGGCATGGATTATATTAAACTTTATCAACAAAAAAATGTAATGTATAAAGTGAAATAATCACTGTCCTTGCCTTCATGCCTCTTACCCTGAAACTGTGGACATGACCATGAGAAAGGGGAAATGTACTGCTCCATATTCCTCTTTCTTATGGACATAATTCATAACATAGCTAAAAGACGTCTAAAACTGACCATAACTTCTACAACAGAACTGCAGAGGAAATGGTCTCACATTAAGAAGTGTTCTTCATCTGCCTGAAAGTTTTATTCACTTCAGGGTGGGATCCCAGCATGTCTCTAACAAAATCTTGTTTCAAAAACAACTCAGCTTCACAGACCAATTCTGCATGAGCAGCATCAAAGGGTTTGTTGTGTCTTTGTGATTTACATGAGATTGTCATTTCACGAATGAGAAGATGGGTGTTTCTGACTCCATCTAACCCAGAGCTCTCTGACTTAATCCAGAGTCATACACACCCTCCATCACTGAAGTTTCCCCAGGCTACATCCTTTCTCTCTGCTTTTAATATTCTTCCACCGATGTAAGTAGGGGCTCAACTTGGCACCACAATCCAGACCTTATTTAATAATTCTTTTGTGTTGGGAAAATCAGAAAAAAATCCACTTCAGTCCTCCCCAGGTGCATCTCCAGGGTAAGAGAAAGAAGAAAATATGAAGGGAAAAAACAGGAAATTCATCTGCAATAGGCAAAATTAAATCCAAATCTGTATACACACAGGAAATGAAACTGCTCTGCAAGAATTTACCACTTTTTTTATATATTAGCTCTCCAGAGATAAACTGCCCTTTAAAACATGAATTCTGGGTATCACAGTTAACAATGAGAGAATGAAATTCCAATTACTCGCCTTGGGCACTATGAGAAAAACCCAGAAAATAAACACACCATTTCTGCTGTTCCTAGCAGCCCCACTTATACACAAGGGGCAGACTTTGTGATAGAGGGTATTCCCTTCAAGGTCATATCACCATAATATTTTGCATTTTTGTTTTCCTTCACCTTGAGGCTATTCCACTTCCAGTCACTGCAGAACAGGGCATGTTGCTACTTAAAAGCAACAAGTAACCTAATACAGCTTTATTACCATGCTCTGGGAACCTGGGAAACAGATAAACAATGACTCAAGAAAAAAAAGCTTTTATCCACTTAATGTAGCAAGTGAGCATATGAACTGAGGCCAACAGGAGTCTCTGATGGAAAGCAACCGGCTCTGAACTTTGGTCCAATGCAATGGTCACAAGAGACTTCCGTGGGGTCTGCAGCATGTTGAAAAACAAATTAAAAAGAGGACATTACATGGAAGAGAAGCATACAGGAAGTATATTTGCCTGTTTGATAGAAATGCAATAATAGAGAAAAAAAGGAGTTCAGCTCCTCAAGATGAAAATAGAGGATATCATAAAAACTTAAAGAGAAAACGTTAAATTGTAAAAAAAAATACAACAAAAGAATGTTTATGCTTAACTAGGCTAGATGTTACTTTACATTTTTACCTTTGTGTTATGTCACACGTTAACACACTCAGCTGGGAAGAGTATGTGTTTGTCTACTTACAGTCCTTTCATGGATCAGCTCCAGGACACTTCCCACTGCCAAGAGGGTCCCCAGAGGCCCCCTCTGGCTGGAGAGCCACTGGTGCCTGGGTACTCAGCCCAGCATCACTGGTGACACTGGGAGGAAAAGGCCATCCCCTCTTTCCATTACTCCTCCTCCATCCAGACAGCACGGCCACTCACAGAACTGCACTAGGAAATGGATTAAAGAAACAATCTGGACAGGATTAACCCTCTCAGATGAGGTAGGAGAAGCATGGTATCATGAACTTTACTTCTGTTTATCTGTTGAAAACCTTTTTTTCCTATTTTTTCCCACTGTACAGCTGTAACGAGTACGTAAACAGACTACAGTTTGAAAACTAACTTTGCAGATATTATGCCTTTTATGTAGCTTGCACACACCTGCTGGGAATTCTGCTGTGTCTATTCTGAACTGAGTCCATACCAGAAAGGACATAAAGGAGTGTCTGAAGGAACAAGCTAGAGAAATACGTGATGTGGTGAAGTCTTCTCATCTTCCAACACAAAAGGTACAACTGCATTGCATTATCTTCCAGTTAGCAACACTTGCTGAATAATTATATTTTACTGTACCTCACTTTTTTAATATAACTTTTCTAGAGTAATGAAGAAAATGTGTGATTGTAGGCAATTGACCTCATCTGCTCCAGTATATTCCACAAAGTAGCATAATTTCTAATCACTGTTTATTATTAACCAGATTAGTTTCTGGACAGTAAGAGCACAACTCATCTGTTTATTCTCCATGGCAGAGGATGAAGCAAAGAGGACTGGCAATGTTAGAGCAGCATCTCTGAATGAGCCACCCCCATCTCCATTGCACAAGGGAAGCTCCTGTGCTGCCTTGCAGAGTCTGCAGTCCAACACCAGAGTCCTTCCAAAATATTTTTGGCATTTTACCTACAATGTTTTTGAACAGTAGAGAGCAGGAAAAGGGGCATGGAGAAGATTTCTGCTTGGCATGAGAACAAGCTTCCCCAGGCTTGGGGAAACCACAATGCCAGGCCCAGTCAGAAGAAGAAAAGTCCAGAATTGACAGAAATAATTTACAGCTCTCACTGGCTTCTTTCCTTCTCTCATAAATAAGATAACAGGCACATCAGTGCTGGGACACTCCCATCCTACTTAAAACTGCTGGCATCTCATAGCTAAAGAAAGGAATCACATGATGAAATGGGTCACTAAATAAAGCAGATGCTTTTATTGTAGCACATTAACTTCTGTGTTATTCTGGAAAAAATGCTTATGCTTGGGCTCAGTACATGCTCTATTCCTCCAAAGCCAGCCACTGAGCTTAAACCATTTGCCAAGTATTAAGGGAGTCAGATACACAGTATCAGAAGTCGTTGACTGCCTCATACATTCATTTGCTATAATTTTATTTTTTTTAAGCAATCAAGTAACTTTTTTACAGTAATCTGCACTTGGTACCTGGCTCCTGTCTCTGTAATGTCATATAGCACTTATGGCATCTGTAATCCCAGGGAAATCTGGAAGGTGGTCGTTGCCTCATACCTTCATTTGCTATAATTTTATTTTTTTAAGAAACCAAGTCACTTTTTTACAGTAACCTGCATTTGGTACCTGGCTCCTGTTTCTGTAATGTCATATAGCACTTATGGCATCTGTAATCCCAGGGAAATCTGGAAGGTTACCCTCAAGGAACAGTGGTCCTGGTCAAGGAACAGCTTGGGTTTGGGGACCTTGGGTTTTAGGTTTAAAGTAAACATACTTTACTTGTATCTGTCATTCCAGCTGATTTTTCCAACACACAGAAACACCCTCTGGGATTCACAGAGTGGGTGGTGCAGAGGGGGGTCTGGGACTGGTGCTTTTATTTTCCAGAAAAGACACAGAAAACATCTTAAGAAGGACAAGAGATTGCAACACAGAAAATATAAATGTTTATATGTTTATAAATGTTTATATGTTTATATAAATGCTCACATGTTTACACAGCATGCTCAATGGTAAAATCAGATCCTTTTAGTTTCTAATCAGATGGATGCTTGGAGCTTACCTCTTTGTTCTGCTCAAGGAGATTCTGTAATGTTCAGGTGAATGTTCTTCCACTTAATATGTGCTTTCAGTTTCTGGAAATACAACCTTTAGCATTTCAACTGCTTGTATCAAAAGTCATTTTGATGTCAGATCAGCATTGCTCAGCATTGTTTCATTGGAAGGGTTGTTTTTCCCCAGCACCGAAATAAATTTTTCATAGCAAAGGAAAAAAATAAGGCAACAAAGGTAGAAAGAAAACTCCACAGAATGGCTGTGCAGTGGGATTCTTCAGACTAACCTTATTAAAAGAATTTTGAATTGGGATGTCTATCCTCTTATTTTTCAGGTTTTTTAGAATGTGCCTCTAGATGCTGGCATTGCAACAGGTCAGACATCCATTGCACCACAGGAGCAAGTCACAGATGTGCCACAGTCCAAGGAAGAGACTTAGAAATAAAGGTGCAGCAGCTGCCTACTCTACAGCAATGCCCTATAGTGTAGGGGATCCTCATCAGGTGTTGTCAGGGCCACGTGCATATCTCCTTCTCCCTTGGCATGGACACTACAGAGGCAAGTTGGAAAAGCCACTGCCAGGTGAGAACACAACGCCCCCATCACCCTCTTTGCACCAGGGAGGTGTGGGTAGTGAGGGAAATATTTCCTTGTGAAAGGGAAGAAGATCAACACAGAAAAATAACTGCAGAAGCCAGAAGTCTGACTTCTTTTAAGCATCATTAAGACAGGAACAGATTACAGCAATCTGGATTTCACTCTTCTTGCCAGACCCGTTTCCTCACTGCAGCATCACCTCTCGCAGCTGCCCAGGCAGAGGGCAGCCTGGAATGCCTTGTGCCACTCATGCTGCGAGCACATGGCAGAATTTTCCACCAAAAAGGTGAAAAATTTCCTGCTCTGTCTTCTCTTGCAATGACCTCAGAACAAAACACACTGCTTAAGGTTGTCCAAGCCATCAAGTGTGGAGCTGCTGAGCTGCCTCTCAGTGACACAGACACCCCAGTCTTACAGGACAGAGGAGGGGCTGGGGCAGGATGGAAAGCAGCTGGCCAGCCCAGGAGCAGCCTTGGAGAGCTTCATGAGGTCTCAGCACAAACAGAGGATAAGGGAGTTGTAGGAAAAGAAAGGGGAGCCAGGGCTGCCCCTCTCACCCACAGCCCAGGGATCAATGCAGCAGCTCTCCGGGCTCTGCCAGAGACAGAGTTTGAAACAAGGTCATTGTCATAGCCCTGATTTTCTAGGCACACACCTCCTTTGCCTATGCATCAAACTACACTTCCTGACCTTTTCTGGCCCCTTTTATTTTGTCTCCAGTAAGTTAATAAATCACACACAGTGGCGTACAGGAGGGGTGGAGGAACTGCATGCTCCTCTTCAGCATGCTCCCAGGCTGAGCAGCATTAGGTTAAACAAGTCTGCTTCTCCTGTGTCACTCCTCAGCAGTGGTGGAAGTAACTAAAAACTATGGGTTGGTACTTTTTAAGCCCTTCTAACAGAGGGACAGAGCTCCTGTGCTCATACCTTTCTACAGCAAAAAATAATTATACCTTAATCCTCCCAGTTAAATGCCTATTTCTCCCCAGTATCAAAAACTTTAGTGGCTAACCAGAACCTTAAGCTTACTCCAACTAGGAGATTTAGTAACTGCTACTTTGGACTGTTGAAATGTAAATTAAAATCTCTTAGGGCAGTTCTCTAGCAATTTAATTTCAGGCTGTGCAGAGCTGTGGAGAAATGCCAGGAAAAAATCTCCTTCTTGCAGAAAAAACCATATTAAAATATGGAAGCTGTTTTGCAGTCTATTATGCTGTCATTCATCACATGCTACCTGTGCCAAATAAAGGGCTGGGAATTTGGCAGTCAACAGCAAGTCTCAGAAACATCAATGAACTTTACATGCAGTCTTCATGCGTTGTACTGGTACCAGAAACACTTGACTGCATGAGTCCTCAGAGATGGAGCAGAAGAGAACCAGTGCTTCACCCCTGTGAGACACCAACCTAGAGTAAAATGGGTAAGGTTTACTGCAGAAAGGTTATGTGGGTGGGAAGAGAAAATATTTGGTCTAGAGCTGCTGAGATTGTCTAATCCAGGGGCTTGGATTCACTTTATTTAAATCTGTCTTCATTGCTTTTTGGGTCCCAAAGGCCCAAAAAAGTCACTCAGGGCAAAAGTTCCGGACTCAGCCGTGCAACCTATTGCCTTACATAGTGCAAAGGGTGCACCCATGCCAGGCAAGACTCAGTCCTCACCTGTAACAACCAGGACCTGGCAGTCCTGCAGCAGAGACTCTGTGGTTCCTGAAGACAGCAGGGTTCAGCCCCTTCCCTGCAGCACGTTGGCCAGGTCGTTCTCCTGCAACAGCTGGGAGAAATTTTGGAGAATCTTGAAAGCAAGATCATTAGATGTGCATTTCACCATCACCAGCTCCAACAGCAAAAATAAGTCTGCAATCATAATAAGTTTGCCTTACTGTGGCGCAAATTGAATATGCTGCAAGTACAGGGCAAAACAAGTAATCTGATTTATCACAACAGACACCAGTCCCCATTTATAAAAACTTGAATTTGTGCTGTACAGTTGTTCTACAAAAAGCCTCAGTAAGTCATTCGCTATCCAATAGCTACATTGAGTTATCACAGGAGCAGCCATTAGTCACAGTGACAGTCCCAGCACAACAGGCCCCTGTTGAGAGCAGGAGTTTCTGCCTATAGGAAGCAGATGAAGCTAATGGATTCCCACGTGCCTGGCTGAGCCCAGCGCCCGCGCCGCCCGAGCCTGACTGTGCACAGGGGGCAAAGCCACCACAAGAGCATCTCGCCAACAGCACCTACTCTCTGCAGGAGAAAACTGACATGCTGCTGCTTTTCTTTAGACAAGCCTGGGTTTTGTTGATTTGGAGGGTGGGGGGTGTTTCTTTGTTTGCTTTTGTTGAGTGAGTGAGAAGTAAAAATAACTCCCATTTAACAGGCATCAGGCACATCAGGCAGCATATGAGGGACAGGAGGTAGGGAGGAACCTTTCAGACGTGATGGGACCAAGCTTGGCTTTGATGTTCTCCATCAGACCTGATCTGCCTGGAGCGCTGGGGCACAAAGATAACCAAAGGCCTGGCCATGAAACCTTCTTTTGGGAAGGAAAGGGCTGTGCAGGCTAAATCAATCTTGGGGGCTATTCTAATCCAAATCTATAATCTTATTTAATTTACTCTATAATTATAAAATGTAAATTAATAATATTTATTATATTATTATGTATTATATATTATATTTATTGTCATAATATCAATATTATAAATAATATATCATTATAACCCTCCTATAGTATCAAATATCTTGAAAGGTAAGTTTTCTAAAGCTGCTACCTGAGGGAGAACAAATTTTCTTCCATGGCTATGTCTCTTGATTAGGAGATATTTCCTGGCTGCAGGCAGACATTGCTGCATTTGAGCTGATTCTAAATTATTTTTGTTAAAACCTATCACCAAGCCTCACAGTGAAAAGAGATGATTTATTCTCTAACCAAGAATAATAAAGAAGAAACAAAACGCACACCAGTTATTTTCCTACTCTCGAAGTTGCTTCATTGTAATTTTATAACTATTTCTTCCTTCTAAAAAAAGTAATGGAATCCAGTGTCTGAAAACAGAATATTAATTTTCTGGCTTTTTTTACCCCAGTTTTAGGATTTTATATCTTCACTGCATATTAGGAGGAAGAAAACCCCAGTAAGTAGCTAGTGAGATTGATTTCTGAAAATGTCATTTAATCTCTGGGGGTTTTGTAGCTCGTAATACAGCACAGCCAGTAGGGAACAGTCACATTTTGTGTTCATTCATCTGAGTAAGGAGAAAAAGTCAGATCCTAGTGCCACGAATTTAGCAGGGGATTAGATGAATTACTATGGTCTGAGTCACCAGGGCTGTACCTGTGCTCCATCAGCCTCTGCACACCCTTCAAGCAGGGAGCTGCATGGCATAGTCCTGCACCCCAGTTTCTGCAGTGCCAGCATCCCAGAGCAGCCTCCAGCCTGGCCAGCTGCCACCACTGGTAGCTGCTCCAATCCCATGGTGAGTTCTGCTCCCAAAGAGACAGGAGGAAAGAAAAGGCTCAGAAAGTCCTCCTCGCCACAGGCACCAAGGAAACATTGCCACTGACAACAAGCAGGAAAATTATGTCTACCTGGACTCTTTAGTTTGAAGCTTTGTTTAAAAGGAACACAAGGCAGATGGACAGAAAAAATCTGCACTAAGCAATGAAGTGGGATAACAAATAAGATGACAACACTGAACTCCGCTCTTCAGGGAGCACAGCTACCTTCTTTCCAAGCAGTAAGTCCCTTTAATGATAATACACTGGAAACAGTTCGAAATCCCATTAATATAAAAAATAAGTTCTTACCTTCAGTTTAAATGACAAAGCTCTCTATTAATGTGAAATCCTTACTATCTCATTCCCTGGATGCATATATCTAATTTGCAACTACATTATTATGGGGATTTAAGCTACAAATGACCCTACCTGATGCTATAGTACTTTTAGCCGTAGAGGGGTGGGAGAGTGAGAAGTAGGTTCTCTTCTGAACCATTGCCAAACACCACAGCACAGCAACTTCACTACCTGATCAGGAAAAACCTTTTTTAAAAGGCAATAGTTATTTACTCAGACAGTGAAGAGCCGAAAGAAGCACAGCCACAAGAAATTGCACAATGTCTCTTTGCCCAAAGATGAAGAACAGCACTGACAGAAACCACAGCAAAACTTCAGTACCTGAAGTCATTCTCTATCCATCACATCTGCAGCTACCTTTGCAAGGCAGGCGAGATGATGATGATAAATATGGTGCGAGGACATTTAAGTGTCTTTTTCCTGAACCACCAATAAAGCTACCTGCAGGATCTGCCTTCCCAGAAATAAATGTCAAGGAGAAATCCAGGGAAAACAAAGGGAGCTGGTTAATTAAGTGATGCCCACATCACACAACAGACATGATCCTACAGAATGGAGCATGCAGTTCCAATCTGGCACTGTTTACAAACACGATGCAACTGGCATAATTTCAATGTTGTTGTAACAGGTGAGAACACATATAGCCTGGGGAGAAAATAGCATTTTTATTGACTGACAGATTGTGGTACCACATTACATTGAACATCCCTATAAAAAGAGGGGTGAGCCTTGCCTAAAATATGGCACTGCACCGTGCAAAGGTTAGCAGTGCAGTGGTGGTTTTATCAAGGTTCAGGATGTTCTGCAAAGCTTTGCTGGAACAGCTCTGTTGGTTATGAATGTTCAATAAATAAGTAAATACAAATCATATCTCAAAGCTTAGCTCTGGTAACCCCTGGAGCAGGTACAGATATGCTTGTATCAGCTCAGCTGGGCTGTTGGAGGAAGCAGTGTAACAAAAGCAGGATCTCTGTGTGTCTGTGCTGCAGGGCTCAGCAGGCTCCTCGACCTCCCCTCCCATGCCACTTGTGCCTTCCCTGAATCCAAAATCTCGCTGTTCCTCCCCTGAATGACAATGCTGATGTCAGCTTCTACCGCTGAGCAGCTCAGAGCCAGCCCTGTCCCCTAACTGGCCAGGCAGACCTTGACTCTGCCAGGAATTTTGCTGAAACACTAATGAATGAAAAATTGGAGATATTTCTGCTGCTTGTTATGTCAGCAGCACATCTGTGGGCCTTACAGGTGCTAAGGAGCAATAAGGAAACATCATCAGAGCACTCACACATCTGTCACTCCACCTCTCCAAACACCACAAGTCACTGGTACAGCAAAAGCTTCACAGTCTCTCCTGGGTTCATAAATCTGAGGGACTTTATAACTCCCAGTGTCCCTTAAACTCTACTTCACATTTAGACAGACCCAGCACAGCACTGCTTTCATGAAATGCAGATTACACAGAGCCTTAAGTAAGACTCCTTGGATGAAGCACAGCTGGAATGTATTCTAGGGAAGTAAATATTTCACCACTAACTATGACACTGTCCAGGAGCAAGGACAGAGAACATCAATATTTAGCAAACTAAAAAAACAATATTTACTACACATGGACACCCTTGTTCAGTTCTAGCCAGTAACTTCTCCTGAGCTTGGGGCTTTGATAGCAAATGGGAGAGTGGAGAGTGGGATCTGAAAATAAATCACTGTCTGGGAAGCTGCTCTCTTAAGCAGTATACACTGGTATTTCTTACAGGAGAGAGAAATGCTTTCTTGGCTTCACCTTTGACACAGGTGAGCCTGCTGGGAGCAAACAGCAGAAGGAAAATCCTGCCTCAGATGTGATGCTGTGCCATGCAGCTCACACTCCATCCAGGGTCATCACTGCTCTTAGTTTTCAGAAGCCTGCACATTCTCAAAGAAACAGTCTGTTTCCATTAATAAAACCTCTACAGTGTGTTCAAAAGATGGAAAGCATAAAACTGTGCATGGAAAAGTAAGGGGTAGGATTAGCAAAAGTGTTTTTCAGTCTTTAATTTCTTTCATAGTCTGAAGAAAAGCTAACCCATACTATCTCTGCAGTTGCTTCAGCCAGTTCTTTTTCTTAAAATTCATGGAAATAATCATTTTCAAAAGAGCATTTAAAGACCACACAGGATTTCAAGCCTTTTTTTAATCACGAGACAGCAAAAACAGCAGATCACAAGAGATAAAGCTAGAAGGAGCCAAAACTCACTGAAGTTTAAAGACATCTCCAGATGGATTTGGTCCAGAGTTTGCCTTCTAGTCTAATCATCCTAAAGGCTCCAGGCAATGACAGAATACAATTTCTCCTTTTTCATTTATGTGAAAGTCACATAAATTGATAAATGCTGCCTCATTTGAAAGTTGGGTGCTTAGTCCCTGGTTCTAATAACACTCTGCAGACTTAGGACTGATTAATTGACAGACATTTGGGATCCCTAGGGATAAATATCAACAACAAAGTGAAATGTCAGCAAGTGAGTGAAATATATTGCAAGGCTTGTGTGGATTATGAGAAGCTGTATTATCAAACAAGAGAATGAAGTCAAGGGATAAGCAAGTGTAGAATCAGAGCATGCAGCAGGATAGTGATAATTAAGTCCAGGGAGATAATTTTGTAAACGTAGATTTAACAGCTTTAGTCAGATGCTCATCTTTTCTTGTATAACCAGCAGGTTTATTCAAAGATCTTGTTGGTAATCAACTCAAGTAGAAGTGGCAACGTGAGGAGAAAAGGGGTAGCACAGAGGAATGGTTAGGTTGGAGAAAAACAGAATTACAGTCTCCCTGCTGCCTGCTAATGACTTAATGACCTCAAATGTGATCCATAAAGGGCTGCAAAAGAAGCTGTCTTTTGAAATTCAAGAAGTTTCATAACTGTTATGCTCATTTCCAGGTATAATTGTGACCAAATTAATATATAAAAAAAACATTTTATCTTTCACTTTGGGCTCAAGATACAATTCTTTTCAGAATATATATATATATATATATATATATTGTCCAGCCATTTCCTCCTCTGTAGTGCTTGGTTAAAATGGGTCATTGAGTTACTGCAGTGTTTTTCAGTGGGGAGAAGCCACAGAGATTGGCAGATAAATGGACAGATAAAATGGCAGATAAAAAAAACCATTTTGTCTGTCACTTTGGGCTCAAGATACAATCCTTTTCAGAATATATATATATATACACACACATATATGTATATGTATATGTATATGTATCATATGTATCAGCAAGTAAGCAATAATGCCCCTTAGGTTAGAATTGTGACCTCAGTGTCACCCAGAAAACAAGCTGTGTTAATTGCCCAGCTGCAGTGCCATGAAAATAAACACATTTATTTATGAGAATTGCCTGTTCTTACATAGCTGTTACTGGGTGCCCCAGAAGCACCATCTTACTTTGATAATGGGTCTGGCCAGAAAAGAAAGCAAAACAAAATGAAATTTTTTATATTTCACCACAGAGTTTTGCCTACCATAAGCATGAGCTGGAACAACCATGTGGCTTTGGGAGAGGGCAGGAGAAAAGCAATAATAAGATAATTAGATAATTGCTGTGGATATCCAGTGTTAAACCACTATTCCTTGAGGTGCCAGATTTCCCAGCAGTTCCTCAGGTGCAATACCACATGATCATTGCTCCACACTGCATGTACAAATGGAATGATGGGCTTCCAGTCTGCAGCCTCCAAACCCATAAGGTGTCCATGGAGCGATGTTAAGGTGTCCAAGAAAGGGGATTACAAAAGCAAGATCCTATATTCTCTGTATAGGTTGGAAAGGGAGTTTTTTGGCCCACAATTGCTAGAAATTGAAATTCTCTAGGTAAATTCTTTGAACAGCCTAATGGGAGTGATAACCACAATCACAAGGCATGACCTGTGGGCTCACAAGACCAGCGCAACTGAGTGTGCCACCAGAGGATCCCTCAGCCTTTCTGCTGCAAACACCAAGCCAGAACCTGAGACGCCTTTGCAACAGACATCTTGCTAAAAGGTGTGCCCAAAACTTGCAATTCCAACAGATTATCATTTCTCTACATACATAAAACAATAATAATAATAATAATAATAATAATAATAATAATAATAATAATAATAATAATAATAAATAACAGAGGCACAAACAGTTTGCACAAAACACTTCAGTCTTTAGGTATCATAAGCTTAGAATCAAATGGAAAGAAACTTCAGTGCAGTGAGAGATTACAACCAGAATTATCATAAATTACAATGAGAACAAATGTGTATTCACTTTAAAAATTTTAAAGTCTGATTTCACATTTAAGCTATTGTTTCATTACGATGGCTTTTAAATACCTATAATTATATGTTAGTTACTATTGTTCAGACCATTTTATATGAACACATAAGGAAAATGCTCAGAAATAAATCCCAGGCAGTGATTATTTTTAATAATGCAATGCTTTTTCTATAGTAATTACTGGGGTACAATGCCCATTAACCTATTCAGCATTCCTAGAGGAATTTAAGTCAAAAGCAATCTGATTAACTTTAAGGTAAGGGCTTCCCATCTCTGCTTTCTCTCCCCCTTCTCTGCTGAAATAAATATAAATGTGTATTAGCTATGCAGAGAATCAATGAAATTATATTAAATTTGCAATTCAGCCAAGTGTCTGCAAATTCAACTAATTATTTATATTTTGAGTCTTGTTGATGCTGCAGTTATTGTAAAGCTTAACAGTTCATCTCTTTATTGTAATCAGTACCTGAATCTTTTTTACATGTGAATTTCATTAAATTTGAAACATTTTGTGACCTAGTTAAGTGGCATAGTCAGTTTTCTAATTATTTACCAGAAATTGTGAAAAATGGTTTGATGTCCTGAAGTGCATTTTATAAAGTAGCATATTTTCAATAGGTGCCAACAGCTTAGTACACCTGCTTTATAGATATTTGGATATTTGGAAAATGATTACTGACCGAGTTTACTTCTCATAGGACTTCTGTGAAAAGCTTTGGTGGTGGCTGGAGAGCAGCAGCTCCTTTCAGACTCCACACAGCAGGCCCTGCTCCAGGAAACTGTGAAAATACCCCCCAAAAAATATCATTCTCCCTGTTCCAACAGTAAGAAAGCAAATAGCTTGATATTAGCAAATCCTGACAGGAACAAGGAAAGCCTGCCCAAAGACATTGGGCAGCCATTTTCAATCTGTAATATGACAAACATTGGTACAAATACTTCAAACTTGATTTAAATCCACAAGGAATAGTTCACTGCAAAGACCTGCTGTCCACACTGCTAAACACCCTGCAACATTCATCACAGGAGTAACAATCTCACTTTTCCTTGGCAGACATCCTGCCTCCCTGAACTCAGCTTTAAAAATGTCCGTGAATTGTACATTACTCATTTCTGGCTTAAAAGTGTCCATTATTAGCAAAAATTACATTTTGGTAGAGAGAGAAACTATTTCAGTGCAATCTACAAAATTATTTTTGGGGATTTTAGCAAAACAATTAGGGGAATTTATGGACTACAAACACTGTAGTGTGTAATGTGAGATTTCATCTTGACTGATAGACCTGTTAGGATTTCCATCCAAAAATACAGCCATGTTTTCCTCCTTGCCACACCACCCTTTAATTAATTATACGTGAAATGTTCTTATTTCCTGTATTTTTTATTAGCACCTTACCAAACTTTAATCTATTTTAATCCTTCTGTTGTTCCACTGAGAAGAATAGATGTCCAGCAGAAAAAAGGACAAACAGGTGTTATAACTACAGGACTCAGGAGCCACCAAAGAGAAATGCAAACCAAATTAAACCTCTCAAACTTACCAAGTGCTCATTGGGCAAGGGGAAGCAAGGTGAACCAACTTTAAGTTCATAAGCAATCATAGAATGGCCTGGGTTGGAAGGGTCCTTAAAGATCATCTAGCTCCGATACCCTTGCTGCACTGGAACACTTTTCACTGGGCCAGGTTGCTCAGAGTTTAATCCAACCTGGCCTTGAACATTCCCAGGCATGGGCATCCACAGGTTCTCTGGGCAACCTGTTCCAGTGCCTCACCACCCTCACAGTAAAGAATTTCTTCCCAATATCTAATCTAAACTATCTTCTTTCTATTTTAAACCGTTCCCCATTGTCCTGTCACTGTGTGTTTTTTAAAAAGTCTCTCTCCATCTTTTCATAGGCTCCCTTCAGATGCAGAAGGACACAAGAAGGTCACCCAAAGCCTTCTCTTTTCTAGGCTGAACACACCTGATTAGCCTTTCCCCATAGGAGAGGTGCTCCAGCCCTCTGATCATCTTGTTGCCTCCTCTGGAGTCACTCCAACAGCTCCATGTCCTCCCAGTTCCAGGGACCCCAGAGTGGGAGGCAGTGCTCCAGTTCCTCCTGGCTCCATGGATGGTGCTGCTCCTGATGTGAGCTCAGCCTGCTGTTCTGCTGCTTGCTGTAAATCAGCTCAGACACAGCCATGCCAGCTGCACTGGGAGGGAACACAAGCACGGATAAACAGAGCATTAGAATAATTAGATACCCACAACACTGCAAATAATTTAAATAGGGGTTTTCACACTCTGAAGAGTGGGATGGAGCTGTTCATGGCAGATTTTTAGTGGCTGCATCTGAACCTACTATTAAAGCAAACAGCAGAACAGAAGAGGGAACTGAAAGCCTGCACCATCCATGCAGTCAGAAGGGAGATTTCCTTTCCTGCCTCATGTACCCCATGCTGGAGCCCTTACACACAGACCATACCCAGCCCTGATGGCTGAAGAAGAGATTATGTTGTGACAGAGGAGTGAGAATCATTAAGTTTCAGGTGCACTGCTGGAAGCACAAATATTTGAAGGTAGCATCAAATGGCAGATGGAAATCCAGATCAACATGAAATCCAGAACATGACAGAATCAGCAACTAGGAGTGTCCCAAACACCCAGAACTTTTAGCATCAGGATGCTAGAGGAGGTTACCTGAAGTATTTTTTCCCATTAAAACCCAAAGTTTTTATTCAGGTAAAATACCCCTTTACATATCATGTGCCTGAAAAGAGAATTTTCATCATTGCTCATTGTCATTGCAGGCAGATGAGACAGTCTTCTCCAGATTTCACACAGGAGGAGATACAATACATGTGGTACAGACTGATGCAAATGGGCCAGAACTGGGGTAAGGAGGGATGGTTCCCTCTCCCTTGCAGGTGGGGCAGGTAGACAATTAGCCACAAATCACCAGGGAAATTCAGAGTCACACCTCAAACAGAACATAAACTGTCCCAGGCTCTGCAGCATGGTTTCTGAGTGGCAAGAAAGGAGATGTTTGGTGGGACAGCCCTAAGAGCAGCAGTGGAGCTGTGCCTGCTAAGCCAACATGAATCTGATACATTTATTAGGAAGAGAAAATAAATTAGTGAACAAATTCACTGTTGTCCCAACATACAAGGGTGTCCCCATAAAAAAGTGTCTCTGCCCTCTGCTGGCATGTGACAGAAAGATTAAGAGATTAATGAAGCAGAAAAAGATGGTGTCAACATCAAAATCTGTTACTGCAGCTGTACCCCTCCAGAGCATTAAACTGCAGTTTGGGTATTTGGCCACTTCCCCACAATTTCCCAGGGAGACCACACAAAGAATACAACGAGCAAAGTTCAGAAACAGGCTCAGCCCTGACAAAACTTCACTTAGTGAAGAGAGAAGAGAGGGGTTTGCAATCAGCTTGTAAATCTGGAAATATTTGGCCTTAGGCTCATATTTGGCATTAAAATGTGGTAGTTTCTGTTAAGCAGGCAAGACTATGTTTGTCTTATCATAATTTGCTGGTCTTCCCATCATCTTCCAGTTCACCAAGGCAAAACCCTGTTATACCTACCTCTGACAGCATGTCAACCTTCTCTTTCTGGCAGGATTGCCCAGCTAGTCCCTATTTACCATCCTTCATAATGCAAGCTGGATACTGTACCTGCTTGCACATCCTGAACCTGTGACTCTGCAGTTTTTCATTACTGCCTCTGAAAACCATTCTGCATCCTTTTGTAATGCATGTAGATAAAACTGTTCTCTCCCTCCAGGCCCTATAATATTTTAATTTTTTTATATCTTTAGTAAAGTAACTAAAAAAATCATATTAAGAGACCCTTTTTACTGCTATTTATACCTAAGGTATGCCATTTTGTGCTGCATTCATCAGAAATATGTATGCCAGAACAAAGAGTTACTAAGCTTCACCCGCAGTGCATTGACAATGCATTTATTCTGGCTGTATTCAGCCACCATCAGTGGCTCACAGTGCATCCTGACAGCTGCCACTGGTGTGTGACTCCTGAGCAGTCCTTGTTAGTACAGTTTCTTAGCTATCATTTCACAAAAAAGAAATTACTATGGAATAGCTCCCAAATGAGCACCTCTCCCTGCAACTCAAATTCAAGAGATGAGACAAGACACAGAACATCTGCCAGAGAAGAGGATATTTTGTATGTTGATCAGCAGTGGAGAGCAAGTAAACCATGTTCTGAAAAGAGAAAATTGACTTCCTCCAAATAAGGAGAGCATCAGGAGAGCATCTATGCTAACTTTGAAAAGGAAAAGCAAGTGACTGACTCTGCATACAAGAGCACCCCCAGTCAAAGGCAAGGTAGCTCCCCAGCCTTGTTACTGTTCAGCAGGCAGAGGAAATGGTCCCTTTCCCAAAAAGACTGAGGTTTCTGGATGATGGAAACACTATCCCTTCAGTGTAGGCATTACTTTAAGGAGAAATTTAAATAAATAAATTAAAAAATTAAATTTGCCTTTCTTACTCTTTTGGTTGGTACACTTTAGACTCTTGAATGCTCTGTCCTTGCAACTGAAAGCTCATATGTGACTGCAGAAACAGATTTTTTTTCTTCTTCTTCAGCCTTTTGTCAGGAACAAAAGCATTTGCTTACTGATCTACCTGTAGAGAAACAAAGCACTACTTCAAATACCTGTTCCAAATCAGAAACTAAAATAAAAGCCAAGTAAGTGGGTGCCTGCTCAGAGTTCATAAATTTCTTTATGTGACATCATTTCTACAACAAGCTTCTTTTCCTGAAAGTACTATTTAAACCTGGAAAAAAAGTCTCTGAAGCAATTCTGGAATGGCAGAAAATAATTAAGTGACCAGAATACTGTTACTGAACACGTTTCAAGTTCTTATCATGAAGTTTTTTGAATGTATTTGACTGGAAGCTTTGGAAATAAAAACTGCGCTAGAAAGAACAGAGCAGGAAAGAGAACAAGCTGGTTGTTTCACTCCAGACACATCTGTTAAGTCTAACACTCTAGCGGAACATATCTAGCGTGTGGAAGACATTTCTGTCATCATGTCAAAGATGAATAAAATATCAAGGTATACATTTTGGATATTCAAGTATTGAAAAACTGTTTGTTGCTAATTATTAGGCTGCATGCAAACAGATAAATTAACAGAAAAGGAGTTCTCTTATTCCCTAGTCAACCAAATCTGTCAAGCAAAATATATTTTCATTTATTTTTTTGGCTGGGTAGTATTTTTGTATATTACAAATTGTTAACAGTTAGTTATGATTATAAAATAATTACTAAAATATGAGATCCATTTTATGGCATCAGTCCAAAGTCATTTGCTCCAGCACATAAGCTAGTATATGAAATTTGCTGAAGCCAGGGTTTCACTCCAGCTATAAAATCACAAGACTAGAATACAAAACAGACCATTCAAATACAAAGACATTTATGAACCTCAACTATCTGTATTTAGAGGATATGAGACCAGCAATGCTCAAAACGAGAGGAAGTGTTTACAAAGTAGACACAATCCTATTATTTGGTCAATCTGTAACAACAAAAATAGTTTATATTTGGGGTATTTCATCCAATCTTCAAGATCTCTCATAGAGGAGTACAATGATAAAACATGGGGCTGGCTTTGGCTTTCACAACACTGAAATCAATCAAGTACCTGTATGCAGTCCAGAGGGATGATAAATTGTGTTTGTCACACCTAAAACCAATTTTCTGGGAAGAAAAAAAAAAGTTTAACAATTTAGAGGAGCTTAGATGCCCTATATTTATTCTTTCCCTGAAAGCCAGAAGTGAAGACGAACACATCTCTCATATATATATATATATATATCTATATATATATATATATATATAGATATATATATATTTAATGAACATTTTTTTAAATAGAGCCTTTCTTTTTAGAGGTAGATTTCTTACTATAGCTGAAGCTTCTGCTTAAGGCAGAAGCTATTTGAAATGTTTGAAACAGCACTCTGGGCTCCATGTAGTGGCTTAGACTATAATTCATAAAATGAATTTACATTAATCTCAGCATTTCTCAGGAAGCATGAAAGAGGTCAAAAAGCCTTGGATTTTTTTTATGAAAAACAATATCATGAAAAATCCTTTCTATTATATCTGTTTAATTTACTACCTTCTTCTACATATATATTCTAGTTACAAGACATGTTTGTTTTCTTTATTGGTAATTATTAGGACAATATAAAATTTTAGATTAGAAAAAATACGTGCTGTTGTGAGCTCTTAGTTACAGAATTACTTGTTTCCACTAGATCTCCTAGATACATCACTGATCTGAACAATCCTAACAAATATTTGAGCAGGTCAGTCTCCAACACAGTTGCTTACCAGGCAGATGATGTTTCTGGAGCTAAGAAAACACAGGAGAGTCATTTTCTCTGCAGCATGTCCAGCCACCTTTGGTTATCCCCAGGCAAAATTACCAGGTACACAGAAGTGCTCATGCAGGTTTGATATGAGAGGGGAACTTGTGCTCTGAGCATAAGGTGTGCAGTGAGACTCATTAGCTGCACTGCAACAGTGACCAGACAAGTCTCTGGAGCACTGGGACTGAAAACACAACCTGAAGTCCAGGATGGAAATAAACCACATATTAAAAAGACACGAGAAGAAGAAATATGAGAGACACAGAAGAACTGTGCAGAAATATCCAACACAGTAAGACTCTTCTGTTTACAAAACCCAGGACAGTAGAACCTGCTATTTTGACAAGGTGAAAATCATATTTCATATAATAAAAATTCATGTGTCATGGTACTACAAGAATGCCAAGATTGAAAGTGTAAGTAACTTCAAAAACCTGCTTTAAAATTCATGGACTACCCAGAGAAGAATCACTTCCCAACTCGTTTCCTTCCTTTCCTAAGCATCCAATGAGTTGCAGCTGCCAGGGATGAGGTATAGACTAGAGAGTTATAGGACTCACTCGGCTTCATCAGGTAGCAAAAATTCATTTCAATTCAAATGCTCAGGGACTACAAAGCAGCAGCAACAGCAATGAAAATTTAAGATTTGCCCATCAGAATAAACAATATACAGAATAGGCAATAAGGATATATCAAGCTTGTTATTGCCATTCTATGTTATGAGAATTAGAGCTGGGATTGAGAGACTGCAAGGAGCACCAGAACTCATCACCTGAGTTACAGAGCTACTTTCTAACCATAGGTCTTAAAAACAGAAGGTATCATGACTAGTTTGTGTGTATAATATTTACTTACTTTTATTTTGACTGAAACAAGCAAAGAAATCCAACCTTTAGATGCCCTTGTGATCACTCATAAATGAAACTGAATGCACTAAACCCCAATATAGTAAAATAATCTTTGTAAATTATTATGAGCTGACACCCAAGAGCTAACATGGCTGAAATGACAAATTGTCATCTCATGATGTGCATTAGCCTAGTGTCACTCAAAGCCAATGTATTTTAACCATTTTCCAGCCAGGTACTGTGGACTTTTCTTTCCTTGAACAAGGTACAGATGAAAGGCCTGACAAGAATCCCACATTTCTTTTGGAACAACCTACAAACTTTCCAGATGTGCCATTAATGTTGGACATGGGAGCACAGCTGGTGCATGTCAAACTGCTTCCGTGGTGAAAATCCTGCTTTGGAAAACAAACCAGGCTCATAAAAATGTGGTTTATAAGCTGAAAAAAATATTACAAAGCTGAATGAAAAAGACTTGGATAACATCAGAAATAGGACGTGGACTATTCTGTCTCCAGAAGTCCCAGGAAGTCCCAAGCAAAGAAACAAGTAAAGCTTTCTGAACACTGAGAACAGCATGACTAAAGACCTTGTCAGACACAAAAGCATTCTTCTCATAGACATACATGAGAAACAGGCACATTGCTGTGCCTTTTGTTGTCATTGCAATGCCACATCAATAATCTAGAATTAGGAGCCAGAAAGTGAAAGCTCGTGCTCATGCAAGAGCTTCTGCGTTGTCCAAGGTCCTGAAAAAGTTTGTGGACAGCAAGAGAACACAGAGTAAGAGAGGTACAGACTTCATCTCAGGGTTATTTTGCATATAATTTAATTTCATGTATATTCTTTGTATTCATTGATGTAAAATGCTTCCTCAGTACCCGGTTGCTCATACGGGATAGGCAAGTGGACAGCGAACACTATGGAAATAATTAACATCTATTTTAACAACCCACCTCAAACCTTCAACAATACATAAATGTAAACATCATTGGTCAAAGTCCATGCCATTTTATATTTTACTCATCTGCCCCTCATATTTGTTACAGTCACTCATTACATCATCTCATAATTTTAACTGTGAACAGTTGGGGACAAAAATTATTCTGTCTTCCATATTCCTGTGCAATGATACCATGAACGATGAGACCCTGCCACAATAGCTCCTTTGGAAATTAATACATGTAACAATATTTGTAACAATACATGTAACAACCTTTTCTTTATCATTTTGAAGTATGTTTTTTGCTGTATTTCTTTAGGAGTAGCAATGGAAGCTCCTGTCTGGTTTGTACCTCTTTGCATTTTGCACTACATGCCCCTGACAGCACACATCTTCCATGGGAAAAGTGGGTTGTAGCAGCAGCAGAGTAAATTAATTCAAGAGGGTTTGTCCTTCAGGGGAAGATGCCTTGGTTTTGTCACACTCCATGTTTTTGTGGTGCTCTAAAGTCACAGATCAGCAGTCCACAGCATGCAGCACCTCAATATTGTGGTGGAGATTACACAATGGAAATTGTGTTCTTTTGGAAAAAGCAATTTTTCACACTGCATCTATTGACCAAAGTGCTGCAACTCAGGTGGCTCATTAGCATTTTAGCAACTTCCAGGTTCCCACAGCCTGATGGAGGAACATTCAGACATTCCTGGTACATATTTTCCCTCTTTCCCATTCGTTGAACCAGAACACACAAAAAGAGAATGGCAAAATGAAGTTTGCCTGAATGTCTCCATTAAACCAAAGCTATTTCTAAGAGCAAACCTGACAATAAAACCCCATATGGGAAGTGTTTTCAACTGAAAGCCTGCTCAGAGAGCACACACACAAAAAGGTCTCCTGCCTACCAAAGGGAAATGCTTGTGGCACTGAATCATCCCCTTGTTAGTAACAGTGAATAGGAGCAGCAGCATTTTCCCGCAACAGTGGAACACCATGCCCTGAAATGATCACTTGGTGCTGTTGGGTTCATAGCCGGGTTTAATGTCACCATTCTTTTCATTGTGTGATTCTGTGCATTCATAGAAGTGAAAATCTATACCGTTTGGGGGGTTCTTTTGAGCTATTTGTATTCTAACCACCATGAGTATTAAACAAAGTTCCTCAGATGTCACCCACAAGACCTCCAGTTTTTCTAGGTACCTGATGGCTGTTGGCACACAGCCCACAGCTCACATCCCATTTACTGTGCTATCAGCCCATCCAGGCAGAAAACAAACATATTGATGCTTTTATCCCTCCCTTTTCTATTTCAAAGCCACCCTCTGACCCCAAGGACCACGTTGGACTCCTTTTAGTGCTAACAACTGTCCTGAGTCATGAAAATAAGATTTTACCAGTCACTTACAAACATCCCACTGAGACTAGTTCAGAAGTATATCTTTAATTATTAGAGTTCAGTCTTCCACCTGGCAGAACAGACATGCAAAGCAACCCATGGCTTTAATAATTTACCCTCTGCAACCACAACTTGGTCATACAGCTAATTCATGCTGTAGATTCTGCTCAGTGAAGCACCACAAATTGTCCACACAAGGAAAAAAAAAACCAAAGGAAAAAAAAAAAAAAAAAACACTTTCAGAGAGTAGATTTAGGTTAAGCAACATTCAAGGATTTGCAGGCAAGACTTTCACCACAGTGAACCATGAAGACATTAACACCATGATACATTAAATACACCAAATGCATTTATTTACTTAGAGCACAGAAAGAGCCAACTCTTCATTCCCAAAACAGTCATTCAGCAACTATTAAAAATTAAGTCTCTTCTAAGTACCCAGCAATAGCATGTGTTGGTGTTGTTTGTTTAGGGAGTGGATTTAGGTTAAGTAACATTTAAGGATTTGTATGCAAGACATTCACCACAGTGAACCATGAAGACATTAACACCATGATACATTAAATACACCAAAAGCATTTATTTACTTAGAGCACAGAAAGAGCCAACTCTTCATTCCCAAAACAGTCATTCAGCAACTATTAAAAATTAAGTCTCTTCTAAGTACCCAGCAATAGCATGTGTTGGTGTTGTTTGTTTGATTTTAATTGAAATATTTAGACATTTGGATTTTAAAGGGATGCCAGCAACCTTCAACTTACTGGTTGAAATAAGTCCAAACCAAGTTGCTTATCTCCTTATGCAGCGACAAACTGAGCATTGAACTTGTGAATGAACTCTCACATGAATTCAGATTGTGAGATCTGAGTTTTGTAAGCAGCTGGTCAATGCACAAAGTACAGCCCACCTGCCTGTCAGACCCAAATTCCTGTCCTCAGATGAAAACAGTCACAAAGAACAGCTCAGTCTGATACTAGGAATCTCAGCCCTGTTGAGACATAAGTTAATACCAATTTCAGAATAAACTTTGCTCAGTAAAAGGGGTCTATTCACTTCTTTATAATGCCAATTTAACAGCTGTTAAAAGTGGTCCTTACTAAAGCTTGAGGTGTCCTTATTTAGACAATTCTTCCAGATTTATGGAGAACATTAGCTCTTAGTAATTAAATGTTCTCTACAGCTATGATGATTAAGAAGAGGACAACTGGAACAATGACATTGCATACAGGAGCACTACTCTCTGTTCTAAGATTTTATTGTTTCAAGCTACAGAAATTTCTCAGGTGATTTTTGTTATAGAAAATTATTATTGCAGTCACTCTCATTGAAGAAGATTCAGACAGGTTTAGGTCTATTAACATGAAGGGTAAAAAAAGTAACTTATTAGGAATAAACATCTGGCAATAAGCGCCACTGAAGTAAAAAAAAAACTTCAGTAACAGACTGTAATTAAGAAATGTAGAAATTTTTTCAGTTTAAATGTAATTAAAACTTTTTAAAAACAATTCTTTCTTATAAAGATTACCACAAACTACTGAATCACTACAGCTGAAGAGAGCAAGTGAAATTTTTGAAGCGGCATTAAATTCTATTTAGGAAAAAAGTATTTCTAGAGTTTGCTACTTGGTGAAAAATAAGATCAACTCCCCTAGAGAAACTGAATCTAAACTGTGAACTGAGAGTGCTGGCATTACTGCAGAGAACCGGGTTTAGTGCTCTAAATCTGCAGAGTAGACAATTTAATAAATATTGAAGTTATCAAGTTATGGAATAATCATGTGCTAAGAACACTTCTTGCAAAAATATGACAAGTCTGTTACAGTACAGCTGTTGTTATTCAGACATAAAACCCATTTAGAGAAAGCACTTAGCAGAACCAGTTATACAGCTGGATGGCATTCACAGAGATATGATTTCTCCCTCCCAGATAAGCATTTAAGCACCTTAAGTAAGTGTCACACAGGTGAACTGGCTTAAACAGGTTCCAGCTACCTACAGGAGACAAGCGGCTCTCCTCTGCCATCTCCTTTGATACATGCTGGGAGCACACATTGCAGTTAAAAAGACTGAATATCCCATCAAACTTGCTTGACAGCCAATTTAGATATTCCAGCTTGATGGCTGTGCTTCAGAAAATTTTGGCCTTCAGGTTGAAAGCAGTTCAGCAGGCTGAATATTCTACTATTTTCATTTCTGATAAGGCTACTGAGGTTGGTTTGGGTTTCCCTCACGACTGAAGTCCCATTTACATATGCTCCAAAACAATTCAGAAATCAAAAGAAAAGCTTTGCCTCTAGAACATATATAAATATAGTCATAAGTCTTCCTCAGTGTAATTACACCCCCCTGTTTAGAAGAAAATTTACTTAATTTCTTTATTTATCATTTCTTTTGATGGAAACTTTAGAAGGTCAAAGAGAGGAGTTTATTTCATACGGTTTATGAAGGTTTTCAGAATTTTCATTGTGGAGGGACTTTTTTCCTAGGTGATGCATGAAAAAAAAAAATGAATTTTTTTACAATTTCTTTTGATGGAAACTTTAGAAAGTCAAAGAGAGGAGTTTATTTCATACGGTTTATGAAGGTTTTCAGAATTTTCATTGTGGAGGGACTTTTTTCCTAGGTGATGCATGAAAAAAAAAAATGAATGAAGTCGGATTCTTTAATCCAAAACTACAAAATCCTGAAGTTTCAAGGTAAGGCCTTACACAGCTCATAAGAGGGAGCTTAAACCAAAACATAGACAAAACTACAAAATTTTGGATTGAGGTTTCAAGGTAAGGCCTTACACAGCTCATAAGAGGGAGCTTAAACCAAAACATGGTAAGAGACAGAAGCAAGAGACAGAATATCTATGAATATCAGTGATTAATTTTAAAATGATATTCCAATGCATTTTTTTCCACTGCATAATAAATTTGAAATTTTCACAAAACAAAATTATATCAATTTTTAAATTAATGTTAAAAAAGCAAGAAATATACTTTTAAAGGCTCATTTATAAACACACCAAGAAATAACCTGGGAAAGGAATACTGCACTTCTTTCACATACGCTTGCACACCCCAGATTACCATGGCAGCACTACCAACATGTTTGACTATTGTAGCTCTGATTACACAGCCTACAACCTACATAACAAGTACATTTAAATGATTCTTTTTATTTTTCTTATTTGTATTCAGGTATTTGTACTTAGGATTCAGGTATTTGTACTTAGGATTTTACTTACTTGTTATTCTTGATCTACTATAGTACTAAAGCATGTATAGATATATTTTGATGTACTAAAGTAGTGATGAAACAGAAGAAGACCATAGTTGAATACCTAAATCCAAGTGAAAATTTCCCCAACTGTAAAAAATTGTATTTCTATTAATGCCAGGTCCTAGAAAAGGAAGTTTTACAACCATTCCTTAGGATATCATAATAGAGAGAAAAACTGGATCACTGTAGATAAAACCACTCTTCAACAGTGCCACTGGATTTAAACAAGAGACAATGTAAGAAATCCTTCACCTCCTTCCTAAGCCACAGGTGACAAGGATTCTCCTTTTCTTCCATTCGAAGTCACACAGTAACTGCAATTATTACTGGTTTTCAGCTACAGCATGTTAAGAACATCACATATTTTTAATTATGCTCCAGTACCAAAGACCAGCTCAAAATCAAAGTCATTCAGCAGGTTCCCAGGTATTTTTCTACAGCAAACCATTTGTTTGAAAACTGTAGCTGGCCAAAGCACCAACAATTCAAAGACCTGAACTTCAAGTGGGTGAATCACACATCTCTGACTCTTCCGTCTCTCGCAGACTGGCTCCACATCCCACCCTAAAGCACTACAGTAGCTGCATGAAGCAAGGACACTTTCATCTTAGAAGAATAAATTTGTATTAAGCATAGAAATAAAGCCACATGTCATAGACTTGAATGGCCAAAAGGGCCAGTCAGGCCATCTACTTTGAACAGTGTAACATTTCATCCAGTGCATGCATCCATTTGACTGGTTCAGTTTGAGCAAAGACACTTCTGATCTAAATTATTTTTACTGAAGTTCACTTTAGCCATTGAACATGGCTGAGATTTTCTGTTTGCATAACATCTCCCATGACACAACTCTGATCCAGAGTAGAATGCAATATTCTTCTGAAGATTGTGCCATATCTTCTTCCACTATACTGATTTCTTTTTCATTACCCCATGTTCATGAACCATCTTAATTAAAGTTTATGATTATATGACAAAACATCCTCGACTTGGCTGAAAACTTTCAGCTAGAAACACAGCTTCTCATGATGCTTCCATTGTGGTTGCAATTTTTATTCTAAGAGAAACTCAGAGTTCATACATCTTCCCTTTTTTTTGCAGCCTAATCACCAAGTCTTGCTCTCCCCCAGTTGATACACACTGATATAACTTTCAAGTCTGCAGCTATTGATCTATTTTCCACCCACCCCAACCGTCTTCTAAAGTCTTCCAGTGCTTCCTCTGTTAATAAGTTAGTATTTAGGTATCTATTCCTCATATTTCACAGCTATAATTAATTCTTGACATTATCTCAGCCATTTTTATACTTGTTTTTCAATTAATTTACCTATGTAAACACTTCAGGTTCCTTGTGGGATTGAATTATTCCCAGTGATCGTAACCTTTGTCCAATTCAAACACCGTAAATCCTTCAGCATTTGAGGGGTTTAGACAAATCTCAGCAAGGAAGTGTGTTAAGGGGTGAAAGTCTTTTTCTTTCTGTCAACTAGCTATCACAGGTAGAAGTTTCAATGTTGAGATAATATCATTACTAAGAGTAGCTCATGAATACAAGCAGAAAAAAAAGTGATTCTTCTGTGGGTTTTTAAAGGACTCCAAATAGATATGGATTTTAGATTATGCTATATATGCTTTAAAAAAATAAATAACAACTGAAGTATCATGATGTGAAATACACCCAAAAGAACCACTTAAATATGGAGACCTTGAATACATCTTTCCATCTGTAATTAATTCGATTTTCCTGATAGGTACTTGGAGAAAACAAGGAAAGCATCTCTAATTGCTTGGAGTCAGTAAGCTTACCTGAAAGCTCACACACACCACAGACTCCTGGGGAGGGATGAAGGGAAAGGGTGAGAACCAAAGCAAAAGAAAAAAAACCAAAAAACCTCATGGCTGAGATAAGAACTGTTTAATAACTGAAACAAAAAATTTTAAACATATTATTCTAATAATAGTAATGAAAAGGACAGAAAGGAAGAAAACCCGTAAGAAAGAAGTGATACACACTACAACTGCTCATCAAACACTGACTAGTATTTGGTGACTCTCAATAACTCCCCTCAGTCTACACACTGACCATGACATCCTGCAGTATGGAATATCCCTTTGGCCAGTTTGGGTCAGCTGTCCTAACTGTGCTTCCTCACAGTTTCTTGCGCAGCTGCTCCCTGGCAGAGCATGGAACACTGACAAGTCCTTGATTTAGAGTAGACCCTGCTCAGCAACATCTAAAACATCTGTGCGTCATCAACCTTATTCTCATTCTCAGCCCAAAGCACAGCAAATAACAGCTACAGGAAGAAAATCGACTCTATCCCAGCCAAAACCAGGATAAATTACATGGACTTAAGACTGTCTGAAATGTTCACCACTTTCAAGGCAATCTCTCAAGTCACCTCCATTTGCTCTGCTTTGGCTCACGCTGCCAACCAGTCTGCATGCATACAAACTGGGTCACTTCTGGAAGGAACTCGCACAAAAGGCACATCCTGCACATTCCTGTACCTGTTACTGACCACTCCAGCCACAGTGCAAGACAAAAACCAGTCTGAAGTAAAGCTCCCAAAGCACGCAGAGAAGGAATGCAGCGTGCTCAGCATCAGGAGTGCGGCCGCGTGGATCAGCTCCTGCACTGGGTGCTGTGACAGTGGTGGCAGCTCCTGCCATTCCCCTTGCCACTCCTCACCTCAGCAGAGCACTTAAAGCCTCACTCAGCTTGGGAGCTCCTCAGCTTCCTTCTGCTGAACACCCAACAGTGACACCCTCTTCATCATTAGACCTTGAAAGGCTTTGAAGTCAGAGACTGTTTTATTGTCTTGGATGCTCGCACTTGACCAGCTTTGGGCCAGCATTCCTTTTGAAACATCCAACTCCAAACTGAACTGGGCTACATTTGAGATTAGAGGTTGGACAGAAAGAAAACTACTTCCTACATCAGCATGACTGCTGCACAGAAGTACATGCTAATAAGCTTCTAGCTTCTTCATAATGAGTCAGTTAGTAGTGTATCTTTTTTTTATTACTTTCTTACATACAGGTGTCTAAACTCTGATTATGTTCTCTTCCAAGTACCAAAACCAGCTCTCTAAATTTAGTGCCAAGGTACAAATTAGGAAGCTGATTTCCCTCAGCTCCTCATATAGAAGAGACAGACAGACTCCTCCAGAGGATAATTTTGATCGTAAGAACTCCTACTTAATTACCATCCCAATATAGCTGAAAAGAAAATACAAAAACCTTTGCAAATTTTTTATTAAGATGATACATAGAAAAGTGATCACAAAAGAGGATAAAAATATTTGAACTTTTTGAAGAAAACAAAAAAGGTAAGTCAGACAAAAATTACCTAATAATTGTGAAGAAAGTGTCATTTCCCATCCTTAAACACACCCTATAGAACAGCTTCCTAAAGCAGTAAGAATAAATACTGGATGCAATTACAGCTTCAATATTTATCTTTTGTTTTTTCAGCCTTCTAAAAGCACTAAATGCTTCTGTATTCCAGGTGGTGAAGTGCATATTCCTCAGTACAGAGACAAATCCAGCTAGAGAAGGGAAATAATAAAAGAAAAATAACAAATAACACTGCTGCTTAGTCTTCAGTGAAGTATGCTTCCAGTCCTTCCAGTTCTGTATCATCTTTTGCATTTGAAGAGGTGGGAGTAGAACTTGAATTTATGCTTTCCTGACTATTATTTTTTTGTTGAAAGTTTCCCGAGTTATTGAATTCCTTCTTCGGTTCTCTACCACCACTTAACAGCTTCTGACTCTCTGTAAAGTATTGATTAGGATGATTCAAAGAAAACCCAATGTCATCAACCTGTACATAAAAGGAAAGGAACACCAAGTTATCACACTTATTTCTAAAAATCATATTTTTCATATTCAAGAACAGATTAATTAACAATTTAATAAATTCCAATTTTGTTGAAGAAAAAGGCATCAGTTTGTAAATAATGTTTCTGTAAATGTTAGCATAACACAAATCTCGTTTCATCAGAAGTTTTCTTCCTTCATTGCAGAAATAATAACTTTGGCATATTCAAACATTATTTCACACTGTCTTTTCTACAGTAAAGAAAACTAACACCCCAAAGCATCTAAAACACATAAGTAAAATGACATCTCTTTAGAGATGAACCTACATCTTAGTTGAATCTTAATCATCTGCATTGAACCTACATCTTAAAATGGACTTTCACCATCCAAAAAAGGGAGTGAGAGAGGTCTAGAGTGCAAATGAAAGTGAAAAATACTGCTAGAAGTTGTAGCAACTGCACTGCATAAATCCAGATCTTAAGTATCAGTGTGAAACTGTAAATGGAAAAGGGGACCTTCGTGTCTTTCCCTGCTTTCCCAAGAAAGCACAAATGCAATATTTACAAGGGAGTGAGCTAAGAGAGAAGCCCCAGAGATCAAGCTTATCCTTGCTCCATCAGTGCCACCATCAGCACCCTGACTCTAAATGCACAACCATTTTGTCTTCTGTGCAAAAAATACAGAAAACTAGCAGCAGATTTGTATTACTAGTTTTTACTTCAGCAGAAGTATTCTTTCAATTCTGGAATTATTTGATAAATGAACATTCAATTAATGCTCTTCAAATACTTCAAATCAAGAAAGCTTTCAGCTTTAAAAGGAAGCTATTCTGATGTAATGACCAAGAACCAGAGTTATAACTTTTGTATTTCTTTTGGGAGGCTCAGAAGTTGGAAATGCTTACTTTAAAAAGTGCTTTCACCTCCTATTCAAGGCAACCTGCATCTTTCATTTGCCTCTGAGTTCATGTGAATTCTAGGAAATTTTTTAAAAAACCACTGCTCTTAAAATACATTGGAAGACTTACCAAACATGGGGTACAACACACCATGGAAGACTAAGAGTCATGTACCTGTTAATTTCTGCTACCACTATATTCCTTTGTTCCCAGAAGGGAGTGGCCAATTCAGGCATAATAAGCAACTCTGCATGCACACAGAGTCTCCTAAGGACATACTGTGGCTAATTTAATATGCCAAACCCCATCAATTTAAATTTCAGCTGCTTGTGAATAATCATAAAGTAGAGGATCAGTGTGTGCTCTAAATGGAACCCTGATTAAATGCATTACCACTGCCTAGCTTAGCTCCATTAGAAAATGGTGACATGGATAGCAAAATCTAATTCAGACATGAATTAGCAACTGTAGTCAGTGACCTTGCTTGAAAAATCTTAAAAGTAACAGTCCTAGCACTCTAATTTGGTATTCAAAGGCATAACAAAAAAAAGCCACCAAAAAATCCAACCCAAAGTCATCACTGAATTTGATTTTAGTCTTATCTGGATGAGTTTCATTCAGCCAGCTTTCATCCATGCTCCAATTTTCATTACATGCAAACTAAATTACTTCTTTACATGAAAAAAGCTTAAAAAGAAGTGATATAGTGAAAAACTGGCTTTCCTTTTAGAAGCTCTTAATGAGCTCTGGTTGTTTTAACCTGAAAATCTCAGTTCTCTTCAAACCAATTTAAGAGTCACTTTGTAACTCTTAATTTTATTCTAAACTCTTCTCTCCCCAGCAGTCTGGAAAAAGCTGTAGAAGCAGCTCATTGTATGAAAGGAGCCTACAGCCATGTTTTCAGAGGTGATTGATGGTATTTGTGAGCTTTAATTTCTGGGTTTTTAAAAGTTATTTACTGTTTGTTAGTTGAAATTCTTGTATGATTCCATGTACCATTTTTTTCCTTTTCAAACTTGAATGCTACATAAATAAAAATCTATCAGATGAAGCTTAGACAACTCTTCAATTAGAAGAATTCCACCCACGCAAACCATCAAATTTTTGTGAGAGCCTTAAAAGAGAAGGGGGAAGATTTTTTTCATTATCTTCATTTGCGATATAGTGATATAGAAAGAATTCTATTCTCTGTAATTTTCAACAGGGTTCAGTAAGCATTTCTTTGAATAAGAATATTCTACTCTGGCTGGAAACTCACAAGAAATTTGAACACAAAAATGGTATTTTTTTACATTAGAATGCTCACACAACTTTATGCAAGTTTTACAATGTTTTTACATAATATAGATCAAAGCATATGAATTTTAAAAGCCTCATCATTAACTTTGCTGTAAGTTAGCTGGGACTTACTACCAGAAATATCTCTAACAGAAGCAGCTTTGCCAGTGCACAGTGGTAAATCTATCTGAATCTATCCACCACACCCAAAGAAAAATGAATTTTTTATGCAGTCAAAACTTGAAGCTTTTAACACGGAGAAGCTTTAAAACTTTAAGCTTTTAACCAAGCAAAAAGACCTGGCACTTCAGACACAACTGTATAATCCATCTAAGTAGGTGATACTGACACAAGACTTTTTTTTGATTTAGCACATTTTGCACATACTGGCTCTCATACAAACTCCAGTTTAATATTCCTGCACTAGTATATACTGTTTTGAAAACCCTGAAATAATACTTTTGAAGCTATAACATCCTTGGGTTTTAACCAAGAACTTTTAAAATGACAGCTGATATTAAACAAAAACCACGTGGAGCAATCATGGTGCTACAGCTTTCCTTTTGCACTTACTGAAGAGTTAACAAATTGCCTGCATGTATCTTAGTTTCTGCCAGGTCTATCACTATATCACAAGTGATGTCTGCTTTTGTTCTTGGTTGGGAAAAAGTGCAACTGAAGTTCAGGAGAGGTGTAGCACTGGAGTTAATAAGCCCAGGTTACACAGAATACAGAGAGCATCAGCTTTTTGTTAGCCCACGCTATTCGAACAGAGCAGTGAAGTGCAAGGACACAACCCCCACCACTACCCCCCAAAAATGTATCTCAACAAGAATGATGCACCCCAGTCCAGCTGCATGTACCAGCACAGTCTTGGTGCCAAGCACTAGCCTACTGAAGCTGACCCTGTGAACTTCGAGAAATAAAATCTTTAACAAGTCTCTGTTACAAAGTCATTCATAGTCAATCTTACCCACATATACACCATAACTTTTAACAATTGCAGGCAACACCAACAGCTCTTCCCAATACAAATCAAGCACTTTCTTGGTAAAATTTTTACATAATTTAAGCTAAAATTCTCCATTTGAGCAAGTCCATTATTTCCATGAAAATTTTACTTAAGATTGTTCCCCTGCTCAAAGAAACAATTGAAGTTATGCTAATTGATTCTTCTGAAATTCCCTTCAATGAAAAACTCTGCTAGTGATATGCAGGAAAGCAAAGGTTTGACTGTCACATAAAAGCTTTGGAGACACATCTTTTACCTCCCCATAGGAAAAAAAAATTAAAATAATAAAGTATATAGCTGTAGAACAGAAAAATCAATCCAAGGAGGCTGGTAACAAGTTCAGCAGCTAAATTCTGTTAAAAATTGCCACCATAAGCATGTGCCACTCAAACGACAGGGTCTGTGTATTTTGCTTTCTCTCACTGAAATAATATCAAGAGCAAAGCAGAAAGATGATTGTGAGTGCAAGCAGCAAAGATGTTTATATTACCACAAAATTGATAAAAAATAATGCTTTTCTGGAATTTCCTAGAGAAGAATGTAAAGACAGCTTTCCTAAAATGCATAGTACTGATTTATCTTTTGATGAATGTTGACCTCGGCGTCTACAGTCATCTTGAGAAAATATTATTTCTACTGACGTGAGCAAGTGTTACACAGAGCAAGCCTTACCTAAATTTAAAATTGTGTATTATTTTGAATTTCCTTCCAGATTAGTAGACTTCTTCTCACATTTTCTAAGACCATAAGACAAAATACAGCTGCCAAAACAACACTAGACACAGGCTCAGGATACACCTTTGCTATACATTCATACATGTGACTGCTGGAAATATGTGAAGATGAACAGTTCCACTTAAATCAATTGTGAAAACCAGTCAGTGGTAAATGCCTCTGGGTGGGTCATCTAATCCTCATCCATCTCCTCAGTAAGGCTGTTCCATACTCTGCTGTTTGAAAGTGATGCTTCCATTTTTTGGTTTGTGAAGAGAACAAAGCTATAAGAAGAGCTGTGGTTCACTGGGTTTTTTTGTACACCTTTGCTATACATTCATACATATGACTTCTGGAAATACATGAAGACGAACAGTTCCACTTAAATCAATTGTGAAAACCAGTCAGTGGTAAATGCCTCTGGGTGGGTCATCTAATCCTCATCCATCTCCTCAGTAAGGCTGTTCCATACTCTGCTGTTTGAAAGTGATGCTTCCATTTTTTGGTTTGTGAAGAGAACAAAGCTATAAGAAGAGCTGTGGTTCACTGGGTTTTTTTTTTTGATGACAAGGAATCTTGAACCAATGGAAAAGCTGCTTCTTAGAATCAAGAAATCACACAGGAGATGGAGTGTGACCATTTATTACCTTAAAAATTTTTGGAGAAAATTTTAAGATAACTTTGCTTACAATTAAGCAAATGGGAAAGCCCTGAGAATGCTCATCTTGATTTAAAAAAATAATCACACATGACTACAAATGTGAAAAAATACCAAATAAAAATTAACAAAAGGTACCATGAAAATGCTGGGAGATTGAATTCAGAGGTTTTAGATATTTTCCCTTTATTTTTTGAAGGTTTTTATGTATTTCATATAAACACATCAAACTTGATCAATGTATTAAAGCCTACAAATTTGATTAAAAGCAGGATATTGAAAAAGCTAAATGACTTTGAAATAGATATGATTCAACAATATTGACCTTTTTGGGAAGATAGCATAATATTTTACCACATTTTGTAATATTGAGGGTATTAATAACATCAATATATAAATGCAAAAAATTACAAAGCAATATTTGAAATTACTGAAAAGATAACTAACAAGGCTAATGATGGATGGGCAAACTGAAAACAGTCTCAGGGCTTCATTCATGATTTCCAAGGCCTTCCTCAAGACAAAGTGGGTGATAACAAAGAGCAGTAGCTACTCACATCATGTGTCAGCTCGAAGTACTTCTGACAGGCCAGCTGGTAATGCATGCCCTTCACCAGCTCCAGCACCTGCACGGAGGGAGAGCAAGGAGACACACTCACAAGGAGCACACAGCCAACTGACTGATACTTACAACAAGGTGTTCCAGGACAGCCCTGCACAACAGCTCATGGACATTTGCAGCACACCTGTGAATCCTACAAATAACTGACAACATTTTAAAATGCCCCGGCTACGTTAAAAACAAAAAAAGCACAGGAAGGTACACGCGACCCTTAAAATGTAATTTCAATACTCTTAACTTCAAGCATAAGTTGAATCTATATTTTGGTAATATCATTGTGACAGTTATTGTCAAACTATCATATTGCAACATCTCTTCTATAATTGCAGACATAAATCTAGCAATTCAAGTGGTTGAAGCATGAAGCAATCAAGGACATGATTTGTATTTTTATTTTCCACATTACCAGTTCATGCAGATGCACAGCAAAATACTACTGTGCTCCCATCAAGAAAATTTAATGCAAATCCTTTAAACAAGTATCTGTGAGAGGGGAATGCTTTTACCTTCAATCAGATTTGTCCTTTTAGAAATGAAGCTATTTCTAGTCAAGCTCAGCAGAATATGTGAGTGAATAGGCTGTTTTGAACACGTATTAGGAAAATCATGCCATCTTTTGTAAATACAATTTGCTTCCCAATTCTACTTCAGGTAATCTCTTCTGTGCTGCATGAAGTCCCATTCTTATCACTAGAATGCAATGCTGGTTGAAATATTTTAAAGTTTCATTACCTCCTCCCTCCTTTATATAATCTAAATGTATGCTCTCTCTGCTTATCAAACAGAGAAAATTGCTGGAATTAAGAGATAGCCTCAGTGGAAGGAAAAATAGTTTTCAAGAAATGTTAATTTCAAGCCATTTCCCAAGGTTGACCTTTGTGTCAGACACAGCAATATACAGCTTAAATCCCTGCTGTACTCATTATCGGATGCTGCCTTGTATTTATTGACAGATATATAAATAAATTACATTTGCTGAATGGATAAAAACAGCAACACACTGCCAGGAAAGTACTTAGTCCCATTATTTCTCTGTAATAGCCCAACTGATTACATTTCTATCCCTCTTGCCACCTCCTGTTAAACCTTCTGTAAAACACAAAGGCCAAAGCCAGCCAGGCAATGAAGTCTGAAATCTGTGTACATACATATAGTTCCATTTTTTCTCCTCTCTCCTTGAAACTGACTGGAAAAATCAGTAGTTAAGGGTTGAAAAACCTCATTTATTCTTAACACTTCAATTTCGTAGTGCCTTACATTTGCTTATTTGTTCCTTACAAATAATCTATGCCATACAAAAGAGCCACCTCTATTTTAAAGAAGATGCAAACCATGTTATATGTACACACTTTCTTAAAAAGTATTCTTCACCTAATATGGAATAATTGTTAGAAGACCTATTTGTCTGTTGGTTAGTTAAAAGAAACATTCACAATATTCTGTGGCATTCAGACCTGTCTAACCTGAATTTCCCAGTTGAAATAATTCGGCTAATTCAATCTAGTTCATAAACACTTAAGATTTTCTCAGAATTCTTCGTTATTTAATCAAGATTACATGTAATAAAATTATATAAATAAAAAGTTTTCTAAATTTAGGTGTAAATACATTTTAAATCTCAGAATCTTAATTGGGCAAACAAACTCAGGTATGCACTAATTCTTAGTATAAATCCTAGGAGATTAAAAAAGTTAGATACATGTAAGTTTCAACTGGCCACATCATGGAGGACGAGGTTCCCCTTCTACATATATGAAAGAGAGGGAGCATAAGGGGCATATTTAAAATATTTGAAGAAGAGTAACTTTAGAGATTAACTTGCTTTATCAGGGAAGAAGTTGCTAAAAGGAAACAAAAAAGATTAAACAGTGCAATAGAATGAAGCCCAGCTAGAAGGGAGTCCTCTCTGTGAGACAAACAATCCTCTATTAAAATAAAATAGATTTACCATCCCTAATACATATTATCTTTTCCACTACATTTCTGTCCATAATGAAAGCAAGCTTGCAGCCTTTTTTCCCTAGTATTTCCCAGAAACAGACCACTCAAAGCTTCATTCACAGCAGCAATCTTTTGCCTCTATGTACATTAAGCCATTTACACTGCATTGCTTTATTTTGTAAGTAAAGGTACACACTCAAGGACTTTTCCTGTGAGTCCTTATGTGCCTTTTTCTTCACTGCCATCTGCAACTTGTTTTTCTGATGTTGCTCTAGACTGTTAATGAGGCTGAGATGATGTTTGGCAGATGTATGCAGCCACCTGCTTTTATAGATCCTAAGCACTCAAAGTAAAGATGTTGCATAGCAGGACAGTTGGGGCTCTATAATTATCCACTGTTATTTTGAACTTACTCAAAATGAGTTTGGGTTTGGGGTTTTTTACATTGCAGGATTAACTTATTATGAAAATCTTTCTACTATAGACTCAGTTATGTGTGATTAATTTCTAACTTTTCCTGGAAACCTTCTTTAGATGCAAGGGAAAATATTTTTACAGACAGCAATAACCTAAAATTTTTAAAATATTAGATCAATAGGCAGAGTGTTACATTTTTTTTCCACTTGTGGTGGGTTTTTTTGCAGGTTTGGCAGTGTTTTGTTCAGCATTTTGACAGGATTTTTTTCATTCATAGAAACATATATCCATATTAAAGGCCTAGGCACAGACTGGTTTATTTATTTCCATCTCTGTGCAGAATGTCCAACCCACCTAAACACTAAATTTGTTGAAGAATACACAAAGTTCAATGAGTGACTTAATAAAAACCTTTAATTTAACCCAGTTATAGGGAAAAAAATAAAATTAAGAGAAAAATTCTATTAGAAAGAACAAGCCTTCTTCTGAAGTTATACGCTGTTCACCGACTTAAGTATTTTTCCCTAAAATGCTTTTACTCCTAGTAGGAAAGCAAAAAGAACTAGTCTAGATTCTCTGTTTCTCCTGTTTGCAGAACCAGAAATTTTTACTACTTTTTGCTTTTGCTATTATTATTGACATGATTTGGGAAGAAGGTAATTTCTGCAAGAAAACTTTCTGAAACAAATAATAGATATTTTGAACAAACTAATTCAAAGCCTGTAGCTTCTATTTCTCTATATGTAAGATGCCGGCAACACATTACAGTGCATTTAGTACAGCATCACAACAGATGTATTAATCACAGAATCATAAAATGCTTTGAGTTGAAGGGACCTTAAAGATCATGTAGTTCAGACCCACCTGCCATGGATAGAGACACCTTTCACTGGACCAGATTGCTCAATGTCCCATCCAGCCTGGTCTTGAACACTTCCTGGGATGGGACACCCAAATTCTCTGGACAACCTGTTCCAGTGACTCATCATCCTCATAGTAAAAAATTTCTTCCTTATATCTAATCTAAACCTTCTGCTCTTCAATCTGAAGTAGTTTCTCCTTGTCCTGTCACTACATGCACTTGTTCATTGTCTCATACGTAAAAACATAACATATTCTTTAATCTTTATAGTCTTCAAATTGATTAGCTGATTTCATTAGGATTTTACCTAATCAGTAGTATACTAGAGAGAGAAATGAAAAATTATACACTACAAATTCAAATGCTATGCACTTACACATCCACATGTCAGATGCTCAGCTAATGCTTCTTTCTCCAAGCATTTAATAAAAAAAAACTACTATCACAAATGTAGACTAACCTAAGGAAAATGTGAAATTAATACAAGTTAAATAATGCAGTTCTTGGAATAAACATCAGGGATAGCTCTCTGCTTCAAGCACTTTGATAACTAGACAAGACCTGTAATCATCTGCCGCATTACTTTGAGATGATTACTTCAGCAGGTACAATCCTAGACAAGATACAGCCTCAGAAAATCTAGACTGGAACAACAGGTTGGATCCAAATACTTCATAGCAAGCAGATTCATATATTCAAATACTTTAATCCCTGCTTTCATTACTGACAGCACTACAAAATGAATGCAATGAAAGCAGTCTAATGCTCAGACTGACTACTGAAGTCACATGAGGTCTGGAAATATTTGCTCTTTACCATCATCACATCATCCTTCCCTTTTCATATCCAGTCTTGTGAAAAAGCCCTTTAGGATGGGGTTTGTTCCTACCATGCAGCAATCAAATGCTTTATCTGAATTGGAAAAACTCAGAAACTTCATGAATCTTAAAGGAAAGAGTGCCTGTCAAGAGTATGGACAGCCCCAGAAACAGAATGCTGAGAACATTCTGTTTCTGGAGCTGGGTAAAACCACAGCCACTAGGGCTAGACACTAACTTCCATAATAGCCTTGAGGAACAAGCTTCAAAGACAAGGAAGGGCCTTGTTTGTGGGTTTGGAGGGAAGACGTGAGTACTCTACCCAAAAGATGAAAATCCCAGTGGGGAACCAATTAATCAGTGCATAGCTAAATTCAAAATAGATGTTTGCAAAATTATGCATCATTCCCAGAATTTTGGAACAGAGCAAGGAACAAGCATAAAAGGACCCGAGCCCTGGAAAAAACATGCTTTTTATTGAAATACATAGCTGAAAGGTCAAGCTCCAAACCATTCATTAAAAACAGGTATCTACCAGTTTGTTGGACCTGGAGTTAACAGGAAGTCTAAGAGTCAAAGGGAATGGTTTGAGTGAATGCCAGTCTAGTTACATGAGACAATTGAATGATTGGTAAACCATCCACCCCTAATACCTATTCACAGGGCTAAAGGGAAAAAAAAAATTTCTGATACTCAGGAACCACCATCAACATCAGAGAAGAATCCTAAAAGCCCTGTCTGGACTGAAGGATCCTGAACTCTTCTTAGTCACACAATCATTACTGAAACATGAAAACAGAGCAAAATGAGGGGCAGAAGTAATGGCAACTTGGAGACTGATGGCAACTATTTCTCTTCCTCTTCTCCTACTGGATATCTCAAAGACTGTCTGATGTAAAAGCTTAATTTCTCAGAAGTCAGGCACAGCCAACATTTTATTTCACATGATTTTACTTTATTTTTATTAGATTTTGCATGGAGAGTGTATAATTTTGTGGGGTTTTTTGTTTAACACTAGGAGTGGACACTGAAGAGCCCTTTACCCTAATTGCACTTAAACACCACAAAAGTCATGGCCAGGACAACATCCATTTCTGGGCAAAAAAGATGTTGATGGAGACAGTTTTCCTTAGGCACTTTTGATAAAACAATATAAGACTGCTAGTGCATCCAAATTCTACTTAAAAAAAAAAAACCCCAAAAAAACCCACCAAACCCTAAATACATACACACACACAAATAAAATCACAATTCACATTAAATATGAAGACACAGTCTTACTGTGCAAATTCACTGAAGAAATAACCTCTACTAAATCCTACCCACATATACAGCAAGGCATCTAAGCCAGTAAATCCTCACCAATCTTCCCAATGATTAGCAGGATAAAAAATCCTAGACCAGCATCAATTCTTGATATATATAAAGGAAAAAAGCCAAAGGAAAGTATCTCTAGGGCATGTCAGATATATAGACGCTTATTGATATGAACCAGAAGAAAACAGGGGAAAAAATGTAAAAGGAAAAAACACTCCTATAGTGAACAGTAAACTCTTTAAAATTCTTTTAATTTGTATCTTAATTAATCCTTCCAAGTGAGACTGCTTCAAGTGGAACTTTTGCATTCTTTTCCATCTGGTACAACAGTCTGTTGATGCCTGACAAACAATGGTGACATTCCACATAACTAAAGACAACAACTTAAAGCAGGTTTTTCCTATGGACCTAAAGCAGTTCTAGCCAGTTAATACACAGAAGTGTTTGGTCTCAGCTTAAATCTCACCAGTACCTCTTCTTTCAATGAAAATGATGACAACCTCTCACTGCCTTAAGCTCTTGCTAGAGAATGCAGCGGGAGACACAGTTCTTCAGGACACATCTCAAAATTCCAATTCCCACATTGTTTTTGCCATATAAGATAGATTTTCAATACAAGTTTACATTTTTTAAAAGCTGATAAAAATTTCTCCTTAATTTCATTAGGGTTTTATGTGCTTTTGCTGTTCAGAGGAAGTTAGCAGAACAGATAATGAGGAATGCATGGGTTTTAGAAGTTTATTATAAAAAATAATTACATCTGTGTAATGACAACACAGTAGTCATCCACAAGTCACTACAAGAATAAAACTAAATTCTCTAAAACACTGCCAGATTCATTTAAACTTCTTTTCTAATCACAGTGCGGTAAAACAAAGCAAAAAGAATTTCTGGATTGTATCCACTATTGGAATAAACCTCCTCACAATATTAAACAATAAAATCAGTGGGAGCATTGCAGCCAGAAAGCCAAAATTCTGGTATAAAACCTTTATAAGAAGAATTATTTCACAATACGCAGTGACAAATTGCATATGGCATTCCTACACAAACTGAAAGTAAAACTGAAAAGCAGTGTCTTCATAATGAAAGTGTCAAGCAAAATACGCCTTACCTGAGCTATTCCACTGGGAGGGATCTTGTATGACTGCAGCTTTTGCTTCAGCAGCTCGGGATCACTGTGGCGGAATGGGCACCCTGACAGTAAAAAATAAGCAAGCTCACAAACAAGGCTGTTTACTCAGGAGTTAGTGCAGTAAGGCACTCAAGAGACCAGCTAAGCTGTTCCTAATTGTCTAACAGCTTATTAATAGGAAAGTTAATTACCCATGTGTACAATTGCCTTTTTTTTTCTCTTTAAATAATTACTTTACTGCAGAGTTATCAGGGCACCACAGGCCCAAGAGTCACATAAAATATCCCACCATAAAGAGGCCACAATTCTCATTCACTGACAGGAAAAGAGTTTAAGTTAGTTCATTACTAACAATGACAGTGTTGGTACATTTAATAGCTGTGGAAAAACCCAAGAAAATAAAAGTAATGAGAGTGAACTGGTCTTTAAAAGCATAGTCCATTGTAAAAATACTACCTTATAAGCAACTTAGAAAGTTCCACCACCTAAGTGGATTTTTTTTTTGTCCTAGAGTAAGTTTTGAGACACACATGAATTAATGACTTAGTGTTAGCATAACAACAATGAAGCAAGTGGAGGTTTCCCATGTTTAGTCACACAGTTGTAGGAATTTTTAAAATACCCTAGCAAACTTCAGACTTCCTATATGATTGAATTCATATCTCAGAACACCTCTAATTGGTTATTTCTTAAAGCATCTGCACATTTAAAGTCTCCTTGAGTTGCATGACAACTTATATCAAAACTAGCAGTTATGAAATCTGATCTAAAGAGAGCAATTCAAGACCACTATGGTCTGGAAATTAAATAAACAATAAAAGAGACTACAGGAGGGAATAACTTCTCTAGCCAAGAGATTCTGCTGTTTGTAAATGCTTGGGGTTTTTCCCCTTAAGGAACTCACCATGATAATCCCCTTGGCTTGGTGGATTGGACATGATAATCTTCATGCAGCTGTATGGGGTATAATCAGTCCTCTTTCCTTCTTGCCCATAGTTGTGGCGAATGCTGTATGCATATCCTTTGTCAAACTGAATAAAAACAGAAGAATAAATTCTTATATACTGGGTCAGTAATTCTACCTTCTCTGCAAATAGAAATATTGAATAACTAATGAAATTTTCCAAACATATTCAAACTCAGCAAAATAAAACCCAAAAGTTGCTTGCTGCTACCTTTGAGTTTTATATTACATGAACTTGCATTTGTACATAAATGTTCTTTATAGACACAACTCAAAAGAAGTGTGTAACTGCACTGATTTAAGGTCTTTTCAGCTGATTCTGTAATGGTTTTAAAGATAAGATGACATAAGGATCAAAATTTTGGACCCCACAGTATTAGTAAATGCAGAAAACAAGGTAATTTAAAATCTTTCACAAATGTCCATCAATTGATTGCCTGATCAGGGGAAAAAATAGAAATACAGATTTCTTTACTCAGGTTCTTGTTCTCCCAAAGTACAGCGTTACACCTAGACTTTGCTTCAGCACTGAAGTTCAATTCTTCAGATTCTAAAATGAAGTACACTTCATATACTTCTTGTATAAAAAAGATTTTCTCTTATGTCTACCAATAGACTACCAACTCCTCCAATAAAATGAAATCTTCTAAAGGATATAGATGTAATCAAGCATTTATCTTACAGCTGAGCACAAAGCTATCAATATATCATTTTAGACTTGTGGAAACCATGCAATTATATGAGTTCGTGTCATTTTTTACATGGTAATAGGTGACAAAATCTGTAGAGGAATCAGATTACTTAATATGCAAATTCCATTAAATTGCATTATCTACTGTAAGATATTAAGGAACATTTGTTCAAATAACATACTTCAGGTTCCAAAAACCACAAATATGAAAAAATAATGAAGCATCATATTTAGAATTACACCACTTCAGTCTCTCTTTGCCTCAAAAAAACCCAGACAATACATAAAAGGAACAACTCTGCTCTTGCTCAATTCAAAATTATAGCATTAATCTCAAATTCTGCATCTAAATATAGACAATTCCCACAAGAATTTAAGTTTTCTTCTCAAAAACAATTTAAAATTAACTTTTCACTCTGGCTCTGGTATTTTACTAATAGAAGACAATGTAATATACTGAGAAAAATCATTCAAACATATACTGCTAACAGTACTACTGCAAGAATATTCTCATTTCTACTGATACAAGTGGCTCCCTATTTGACCTGTGGATGTCCAAAGAGTACTTCAGAACATTCATATACCTACGACTGGCCTAAAGATGACAGAAAACAAAATAGAAACCTAAATGTATTTTTTTTCATATAAAACACTTCAATGATCTTGAAAATATAGTTACTTAAAACTCTGTAACATAATATGCAAATATACATAATAAATGTTTATAAAAATATACACAAACTTTGAGAATAAAGTCCTAAATTGCACCTGACTCGAACAGTAAAAAAGAAACTTCTCCATCAAGATGCTGCTCATAATCAAGTCAATACAAGAAGACTAAAATTCAGCATTCATCCATAGTAAGGCTTAAGACAGCCAAAGCTCTCAATAAATATTGACTAATTAATCTATACTGTGCATTTGACAAAGTGACTTTACTCTACTTCAAAAGACTTTTTAAAAAGCAGGAAGGGGAAGAAAAGAGAGAAAACAGCATTTTGTTTTCCAGCACAGCCACAGGCAGGATCAAGCAGGTGGGAATACTCCTTCCTATCTAGTCAACCTTTTTGCTCAGCAGATAAAAGAACTGGTTGGTTGAATAGGAAATGAACACCACTTTTTCTAGGAATAGAGTCGGGCTCACCAACTCATCATTAGAAGGAATTCTCTGGGTGTGTGCTCCCACTCGGAAGGGCCAGGGAACAGGTCCCCACCCTCACACAGGGCTCCAGCAGCTGCTGGCCAAGTCCTGCTGCTGCTCCTGTTGGAGCTGCAAATGGTCTGGTTACTCCTGAAAACAGCAAAGATCAAATACAAAGATGTCTGCATTTTAATTTCCAATCTCTGCATGAACCTGTTAAACTGAAGATGGAATCTGTGATCCTGTAGCCACCTGTTCTTCTAGCCAGAAGCAGTGGAATATTTCCTCCTTTACAAAAGATGAATTAAAGCACATTTCATCTTCTTAACAAAGGATATTTGAGCAAACAATTAAGTTAGACTAATTTTTTTTTTCCCCAAGGGTAAAGCAAATCATGAATGTTTCAGGAAGCACTGCTTAGTTTCCTAGAAAATTAACACCCCTCTTTAACAGCACTGTATACTAAAATCTTGAGCTGTACTTTTCACATCACTTGCCTTAATGCCCACAGAAATTACTTTTAGTACCTAACTCATTACTTTATGCTGAGAAGCAGCTCTTGCAGTAAATAGAAACAGCAGCTACACAATAACACAACACAGCCTTGGGAGAGGTTGGATATTTTCTCACTGCTTTCTTGTAATCCTGTTTGGTTCTCTCTTTTTGCAGTGGCAGATGGCAGAGAAGAACACAGCTACGTGGTGCAAGTTGGCACATGTGCAGTTACACACATCACTGAGAGCATGGCAGATGGCAAAGAACACAGATACGTGGTGCAAGTTGGCACATGTGCAGTTACACACATCACTGAGAGCTCTCTCATCCCTGTGATTCAGCTTTTCCTATCATTGATCAAAAAAAACCAGGATTTTAGCAGGGCCAGTATCTGACAGGCTGTGTGGTCATCCTCAGTGGGAAGAAGCCATGAACTGGGGCATTTCATTACAGAAAACGCATCCTGCAGAACAGCCTTCTTGTGCACTGGGGAGTGAACTCCATGGTCAGCCTCATTCTCTCCTAATACCATTACTCTAGGATGTGCATAAAGGAAAAAAAACCAAAACATGAGGAGCAACCAGTTTTGCTAGAAAAAGCACTGAGGGAAAATTGGACATGTTTGAAATCTGCAGAAACAAGAAGGCAGAAGGATTTGTTCCTTCTTATTTAGTCTAACGCTCCAAATTGAAGTGGTTCAATTAAAGTTCATTGAACAAAATAAATTATAGACATGACATATCATGCATGTAGATGTTTGCAGGATCATTGTAATTGCTTGCTTTTAAACTATTTTATAGAAACAGCTCAAAAACCCACAAAACTACTATCACCATCTATTCTAACTGCAATCTATTAAAAGGGCATTATGGCAACAACTTGTAAAAGGTCAGACTCAAATAAAGTGATTTGAAAAATCACCAAAAATTTTTGGTGATTTTTGTATGAAATTTTGAGGGTCTTATTGAACCCTGATATGAACTTGCTCAACAGTAACGATGCTGCAGGAGCAAGTACATTTCCCTTCTACTCTGCATGACAGTTTCCACTGAGATGAAACGAAAGCAAAACAAAAAAATTATTCATAGAAAAGCTGGGTATGTTCTACACATTCCACCACAGTTGTGATAAATATCAACAGAAATTGCCAGTTACTATGAGACAGTAATACTGAAGCAACATCATTATACTACTGAGATGATCTACTGCTGGTCACACTTGACAGCAAGGATTCTCTCCAACTTTTTAACTCTATGGCCCACATCAGGACTATCTCATTTACTCTGCCTCTGTTTAGCTCTCTGAGCTTTCTAAAATCTGCAACACATTTATAATTTATGTGTGAGGTGAATGAGGCATGGCTTTGGCAAGGGAGAAAGAGATCAAGAAATGTATCTCATTTCAGCAATGAACTGATTCACACTGAGGCCAAGAAGCTGAGGCAAAGGCAGCCCTACCAAAAATTGTCACTTGGATCTTGGAATGTGGAAGTCTAGATATCAGCAGCAGTGTGAATTTTTGTTTTAAAAGAAACTTCAAGTCAACTCTCCAAGCTTTAACTTGATGGCTAAAGGCATAGTTTTTTAGGGACCTCTCATTCTTTTAAGCATGGCTGTAGGATGCAGGTGATGCCATCAGCAGAGCACTTCAGACCAGACAAGTGGGTAGTTCTGAGGTTTTATGCACCAGTGTCTGCTGCAATGAACTGACATGTCCATTGTATGATAATGAATGTGCTAGTGGTGATACTGGGTACCCTGGTGACACTGAGACTTTCTTAGATAACTTCTCCCTATAAGAAACAAAACACTGGGTAGGACAAAGCAAATAGTCCAAAGCCAGAACCAAGGAGGCTTGGGAGATAGCTCACTCGGTACAGATAAGTGTACTGTAGCAAGGAACTGATCTTTTGCTTTTATATGGTACATGAGTATCTGGGAAAAGCAGATTAATTTGTCTAATAAATGTTAGTTAAGACACATATACTATACTAGATAGCCTTCACTAGAAGATATAAAAAGTTAGAAACAAAAAGGGATAGATATAGATACAGACATCTACAAGCTATAAATTTGCAACTGGTATAGCCTAATACCAGATATCCATACTCCAGATAGGAAAAGCTTTTTTCAACAAGTTCTGATCACATAAATGCATACAAGGCCTTTAGATATGGGATGAGGATGGACCTCAAAAGGACCATTTAGCAGGTGTACGCTCTCCTCTGAAGGCAAGTTTTCAACAGACAGAGCAGGAAAGCATGGGTCATGTAATTATCAGTCTGATATAACAGAATACACTTTCAAAGCTAGCAAGAAATTACATTCCCCAGCCACTCCAATCACTGAACAATGGGTATCATGTCATCACGGACAGCTACCACCCCTATATCACTTGCAATATTTGCAGATTAGTATCTGTAAATATAACTAGGTGCCCCATAAAATTTGTAATCAAATCTGATATTCAGCATGCATATTGGATGGAAAATAATTTGCTGAAAGGTCTTGCAAGCCCTGTATGCTCAGGTTCACAGTTCCACAAAACTTTTATGTTTCAGTTAGAACTACTTTTATATATTCTTGTAAGATTTTACGCATCTATTCCTTACAGTACTGGGAAATTTATTTAAAGTCTATTAACTAAGCAAAATTTATTTATTTAAAGTCTATTAAGTAAGCAAAATGGTGCACCAACTTTGTCTAGCTTCTTGACTGACCACCTGACTAGATCCAAGTCTGCAAAATTCAAAGAAGTAATGGCTTAACACTTTTTTTTTAAACAGTCACTGGGTAATTTCCTGTCTAAAATTGTTGAGCCTGTGTAGATAACAGCTTCAGATTCATAAATTTATCACACACAGTCATGTATCTGCTGAAGTAATTTGTTCTCTTTTTCATTCATTTCCTAGGCAGGCACTCAAATCATTACTGTTGACATTGCTTAGTCGGCATATCTTTATCCAAGCAACTTTTCTGTTTTTAAGCTCATTCTTAAAATAACTTCAACTTGAGATTATCTTTTGCAAGCACAGTTGTATTTAGAAGCACAAATAAATGCTTCCCTATCTGCCAACAATAAAAACTTGTCCTAAATTACCATCCTGTAGCCCAATTTCTATCTCAAAGGTACAGACCAGAGACACCACCTAAAACCGAGCTGGAAAACTATTACATTGTGTAGCAGTCAGCACAGACCAATTCACAGCAGTACAAAAAAACCTTTTCCCCTCCAGTCCCATGATTATCAAACTACATGAGGCAAGGACCACTTAGCACTGGAGATGGTTTTATCTACTATAAGAAAATGAGAATTTTTTTATATCAAACACCTTGTATACTACCCATATGAGCATAAAGTGTGGGGCTGATGAACTAGCTAAAATCTGATACTGAAGGCTTTTATTTTCAGCAGTCTAAGCTTGCCTTCATATAATTTAGCTAAATACACAATTTATGTACACAATTTTTTCACACATTTACATGCACCAAGATTTTGAAAAGGAAAAGTAAAACATAAACCACAGCAGGCTGTCTTCTGCCTCAAGACACTGCATCAAATAATCAGCACAGCACATCTTAAAGCCTTCTCTATAACAACTTAATTTTTCTTAGGCACATGCTTGGTCACCTACAAAAGATTTTATTAGCTACTTCAAAACATTGCAATATTTGTTTCTGTATCTAAATGATTCTGATGGTTTCAGTTGGGATAAAGTTAATTTTCTTTCTAGTAGCTGGTACACTGCTATGATTTGGATTTAGTATGAGAATGATGCTGTTAACACCTTGATGTTTTGCTTGTTTATAATTAGTGCTTACTCTGAGCCAAGGACTTCTCAGTGTTCTAAGCTCTGCCAGTGAGGAGGTGCACCAGAAGCTGGGAGGAAGAACTGTCAGGACAGTTAGCTAAGGATATTCCAGACCACAGAAACCATGCTCAGTACATAAACTGCTCTAAGCTGTGTGGGTGCTGCTGGTCACTGCTTAGGGACTGGGGGGCATTGCTCAGCACATGCTGAGCACATTTACTGTGTATCACTTTTGGCTTGTTGGGGGGGTTGTGATTTTTGGTGGGGGAGAATAGAGGGAGGGGGTCCTCTCGCTATTTTTATTTTGATAACTAAGAAAGTTCAACAGAAGTAGAATAGTAACTAATTGAACCTGCAGAAATAAGATCCCACTCCAAACATCTAAATCCAGACATCTCTCATTAGCATCAATAGCAGTCAATGCAATCAGAGGAGTCAGGGGAGCAATTCCATTTGCTCTGGAGGCTCATTAAATAAATCATTCTCTAGACACTATTGACTATATAGGCTAGATTTCTACTGGTCATAATGACATTTTATAATCCAAGTGTAAAGAGAATGTATACTTAGGAGAACGTAAATTTAGTAGGTCTGTATCAAAACTGGGAGAAATCCATACTTACATGTATACCACAGCACCAGGTATTACAGGTTTACAGAGAAGAGGGATGAAGACTGGCCAGGGACCCAAAGTCCAAAAACTAATTTCCTATTGCTAGTTCAAGCCCTATAAATTCCCTAAACAAGAATGCTCTCATATGATGTTCTATACTTTGAATTTTACCCTAAGTCTCAGATTTTCAAACATGGCAACATCACTCAAAGAAATTCAGTGACTGAAAAACTGAAAAACATTCCTTCAACCAAAATTTGATACAACTGTGACAAAACCCCCTGCCTTTTACTGAGATACGGTTAAACCTCTTGGACAAGGATCAGTGACAAAAGAAAATGATATTAAGTCCCAATCACATTTCAAGATGTCAGCAAATCCTCAGTATAAGTGCAAGTTTTAAAAAATTGATTTAATTTCTGGATTAATTGATCATTGGAAAAAAAAATCCAACAATTCTTAAAATAAAATTACAAGGAGACTGAGGAATGAATAAAATTCCTCAGGCTGATAAGTATTCCTTATGTCTACTCTAGAAACATATACACTTACCTTTTTTGAAGCAGTCACAAAAGAATGACAAAAGCAAGGCAATGAAACACAAAACAGTACATGGATAGTTATGTTTATTAACTCTCTTGAACATAGAGTAAACCAGAGATTGGAGCTCTCCTAACAGCATCGTTTGGCTCAAGATCACGGCATTCTCTCTCTAAAAACTCTGCGGTAAAACCAGTTTTTTTTATTTATTAACAGGACAATAAAAGACAAAATGACATTTTAAGATTATGATCAAACAGAAGTGCAGAAAACCAGGTATCAGCCTTTGCTGTCATAATAAAGAGAACTGCTTACATACAAAGAGCATTTTATATTCTATCTTATGCTAAGTGCACTATAATCAAGACATATTTCAACTCTAGACTGCAATTACAAGAGCCTTTCTGCACTCAACAAAAGAAAGCTTATTTCAAAAATACACATGACTATTTTCCTATCCCTTTAGGTTTTTTATGACTAAAAGATGACTTGACTGCAGAGAAAATGGGAACAGAAGAATAAAGAAGCTCCACTACCAGACTGCTCTGAACTGTCTCAGAAGAAGTAACACACATTTCATTTTCAGTGCCTGCTGTAAACTTCTAAAAACAGGGAAGTAACTGTGGTACCAAAGTACAAGAAGAAGCCCAACAATTGTAATTGAATTTTTAAGTTTATTAGAATTCACTAGTCATGCCCCAGTTCTCATGATCCAAATTCAAATCCATTAAGTACATGAAATTTCAAAAAACAAAATAAATTGGAATTTAAATGGCAAAACTTGCCATAAAGGCCACGTTTCCACTCCTACATGTACAGCAGGTGACCAAAAGAAAAAGAAGGAAACAAAAAAAACACAAACAAAAAAATCCAAAAATTCCACAAAAAAACCCCATATTTAAGGACATTTTGTTTTTCTTTTTTGTAAGTGGACTTAAGAGGGGATGCAAGGAGATGTAAAAGCCCAACCTATGGAATTCAGTTTCACAACTAAATAGCATTGTACATTTCATACAAAATCAGAATTCAATCTTCTTTCAAGAAGTTAGGGACTGGGGGGGGTCCCTAAACTTGAACCCTATCATCATTTCCCTTTCCTAAATCAATATATTAAATTTCCAAAACATAAATTGCACATAGAACAAATAATCTATGAAGAGCTGTTCTGACTTTAATTATGAGATTCAACAGATTTCAAAGATATGAGGCAGAATGTTAAATCAATTCTGAAAGCAAAAGGACATTTTTATTTACATCGTGCCTATTGTGATATATCAGCAGTGTGCACATTTGATACCATATGGTGCTTTTCTGGATGACTGAATATGAAACACAGCAATAATTTATTGGCTGAGTATAGACTGAATATGACAGCTATTTGATATTACAGCAATTACATGGACATTATCAAAAAAAGTATTCAGAATTCTGGGTTTTATTTCTGAAAACAATTTCTACAATTCCAGGATATCTGAATGTTTGAAAAAATATTTGAAAGTATTATTTCAACTAAGAGTATCCAGATTAAAAAATTTTCTATGAAAACTTTTCTGTTCAAAAAGCACAGGAACAAAACTGGAAGACACCTGCTGTGTCATTCAGCTTGTCCTGGAAGGTAGTAAGAAGATGTGGATGAAAAGATTTGCATCTCAAAAACCACTAAACCCTGTCTCAGAACTTGGGGTAAACAGCCAAAGAGCTTAAATACATTAGCAGTGGTGTGTGCAGCAATGTGCAGCAGGCATTTTTCAGCAGATGGTTAGAGCAGTATGGTTAAGAAGGTATTCAAAAGAGTCTGCTAAAAGCTCTATATTAAGCAACACTCAGATACTTCACTATCCCTAAACTTAGAAATTTATCAGCCACATAGGCAAATCCACCTATTACTTTTCTTAAAATGTCATGGAATGACTTTCTTGCTGCTGCTGCAAAGGCCAATAAAACAAAAACCTCTTCTGACAAGTACAGTCCATCTACACTTATGATGAAGTGCAAAGACTGACAAGTGATTCAAAACTACAAAAGGAATATTAGAAAATTAAAGGTCTGGCTTCACCATTCATTTTTACACATGCAGTTCTAAAAAGACACTACATCAAGGAATATCTAAAGCAATGTGTGTTGCTGAGAATAAAACAAGTCATAAGAGAGTAGATTCTGATCTAAATTAGTTTCAGTACAGGAAAGATAATTATTGCTTTCACTCTCTTCACTGAAAGAACCTTATCACCAACCAGCTCATACATTGGATTATTAAATGCAGATTTCTGTGTCGAATATGTAACAACAAAGTGATCCTATTTCTTTTTATGGTAGCTAGCACAGTTAAACATCACTAAAACTATGCCAGCACTGTTAATGTTCTGGAAGAGAGATTATAGCTAGAGCTCTTCTCTACCCCTAAGACATGCCACAGGCTGAAAGACGGCCCAAAATCCTTCCTTTTAATGTAATTCAGAAGATGAAACCTGATTATCATACATTTTTAAAAGGTTAAAAAAAATACTGAACAAATTAAAGCACTTTAAAGTGCCTAATCATAGGCAAACGCCAGCATAACTTCGGCGTTACAACAAAGACTGCAGAGTTCCAGTTTCAGCTGGAATAACTGGGAAAACTGAAAAGAGGATTGAGTTGGGACTGAAAGAGCACACATTCTTAATATCATTTACTACTGTGTTTCTGCAAATATTTATTATATTTATGTGCACACTATAGCCTTCATGTATATTACAGTCTAATACTCTTCAATGTTTTCTAGTACCTCATCTTCAGCTGGGGTTCACTAGAATAACACCAATGAAACAAAAATATGATGGAAAATAATGGGTCTATACCAGATCCATTTCATTTAAGAAATACTACTTTAAGACTTTGAAACTATTATGCAAAAACTAGTGGTTTTTTAATTAGAAGTTTCTGCAATAAAAATACTCTCTTATGAAACACAGTTATAAAATGAAACAGATTTTTGTCAATGCTCCTAAGCTTAGATAACTGCAAGACACTGATATGATGATTTTTGGCTTGAGACAGGAAAGTTTCAGAGGGAAATACACAGAAATGTTGTTGAGTTTAATATGCATCATTAGCTACAGGGCATAATTAAAACATAATTATGTCCCAAAGACATTTCTTCTTTAGCATCCTTAATTTCACTGATAATCCTGTAAACACCCTGGGTTAAAAAGGTCAGGCAATACTGTTTAAAATAAATTCTCACAAGTACAAAGTAAAAAGGGTTTGCTTTGTTTTTATGCCTTCTAGTGCTCAGAACTTCCAGTGTGTCAATCAAAAAAGAAATTATATGCAAACTGAAAGAAAACAGTATCAAGTGAAGCTACAGATTATTCCCTGCCAAAAGGAACCAGTGCAGAATCTACACTTGGAAGGTGTGTGCATGTATATTTATGTATTTATGTTTACATAAAGTTGTAAGTTAACAGAACCTTCTCAGTGTTGATTACATATATAGCATATGGGCAGAAATAGTAAAAAGAAAATTACTTTCAACTTACTTCCCTGAAATAAGTGGAACATGTACTCATATTCACATCTGATTTTTCATCTGATTTATGTGTCAATTGAAATTATGATGTGCTCTGTTTACTTGTCTAATTTGGAACGAAAAGTTTTTGTTTAGTAGAGAGGTTAGAGCAACAATACCTACAAACGTATTTGTGTGAGAACTGTGAACAACGTAGATGTTACTGGTAAATCTCTTTGCAGCAAAGTCAGAATTTTTTATCCATCAAGAAAGCAAAAATGGTTATCAACGGCTTTGTAAAACTTGTACTATTAATCACATCAGGCAGTAACAACCCCAAATGCAACACGGCATGTTATTTTAATGACAGCAATTCCATACCATTATTTATATCCAAGTCCTAATAAAAATCATTATCTGATGCAAACAACTTCAAACAATTCTGATTTGATCTCACGATGCTTAATTAAACAGGAAAAAAACAGCTATCTCTAGCTCTGATTAGATGAGCTGATTTTCTGCAGCCTTTCCAGAATCACTGTGTACACAAGACTAAACACAAGTAACACTGACAACGCTAACAGGGACTTCCCTCCAGCCACGGTTATATCTTTACAGGCATTGCTAATCATCTCTGCTTCTGATACAGCAACTAAGCAATCTTGTCCCAGTTCCTTCCTATGATCTGGCAGAATTTAACAGGACTGCAAGAAGCTATTCAAGTATGATCACAAAAGCACAAAAAATCATTTATGTTAGAAAATACCTTCAAGATTGAGTCCAGCCATAAATTTAACACTGCCAAATCCAACACTAAGCCATGTCCCTAGGCACTTTCCTTCTTGGAATACAATCAAGTGCAACCCCTGTCAGTGTGCTTTCTCAGTCCTCTCACTTCCAGAATCCATTACAAATCTCCTTCCCACTGCTGTAGTCAATAGGCACACACAACAAATTGACAAAACCTAACCACGCAGACCAGCCTGTCAGTAATCCACAAACAGGACTCCAAGGAGCTTTCAAAATTCTGAAGCACTCCGCAAAAAAAGGGAACAGAAGGCTAGCAAGCATAAGCAAATGTGCCCAGGACACACAGGACATGAAGGAAACACAGGACAAATTCCCACCTATAAAACACAACTTTAGATAATAATATATGATAGCAAGAATCTTGCACAGACTTAACATACATACCATGATAGCTACAAAGCCAAAAGCAACCCAATTTTAATGGCAATTGAAGCTTATTTTCATTCAGGTAAAGAAAGATATTACAATTTTATGATTCTATGATTCTAAACTCCGTGGACAGATGACAGAGGTTTTTTAAGAAAATCCTACTTGTCAGGCTCAGCTCTAACTATTCATATGGAACCAAATGGTGAAGAACAATAGCAGACCACAGAATAGGTCTTCAGGATTTTCATATATTTTAGTCTTATTCCCCACTGCTAATTAGCACGTGACCATAGCCAAAGGAAAATAAAATCTTTTTCCAAATACAGCCAACAAGAATACTACTAATTCAGCTTGACTTAAATGTAACACCATTAATCCATGTATTTATAGCTTGAAGTCATGTGTTTAATTCTCATGCCTGGTTGTATAAATTTTTATGATAAAACAAATTCATTCAAAACACTTCTGCACATTGCTTATTAAAATACAAAAGGGACTCCAGACTATACTCTTCAGCCAGGATCAAGGCAGCTCATCGATCTCAGCAGCCATCCATCTTCATGTGAATATCACCTACAAAAACAGTTATGTCCCATTTGGACAACACACCTCTCCTCCTCCAGGCTGCAATTTATATGCAAAAAAAATACTGAAGATGTTATATGAAAGGAATAGATCTCCTGATGTTTGATTCACTGATATTAAGCTGATTTCTGGAAACTAACATGAATAATTTTTTAACTTGGTGTTCAGTATATCACAGTCTCAAAGGCTGCTCAATTCCTAACAACCATCTCAAGATACAACTCAACATCTTGGTGGAGTCACTTTGCAGTTATGCACAAATACTCTGATTTCATAGACTTGTCTTTCTTTTCTTTACCTGGCTCTTTTCTTTAGCCTTTGGGGTTAAAATTCAAACTAAATATTAATTTTTAGTTCAAACCTACATGCCTAGTATTTAGGCCTTGGACCATCTACTTACTGTCTTGAGACACCTAACAACTGCACATTACTGTATTTTTCTTTGAACTTGCATTGAAAGAAAAGATTTAATGTAAATTAAAGTACAGTACATTTGGGAATAAAAATGAGTTATGCAAATGAAAAATGCATTTTCATGCTTCTTCTGACAATTAAATCACTTTAAGCATGTTATTAAAGAAATTTCAAGAGCTAACTTTGTAGAATATAAAACACATTTTGAAACATACTGTTTGAAACAGTTATACTACATAAGTATTGCCATTCAACATACAATAATGTTATGAATGGATTGCAATTTTCCCAAAACACAATAAAAATTATTCACTCAACATCTTAAAAATTCACTTATTTTATTTCACTACAACTATAATATGAAATTATACATTCCAAATAATCAAAGACAAATACAGACAGTAAGTGGTTCCACTGAAGCTAATTTTTACAGTCATTGGTGGAAGGAAAAAAACCTTTGTGATTTTATGGTAAGTTTAACACAAGACCACAATTTAATCAATAATGTGAATATCTAGGCCCCTGATAACTAATGAAAACAGCAACAACATTCTTTACTATATTAACATTTTGTTACCATGACATAGTCCTTCACTGTAGAATTCAGGAAAGAGGATCTTACTGCCAATATATGCTGCACTTTTATTACAATTTTGTCTTATATATCCTAGTAGAAAAACTACACCTTTCTGAAGTTCTATTTCAGTCTTCATACATCTCAGGAGAATTCCAGCCTGGCCACCTATTTACATTACCTTTCTACTGATGTACAATTTTTTTTTTTAAACGCGATTTTAATCAATATAGAGGCATTTCGAATTTTACCTTTATCCCTTAGATGTTAAATATTGTGGCTTGCTGTCCAAAATGCCATTCTACCCTGCAGATTTGTAAAGTTTACATAATTAAAGAATGAAAATAGCAGAAACATTCAGAACATTCATAGAGAATTAGAATTAAAAATATGAGAGAATAAAGATCCCTTTCTGATTTATGAATCAAAACTTTCCTAAAATAGTAGCCAGCAATACCCAATATAAAGGGGGCAACTAAGAAAAAAATATAAGAGCAAAACAACCCACAAATCTCTAAGAACTGAGAGAGTAAAATAGGAAACCCAAACATAGCCAATTGACTGATAGAGAAAATATTTCTGAGGATTTGAGCAGGTGGAGGCTGTTTTACAGAACCACCATATCATCCAAACATTACAAACTGCACTGGGGATAGTTGTATATGCTTAGAAGCAGTGACCTGAAGATTGCCAAGGGCCTACCTCTATTTTCATTTAAATACAAAGGGCTTTTAAAATAATATAATTGTACAGGTTTACAATGCATTAGAGCATAAACACTTCTAATTTACATCTATACATGATACTTGTTTATTCCACACTATCTTGTCTCCCTCTAGTGGTTGGCTCTCACAAACATGGGCTTCTACCTGGATTCAGCCCTTCTGCAGAATCACAGGGTAATTCAGGCTGGACAGGACCTCAGGAGGTCCCTGCTCCACACTCGCCCCCTCAAGGAATTTCTGACTGGCCTTGGTAGAAACATTCATCACCAGCTCTCTGCAATCAAGGTAAAGGCTCACTCTTGAATCCAGACTCAAGAACCTCCAAAGATCATTTGGAAAATAAATCAAAGAGCCAGGAAAATAAAGTCGCTGGAACAATCATTTGGGATGTATCGTCATCCTAAAATTTCATTGTTTTTTAACAGAGTAGGAGATATGTTTCTTTGCATATTGATGCAGTATATAGCCATCATATTATCTGTCCTCAGCTTCATACATGACCAACGTGTGGAAGAAACATGTAGAATATATCAATGATCAACTCCAGTTCAAAAGCTTCATTGCAAAGGGTTTGCTTCTTTAATAACAGACCCTGAGCAAGGTTGAAGTTGAGTGAACTTTCCTCCTCCTTCTTCCAGCAAAACATCTGTCATGAGGACCTTCCCCAGCAAGAAGGGATGAAGAGGCATACCTCAGACAACCAGAGAACAACCTGCTCCTCACCATTTGCAATCAACTGTGACAGAAAAACACGCCCTATGAAACAACAGTAAGTCAATCTGGAAGACTGACTCAGGATGAATAAAAGACTTTGCCAGCCTGAGTGCCACCACATCTCTAAAGAAAGAGCCCTGGAACACAGGAGCTAAAGAGCCATAAGTAGTCACAAAGACAAGAAAGCTGTTCTGTCACAAAGGATAGTTTTGGAAATATAGTAATACTTTCATTTCAAGATTTATTAAATAAATAAACCCCCATGCTCTTGCACGATTTTAAGATGCATTTCAGTAGCATATGCAACAATAATTAAAATTAGTGCAATATCAAACTGCAGCACCAAAGGAATTACTTTTCAACAAAAGAGTGTATAACTAGTAACTATTACTTCTGCACAATGAGGCAAAAAATCAGAGTACCAGAAGAGAGCATTTAGTACCACCATACACCAACAACTGCTAAGAAAACAGAACATGCATCAGAAGTATATGTAGCAATGGGAAGCAAAAAGTGAGGAGCTGCCTTAAAGCCTTCCATCTGTATAAAAATCTCAGATCCAGGCTATTAACTAAAGAACTAAGTGAATAACACCTTAAAGAAACTGATTCTGCATTCTTTCTTTCCTTTGTTCTAAATACTGCATTATCTTTCAACTCCTCCTTTTCACATTCACAGGTTAATCATACAAAAATATCTGAAAACAGCAACAAACCCCACTACAATGATATCTGTTAGATGACTTTATTTTCAATTACGAAAGCATTTTTACATCTGCACTCTAATTATTTAATTTGTCTTGTCATCTTACTACCTTTATATATTTTTAAATCATAGTGGAGTTACATCCCCCCACCATTTTTTTGGTGGTTATTTTTTTGGACAAGGTCAGGAGTTACTTTTTAAGCAAGAATTGTGAAAGAATCTATGAGAATCAGTATCTGTTTAGAATAAGATTTCAATTTATAGGAAAAAAAGCCAGTCTTAAAATAACACTGAAGTTATGAAGCCAACTGGCACAACCATTCACTCAGAAGTAATGCATCTACTCCTATTAGGCAGCTGATCCTTTCATCTGAAAAACAACAATTTACCATTTAGGCACTCTTAACCTAGCAATCTGCAGAGTAATTTTAATTGCAGTGCCTAAATTAGAAAATGTTTTATTTTGCATTCTGCATTTGTCCCTGTTGTGAAATGCCAATAGATGACCATTCCCCCCCTCACTCCACCAACAGAGCATCTCTACCTTCTTTGTTTGTAGGTGTCACTTGATTTTTTTTCCCCACTGACTACATGATTTCACACTTCATTCATACTTCATGGATTCCTCTCTAAAGGTAAAATATAACTTCTTAAAAGCTTTTCTACAGTGTTTTTATCAATGAGGCCTGAGGTATGCCTGAATCAGTTATTCAGAGCATAGGAGGAGTTCTTTTTGTGCAAACGGTCCATATGCCTATGCTCAGCCCGGAGACCATGCTTAGCCAGTTTGCTAACATGTTCATGGTAACTCCCTTCCTGCTGAAGACTGAAGGTGTGTGCCAAGAATTCTTAGGATTTAAAATTGCCATAGATGTTGCAGCAATTAAAAGACAAAAACGAACAAACAATTTTTAAATCATAACCATTTCCAGCAAATTGAACACTCCCTCTTTGCAATATAAGAGTCAATAGGTAATACAACATTAACCTTAATCTTTACAAAGTATCATGCATATATCTTCACAATGCTCCAGTAAAATGAAACAGTGTAATTAATTATCTCCACTCTACAGGAAAGGAACAATGGCACGAATGCCAGAAAATAAAAATGTCAAAAGAAAATAGTTATAAGAATTGCATTAATCTTCCTTTTTTCAGGACATTAAACACTGTATGACACTACTGTGAAAAATCATGGGCCACCAACCTCAGTTAGAGACATGAAAAATTAGTTTTCTCTTTCATTCAAGATTGAAGCTAGTTATCTAGAACTTGAAAAGGACCAAAATTACATGGAAGTTGCAGCTTGCTTGTGAAAAATGCAGTAACTTAACCCCTTGTTTGATTCACAATAAGCCTTCTAACTCTTGAAGCTAAACACAGGATCATAAAACTTCATTTCTAGGGCCCATCAACAGAGATGCTATAATATAAAGTCATAACCTTGTGACTGAAAACAGGATCCAAGGTGCACACATGTCTTCATACGTGTGCATGTACACATTTGGCCAAAGCACAAGTAGATGGAATCAGATGTGTTCTCCCAATATTTTTATGCTACTGTTATAATTTCTCATAATTTGTTTTAATTCTTTCAATTCCTTTAAGCACAGGATATGTCAACTGAAAATTCTGGATTTTCCTGAATTCAGGTAGTGTTGTGGTTTAATTCTGGCTGGATGTCAGGTGTCCACTCTCTTCCTCAGGTGGACAGGGGAGAGAAAATAAAATTAAGGACTCAAGCATACAGAGGGATCACTCATCAGTTACTGTGACAGGCAAAACAGACTTCACTTGGGGAAAGTAATTTATTACCAATCAAATCAGAGGAGGGAAATGAGAAATAAAAACAAATCTTAGAACACCTTCCCCTCATCCCTTCTGTCTGCCAGGGTTGACTTTACTCCTTGTTCTTCTACCTCATCCCACAAGTGGTGCAGGCTGACAGGAAATGGGAGCTCACCACACATTTCTGCCACTCCCTCCTTCTCAGGGGAGGACTCCTTACACTATTCCCCTGCTCCAGAGTGGCATCCTTCCCACAGGAAATAGTTCTGCATGAACCTCTCCAATGTTGAATCTTCCCAAATGCTGCAGTTGTTCACAAACTGCTCCAGCACAGTCCCTTCCATGGTGTGCAGTCCTTCAGGAACAGCCTGCTCCAGTGTGAGTCCCTATGGGGTCACAAATCCTGCTCCAGAGTGGGCTCCTCTCTCCATGGGGCCACAGGTCCTGCCAGGAGCCTGCTCCAGCATAGCTTCCTACTGGGTCACAGCCTGCTCCAGGCATCCCTCTCTGCTCTGGGGCATGAGGTCCTCCATGGGAGGCAGGTGGATCTCTTTTCCACCGTGGTCCTCCATGGGCTGCAGGGGCACAGCTGCCTCTCCATGGGCTGCACCAGGGGCTGCAGCGGAATCTCAGCTCTGGCACCTGGAGCACCTCCTGCCCCTCCTTCTGCACTGACCTTGGTGTCTGCAGAGCCGTTCCTCTCATGTATTCTCACTCTCCTCTCACTGGCTGAAGCTGTTATTGGGAAGGGGATTTTTACCCCCTATGTTATCCCAGAAGTACCACCCACCACTGCTGATGGGCTCAGCCCTGGCCACAGGGCTCCCTCTTGGAGCCAGCTGGTTTTAGTCCTGTCAGACAATGGGGGAAGCTTCTGGCAGCTTCTCACATAACCTAACCCTGCAGCCCCATGCACTACCCAAACCGGGACATAAACCCAATACAACTAGTAATTAATTGGCATTCCATTGCAACATTTACTGCCATTCTTCTGAGATCTTCTTCTTGAGACCTTTGTAAAAAAATGCATTTTGAAGGTTTTTTTAAGAAACTACCAATCTCCTTTTAAATCAAATTACATTTAAGGAACTAGATAAAGAGAGGTTTAGATACTCATTCAAATCATACCTTTAAATCCCTTTTTCCTTCCCAAAAAATTTGCAGACAAGTTGATCTATCTTCTGGATCTTGAAAGAGGCATATGTACCATAATTCATTTTAGCCTACTTTATTTTTTGCCCTGTATCTTCTATAAATAGCCATGGCCCAGAGAAGCTAAGGTAAGGAAAGATTGTCTACCAAGCGCTCCAAAAATGCTTCATGTACTCTGGAAGGCTGAGATCTCACAATATTAAATACAAAGTATCATACACCACACAAAACTGATATAAATTCTGAAACTCTGCTCTAACACATACCACAGGCCAGGCAGAAAAGGATGGGGGAGGAAGCCTGCTTCATGGTACCTGAATTGTTCAAGGTAAGAAGCAGTCTACAATTCTCCAAAAATTAGACACTACATCTTCCTCACCCACAATACTCCCAAAAATATTGACAAGAGTGAGGCCAGTGACTGATATGTCAGTAATACCTCCCATTGCACTGAATAGTATTTTTTTCACTATTTCCTTGAACATATTCTTCTGTCTTCTGTCCCCAGTTTCTTCTTTCATTCTTCAACTGTAAATTTGCTACGGCAAGACTACTTCACACAGAGCTGCCCAATATTTTTTATTTTTTTTTAATAAACAACAAAAAGTCTAACCTCGTCTTTCAGACAGTACAGGGTTTGGTCACTGATCTGCTTGGTGAATTAATTTAGTTACATAGTACCTGTATTCCATAAAGGACACTGGTTTCCTAGTAATTTACTGGGAAGGTTTTTCTAATCCACACTTATCAACAGCCTCTTTATGGTCTGCCTTTTTTACCCATAGCTCAGGTCAATACCCAACAAAATAACTAAAACTATAAGCAAAGAGAACAAAAAAAATCCTCCCACCTTTAAAAAGGTGTACCTTTTGCCCAGTTTTCTACTTCAAAAACCATCCATTCAAATCTGTAGCACAACATACACATTAACTACATCCCCACATTTACATTTTCTTCCATTACCTTATCTGCATCCACTTTTCCTCTGATAAATTCTTTCTTCCAGAACTCCAGTGCCTGTTCCAGCGTCAGGCCGATGCCTTTCAGGAAGAGCCCGTACTGCATGCGGCCGCCGTGCCGGAGGTGGTGGCTGTCACGCAGGGCTCTGTGCAGCTGCCGCATGCACAGAGGGAACGACTTCACAGAGAGCTGGCAACACAAGAATTTCTGTTTAAGGCATACTGATCATTTAGTTTGTAGGATATGTGTTTACTATGATTATTAATGAGCTCCATTTGAAAATGCCAATGGCTGGAAGAAAAGACAGGAATGTACAGAGAGCCTTGGGAGTGAATTCATAACACAGGTGAGTGCATAAACTCACCTGTGTTATGAATTCACTCCAATTCAACAACCACCTCAAGAACAAAATCCAGAGGACAGAATAATACAGCTGGTACTATCAGACTGTCTCCAGCTACAAAGTTAAAAATATACCCACACTTGCATTACAGTATTTCTTAACTCTGCTTTTTTTTAGCATCTGGAATGGCAAAATGACCTTTTATAGAGTTCTGGGGGTTGGGGAAAGGGAGGGGATTTTAATTCACTGCCAGAGAAACACTGTCATGGTTAAGACCGATGTTGAAAACACATGGTTCTTAAAATTCAGATGAAGAAGTTATGTTTTGAATGGATTCTGCACAATTTATGCATGGTGTTTTACATCCCATGTTTTACTTCCATTTTATTTACTTCCTTGTTTTTAAAACTCTGCCTGTAAATCAAAAATCAAAAACCAGCATTAGAAAGACTAATACTGCAACACGGTAATCATAAACTTCACGGTTTGCAAGACTGTCAAATAAGAAAATTTTGTTGTATTCTGCTTATAATTAAGTATTTGTGGAAGTACACAAAACTGAACAGCAAATTAAGCACTTCACTGCAACTTCACTCTGAGTCTGAATCCTGATTAGGAAGCATTTTCAGCTAATTCTGCTCAGTCTTGAACTTCAACGCAATTTCCTTCAACAGTTACAAATCAAGCATGAATAAAACAAAGATAAGGGCTTTATATTTAGTTTGTACAGAGTACTTGAATTTAAAAAGTTATACTTCAACATCCTATATGACTCCAGAAACATAACTTACAGCATCAATTTGATCTAGAGAAATTTTTCCGGTGTTCTTTTGGACGCTGTAATCTGGACCAACATAAGAATGGCTGAAAAAGAAAGCAAACAGTATGTCATCATTTAAAGCAGTTCCAAAAAAATTTTAAGTTTAGAAATTTTGAAAGAAAATAATTTATCAATTTTAGGCTGCAGATATTTTATATCAGGCAAAAATAAGAAACCAAGTAGTTAGGACTCATAAAACCAACATGAGAGCAAACATAGCAAAGAAACCCTCTTTCCCTTCATCTGAAAGGAGAGGTGAAGGATTATATAGGACTTAGATCAGAGAGACCACTGAAGATCATCTAGTCCAACCCCTGCTCAAAATGGTGTTTGCTACAGCAGGTTGCTTAGGAGCTCATAAAGCTGGGTTTTGAGCATATTCAAGACCCAGACCCATAACCTTCTGAGTAACCTGTTCCAATGTCCAACCATTCTGTAAAAAAAAAAAAAAAAAAAAAAAAAAAAGGTTTTTTTTTTTTTAGGAAGAAAACCCGCAACCTGTTCCAATGTCCAACCATTCTGTACAAAAAAAAAAAAAAAAAAAAAAGTGTTTTCTTATGTTTAGGCAGAACTTCCTGCATATCAGTCTCTGCCCATTGCCTTCTGGCCTATCACTGGTTACCACTGAGAAAACGCTCATTCTTTTTTTACTCCTCCCTATCAGACACATATTTACATGCACTGAATAAAATGCACACACACTTCCTGAAATCTATCTCCTCCAGGCTGAACAACCTCAGTTTTCTCAGTGTCTTCTTGTACATATTGGGGAGCCCAGGACTGGACACAGGCCTGCAGAAGTGGACTCAGCAGTGCTGAGTACAGTGGAAGGATCATCTCCCCTGACCTGCTGGAAGTGCCCTTCCTAATGCCATGCAAGAGGACTGTCAGCTGTCTTTGCTTCACAGGTGCTCTGGTGGCTCACAGCTTGCTGTCCAACAGGACCCCAAGGTCTTCTTCTGCATTCACAGCAGAATTCAACCTCAACCTTCAACCCTCAACTTATACTGGCTCATGGGGTTATCCTCTTCAACTGCATGCCTTGCTACTTCCCTTTGCTGAACTTCATAGGATTCTTGGCAGCCCATTTCTCCCTTTTGCTGTCCAACAGGACCCCAAGGTCCTCTTCTGCATTCACAGCCATTCAACCCTCAACTTACACTGGCACATGGGATAATCCTCTTCAACTGCATGCCTTGCTACTTCCCTTTGCTGAACTTCATAGGATTCTTGGCAGCCCATTTCTCCCTCCTGCCAAGTCCATCTGAAAGGCAGAGCACCCATCTGGTGCAAACCATTCTCCCCACTTTTATATCATGTGAGTCTTGCCAAGTACACACTGAATTCCATCACCCAAGGCAATAAAGTAGAAGCTAAAGAAGATAGGACCCTAGGTACTCCACTAGGGATTACTGTACTTAATAGATTTTTTTCATCACACAAAAGGGATAAATAATTTAAAGTATTTAAACCATGTGTGTCTATTATTACTAACTTTACCATAGAAGCATGTAAATTCCCTTTGGTCAGCTGTCTGTTCACTTCCAGAGGTTGCTTTTCAAGTTGCAAGGTCTGATATATTTTGTTCATTTTAAAGGAACTTACAACAGGCAACTTAGATGCATTTGTATCTTTTTTTTTTCAGTTGGTGACAAAATAAACTGCAAACAGTCCCTCCATTTTCAAAAAAAGCAAAATAGTGTACCAGCTGTATAACATACATACCCAAGGTAATATAAGAATGTACAAAAATTGTACAGTTGGCATAAATGTGGGGTATGGCATCTCTCTTGAAGTACCTTCTTTTGGAACCTTTAATTTTTCCATATTAAAAAAAAAAGCACAGACAGGACTGATCGTGATACTGAAGGACTGTTCCACTGACATAGAACAGAGCATACATCAAAAGAAATTTTCAATTTCTCAGTAATTACTCCTAGAGAGCACAGTTTATAAAAACCTAACTTAAGTGCTCTTGATCTTCAAATTAAGAAAGGTATACCACTGAGGCATATTTTTACAGCCCTAGTAAGATGTGGGGCAATAAAATCATGGAAGGTTATTGGCATTCAGAAGTACTCCCAGCTACGTAACAGTAACAATAACACTGCAATCCTTGTTTTCATTCATTGGTCTTGAAGGAAGTTCAATCATATGTAAATAAGCAGAGATACAATGAAAGCTATTTTTCCTACTCTGACTTACACTAAAAGCAACAAAACATAAAACTCTTCCTATATAATAAAAATTATGAGACTTTAAAAATCAAAATAAAATGTCAGGGTTTGGGAACAGGTAGCTCAAGCAGTAGAGCACCATAGAAAATAAGGAGGATGAGTCAGCAAACTAGATCTGCATCCCAATTCCCCATGCAGTGCTGCCATGATGGAACCTCAACACTTCCATTTCTAATTCATCCAACATCATTTCAATGATCTTAATGCTAAGATGTATGTGCTCAGAAACAGCTTTCATTGCTGACATCCCATATTTAAGTACATTTCTATTATTAGAGACATTAAAAATTCTGCAAAAAGAAACACATGAGCAACCTAATCTAACCAGATCTGCATTGAACACGGGCTAGATTAAATCATCTCCAGAGGTTCACTTCAAGCTCAATTATTCCATGATTCTAAACCAGCTTGCTCTACTTGTATGGACATTGTCCTCCTGCATGTGACCATAGTAAGAGAAGTCTACCATATAAAGTGGTAAAAAGCAATCATATATATACCTAAGAAAGAGACCAGAGTTCTCTACTTACACTCTTCTTCAACTAAAGTAGAAATTTATAAACATATATATACACATATATATTTATCTATACACACACACAACTAAGAGAGAGGCAAACTATTTACTCTAATGGTTCACACTTTCAGCAATCTACATAGGTCCATTAAAAGATCAAATTAGTATTCCGTTCATTAATGATAGCAAAATCTTCTAAAACAAGCAGGGAGTATGGAATATTTGCAACAAGGAAGGCCTATGCTCTGAGCATTGTAATGTGGAAACTGTTTTGTTTATAAAGGAGCTCAACAACTTTGCACTTGCTATTAAAAACAAAAACCACAAAAACTTTATAGAAGCTACAGCTATTTTTTGTTACTTAAAAGCAACACTGGTTCTATAAACTATGTTCCATGCAATTTATAAAGCTTTTGTTAAGTCAAAGAATTACTTTTGGGGTTTTTTTCAAAGCCAATCACACAGATGAGGTCTGTAAAAAACTTGTACCTAAGGCATTTTACCAGAACAATTACTTTAATCTATATGAAGGAATATAGTCATGCTTTCACTTTATACTACCTGAGATGATTAAGCAGAGGTTGAAGTCTCTCATCAGACTGTATGGAAGGTAGTGATCGTGCTGTCAGCTGGAAGAAAAATGAGTACAATTAATAAAATATTAGCTTAAAAAAATTGATAGCACAAGGCCAGAATTATGTTAGAAGTCACACTGCATTGTTATAACTTTATACAACATTGGGTAAGACATAATTTCTCCTATTAAAAATAACTAAGCACAGCCTTCCAGAATCTGACGCTAGGAGAAATATTTACAAGTTAACAAACAGTGAAAAATCATTTTTCTAAAATTACAACGCTATTAGAATTAAATAGCAAGACATCATTGAAAGTGGTATACATTTTCCAAACATATTTAAACTAGAAGTGATCTTGTGCCTAGACAGCCTTCTACCAATGTAAATATAATGCATGAAGCCATATTATGTATACTTTACATTTATATAAAAGCAATTTACATAGTATTTAGCACTATGTGACTTTTATATAAACATGCCTCTGTGTACACTGTTTCCTTTTAAATGGGCATAACCTATGTTACAATTTGATTGTTCTAGAATATTTTTTTTCCTTCTAACTTATATGACTTGTTAAAACACTCCAGGTTTTTCTGCAAAAATAAACCTAGCAATCTATAGATCAACAAATACATATCACACTGTTGTAGAATATTAGTTTATTGGTGTATTAACTAAAATAACTGTAAAAATACATGTAAGAGATTTGCTTAGTATCTGTACATAAGATGGCTACCTTCACCTATAAAAGCTACAAACATAGCACTTGGGATAATTCTGACATGTGTTATAGAATATTAGTTAATTGGCGTATTAAAATAACTGGAAATATACATGTATTAGATTTGCTTAGTATCTGTACATAAGGTGGCTACCTTCACCTATAAAAGCTACAAACATAGCACTTGGGATAATTCTGACATACATCTAACTCAAAATACTGAACAGAATCATGCATTTCAGGATTCTGTGGCTGCCATCATTCTTAGGCTGTATTTTGAAAACTACCTTTGAACAAAGTAGAAATTTCAAGATATTTCACACTGTATAAATAAACATCAAGGTCTTAAGTATTTTACAGGTAACTCAAAAATAGCATGCAGTATTTGAATTATTACTAAATATACATACTAATTAAAAATATGTAATTCCTGAAAGACCACCCATTTGTTACATCCATTTCACAACCTTTGCTGCTGGGCAGAAGTCAGACTGGGATCAAATTTGAGACTTGTACCTCAAGCTTGCAACACCATCCAAGTAAATGAGAGGAGGTTCGAGGCAGCTGTCTGCCAAGAGAAGGCTGAAGCCACTGAACACAGGGACAGCAGGGAAGGGGATGGGGACATTTCTGCTGTTGGGGGAGCCCTGGACTGCAGCAGTCACTGTCTTCCAACGTGGCTCTTCTCAGCCCCAGGTATCCCAAATGTACTCATCCGATCTGACTGCTGCAGAAAACATTAACCTGGCACTCTCAGCAACCCATTCATCCTCCTTTTAAAGAAGGCAGCTCTCTTGGCAATTACAGCATGATCCACATTCCCTTGTTTTATGGAGCTAGACTGAGAAGCATATGATACACTAAAACTTCAGTAAACTCTGCATTTAATCAGAAGTTTCTTTTACTCAAAAAACAACCCCTCATTTTCCTACCATGGAGTTTTAAAGGTCAATATAAGTATTGTCCTATATTCATATCCCTTACAAAGTAACCCTCTAACATTGTCTTGGAAGCCTTCTAAACACCAACCAAAGTTATCAGAATAAAGACAGAGCCACCTGAAATATGTTTCTTTCTCCATTATTAAAACTTAAGAGATACAGAAAACAGTATTTGTGTGCACACTCAAACACATAAGTATAATTTTACATAAGACAAGCATACTGTATTTTTCTCTACACAGTACTTGAAATATTGCATTTAATCAGGAAAAAAGAATGCATTTATGACAGGATGTTTATGAAAATCTGACTGGATAACAATGTAAGCAACAAAAAAAAAAATTCAAAACCTGAAAAAGTATCAACATTACTCTGAAATATTGCATTTAATCAGGAAAAAAGTATGCATTTATGACAGGATGTTTATGAAAGTCTGGATGGATAATGATGTAAACAACAAAAAAAAATTCAAAACCTGAAAAAGTATCAACATTACTATCAAAGTTATATACACAATAAACTACATTTTCGTGTAAGCACTATCAATTAACAGAAACACTGGTTTAAAACTAATTTAGGAGACTTGTAGTAAATTGAGGCAAAACCAAGACCTAGTGATCTTTAGCCAAGATTTTTCTTGGTGCTGCAATGAAAGAATATGGAAGAGGGGGTCGATGCTTGGCAGTTTCAGGATCCACCATTAAAGGGCAAAAAACAATCCCTTGAAGTCAAAGGAGAATCCAAACGGCCAATTTGTTTCCGAATCTACAAATCTTAGTAGCAAATTTACTCCCCATTTTCCTCTATGATGTTGCCTGGACAAGGTAATGTTCTCGACAGACTATGGTGTTGTGAAAATAAGATCTAACACTTTCCAAATCCTAGAACAAGCACTTTGTCCAGTTATTTCAAATTTTTAATGTCAGGAACATGTGGGATCCTCATGACACTGTTTTTTTTCTGTCTGCCACTAAGGGTAGCTTTCTTTAAACATAGTTGAGGAGACCTCATCAAAATATTTGAACAATGTTAATTGAAAGAGCACATTTTCCTTCAACTCACCTGGATTATAAAAAAAAAGGTAATATTTTCAAGTATAAAGTTTCTTCTTATAACCCTGTATTTTTATTAACAGAGCGACATTGTAAATAAAGCAGCTTTTACAAAGGTCATGGAAAATAATTGCTGGTATTTTTAAACTGCTAAGAATTTTATGAGCTTTTTCAATAGCATTTTTCTAAAAGATGATTCTACTACAAAAGTCTTGGGAAGCTTTTCTCTCCTCATTCCCATTTTAAGATATGGAACAGGTTAAAAATAATACTGTAGAAACATTTTAGTTCTACTCACTTAAAGACTGTGTCATAATATTCACTATATTGTTATAGATACACAACATCTCAGAGTACTCTTCACATCTTTATGGGATCAACACAAAATCACAGGACAGTTTGGGCTGGAAGGGGCCTTAAAGCTCATCTAGCTCCAAACTCTGTCATGGGCAGTGACACCTTTCACTAGACCAGAGCCCCATCCAGCCTGGTCTTGAACATGAATCCTGCAAATATCCAGCAGGATTACAATAAATAGCAGGCCTTTAAGTCTCAGTTCCATTTACACAGAGTCCATGAGTCCATATATAAGGCCATGCCTTTATATAAAAATGGAAACTCTACCATACAATGACATTTGAAACATAAATCATTCATGTAAAATCTCATTGCTACTGCAATCTGCCTTCAGAAACAAAAAATAGTTTTCATGTACATTTTATTCAGCCTACACAGAGGAAGTAATAGTTGCAAAAGACTTCTTAATGCATTTCTCTCTGATTAGAAGAATTGTTGATAAATAGAAACTCCTAAAACTTTAAAACAAAATCTGAATTTTAGCTGTCTATTCTCTAAAATGTAGTACTAAAGGATATGAATTCTCCAGTAAGGCATTATAATGCACCAGGCACCAAAATACTTGCTTTAGATTAAATTTCAGACTCAATGTCTAGAAAGGTTTTGTACTGCTCAGAAAGCCTTAATATCACTTTGGTTTGTTTTTATTTGTTTTTTTAAAAGACATTTCAGAATTACATTACCTGGTCTGTATGATTTTTCACTAGGAAGTCATGAGATGCAGATATTGCCAGAACCAAAGAATTCCAGTTAATTGTGCTCCAGAGAAACACCTTCAACATCCAACTAAGCTGCAGGCTGTCTCATACCAACAGAAAGTGATTGATTTTGAAACATCAGCTATGGTGCTAATGTTGTTAGAAAATGTCACAATGCAAATGCTATGCAGCTGGGGAACCTGGAATGAGAGAGCAGTGTTTGCATGCCAGTATGCTGCTGTACCTAGACAGCTGACATTTTAACACTGATCAATTTTCTGTTGAAAAAAGTTGGGGTTTAACCTTTCACAGCATCTTACAAATCTCAAGCAAAATTAATAAGTAATTTTGGCCAAGGCTTTTTCAGCTATTAAAAGTTATTTCAGCAGCACTTACACTGAAATACCCTCAATAAAAACTACACCAAACAATTAATGTTACATCCATTCCACAACACATAACCTGTATAACAGCAAATAACATTCTTCAAAACTAACAAAACTATGCAAAAATGCTTTCAACATTATGAAACTTTTCTTTTTAATTGGTCAATATAATTTAATACATAAAGCATTTAGATTCTTTCCATCTAGTACCACCAAATTTATGAAAGGAAGGAAATAAATAATATAGACTAGCATTACTGGGCTCCTAGTACAAATGTAACAATTCTGACATTTGTAAAGAACAGAAAGATAAATTCCCTCTTGAATCCCTAGTGGATTATATTAGTGTCAATATAAGGCTGAACTTGGTTTTGTGGGTTTGCTTTTGTTTTGTTATTTAATTACATAAAACTCCCCACCAACTCCATGCGCACACACCCCTGTTCACAGTAAAACAAGCTAGCCAAAAGAAAATCACACAGAACACTAAGTGGCCTACTGTGTTTAAGGAAAGCAAATCAAAGGCAGCAATTAATTTATTTACAAAACAAACAAAAAAATTAAAGTTATATTATTAGCACTCTCATTTTCTTTTTGGACTCTAAAAGGCAGAGAACAATAGTTATCAATGTTGCTTAGATGCTGTATCTAAACATTTAAAACCTATCTACGAGTATAATAAAATATAAATTATGTTGTAAAAATATATAGTCTAAATTATAAATATATATATATATATAAAGTATATAATGTCTTTTCATTTTGCCAGTTAATTCAAGCTGTCAAATGAAAAATTTTCCATAAGTGAAGAAACAAATTAAGAGTTGTGAAAAGTGTCCTTGCTAGCATGTCCTAGATATTTACCTAATGCTTTAAGAACTCTGAAGAAACCAAAGTCCACTAATTTCAGCTCAGCATTTGTCAAATGCACTCTGAATAATAATTAATGTTTTCCTGAGGCACTTGCTTCTGAAAGTAATTGATTTCTTTTTCCCATTTGGAAATGTCTAGGCTTTCATATTCACACTGATGTATAAATAACACCTGGATTAGAGTCTCATATTTAGTCTTTAAAGCAAAATCTTTCAATCATTAAGCCTTGTTTAATTGCCAAACGAACTGTTGCTGGGTTTTGCAGCATTATTAGTTGCACATATCATCATTTCACTTGCATTTGAGGGTGACAGCATGTAAATCAACTCATCTCTTGTACTTTTTTGAATACTAAAATAAAGCTGAAGTTGACAGTTATGAGGATGCTCATTAGTTATATTCCTCCAAAAATAAGTTATTGATTCTTTCTTACAAGAGTGCATAGTGTGTTTCAGGCTTTAATTATATGTAGATTGAAGAAGACATTAAAGAAGTTCCCTTGTCAGCAAAATCCAAATCTTCTGTTAAATAATACTGCTTCCCACCGTTGTGAACGTTCTTCAGTGATTTCATCAACTGACTCGGCCTTTACAGAGAGCTTACTCAACTTTATTTTAGTCTTGAGTCCTTTCTTTGTATCAACTTCCAGATACCTAGTTATTTTCAAGCCAAATAAAGAGTGTACTGGAACGCTCACCTTCACAGCAAGCGTGAAGGTGAGTGTTCCAGTACACTCTTTTTATTTCTTTCTTTTATTTCACTCTATTTCACCATGAACTTCTGATTCATGCAAACAGTTCTTCACCTCTTCATTATTGCTTACTATTCTTTGGCTGCATGCAGATTTTTTGCACCTTCTTCTGGCATTGTTTATGAAGTTTGTTGCCTTTCCAGTCCTCCTCCCAGGTTCACAGACTAAATGGTGATACCAGTACTCTAAAGTAACCTGGAATGTATTCCTCAGTTCCACTATACAATGATGCTTTAATTAACTTGCATCCATGGAGCATTACTGATGTGGGAGAAGGTAACTCAGACAGCAGTGATTTCCCCAGGGTCTCAACGTTACAATTTCAAAGTTTCACACACACATCCTGCCCCTTGCACTTCATTTGTGAGAAGGAAATTAAGAAAGCAAAAATCTTCATAAAAATCTCTTCTTGGTAGAAGCTACTAGGCAATATCGCATAAGAAGCAATTGGTTAGAACATATGAAAGATTATTATTTCAAGACCCTCAAAGTCACTGTCACAAACCATGGCAGGTGTTTCCCATCACAAACCTCATCAGCCTAGCAGTGTTCCAGAAGAGCTTTAAGAACAACCACACTAGCAAAAGTTCTCTGATGCTGAAGACTATATGGACAAAAAGAGAAGAAACAACTCTCTGTATACCCATCCAATATACTTGATTAAAAGCTCATTTTCCATAGTCATCATTACTACTACAGGGCTTCATCAATGAAGGCCTTCATAAAAACCTCCAGTTAAAATCAGTTGTGTTTTATCTTTACAAACCCTATTACTAAAGCCCTGTGCACTACAGGAAATAAATGTCTTCTACTGCATAAAAATCAGGTACTATAAATCAGTTTTACTGCAGAGCTTCAGAAGAGATATTTAGATTTTATTAGTAATAGGATTTTACTACTGGGAATCAATTATCTGTCCAAGTTCTAGGCTCCCCTCTAAAAGAGGGATGGATATACCAGAGAGGGACCAGCACAGGGCCACACAGATGAAGAGGCTGGAGCATCTGCTATGAGGAAAGACTGGGAGAGTTGGAACTGTTCAGCGTAAAGGAAAGAAGGCTCTGGAGAATCCTACCAATGCATCTAAATACATGGATGGAGGGTGCAAATAGGACAGAGCCAGGCTCTTTCCACGGCTGACCAGTGACAGGACCAGATGAAATGTAGGCAACAAACTGAAACACTGAGTTCCCTGAGATCTGAACATCAGAGATGTGAACAACTGAGATCCCATCTGAACATCAAGAAGCACTGTCTGTATTACGTTTTGTGCATTTGATTCTCACCAACTGTGATTCACAATGTGGGCAAGGTTTGAATGCACCTCTGGAGATCATCCCAAGCCCTCAGATCAAGCAGGGCCATCTAGAGCTGTTTGACCAGGGCTGCCCAGGCAGAGTTTGAGTATCTCCAAGGATGGAGACTCTGCAATCTCCCTGGGTAACCTGCTGAAAACCAAATACATAATACAGCCCATAATACAGTACCAAGTATTTCTGAACTACTGAGCCTTCCTGTTTTGCATATAAGAGCTTCCATTCTCTAAGCAGCCTCCAAAGTCCACATTTTCATCTGCATTGAAGGGAAATTTTAAAAATTACTCATGATTTTCTTAACAAATGCTAACAAAATTGCCAAGTCTTTTTTCAGGAGGATGAAATTAAGAGATTTTTTTGGAAACAAGATCATTTTACTTTTAGATTTTCTTAAAGGAAAAATTATTAACAAAATATCTTAAAAATCACTTGTTCTTAAAGACCAGGAGTACTTAATGAATTTGACCCTTATCAAGGCTGTGTTCTTAATTCAATCCTTAAATAATAAGATAGACACTAACATCTAAGGAAAAAGGATATTATTGCAAAACATTTTTCTGTGTTTAATGAGCTTCTTAATCTCCATGTACTTATTTTTTCCCTTGACAAATTTACTATACAATTTCAAATAAGTTTGAATAAGCCTTAGGAATTCCATACCTGATCTTCAGTAACAAACAAAATAGAAAAGATTTCATCACAACAGCCTGCATGACACCAATCTTTTACTTTCAAAACTCACAAGGCAGCATTTGAATTTCCTTGTTTTATTCTCTCACTATGTGGTACTGCTTGAAAATAATTGTTTTGTTGCTAAAACTTGGAAAAATATCCATCTGTTAAAAGCAAAAATGTATTTGAAACACTTCTGCTCATTTGTGCATATTTTAAAATATTGATTATCTTTTATCAAGAAGCAAAATCAAATCTTGCCAGCCTTAGAATTTTAAGTCCCAATTTCCCTCATGTTTAAGTACCAGTGATTACATTCTTATCTTTAGTGAGTAGAACTAAAAACATGACAGGCACTCAAATTTCATACAGCTAAAACCCAGCATTAATCTGAGCCTACTTATCATCATTTCCCAACATTTTACTTCATCTCAATTCTCAATTGCCAGTAACAATGACACTTCTCAGACATAAGTAAGAGTTAATGTTTAAGTATTTTCTTTCCAAAACAGAAAAGAACACTTGTATCAAAGAAAACTACTAGCAACTCAAATGACATGCAGCACTCTATTTTTTAATAGTTATTTGCATTTACAATTATTGCAAATGTTCTGAATAAACAAATACACTCCAACATAACACTTCCCCCAGGAGTAAATTTCACAAAGCAGAAAAGCAAGCCTTCAAAACAGCTACTTATTTATAAAACATAAATATTGCTGCCTTAGAACTTAACCATGGAAGTGGGACCCCCATCTGACCCTTATGAAGGCCTGTGGCTCAGTGCTCTTTCAGAGCAAAGTGCACACAGCGAGCTGCTGAAGCAAAGCTGGAGCTGATGGCTTCAAGCCCCAGGGATGTTCTCCTTCCCAGCCCCTGACCCCAGCCAGGCTGACCATGTACTCTTACACACAATACACTGTGGAGACACTGCTGGCTACCTCAAGAACTCCAAACACACAAAAACAGGCACCAGAAGACCATGGAGTCCAGCAACCAAAAATACAGGATTGAAAGGTAGAAGTTGCTTGAAGCCAGATGAATGTGCAAAGGGAAACCAACCCAAATAAATACTACATCAGGTACTGCAAGTGCATTTCAGAAGGTAAGGTAATCTACTTTACAGTAATGCTTTCAAATACAGGAAGTACTAAAAAAGAGTTTTATGAAGAATGTACTTTCCTAACATTAGTCTTTGAACATATCTGGTATCCATTTTCTGAAGCAAGAACATATGGTTAAGCAAAACCTGTTACCAAATATCCTTTGTATTCTTGTACCACTCCAACATTCTTCAAACCACAGTTTATGATCCATTGGGAGCCACGAAAATATACAATGGTATTGGCTAAGTGTCTGGCAACAGACTGCAGAAGTTTGGTTTCTGCTAAGTCACACCAGTTCAGCACCCTCAGGGTGGAGCAATAGAGGATGTAATTACTACTGGCAGAGGATCAGAGGCTGTAATGAGTAGTTCAAGTATTTATATTAGCCAAGGAACTCTTGCTGCTAGCATCAAATCTGTTTCACTATGGCTGCTGAGTAATTATAAAGCCCTAAAGGATCTCTAAGCTGCTCACAATTACTTGCAGCACGCTCTCATAATAGAAAATAACCCATGTAGAGAAAGTGTTCATAAAGTACATAAAAAGCTACTTTCTACATAGTTCAGCAAAGCCATTGTTAAATATAGTATAAAACAAGTAATGTATATACAATAATGTAATACAATAGAAAGTTAGAAGTTACTAGATCCAAATACATATCATACCAGTCATGTTCTGGGTAGTTCATCAACATAGCAACAGCAAATAAAAATTAAAACATCACTTATCAATAAGATTCAGCTTACTAATTTTTTCGCAGATTGGTTTGGCATAAACCTTGGACACCAAGGTGGCTCCAAAGCTCTCACTAAACTGGGACCAGGTGAACTGAGTGATGCTTTTTTTATATATACCCATTAGCTACTTCCTTATTTCTCGAAACAGTGTTCGCAAGTCCTGCTAAGCATACTTCCTGCAGCACTCAGCATATTGCATCATCCTTATGACCATAAAAACACAGATTCCAAACCTGTGCAGTTCTTTAATTTTGCTTTTTACAACACTTGCTGTAATGGTTACTGAAAATCATGTGAAAGCCCACTGTCCATTTTGCATAAGAAAATTAGCTTCTTTTCACACAACTTGTGACTTTGTACCATGACTAAGCCTGCACAGAATACTCAAGCAAGAAGAAAATTATCTGGGACAATAAGGTTACCAAGGTTGGGAAAATCATACTGTTTTCATCTATGTGCAAGAAATAATGGAAGAGGTTAGGAAAAAGCAGAAAACAATTCCCACAAAATGCCAGAGCAATCACAGTCACTCCTCAGCCTATATAGAATATTGTTTTAGAAAGCAAAATTAAACAAGAAATTACCTAAAATATTATCTGTTTTCTTTAAGGTCAATTTGCTAAGTGAAAATAGAAGAACATATGCGACAAAACATCCTTATTTTCCTTTATTCAAACTTTCTGTTCCTAATGCCTTCAAGAAGTGACAGAAACAACTGTGTATTGTCCAAGTGTGCTTGAAAGTGTCAGTCAGAAGACAGGAATTTGACTACATTTGTCCAGCTCTGGCTCTTCAGATGATACCTGTATACACTGGTAAAATGAGGAAAGCAGAGGTGGTGTAAGCTTGTCCAAAGAACATCTGCCTCGTTCTAATGGTTTAGGTTAGGGTGGGATAAAACCAAAAAGAATAGATGAACTCATAAGAGCTTTGCATTCTTACACTTGGGACAAAATGCAAAACAATGACAACATCTCAGGTAACACCAGCAGATGGGCTTTAGATATAGACAAGGTCAAAGAGACAACATCCCCAAGGAAGCCACTGACTTAATGCCAAGTGCCTAAATTAGAATGCAACAAATAAATAAAACAGCCTTGAAGAGCAGGAGGTGACTCACCTTGAGCACTGCAAAAGGCTGAGCCCAAGAGGGAACCACAATGCATAGAAGCCAAGCCACCAGCCAAGACCTGACTCTTGCTGGAAGTGCCCTGCTCAGAGCCCATGGCACCAGCCACAGCTTGACAAGAGGAGATTTGTTTGATGTAACTATCTTTTCTTCAAAGAATGTGAGAGCTGGTCATAGAACCAATTGGTGGGTAGAACTTGGCTAAGTACCAAACTCCCACCCAGCCATTCACACACTTCTCTTCCTCAACAGGAAGGTGGGAGAAAATAGATCTGTAAGTCCATGGATTACTTATAATTACCACTATGGGCAGAAGAGTTTCAGTCTGGGGAAATGCTAGATTGACAATAAAAATAGATTTGGATGGTTGGAAACAAAGACAAAAAACCAAAACGCAACCTTGCTGTGACCCTCCTCTTCTTCCCAAGCTCAGTTTCACTCCTGTATTCCCAATTTCATTACCCAGCCCTATCAAGTGGTACAGGGTGAAAGGTAAATGAAGAGAGTAAATCAAAAGCAGTGTGCAGTGTTTTAAGAGATTGCAATGTTCTTAACCGTATGCTCTAAAAGACATACTAAATTGTCATGCAGATTTTTCAGTTGTATTTTTTTTTGTTTCTAATTAGCCAATTATTTATCTTTTACTCTATTTTTCCATGATATTGTCTATATATGAACAAAAAGTTCAGAAAACCTACCAGTGAAGCAGTATTAAAGATGACTGGCTCTTTTATAACATTTATCAAGAGGTTGTTTTCTGCCAAGTAAGGTCAAATGCCTCTTATTTTCAGGAAGAGCCACTTCAGCTCCATCTCTGACATCCACTGCCACTTCAGTTGTTCTTCACTGAATGTTATATCTTTAAAGTACTCCAGATGAAGAAGGCAATACATACATGGACTATATAATTTTGTTTGCCTGAGACAGTCTGAAGCTTGGATAAAAACAAGGATCACAATTTTCACCAAACCAGGTCCCTTTATCTACAGTACAAAGTGATATTGTGTGGGAGCATTTGCCTTGCTCTTGAGGTGACCATTGCTAAAGCACTTTTCAACAGTGTGAAGCTACCACCAGCCAGATCAATATTTTTCAAGAATATTACCACTAGGGAAATACAACTGCATAATAAAACATGCCAACCTTGCACCAAACAAGCATCAAAGGGACCAAAAGAGATCAGAGAGATCCAAAGCAACATGCAAGGAAAGTCACAGAATTCCATCAAGGCTTCTGGGTAGAAACAGGTGATACAACACAAGTTATACCAGGCTAAACAGTCAAGTCTAGACACCACAAAATTTAAAATAAAAACTAAGACAGTCTCCATAAAACATCATTGCCTAACTCAAACATTACATTTCAAATCCTAAAAATATCTCAAGTTCTTTTTGAACCAAAACACAGCAAATATGTTTAAAATAGCATGCTTAATTTTTGCATATCACCAAATAATCAGAAACAAGATTCTGTCAATTCCCGTGTGTTTTCAATAAAAATGCAACTATTTTTCATTTAGTCCTAATGGTTAACCAAGTACACTTAAACACACCTACCAAAAAAACAACCAAACAAAAATCTCTCCACTCAAAACAAAAAGAGCTTTACATAACAGTCTATTATGCACAAAAAAAACCCCACGAATCTCTTTCAAAACCCCATAAACTTTAAGTTCACAGAATGAACTAGGTTGGACAGGTTATTTGAAATAGTCTGTTTGGATCTAATCTTCCTTATGTGTTCCTAAGAATTTTTTATTTCTTACTTGATATACCAAAGACTGAGAAAAGTACACATGGAAAATGTGGAATGGTAAAATAAGCCAACAAAAACACAAACCACACAAAATTTAAAATAAAAACAGTCTCCATAAAACATCATTGCCTAACTCAAACATTACATTTCAAATCCTAAAAATATCTCAAGTTCTTTTTGAACCAAAACACAGCAAATATGTTTAAAATAGCATGCTTAATTTTTGCATATCACCAAATAATCAGAAACAAGATTCTGTCAATTCCCGTGTGTTTTCAATAAAAATGCAACTATTTTTCATTTAGTCCTAATGGTTAACCAAGTACACTTAAACACACCTACCAAAAAAACAACCAAACAAAAATCTCTCCACTCAAAACAAAAAGAGCTTTACATAACAGTCTATTATGCACAAAAAAACCCCCACGAATCTCTTTCAAAACCCCATAAACTTTAAGTTCACAGAATGAACTAGGTTGGACAGGTTATTTGAAATAGTCTGTTTGGATCTAATCTTCCTTATGTGTTCCTAAGAATTTTTTATTTCTTACTTGATATACCAAAGACTGAGAAAAGTACACATGGAAAATGTGGAATGGTAAAATAAGCCAACAAAAACACAAACCATCCTCACCATTCACCTTGGTTCATTAATGAGGCAAATCTTGCTTAAGGAATGACACATCCAGAACATCAATATTCAAACACTAAGTGAATATGTCTTCTCCATAATGACAGCAGTGACACATATCTTTTACTTTAATAAACAGTGTACTAAATTCAGTGACAACACTGATGGATCTGTTTTATTTGCCTGAAATACATATTCTTTTGATTCAAGTTTTAAATAATAAAACACAATAATAAAAATATTATATTTGTGTATATATATTCATATATATCAAAAACTCCATTAGTTATTCATTACAAGCATTTAAATGCACAGTAAGATACACCAACAAATGGCAATTAACTTTTTTTGTAAGAAAAATATAATTTATTAGGACTAGAGAAAGTCTTTACAAGTATTCAAAGTATCTTCAGCTATCTGTGTTTTTTTAAACAGATGCCTGTTTCTAAACACTTGTGGGGACTACTAATTTAATGCTGCATAACCAGATCATAAGGGTTGATTAAACTGTATTTTAAATTCAACACACTACACAAGTGTACACAGCACTGCTACTCTGACTGAAACTTCACAAACAAGGCTTGAAATGGCAAGTCCAGGAAAACACAGAAAAGATTTTTTATTGTGAAGGCATCACTAACGGAGTTAGGATTTATAAAGTCAGATCTCTACCACTCAAGAAGTACTATGTCTCTTATTAGTTTTATTATTTTGAGAAAGACCATTGCAAACAGCAAGAGGAAATGTTGTTACAGGAGGAAAACAGCAAAACTGAGCTATATAGGAATCGTTACTTACAGACAAATTATGTCAGAAAATGTGTCAAATATTTTTCAAAGCTATTTTATTGCTTTATCTTGCTGCAAGAGCAGACAACTGCAGAAGCATTCCAAACTGATATATTTTTTTACTCAAGCCTCTATTTCTTCATTCATTTACCAGCTTGAACACAGACAGTAACAGGGTTTTAGCTTGTTCCTGATTGTGTGAGACAACCTAAATTTATATTGCCATTTAAACCAGGTAGATCTGATCTGAAGTAGAAGCAAATCTGATGAACTATGTTTGCACTATATTTAAGTTCACATGCAGAAAAGCCATGTTATGTAGAATGAGTTTTAGAATGTACATGCCTCCACACGTCCTAAGCACACAGAGCTTTTACTAGAGACACGAGCACAAGTCCTAAGGATAAAATCATCATGTTAGCATGGTACTCTGCTGCTACTTTCATTTACTTCTCAGTCACAGCTTGGCATAACACAGATATGCTGTGGAAGCTAATAGAGCCACATGTCACTAAGCTGCACACTCACCACCTAGCATAACCATTTTTTAAAGCTGTGGCTTTACAAAGAATAAGTAACATGGTTTGTTATTTACTTTTATTGCAGTCTATAGTAGAATTGTGGTTTGTTTTTTTAAGCTTGCTGAAGAATTAGATTTGTTGCCAGGTAGGGAGCACAGAAGTCAACATAAGCTAGATCTGACAATGAAGAGAATTCAATTAGAACACAAGTCTGAGAGAAATAGGGTTATAAGATGCTACATCCTCTCCTTGAAAACTTTTAGACATAACTCTGAGATATTACCTAAAACCCGGAATACGTATTTTCCTACAAGGAACCTGACACACAATTTCATAGCTGACAAGAACAAAAATCTGTGACTGAGCCCCTGTGCCACTGTGGCTCTACAGTACCAGGAACAGGCTGTGCTCTTCTTACAATATCAAATGCAGGACAATACTCTAAATATCCAGCTGGTAAAATGGTATCTATGGAGATCCAATACACAATATTTGCAAGAGAAGATCAAACACAGAGACCTTCAACTGAAATACTGGTCATATTGAGGTTTGATGGTGTGAAGAATACAACCACGCTCTGAACACAGGATGACTTTTACAGCCAGCTGTCCACTGATGATGATACATCTGCAATATTTCAGGTTATAGAGGACTTGAGGGAAAATGCTCAAACAATGACCTCAGAAAGCTGAAAAGACAGGTAAACAGAAACAGTTTTCGAAACCAATGAGTAGTTAGTTAATTAGTAAAGTCTTCTGCTTTTTTGGTAAATCCAGATAGCATTATTTTCCAGGATCAACAGTAGTTGGTAAAAAATATTCAGGTAGAAAGAATCACTCATCTTTTAAAGATGAGAAAAAGCTCATAACATAGATTATTAAAAAAGGAACATATTTCCATTTAGTAAAAATACAATGACATTAGGAAGAAAATTAACTAAAACACTAGGGAAAGAAAATAAGAACGAGGAATTGACCATAAAAACCAATGGCAAGCAGTCTCAACAACAATAAACAAGAAAAATGTAATTGCTCATTTATGGTCAGACACTTGATTTAGTTGATGCTAAGTCTTACAGAATGAAGTTTAATGACTGAAAGATTAACCTGCATAGTCCTAACATCATGGACAAAACGAAATATTACCTAGGACACTCAAAACTTAGAATGCACCATATGTAGAAGATGGAGCTGCAGATAACAAATACTCAGAGGCTTGGGGAACGCCGTCCCAGCGCGCCCGCCCGGCGCTGCCGCAGGGAACTCCCGGAGCTCCCGGCAGGGAACACGCAGAGCTCCCGGCAGGGAACACGCTTGGGCAGGTTCTGCCTAAGCCACACCAGGCTCCCAGACCTCACAGCATCACCTGTGTGCTGGCCAGAACTAAACCTGCCCCTGCGGCTTATAGTGGCGCTGCCGCAGGGAACACGCAGAGCTCCCGGCAGGGAACACGCTTGGGCAGGTTCTGCCTAAGCCACACCAGGCTCCCAGACCTCACAGCATCACCTGCGTGCTGGCCAGAACTAAACCTGCCCCTGCGGCTTATAGAGTCAGTTCACAAAACACCAAACTGAGGAAGCCACTCCCAACTCACACTCCGTGGGTGAAATGTCCAATTGGAACACATGATGCGAGTTGTGGAACTGCAGCAGCCTGGAGAGAAAATTCATACAAAGTATTTGATTTGTAGTTTTTTACCTGGGCTTGCTTTTCTGAAAGTTTCCTTAAATTCGAGCCCAGCACAAAAACAATGCATTCACAGAGCTCACTTTAACAAGCTGAATAAAGACTTCAGAGGCAAAAAAATCTAACTTGAAAACTGACAGAATTATCCAAAAGTATTTTGAAATTCCCACGCTCTGCCTTTTGGATCCTGCAAATACAGGAAACTTTCGAGTCCAATTATGCAGTCACTGAAATTTAATTGCTATAGCATTTCCATGTAATATTTAAAGTGCATAGTTTAATTATGTTTGCTAAGTGACAGGACACAGTAAACAAAACAAAAAAGGAGTATTGCATATTGACTTTCCAAATTTCCAAAAGCAAACAGAAATCAATTAGATCTTAAGTATTTTAGCTTCTAAGAGTAATGCTACAAATTAGAGACAAATGCAAGTTTGAGAGCAATTCTAACCTTCACATTTTTTGCCAATCTTTACTGATAAATTTCCAGACATTTACACCTTATAAAGATTATTTAAGGAAGCAAAGAACTACCAAGCAGTCAAAAAGGATTCAGTAAGAGATCTACCAAGAAACGTCCTCTAATGCCAAGTCTGTGAAACCTGACAGGATGTACCTGAAGGTACTGAGAGCTGAAGTTATGAACCCACTCTCCACCTTCACTGGAAGGCTACTCTCATCTGGAGAAGCTCCTGATGACTTAAAGAAAAGTCATCCATCCATCCTCTGATGGAGCAGTAAGGATGAATGGGGAACAACAGGCCAGGCAGTCTCCCTCTAGACCCTGGGAAAGCCACAGAGCTTAGAATTCTTGAAATGCTGTTATAATTAATTTGGTTTTAACCAACATGGTTGCCACTGTCACAAAAACAAGTGTATCTGTGAGTAAGGAACAGCGGATGTCATTTGCCTTGGCTTTGACAAGACTTTTAATACTGGGTCCCTGTATTTAAACTGCAACTTTATAGTCCAGGTTAAATTAGATGGCTGGAAAGCTGTTGGAAGGTTGGAGTGATGCTAACCAGCTCACTGCTCACTGTAAAATGCAAGCAGCTAAGGATTCTATTTACAGCAAACCTGAGTAAGCCAAGCCTGGACTGTTCTGCACTGCATGTGCTGCCTGGACTTGTGTTGTGCCAACCATATTCCTTGGCTGCAGGAGAAATTCAGGTGACTAATTGTAATTGAAATTCACCAAGCACAACTGAGAAGTCCTCTACACAGGATGATGGCCAACTCACTGGAGAACAGCTCTTCCAGAAAAGAGCTGAAAATCTGGTAAGCAGTAGGTTCAACTTTGGCAGCAAAGTAGAAAACACAGAGGGTAGAAGTTTGCAAAACTTGCCCCAGTTTACCAACATCTTGTACTGCAAGACATAATATTCTAGATATGGTCTATTAAGTGCAAAGTAAAGGGGTAATCAGTTCTCTGTACCTACCTGCTACACTTCTGTGGATACAGCCCAAGGTACTGTTGACCTTCTCTGCTGCAAGGGCGCTTTGCTGGCACACACTGAAACTACTGTTTGCTTAGATGTGAACTACACTCAATCCAAACTGCAACACTTGTACTAAAAGTTTAAGCAACAGCATCACATAATCCCACTGTGGTTGCTTTTGCTATGCTATTTAAGTGGCTGAAGGAACACACATCAGTGACCAGGGAAAATCTTGGTGACTGTGACTTAGATTTCAATAGTGCTATCCAACATTCAAAAATTATGAATGTTTTTTTATGTGGGAAAAAAACCACATAAGGAAAAGAGTTGAAGAACTAATCCGGAACTCAGAGTAATAATTTGTCAGGTAAGAGTATGTTACCAATTGCTATACAAAGTATTATGTTTCTGTGGTGAGCCACATTTAAAAATAAATTTTAAAAACATCCCAAAAAAGCCAACACACACAAAACCAAGAGTTGCATCTTTTCCCAAGAAGTTCTCTGTGGCTTCTAGACACTGTCACAAAGGCAAAGGATGTTATGAAAGAAAATAAAATTGATTTCTGTTTTCAAATATCCCATATCCTTATCCTGCTTGTAATAGCACTCCTGCCTGGGGAAAGGTTGTCCACCTGAAATAAGCGCTCACAACGACCCTCACACAGCTTCTGCACAGATTTGCCAGCAGGGGTGACAGAGCACCCTGCACTGAGCAGGACAGGAGCTTTCATTCTCCTCTCCTCCTGACCCTCACACAGCTTCTCACAGATTTGCCAGCAGGGCTGGCAGAGCACCCTGCACTGAGCAGGACAGGAGCTTTCATTCTCCTCTCCTCCACATCTACTTCTGAATCCCTCAGCAGCAGAGCACAGGTTTATGCTCACACCCTGTATGATGTATTCTCCCTTGCACCAACTGAATTCAAGTATCACATCTGTGCCTGAAAAAATCCAACTCTCTTAGGAGCTGAGTACCAAGTTGTGAACTTCATTTCATCAGAATTCCCCATTGTCTTGGAGCCATTATAAATTGCTAAACTCACAGACCTAAACACAGCGTTGGTTTGAAAAACATGTAGCTTGAAGAATTTTTTATTATTGCCTCTATAATTATTAGTTCAATCATCTTTGTTCTTATCACAGGCTCTAACAGCAATTGTCCTATAACATTAAAAAAAATATATATAGATTAATAGAAGCATCTAATAGTATTCCACTAGAAAGGACACTAATGATGAAAACCAGGGATTATTCCCCGCCCTAAATTTTGGCAAAAGCACGTCATTCTATAATTATTCGTTCAGTCATATTTGTTCTCATTGCAGGCTCTAACAGCAATTGTCCTATAACACAAAAAAAATATACAGATTAATAGAAGCGTCCAATAGTTTTCCACTAGAAAGGGCACTAATGATGAAAACCAGGGATTATTCCCCAGCCTAAATTTTGGCAAAAGCACATCATCAGGTGAACTACTACACTCCCCTCCTCACTCCTCCTGAAATAACTTAAGATCAAAAGTCCAACTGGATCTGCTATTTAAAACTGGTTAGTCTAAAACTGGCCAGTTGCACTATGAGTGATAAAAGCACTGACAGGGAAGAAAGAAAAGGTAACTAAGGGCATCAAGATGCCTACTCTCCAAATCCTTTTGTTTCTTGGACAGTAACATCAGAGAACATACCAAATTTAAAAGCAGATTCACCCCAAGGTATTTGTTCAGTAGCAACAATTTAGAGAAAAAATTTCAGTAAAGTTTAGAATCATATTTCAAAAGAAACAGTGCAATTTGCCTTTGAAATCACACTTATTAAAGTGTCTAACACAGCAAAATGTATTGTGTGTAACAAATAAGAGACTGATTTTAAATTTAAATATATGCTAAATTAATTCATAGCTTTTATTTTTTCTTATTACATTTCTTCTATTTACTTGCTCATGCAATATGAGCTATCATCAACTTTTATTTAAAAACAAGTATTTGCTTTCTGTCAACAAGAGGTGTCACATGCCTAGCATTCTACAATACTGCCTGGGAGACTCACCTCCTCCAAAAATTACTTTAAAAGCCTGTCATCTAGAGTAAGAAGTGATTAATAGTTTTATTCATTTACTCTGACAACTGGTGGCATTCTATTCACTTTGAAAAAAATTAATTCTACATTTCCACCATCCCCAAAGAAGATTCTCCTGATTCACACTTCAGTTTTAAAGAGAGAGGGTGGGGGGCAGTGTGTTGGGATTTCCACATTTTTAAATTTTATTTTTACTGTCTATAAATCAAAAGGATGGAGTAAAAAGAAACATAAATAATGTTTGGGATTAAGAAATCTGGTAACAGAACAACCTTCACCTCACTTTGCCATTGTAGCTACAAAAAAAACAAAACAGGGAAAATGCATTGGTTTGTCTGTTACTTAAAGCTCTAAGCACTACATCCAAATTTAATCCATTTTTTTTTCATGTGTACATACATACCAAAGGCTGCAGTCATTAATAAACCAAGTCATTTTGCTTAACTTGCAACAGATGGTAATAAAAAGACCTTTGCTTTCTGATATTTGTTCAAGAATACAGATTATTTAAATTAAACATCAATCCTTACAAACAGAGAAATACTAGTATTTACATAAAAAGGCATTTGTTTACATAAATACAGAAAAAAATTACAGCCAAAAAGATCTTTCACAAGCTACATGTAAATTGAAACTGAGTATCTTCATTGGTCTGTTTTCTACCTTTCTACAACTCAGACACTGGACAGCTAATTCAGTGTCCCTGCAAAAATCCACAGAGCACATACAAGATTTTACAAAATTTCACATAGAACTGGAGACTTCCAAATACATCATCACCTTCCAGAATCCATTTTTACAACAAAATATCTATATTATAATACTCTACTGTCTCCTCCCTGAAATAGATATCAGACCAATGAGGTTATAGAAAACATTTATGTATGTTGACACTACCAAATGTACCAAAATAACTCATGTAGGACCTGTGGAATAATCCAACAGGAAATCCAATCAAAAGAAGCCCCAAATCAATGATTAGCCTGCTTTAAAACACCCCTGCAGTCCAAACATGCAGGGATACAGCAGTACACTCCTGAGGAAGGGGAGTCAATGGCAACTAGAAGGAAAGGGATGACCCAGCAGGAGCCTGGCAGCAGAGCACAGGCAGGGCAGAGGCACCTGATGCTTTCCTGGAGACAAGTCATTATCCAAGCAGGGACCTGCTTCTTTTCAAGCCAGAGGTGCAAAATGAAGCCACAGCTGGGAAGGGATGGGGCAGGATTCCAATGCTACTACAGTCAAGTTTAACTACTCTAGCTCATATTTGCAGCCTAATTAGATCATGCTTCTAATATTCCAGGAATATTTTCTGTTGTAAAAATTCTGTTCAAATACACAGCCTCTGAAACATATCCTGTTTTCCTATTATTAGGAAAAAGCTATTCTGAAAAATAAACTTTGTTTACAAGAACTACAAAAAAGTCCACTTCCTCTATAGCACAGGTATGCCAATTAGGAATTAATTGAAGAAGTAATACATTAACAGATAAAATATCCTTTGGGAAACTGCAGTAAAATGGAAAGACATACAATGAGGTCACCCAGAAATTAGCTGCAGGAACACTGGCAGTGACAAGCATTTCTAAAAATATTCACTTCATCTATATTTAGAAGTCTGAAAATAAATATTCAGTAAGTTCAAAAAGCACATTGCTACTTTTTTCTTAAAAGAGTTCAAAACTTGAGTTGTGTAATCAGTAAAACTACTGGGGCTTTTTAAAATTGGTTTTCAGTAGAATTTCTTTTAAACACATCTTGGCAAAGGCGTTGCTGAGATAAAACTTGTGCATACTTTACTCTGACATTCACTGCTTTAAGGTGCGCTCCAACCTCTAAAAAGATTTTATAAGTTAATCTGCTAAGACCTGAGATGACTACCAGGTGTTCAATTTATTTCAAGTCTGATTTTGATCTACTCACAGTCATTTCCAATTTTTCCTTCTGACGGAAAAAATTATTTAAAATTTAGCCCTTCCCCAAAGGTCAGCCAGTCTTTATCATTAGTAGGAATGGCAATGAACATGTTAATGTCACATGTGCAATGGACATTCCTTGGCTCAGGACATCATAACACTTAACTAAGGAGAACAGCCATTCTCCATATTTTATTGCAAAATGTGTGAAAAAAAATCATGTAATTGGAGAGGTAGTCATCAAAATTTTTAGTGATTCAACCCATTTCTTTTTGCCTGCTTCATAAACTTGCTAAGCCAGAGCAGAGTGGATGAAATTAACTCCAGACAGAAACTGCTACAGCAACCACATAGCCAATGGCTGTGGGTCACAGGCCACCATAAGAAAATCATCAGGAAAAATTCACAATTGTAATACAGTGTCACTCTGAGATACAGACTTTTGTTTACTCACCAACTGCATATGCCATTGCAGTTCTTTCTGACTGACTAAAGTGCATCATTCACAAATTACTGTTAGCAGCATATTAATAAATTACACTTAATAGTGCCATATTAACTGACGAGTTTTCAGGTTATCACATCTACCACACAACATAGGAATAAAATTGCACTTGCAACTAATATATTCAATTCCAATTTTTTTCTGAAATTTGGGGAACAACCTACTTACTTGGGCAAACCTTCTACATGCTTCTAATACTGCAAATCTTGTTTTGTTAGCTTGACTATCATGAAGTATTGATGTGGATTTGAAGACTGAAGCATTTTTATACAAATCAAACCAGACAGGACTATGTAGATACCACAGCAATGGTTTATGCTGCAAATTTTGTACTTAACAAACTCTTATACTCTGTATGAAAGATGCAAGAAGACAAGAGAAGAAATAGAGACAAAAAAATACTGAATGCAGTCAAATTTCATTTAGCCTCCTAACATTATTTATAATTACTTTATGATAGCAATCTGTGTGGTCTCTAGAAGGAACACATGTACTTCAATTAGTAGAGGAGACAAAACACTGAAGGATGTATAGCAGAAAATAGCAATGGGACAATAGCCAAAAAAATGTCACAAAGGAAAGTCCAGTAACACGTCCACATACAAGCTTCAGTCTTCTCTTGACACACACACACTCTCAAAATAATTTCTGTGAATATCACTTTTCCCACCCAAAATATCACTATTTTATTCAGTTGACCTGCGCCTTAGACAATCACCTTGTAACACTCAGAAACCAAGACCAGCTGCTTCTCTGCAAAATTCTCACTGCAAACTTTACCTGAAAGATTCAGAGGACAAAGTCACTGTAATCATGTTTTACCTTACACTGCCTAAGTTATTGCCTTACTAACCTTGTATGTGCATATTATAAAAATCATCCATTTATGTTACAGTGAATTACTTTAAGTTAACATTGGGAACACAACACCTGAAATTAATTTCAAGTGACAAGACCATCATCAATCATACTTTCTCAACATTAATGCCACCACATAAAGCCTTCTGCTCTACCGCTTAAAAACGTAGGTGTTTTAGGAAGAAAATGTTTCACAGATGGTGCTATGTATACTGATACTTTTCTGAATTAGGAGGTTCTTTGTAACTATAGCATAAGTCAACCAAAAGAGCATATTTGTTTGACTAATATTTCATTTTAAAAGACAAATCATTACAAATATTAGTAATGCAAATTATTTTATTCCCATTTCTAACCATTTAAAAGATTACATGCCAAATAAGGAACAGAATCAAGAAAAAATATACAAAATTAGAAAACAGCAGTGACGTCTTCCTTTTGCAGCAAGTCCTCAAAACCCAGCAATTTTATTTGTAGACATTTTTTCTGATTACAAAAGATGGTAATTCAAAGTAAAAAAGTGCTGGAATTAAATTAGGAATTAAAACGCTCTATCAAGATTGTATGTATTTATATATGTATTTATATTGGAATCAATTTCTTATGATGCCTGTTAGTGCTATTTCTAGGTTACATTTTAATTTGCAAACAGTAAGATGTTATATGATGTTCTGACAAAGAGTTTTCACAAAAGCAACTTTTTTGCAGTAATTTAGAGACCAGCCAAGTTATTACTTCAATTAGGCAAAAAAGGGGCAGTATTTAAAAATAAGTATGATAAATCTATGGCTCAGTTATACTAGCATAGATAATTACAAGTCTTTGTAAAATAAACTCTTCAACACACCATAAAAGCACTCACACAGCAGGAATATTTACACATTCTCAAAGATCAGCTTACAGCTTTAAAATATATTGTTCAAAAACCACTAAAACTTTAGGACAAAGCATTTTCTGAATTAAGGTAAAACAACAAAGATTCAATGTATTTGATTCAAACACTACTGGAAGGCATCCCAGTCAGAGCTGGGTTTTTCAGTATCTAGGATCCCCACATCTTGAATTTATCAGGGAGCTGTTCCAGAGAAAGAGCCTAGGAAACACAGAAGCTAACATGGCTGTGTGAGCTGGAACCACAGTGCTGAGCCTCCCTTCCTCAGAATCCAACCTCAGCAGAACTACAAGTCTCACAACAAAATATTAGAAGAACAGCCATGGATAACTCACCCCAACTTAAGGGCCAAATTCCCACACAGATAAAGACAGGGAGATTGATAAACAATTACCACTGCGAGTGTAACAGACTCAACATGAGGGAAATTAATGTAATTTATGGTCAATTAGACTCAGGTAGTGAGGAGCAGAGACAAACAAGACAAGGCGTTTGCTTCCCTCTCTCATCAGCTGCTCCTTCAGCCCAGATTCCCACACCTCCCCGGTCCAGAGCTCCTCTCCATAGCTCCTGCCTGCTCACCATCCCCCCTGCTCTGACATGGGCTTTCTCCCATGAGATGCAATCCTTCAGGAAAACAACAATGCTTAAGCACAGGTTCTCCACAGGCTGTGGTTCCTTCTCCACCTGCTTCAGCGTGGGCTCCTCCTTCCATCCCACGTCCACGTGTCGGCTGCTTCTCCCACCCTCCCCCCTTTTGTCTCACTTCAGATTTCTCTGGAGCAATCCTCTTTTATGCAGTACTGAGACCAATGCAGCCCTGATATAGGTCTGTGATTAGTGTCTGAGCCATGACATTAAGCTGAATCTTCTGATTTTTTTTTCATCAAAATTTAAAACTACTTTCCTCAAATATGAGATGGATAATTTTGTATGTTAGTGTAAATGCAGTGAAACCCTCATGAATAAAACATTAAGCAAACTTCTATGAATTTAAATTGTGTTACATTATAAAACAATTGTTGAGCTAACATTACAGCTCACATGTTACAGAAAATGTTTAAGCTTTCTACAGTTTAATCATCACTAATGGCACAAGGAAATTATTTACTATCAAATGGGTCAGAGAATACATAAAGAAGGCCTTTGCAGTATTGATTTCGCACATAAAATTAACATCTTCAGTTGTACTTGGAACTGCCAAAAAGGTTTGACTAATATCAACTCCTCTTATTATAAGGCCTCAAGAAATAGCCACAGCTGGGGTGTCAAGCTTGTTTTTAAATGATGAAAGAACATCTGAATGCTTCATGGGCTTGACTAGTAAGTGATTAAAGTGTAACTGACTGAACTGAATTTCTGCCAGTGTCAACATAAAACTTTTTTTAAAAGTCAGTGCTATGAATTATTTACTGTTCTTTCAAAGCTCAGTGTCAACACATCAATTCAGTCTCATTCTATTCCTCCCTTACAACCCCAACCAGAAGCACTCTAATATGCAGGATGGTGACATATATCTGCAATGTAATGAGCAATGTAACAAGGCTAGGCAACCACCCAAATTATTCAATCCTTTGGAGACCTAAGAAGAGCATCTTTAGCACAAGAACAATTCCCATAAGGTGTACAATTTCAGAGCACCTTGGAAAAGACAGAGCAGGCCATCATAATATTGCTCCTGCATAGGCATAACTCCTTCCTAAAACCTGTGCATGTGACTCCTTAGAGTAGCACCAAATCAGCTCCATGAAGCAAAACCCAGACCAATAATACTGCACAAACAACCCATACTGGAAAACTATGGTGCATTAACATTGAAAAATTGTGCCACTAATGACAGCTGCAAGAAACAACATGCCTGAAAAACCATCTCCCCAATATCTGTAACCAGGGTATTTTGTCCACTAGAAGTATACAGCAGACTGCCAAAACCACAAGTATTGCCCAAAGTCACAGAATCGCAGAATCATTTACGCTACAAAAGACCTGTGAGATGATCAAGTCTAACCTATGACCAAACACCATCTCATCCAACAGACCATAGCAGCATAAGCCATGTTCAGTCTTTCCTTAAACACTTCCAGGGACAGTGACTCCACAACTTCCCGGGGTAGCCCACTCCAATATCTAATCACCCCTTCAGTGAAGAAATTCCTGCTATCCAACCTGAACCTCCCCTGGTGCAGCTTGAGGCTATGTCTTCTTGTCCTGTGACAAATCACCTGGAAGCACAGGTCAACCTTGCTACAACCTCCCTTCAGGCAGCTGTAGAGAATAAGATTTCCCCTGAGCTTCCATTTCTTCAGGTTAAACAACCCCAGCTCCCTCAGCCATTCCTCATGGGACTTGCACTGCAGACTCTTCACCAGCCCTGTTGCCCTTCTCTGGACCCACCTCAATGTCTTTCTTGAACTGAGAGCCCAGAACTACACACAGGACTCAAGGTGTGGCCTCACCAGTGCTGAGTACAGCGGGACAATGTCTGCCCTGGTCCTGCTGGCCACACTATTGCTGATACAAGCCAGGATGCCCAAGACCTTCACGGCCACCTGGGCACACACTGGATATCATGTTCAGCTGGCTGTAAACCAGCATCTCCAGGGTTTTTCTGCAGGGCAGCTTTTCAACCATTCTGCCCCCAGCCTGTGGCACTGCCTGGGGGAGTTATGACCCAAGTGTAGGGTCCAGCACTTGGCTTTGTTGAACCTCATACCGCTCACCTCCACCCATCCATCCAGCCGGCCCAGATCCAGATCTGCAGAGCCTTCCTACATTCCAACCCAACTTTATGCCATTCACTAATTTACTGAGAGTATACTCGAGTCCCTCGTCTAGATGATCAGTGAAGATGTTAAACAGGACTGAGCCCAATACTGAGCCCTGGGGAACACCACTAGTGACCACACACCAGTTGGATGTGGCTCCATTCACCCATAGTTGGGACCTGGCCATCCAGGCAATTTTTAAGCCAGTGATGTCAAAATATCTAACAAAAGATACAATTTTTTAACGTAATTTTACAAACCCCTTGCACCACTAGTGACCACACACCAATTGGATGTGGCTCCATTCACCCACAGTTGGGACCTGGCCATCCAGGGACCTTAAGCCAGTGACGTCAAAATATCTAACAAAAGATACAATTTTTTAACGTAATTTTACAAACCCCTTCTTTAGATATTTCTGTATTTAATATATGCTATTGCATAAGCCTAATTAAGATGATCACACCATTACAGTCTTAAATTCTCAAATTCTAATACAAGAATTGTCCATTAGAAAGTGCTGAGAACAAAGTGTGAACACCCAGATGCTGCAAAACTACTAAAACATACTCCCAAAAGAACACACAAGTAATGCTTACCAAAGTGATAATGTTATCAGATATATTCATTAAGAGACAAATTAAGTAACAAAACAGATGATGATGTTCAAGGCTTTATTACTTCTTAATTAAGTCTGGCCATGATGCACAACTTCTGTGCAAAGTCGTGAAGACCTCTGTATCACCAGAGTGCCTGAAATGAAACACATTTCTCTTGGCTGACTGCTCTTTTGCAGTGAGCACGAAAAAGCACCCATGTCCTAAAAAAGCACAGCTAAACCAGCTGTACTTGCAGAACTTGGGCCTAGATCAAATAGTATTTCAACAACTACTTTCCACAAACAATACTTGAATTGTGCTATTGTGTCATAACTTCTGCCTCGTCAGTCTACATATGGCTGAGGAAAATTGTTAAGATTATTCTCTGGATTTGTATATATACAATCCTTGCTTTTAAAAGTGAAAAGTGTATTCTTACAGTTTCACTGAAATGTAATTTATGTTTATAGCTTTGTTCTAGTGAAAACTACACTAAGTATCTAGCTACCAAGTATCACACTTCAATTAAGCCTCTGGTGTAACAGAGTTAACATCAGACTGACCTCAGTAAAACATGCTGGAACTTCAGCCTTCATTTCCAAAGACTCAATAATATCCCTAGCATCACTCATCTGTGCACTGTGCTGGCTAAAATTAGCTGAAACAGTTTATTAAATACAGTTTCTAAATTAGTAAATTAGTAATCAAAACCCCTCAAGTTCAATTAGGAGCTTTGGAATAGGACAGAAATCACTAATCATTTATCCCTTGCCTAGAAAACATGGTGAACTTTAATAAACAAAGCTTATATATTAGAAGACTAATGTGAACCAAGACTAATGTGAAACACCACAATAACTTCAAATACAGCAGTCCTGTAGAAGATAGTTTTCCTAGGTCATGACTGCTCAAATTTCTTAACCATGACTACTAAGTATCACATAAAGAAGTACTTTCCTGTAATGCAGTTATTGCCTTTAAGGAATCAATCCAGGTGCAATGAATAACATATGAGATAGTTTGAGGAGAAATCTGAGAACACACAGACTAAGTCAGGGCCTACTCATTGCAGTTCTTACTGTTTTTCAGACTTCTCAGCTATTCACACAACACACAAATTCCAGACGTTCACGAAGCTTCTTAAAAGTATTTTGAATAGATGCAGATAATGTGCATATTTAGCTACATTTCTGTGGAGTACGTTCTTTCTTTTTAAATCCTGCACAAGTGTTATCAGCTTCCAGCAAAAACATTATGCATCAACTCAAATAAAGGCATCTCTAGTTGCAGTTCTGTTGCAGAGTTCTAATGAAAATGTTCATATAAGACTATAATAATTTTCACTGTACATGAAATAATTCCACAGACTCCAGTTATATTCAAAATTGATAAGACTGCAGTATGCTAATTTTCTAATTTGACAAAGGAATGCATTTTTGCTTCCCACTGTTTGTTTACTAAATGCTTGTGGTCAACCTTGGCATTAATGTAACATAACAATACAAGGCTTTGAAAACATTTTTGAAAAGCAATCCAATCTGTCTTCATGTTATTCAATGCTGCATTTTCTATGACTAAAATTTTGTGTATTAGACATGATCACCCCCTTTTAAACCCTGTGAAGAGTCTCAGAGATATTGTAAAACAAGCAATTCCTGAGCTGAACACTGAATTACTAACAGGAGTATATATTGTCTGCAATAGGACAGATGTCCTAACTAGATATGATAACCCAAATGTTCATACAACAAAAACTTTACCTTTGCCTGACATATTCTGGCTTATCCTCATTTGAGTGCATAGAATATTCATTGTTAAAAGGGACCCAGAAGGACCTCCAAGCCCAGCTCTTAAGTGGGTGACCTGTACAGAGACTGAACTCATGACCAGGGCATTAATGGTCTCCATGCTCCAACCAAATGAGCTAATCTCAGTCCGTACCAACAGAACACAGAGTAAAAACCCACAACTGTTATACTTGTTCCAACAAAAAACTGTTGCAAAATGTTGTGGGAGGAATTATAGGTATGAGTAGAAAAAACAGTTGTGTGCATAGAGCTAACGTTGAATGAAAGGGCATCATGTTGCTATCTCTGCCAGAAACAATTTCTAAAATCCTCTAGCACAAATTTCTTTAGAATGCACACTATATGCTAAATACCATTTGAAATTAATGGACACTCAGCTCACAATGAATGCTTTTTAGTGCTACCTGTACTTGTAGTAAGGTTTCTGGTATTCTCCAGATGGAAGCATATACATTTTAAATCCAAAAAGGCTATTGTCCAGGAGTGTCACCAAGCAATACCACAAGAGCTGTGAAAAGCAGACTTCATGTGACTTACCGCCAGTGCTTTAGACAACTTTGTTCTATAGTTATTCAAAACAATCACATCAATCTCCTTAAACGGCACATAGGCAAAGCCATCTTTAATAAACACTCTTCTGGCTCTAAATAAATCCACAGCATCTGCAAGTCCAACCTAAGAAGGAAGAAAACCCCACATTGTGAAATAGAAAAATAACACAGTAACAATGTTTACAGACCTAAGATTTAAGATAGACCAATAAAGCTTTGAGTCATTTTCTGTCTTTTAACATTGTCTCCAGACAAAACTCAAAGTGTGTGAAATGAAATCTTGACTTAGGAATAGCTAATCATTATTTTGGTGGGAAAATAACGCTTGCTTACAAAAAGTCATGCAACTAGGCAAAATAAGGTATTTCAAAGTTTGTGTCTATGAGTATTGATCCAATTATGTCGCTTTGCATCACTTACTGATTTGATATTTGCAAATGGATTTCTGTTTCTAATGTCTGGAAATATTTGATTCACATAAGCTACATACAAAAGGTTTTGCAAGCTGATCTGGAACTCAACCAGCTTCACTCCAAAGAATCAGTGGGCCACATTACAAATTTTTTCCTCTCCCCTTGCTCTCTTGCAAAACAATCAGACCAAACCTAATTTCAGCAACAGATGTTTGACAATGTCTCCATCCTGAACAATCTGACAGCCATGTAAATTAAGTCATTTGTCTGGGAAACATTAAAACTTAAGATCATTTTTGTGGCAAATGTAAGGGATGGCAGAACAGGACACAGAGTTTCAAGCTTCCTTCATTTTCCCAGGCCCTCCTTCCACCCTTATACTCACATGAAGTAGAGGAACTCTCATTAGTCTTTTAGACACTTGGATTTACTGTGACTGTTAGGTAAACTTAAAATTAGTAACTCTGCGTTTAACTGAGAGAGAACGAATGCAGATCTGTGGGACTCAGCAATTTTTACTTACCTTATAGAACATTTGTTCTTTTACTTTAGGCAAACTGAAGCCAGGGGTTGACACACTCAGCTCATTAGCCAATTCATTTTTCAGGTCTTCACTAATCTAAAATTAAAAATTTGTTTTAAAACTGTTTAAATACTTTACGATAAGGCTTTTTTATTTTATTAGCATGAGCTAAAATATTACTTAATCTGTAATATTATCAGTTTAGTTGAAAAGAGAAAAAGAACTACATATTCAATAAGTGATCACTAATAATTAATTAAGCAGAAACCAGGAAAACATCAGTGGGTCAATAGTGTTAAGCAACCTTCCCTCTGAAGTGGAAGGGCAGATTTTAAACTACAATAATTTTAAGGATTAACAAGAACTATAAAACACACTTCTTAGAAGTCAGCTTCTCTAAAATAAAACTCATGACAATCTTTGCTTGTCTCTAGATATGCACTAAAACAAAGCAAGTTGAATAAACAGCAAATAGTAAGGACTTTACTTCATCAGATATAAACAAAAAGAACAGTTTCAGCTTATTTTTAAATACAGATTTAACAAAACTATATCTAACTATATATATCTATATTCAGGAATTTAACATTGCTTTCTCTAAGGAGTGAGAACAATAGTATCTTTACTGTCCTCTAAGTGTTAGTGTTTTTGCAGTTCTTGAAACAAGTAAGTAAAGCAGCAATGCTCTAATTTAACAACCCAAGGTATTTTAAAATCACAATATTACATTTCCTAATAGAAGAACTTAAATAGTACACATACACAAATACACATCATACAATCATAGAATATGCTGAGTTGGAAGGGACCCATCAGGATCGTGAAGTTCACTTCCTGGCCCTACACAGGACACCCCAAGAGTCAAACCATGTGCCCAAGAGCATTGTCGCAACACTTCTTGAGCTCTGTCAGGCTGGTGCTGTGACCACTGCCCTGGGGAGCTGTTCCAGTGCCCAGCCACCCTCTGGGTGAAGAACCTCTTTTTAATATCCAACATAAACCTCCTGTTACAACTTCAGGCCCTTCCCTTGGGTCCTGTCACTGGTCACCACAGAGAAGTGAGATCAGTGTCTGCCCCTGCTCTTCCCCCCAGGAGGAAGCTGCAGACCCCAGTGAGCTCTCCCCTCAGTCGCATCCAGGCTGAACAGACCAAGTGACCTCAGGCACTCCTCATACAGCTCCACCTCCAGACCCTTCACCATCCTCATGGCCCTCTCTCAGACACTCTCTAATAACTTCATATCTTTCTTATATTGTGGCACCCAAACCCACACACATTTGCATAACATGCTCTTGATGAAGTATAATGGGAGTAGTCCCTGACTGAAAGGATTTTAAGTGATAAGGAAGGCAGAATACCTCCTCAAAACGTAGATGGACAGAAGTGTCACCAAAGCATAACACGCTGTGTGACCCTGCTCTCCATGAACTGGATGTGTGCTCCAACACCTACAGTGAGCTGATACTAGGCTGCAGTCAAGGTAGTTTTTAGAGACTAGCCAGGAACAAAGCCCAGGCCATCACATGCAATAGATCTGCAGACTCCAAATGCAAGATAAAGTTACCCAAAGTCTATCCTCTCCATGGGAGGGGATGTGCTTAAGCAGTTTTATTCTCTGAATGGAGCAGAATATCTAATTTGTTGACCAACACTGATATACAGTTAAACAGGCATTTCAACAAAACTTTTTTCCTTCTCAACTGAAAAACCCAAGGGGAAAAAAAAAACAACAAAAAAAACCACCCACCCCACTTCTCTTGGAAGTCATAGGAAGGACCATTTAATTCCAAACTTGGACAAGTAGCTTAGTGAAAAACAGTGACTTGATATATGCATATGAAATAGCCAAGGCAGCAATGTTGAGAAGGCTTATGGTTACCCTGTCTGCATCTTGATGCAATCTGTAGTACTCCCCAAGGAAAACCAGCTTTAAAAAATAATAAAGATGCCAGCAAGGCAGAAGAATGTAGCTCTGAAGAGAAAGGAAATACACAACAGTATTACATTTCTGCATGTAAAAATGTAAAGCTCAGCAGCCTGTAAAGACAGCATTCTTCTTTAACGAAGTAGCTGTATCAAAACAATTAAATGCGATTCTGTAAATGAAATGAGAATACTTTCTATAAAATACTCTCATTAACAATCTTATTCTTGTTAGAATTTGAAAAATTCCTGCTTTTCATGACACATTGAAGCTATAAACAAATTTCACACAGTGGTACCAAAACTCCATGACTCCTTCCAGATGATCCATTTTTGTCTAAATAATTATAAATCTAAGTCATTGCATCAGTCTGAAGCCTGCCTTTCACCTTCCAGAGACCTAAGTTTTCATTTTAATTCCAACATAGTGGCTTCCATTTTCAAATGTAACAGTTTTATGCATTCTTAGTAGAAATCCCTTAGGAGAGCCTCTCCACCCTGTCATTCCAAGCCCTCACTGACCGTGTAAATACACTGACCAAATAAAAACAGTACAACATGTTGTATAGAAATGGTGGTTACAATTCCACTATTTCTTCTAAGATATCTCACTAAAAATAACTCCATCCAACAAACTAAGCCAAGGACAGAGCAGAGTTTTTTTCCAGAGAGCTATTAAAGGAGTCCAGAAACTGTTTTACAGACAGGCCAGCAATATTGAGGGGAGAACAAGAAGAGGGAAAGGATTCCTTCTTTATCTGTTCTTCCAAACAAATCAGCTTAATTTCATCAACAAAACCATTTCTTCCAGTATTACATTTTGTTTCAAGGGGAATTTATTCCAAGCTTCACAAGCTGTCTACATCCTTCTTTATTAGTAATTTGACCATATCAGTTTTGTACAGATACAGTGACAGTCATTTCAGATTTTCTTGCATGTCACTAGCAAATAATTTAACATTGTTGGGGTAAAAGTGATCCTGGTGAACCTTCACAGAAAACAGGTCATTTGCCGTGACTAAAGATTTAGGTTAGGCTGTGGACAGTGTGACCAAAAATACAGTTTTATCAGAAATTTTATTTTTCAATCCAACACAAATATTATTGCAAACCACTATTTTAAACCACTATTTATTATATACATAAAGCTGTTAAATAGTTTACTTCTTACAGGCTCAAGTATCTTAAAGGTTAGGCAATCATTCAGCAGCCCCACAAACACTTTGCTCCTTGCCTTTTCACAAAATTCACACTGCCTTCATGTTTTCAGGTAATAGAGAAAAAGAGGAAGATGAAACAAGGATAACCCTAGCCTCTACCTAAAGCTGGAAAATGACTCCAGAATGCATTCAAAAACAAAACTGGCTTCCCTAAATACTGAAGCATGAAAAACAACCTCCCACTGGCATTAATGATTTCACCATTTTCACATCAAAGAAATACACTACCCATAGTCTAAAGTCAGACTCAAGCTTTCAGTTAGGCCATGTCTGTATTGCTGCATGCAGAGCATCATGAAACATGTATCCCAATTTTTCTTGGTTCACAGAAGCTAGAAAAGCTTTTTTTTTTACTGTTGTTTTTGGGGCTTTTAATTATTTAAATAAGAGTACTACAGTTTGTATATTTAATAATTTCATCCTAAAATAGCACCTGCAAACACACATTCCAGTAATCATTAAAAAATTAGATATAATTAAATACAGCTTTCAGGATTCTAACCAAGATTAGAAAGATAAACTGGCTGCTTGACTTCTGACAGAACTTGGTGATCTTCACCAGATAAAACACTGCTTAAAATATTAAAAAAAAAAAAATTAGAGTCCTTCTGAGGATCTCACCAGTCATCATCTGACCTTCCACAAGGAACTGATTAAACTCACCTCACAGAAAAGAATTCACTAGTTTTGCCTCGTTCATTTGCAGCCAGTTTAGCAAGCTGCTCATCACTGTGTCAGACTTTGCTTTGCACAAGCAAAGGACACCAGGAAAAGGCTCTTCCCTTTTCAGTAACATGGGTTAGGAAGCATAGCTTGAAACAATTGAGCAATTCATTGCAAACTCTGGAGACTTAGAAAAAACAAAGGTACAAAAAGAGAGGAAGGGAAAGAAGCAAGTACTCAGGACAAGTTCCATTATTTCTAGTTTTCTTGCTTTCTACATGCAGTTTATTCATTGACTTTTAATCACAGGACTGTCCTGGAAACACAAAGACACATAAATTTAGATTAAAATATGAATAATTTAATGTGCAGGGCTTGGTTAAACAAACAGAGGCAGTGAGGTAGTCCAAAAACTTCAAAATAATTTTGATATCACTACTCTGTTTTAATGAAGAGATAAAGATGCATGCACACATTATACTGCTATATATGTGCAACACTTAGTTTTACTGTTTCTAAGTCTCCCAGTAAGGAGCAAGAACTCCATGCACAAAGTCCTTTCCTTTTCCAAGACTCAGCTTCAGGTATTTATGTGCACATGCCACTGGTGTCCTTAGAAAGTGAACTTCCTAAAATTTGCTTTTAGTTACAAAGCACCTGGTACTCAAGAGGCACAACACCCTTCCCAAAAACAAGTGTTGTCAATCTATATTTTGCTCAATTGCCACTCTAGGCATGAAGCAGAAAAAATAATAATTTCCTAATCAATCTTCTCCATTGCCACACATCACGCTACAAACTAAGTGAGCACTAGAATGCCAAAGTATTAACCTAGATACCATTAAATTTGAGAATATAAAGTGTAATCAGCCAGTTAATGAATTGCTTGATTAGCAAAGGACACCATTCCCAGCTCTCCTACCAATTAAAAGGATGAAGAGCCCTAAAGAAAACATTCCAGAGGCTTGTAAATCTGTCATTCACAAACCTGATGATTATCAATTTCATTTTGGCCAAGCACAAATTAATATGAAAATTTTATCTTGCAAAATACTACAACTTTATATCTTAACTGAAGTTCAGTTTGCTGGCATACCTAAAAACATAAAGGGCAGCACTTGGAATTATCTATTCTTATCCATCGATTGAAACATTGTTTGGGCTTTTTTAGAGTCAAGAGCGGGCACAGAAAGAACATTTTATGATCTGCCTCACCATGCAGCTCATTCATGGTTACCACAATGACAGAGAAACTCAGTGACACGGGTTCAGTCCCCTACATTCCTGACAAACATTTCCCAATATCCATTTAATGGAGAGCTGAACAAAGTAATTACTACAGAATTACCTAGAAACACTACCACATACAAGTTAGAGTCACACATAGAGCACTGTAGAGCTAACAGAAGACTCTTCTGATAAATATGTCAACAAGTTTTCTTTCATTTAAAAATCTGGGTAGTAACATCAAATGCAATTTTAAAGAAACTTGTTAACAAATGTTTCTCTAGATTCAATCACAGGATTAGACAGGAAGAGCGTTTCAAAGTTGGCAGATTGTTTTCCGAAGCTAATCCCAAGCAGCAGCTAGTAAATTCTACTTGCAGAGTAATTACATCCTGCAGAAACCATCCTTTTATGCTGCTGTGTGAAGGACCAACATAAACATCTCCAAAGCTACTGCATTTCAAAGTTGGCAGATCGTTTTCTGAAGCTAATCCCAAACAGCTAGTAAATTCTACTTGCAGAGTAATTACATCCTGCAGAAACCATCCTTTTATGCTGCTGTGTGAAGGACCAACATAAACATCTCCAAAGCTACTGCATTCACTGCTATGTCAAAAATAAATTTATTTTTCAAACATTATGAACTTTAACCACTACAAAAGAACTTAAGATCTTGATTATTCAAAAAAAAAACATTAGACAGGAAGAGCGTTTCAAAGTTGGCAGATTGTTTTCCGAAGCTAATCCCAAGCAGCAGCTAGTAAATTCTACTTGCAGAGTAATTACATCCTGCAGAAACCATCCTATCAGCTTTTATGCTGCTGTGTTAAGGACCAACATAAACATCTCCAAAGAAACTGCATTCACTGCTATGTCAAAAATAAATTTATTTTTCAAACATTATGAACTTTAACCACTACAAAAGAACTTAAGATCTTGATTATTCAAAAAAAAAACTTTTCTTCTTGTACAACATATGGGTATCATTTTTAAAAAATACACTATTGATTCCAAATTTTCTCTTTTCCCATTCCCCAAAAGAATCTCTAAAATATTTATAGAAAAAAGAGAAGACACTTGATGGCACTTTTCTGGGTTTCTTCCAAGAATCCAAAATTACCAACTGCTAAGAACTGAGTACCTATAAGGATGAAGTTAGGATTTGCTATTTTTCATCTTTTCCAAACCTTTAGATAAATGGCAGTCAAGTATGACCTGCTCAACTACTGAGTGCTAGAGCGCATAATCACACAAGTAGTTTGGTTCCCCTTTCCACTTATTCTACCTTTAGCTGAAGAGCCTGGTGTTCAAGATCCTATTTTCCACTACATTTTTGGCACAGCTGCCATTTCAATTTTACTTTAGAAATCCAGAGTTACAGCAGCACATCTGCCTCAGGATTCAGACTGTATTCCAAATGTTGTCTGGCTGCTTTCAGCTAGATTAAGAGGAAGAATGTTTTTATTCATCGTATTTTTAACACTGCCTTTTCTGCAACTTTTATTTCAAAACACTTAACTTTTTCAAAGCAGTTAGAGATGTACTTCATCCATAAAGAACACATAGAGTACCTAGGGCAGAAGGATTCAGCCTTACAGTGGACTGTAAAGCTCCTTTTTAACTCAAATGATGAATTACACAAAGCCATTTAGTAAGAATCATAGTGCCCCAGTGCTCTAAAGAGGCCTAAGTAACTGCACATTTTGTGGTGTTGTTTGACTTTACTTCCACAAGTCAATTTTAAGCAGTAAGAAAGACCTTCTAAGGGTCCATTTAGATTTCTGAGATAATCAGCATCTGTTTCTAATCAAACTGAGATGATTGCCAAATTAAAATTTTAATTAGTATTTTGCATCATTTACAAACTGTTGTTCATTAAGTTTATGAAGGTGAAAAAGGACATGCCCAGTAGCTATATATTCATTAATCACATATATTACTCAATTCTACAATTTCATAGAATATCACCAACACCATATGCGCAAATAAATACATGCAACTAGAATTACTGCAGCAAAATGCACCAGTTTTCTCCATAACTAATAATAAAGTAATGCTTCCAGCTCAAGGATCCATTAGAGAAGAGTGAAGCCCCCATACATCCTGCCAGTGCACCAAAAAAATAAAATTAAATTTAAAAAAAAAATCAAGCTTCATTTTTTAAGTCTGTGAGAGAGTATTACCGCTTATTTTAAGCTTAAATATTTTAATCAAACCTCATCCTAGCTACACATCCCTCAAAATGTTAGCTCACTAGAATACCCAGGCTGCTTGGCAATCAAGCCAATTACTTTTAGATGAGAATAACTCACAATGTTTGTTAAAGCACTAATACTAATACACTAATAATATATGTTTCACTGTCTTATTTAACAAACTCTAGCACTTAAAAAACCACCCTACTCCTAAGCCTTTCCACATACAATTTTGTTTCTGTTATACTCTAAGCATGGAGTTAAATGACGGAATACATACTTTTGGCAGTAAGGCACATTTCCCACTTAGGCATGCATCCCTTATGACTTTTGCTGTCAACTGTAAGACAAGCATCACTGGTTTTCAAGCAAAGGGACAAATACAACACTTAAGTAGCAGAAAAGAAAGATACAATTCAGAACCATTTTCTTAGCAAATGTAAACCATAGCCTACTTGCAAAGTTATTGTCTTATCTTGGCATAAGTTTTCACACAGTAATATAGACTCCAGACAGTTTCTACTTTTCCCCATCCTGTTTGGGAAAGGAAGAAATATTATTTGATGCCGCTGATATGAAAAGCCATAAACCCTATCAGAAGAACATTCTGGATTTAACACCTGTTCCAAAATGGACAGTTATAGTCACAGCCCTTTAATGGTTAGACATAGAATACTCAATATTGAGTATTCTCTCAAATATATCTGTCCTTAATGGGGACACAAACCAGTCCCCATTCTCATTAATCCCCATCTGACTTATGATCTTCTGTACCAAATAAAGGCAGTCATAAAACATTTTCTCAAGAAGCTGAACTACAAATATTTATACAACTGCCCTACTACCAAGATAAATGTTTTTGAAGACAGCATAATAGTGATATCAGAAAGTCTCTCATAGGACTACTCTGATCATAAAAATGGAAATTAAAGAAGTTTAATTTCTACTGCTTAAAGCAGCTAAAAAAGCACTTCAACTGCATCATCAAAGAGCTCTTGTGGAAAAAAATTCCATCGCTAATGCATTTTGCTCTTTCCATTTCATTTTGCAGTTCTTATTCCTTCCTCTCAAATGCCTGCAGATGCACTGAAGACCTTTAGCTCCCCCAGCTGACTATTCCCATCTGCCATTCCTTCCCCATTACTATGATCCAAAGCATTTCTTAAGATACTGTGCTTTATAATAGCATCTAAAAATTTGGACATCTGATTCTGCAATAACTGGCTGTTACCCAAAAAATAAGGCATCTAAACTAGAAGTTATTTAAAAGGACATAATATTTTTTAAATTTCAAGAGGCTATTCAGAAGTAAGAAAATTCAATTTTAACACGATTTTTTTCTGCTCTGTGGAGTGAAAACAGCAACACAGATGTATTCAAGATGAAATATCCTACACTTAGAAGTTTTTTTCTTTTGCACAATGCAGAAAGATAATAGTGAACAGAAGCAATGCAGGAAATATAAATCCAATTACACAATATCCTTACACCACAGATTAAGACATGATAATGCCTATTAATTTTAATTTCTTCTGGAAGCAACAAAGAGCTACTAGCAGGCTGAAGATAAAGAAACCAGAAAATTCAAATGATGACCAAAATAACACCAAAAAAATAAATTCAAAATTAAATTTTGCATTCTACTCCACTCCATATAATGTATGTAAGTTAAATTCCTAGAAAGGTGTAGCAACAAATCAAAGCATCCAGTAGTACTTAGGAAAAACACGAGACAAGCAGCAACACTCCTGTGTCAAAAAATCCCAACTGTGTTAAGCTGATTTCACAGCCTTTATCACAGTGCACAGACCTCTGGGGCATAAAAAAAGCAGATGTCATATTGTGTCAAACACCCTCAAAGTCATCAGAATATACTTTCACATGCAAAGGACCAAACAGTTCCAAACAGTTCCAGTCTTCTATAACCTGGGTTTAAAACCCATTGGAAAAGACCTGTGTGGAAGAATTTAACTCAAAATAGAAGAAAGATGTCTTAAGCCAAGTTCCACAACCAAAGTAAAATTTAATACTTAGCTTATATTAAAACGGAGCAGATCACATACTAAAATGCCATGAGGCTGGGGGCACTGCAAGAGCTCTAGAGAACGGGATCAGAGAAGAAAAACCTGATCTAAAATTGAAGGCTGTAAAAATAGCAAAGGACACTCACAGAAATGACAAAACACCACACAGAGAAAGGCTTAAAGAAGAAGCAAGAAAGTAAAATGACAGATAGAAGGTAAATACAAAGAGAAGGAAAAAACAAACTAACAGTAAAAAAAGACCTTCCTTTCTCAACTAGTGGAGAGAACAATAAGAATTATGTTAGGTTTGACATTATTTTTTAAAAGTTAAAAGGAAAGTAAAGCAGCAGAACGATGATCACCCCTGTGAGACTTGAATATACAGATGCAGGGAACTTTGCAAGCAAAGCTGTGACATTTTCATGGACAAGGCAAATGGAACTACTGTTATCTTCAAAATGCCACTGAAAGTGTTGAAGGAAAAAAAAAAACCCACCCAAACAAAAATAAAACCCCACACACTTTGAAAGTAACCACAGAACATTTTGTCCACTTATTTTCATGGACAAGGCAAATGGAATTATCTTTATCTTCAAAATGCCGTTGAAAGTGTTGAAGGAAAAAAAAAAACCACCTAAACAAAAATAAAACCCCACACACTTTGAAAGTAACCACAGAACATTTTGTCCACTTGAGCAGAAGACACCCTAAGACCATCCCCAGGAAGAAAAAGTGTGACTGGTTAAGGTGAACAGGCTTTTTGGCAAGTTTTTACAAGAACCAAGTGGAATGGACCCAGAAGTTCATTAGATGTTCTAAATCAGCACAAGATGTATCACAGACCTACAGCTGCAGATGCTGAAAGGGCAGATCTTCCATTTGATTGTCTAAGAACAAGTGGCAGGTCTTGGAGACTTAAAATTATTCAAGGCAAAATGGACAAAAGGCTGAAACTCAGATTGAGGGCTTCAAAGGAGATATTTCTGACCATGTCAAGAACAGCTTTGTAGTTGAAGTCCAAGTATCAGTTACCTGTAAAACCATTAATTTTATATAATTTCTTCATACCCTAAATACCTTATTTTGAGATTAAAATATTTTCTTCAATTACTATAATATTTAAAATATACACAAATTTCCCTTTAAATATCTTTAAATCTGTTAGTGCCTTTTACTGCCAGGCATCATTGATGTAATTACTCATTTTTAGTAAGATTTTAATACTTTAATCTCCTAAACTGATGTAAATCTCAACTGCACACCTGTGTTTGCATATTCTCTTTGGTGGGCTCTGTCACCTGAAATGTCATCACTTACTCCTCTTGAGTACTGCTTAAGGAGTTCTGAGGCTCTCTATGTGACTGATTTTGCACACAGACTATTTAATATGCCTTGAATGCTGAAAATTACATGCCATACATAAAAAGCTTCCGTATTTATCTGGATGATGAGAGTACTGTCCCTTAAACAACTTTATCTTTCCTTTTTTTAATATTTAAGACATAGAAGAGACTAAAAACATTCTGAAATACCTTCAGAACCATTCCATTATTCTCCCTTTACTGTGATAGAAAACCAATCAATACATCAGGGGAAAATACTCTTAAAGCACAGATTTATTCTTGCTTTCCTTTTACCCTCATCCTTTGTCGACATTTTATTCAGTATCATGCACTATACCTCTCACTCATGTTAACATAAATTGGTAGGTATAAACAATATTTCAGAGTGCTGTAAAATTTTAAGCACCCAGGCAATGTTCCACTTGGCTGGGCAGCACCAGTCCAGACATCTTCCACACTTTGCCGGAGAACAGACTGGCCAAAGCTGCTACTACAAGTGATTAAAATGCAATCTACATGTTAGTAGTTAAAAAAAGTATCTCAAATACAAACTCAAATCAAGGTTCTTTTTTTTTCCCAGAAATCCAGGTCCCAGAGGCTTCTTACAGAATACTAAAGATGGACTAACTTAATCCAGTGCCAGCTTTGCAAAAACTTTCCAAGGAAGAAACTTTCCAAGAAAAAAATCAAATCTCCATTATTTATATTAAACATAGAGAGGCTTATTTTCACAAACATTGCAAACATTTTGAATTGTAACAATCCTATGCATGTTCATTCATTTTCATCACACTGAAGTCATCATGTTTAGCTTGTAAAAACTTTCCAAAGAAGAACTTACATAACCTTCAAATTTCCATGATTTATATTAAACATAGAGAGGCTTATTTTCACAAACATTGCAAACATTTTGAATTGTAACAATCCTATGCATGTTCATTCATTTTCATCACACTGAAGTCATCATGTTTAGCTTGATTATCGTGAAGATTACAGCCTTCCTTTTTCAAGTGAAGGGCATCTTTATAATCAGGTAAAACTCCCCAGAGCAGGCATTTACTAACTGTAATAAACACTGTACCACTTATTTTGCTCCATCAGCAATACAAATGTCAGTCCCTAGACATAAGTAATCCTATCAAAAAATTAAAACATTAGTTTTCCTTACATTCCATTTCTATTTTTAATTACAGAAAGCTCTTGCTCTTTGATTAAAAATTTCTTTAACCATGACATGAGAACTACTATTATATCAAACTCTCTACAGCTGACTATCACATAAAAAAAGCTTTGGAAATCTGGTATTTTTTTCTTCTAGTTGTTAACAATTTCATTCTTTCCAAAATTTGCTAAATAAGACCGTTTTGTTAAGTATTCAAAGACCCTAAATACGGAAAGATCCTAACAACTTCATAAGTATTATTCACAAGTGGGATTGAAGATTTCTTTATTCTTTAAAGTAATAATTCTCAAACCACAATTCAAAAAATCTCAGAAATTAGTCTGCAAAATCCCTGCAAAACAAATATGCACGTATCACTTTCTCATGCATGTAAGCAAATAAGAAAAGGTGAGAGATGACAGTTATTGAATTCGCAATTTTAGGTTCACTTTGTTGGTGCTGTAAAAGACGACAACTGTGACAAAACTGTACAAGACAATCCATTTATTCCTCCTCCCCACTACTGAAAGAGTTGACTCTTTTAGTAAATACTGAGAATCACTTCTTACAGTGGTTCTTAGAATTGTTAATATTGCTATGCCAGACTACACCATGATCAAGCTTTAGCAACTGTGACCTTTATCAGATTACAGTTCTGAAACCAGAATCAGTATCTAGAAAATGCAAGGCACCTCTCTTCTGGTTAAACAAATTTAACTACAAGTTTCTTAGTGCATCATAAGCAATTGAAAAATAGAAATAGAATTTTCTATCCACTTACCCATATAGAAAACAGATTGTAACATCAGAACTTGCTTCCTTTTTCTGAAAACTCTTCTAATCTTTTTTTCTAACAGGTAGAGCACAAAGTTTGATTTCCATCTTGTTTTATGCATAAGGCATGAAAACATTGTAACTTCTAACAGGGAAGCATGAGGAGAATAGTTCATCCTAATTTCCTTTTCAAAGGAAGTGTCTCCTTTTACAAATAGAACACTGAGAAAAATAATACTGCTTTTAAAGTGGCCTTGCTTTTGTAGTGGCCTCTACATAGCTTCATAGCATTTAGACCTGTTTCAAATACATATGGAATTCATCAGTAATATTCAAATGTTTTATACATGATAGTGCATGGAAGGATTAGTTTTGCCTAAATTCCCATGAGAATTGGAAGCAGGGGGTGAAAGCAGAAGCAGGGAAGTAGATTTTCAATGAAATAATGCTTTTTTGCCTCAACAGGAGTAAGAAAGTAATACCTTCTTAATCATTTTGACATACTGAAGGCACATGCAGTAGCACGGAATCAAGCCATACTCCCAGCTATTTCCAGCAACCTGCAAACATTAATTTATTCTTACAAGCCCAAATGCTGAAACTGTGACAGGAGAATATGAGCTGGGGGAATAAGCAACAAAAATACAGCTCACAAACACACCTTTCACTGAAAGGTCTGTTGAACCAGAGCATGGCATTTCTAATAGTCTCTCAAGGACACAGGAAAGCCTCTGTTACTCTTAACACTTCAAAAATCCTATTTTACCAACATGCACTGACACCAGATATTTCAGTCCAGCAACACATAATGTACATCAGCCACATACCTCAGAATATTTAAGCTATTCTAATAAGCAGTATTTTAAGAGAAAGGCTTTAATTTTTATTCACTCAAGTTTACAATGAGAGCTACAGGCAAAGCTGGAGTTTCCCAACAAAAGAGTTCATATCTGCAGTGCAAAATACTATTAAAATAATTGATGAAGACACTGCAATAGACATTTTCCTTTAATCAACTCAGACAAACAAAACAGTATATAACAGTAGGAACTCTTTTGTAATATCCCTAAATAACCAACAACAGTTGTTTGTCTAAACAGATTTTGCATTTCCAAGGTTTTTCATCAAAAGAAACAGAATGAGTTTAAGTCAAAAGGGAAAAAGTTTTGACTCTAAGTTATAATGACAATACAACAACTGTGGGATGAAAGCATTTGCAGAATTTTGGACAACTTATATTCTGCATTCTCCACAGCATGTACTTAATGGGCAAATATCAAACTGCCTGTTAAAAGAAAATAGGATAATTTACATGTATGTGCCTGTATAAAGTTTAAGTTACAATGAAACTAATTTAATTGCACATAATTTCTTTTAAAATTATAAATAATAAACAATCCAAATATAAATATAAATATAGATATAAATATAAATATCCCTTAACCCACAATTTGTAGCTATGGTATTTAACACCAGCCTCTAATTTTGTGTTATTTAAGCTAAGTCATTGTCTTTGTTATACATCTGTGACTCCAGGAACTCACATAATAAGCACAGACAAGAAGAGTCAAAATGGTTTTTAGCATGCACAAACACTGCATGTCCTCATGGTGGCAGTAATACAGAAAGCTACATTTTTGAGCAATCCATACAGGATTTTCATACTTGGGTTATTGAATTTTAACTATGTCCTCAACTACTTATCATAAGCATTAATTCAATGCAATTATTTTTCACTACCACATAGTTTTCCAGATGCAGTGTTCACAAATGGAACAAGGCACAAAGTCCCCAGGTCACTGTAGTTTGCTGCGGTTTCTATAGCAAGAAGCCACATCTTAAAAGTAGTTAGTAGGTTGTAAAGGTTCTAGAGCAAAGTTTATGAATAAAAGCATTTTTTGACCACAGTTATTTTCATCTGAAGTCAATAATGTGATGAGAACAGACTGCACCTACAATTCACATAAGAATCAAATGTAGCCATTGCTTTTCTTATTACTGAAACATTTAGGGTTAATTATCACACAATTCACCAAGAATACAACATATTTTTAACATCAGTGTTATTGCCCAGATGGCCAGATAAGGCAGATAAGACCTTATCTGAAGAACCCAAACTATGCTCTTATCTGAAGAACACAAACTAGGGAACTGATAAGATGCATCCCACAGTCTTGAGAGACTTGGATGACGTAGTTGCTAAGCCACTCCCTGTGATATTTGAAAAGTCATGGCAGTGAGAAGTCCCAGGTGAAGGGAAAAAGGCAAACATTGTACTCATCCTTAAAAAGCTCACAGAAAACCCTGTGAACTACCAAACAGTCAGCCTCACCTCTGTACCTGGAAAGATCATGGAACAGATCCTCCTAGAAGCTGTGCGAAGGCACACGGATAACAGGAAAGCAATTTGGGACAGCCAGCACGGCCTCATCATGGGCAAGTCCTGCCTGACCAAACTAGCAGCCTTCTGTGATGGAGTGACTACACCAGCAGACAAGGGAGGGGCTGCAAATAACATTTATCTGCATTTCTGTAAAGCTCTGACACAGTCCCCCACAAATCCATCTCTCAAAACTGCAGAGAAATGGATACAATGGATACAATGGGAGAACCATTAGATGCATAAAGAATTGGCTGGACATCTGAATTCAAAGGGTAGCGGACAGTGGTCAACTAAAAGACAGGAAGATTCATCTCTACATGAGGAAGAACTTAATGCTGAGGGCTGCAGACCACTGGAACAGGCTGCCCAGGAAGGTTGTGGAGTTTCCCTCTCTGGAGGCATTCAAAACTCACCTGGTTCCTCTGTAACCTGCTTTAGGTGACTCTGGCAGGGTGATTGGACTGGATGATCTCCAGAGATTCCTTTCAACCCTAACAGTTCTGTGATCCTTCCCCTCTGCTTCACTCTGATGAGACCCCACCTGCAGTGCTGCTTCCAGCTCTGGGGTCCTCAGCACAGGAAGGACATGGATCTGTTAGAATGAGTCCAGGGGAGGGGCACCAAGAAGATCAGAGGGATAGAACACGTCTTATATTAGGAAATGCTGAGAGAATTGGAATCGCTCAGCATGGGAAAGAGAAGGTTTTGGGGTGACCTAATTGTGGCCTCCAGTACTTGATGGGAGCCTACATGAATGAGAGGAACTTTTCACAAGGCTATATGGTCACAGGAGAAAGAGGGATGGATTCAAACTGAAGAAGAGTAGGTTTAGATTAGAAGTAAGTTTAGAGAGAAAAGATTAGAGTAAGTTTAGGAGAAAATTCTTTACTGTAAGGGCAGTGATGTCCTAGAATAGGCTGCCCAGAGGAGTCATGGATGTCCCATTGCTGGAAGTGTTCAAGGCAAGGTTGGATGGGACTCTGAGCAACCTGGTCTACTGGAAAGTGTCCCTAGTTGGAACTAGATGCAACTAGATATTTAACGTCCCTTCCAACCCAAACCATTTTATGACCTATGATCTAATGCATCCAAAATTTTGAGTCAAAAATACTTAACAGCTTTAGTAAACCTTGTTAACTTACCTGTGTAATTACACATTTTTTCAGCTGTGTTTGTAAACTGAAGCAGACTGAACTTCTCTTGTTGTAACACGAAGTTACATGACTTAATCCTCACACACACTATTCCCCAAGTTTAGAAGTCCTGTGTGGTTAGGGTTTTTTTAAAAACCATAACTGCACTTTCTATTTTTTAAACAAGATTGCTAAAACTACCTTAATGAGAATTTAAAAACAACAGACATGTGCAACATAAATACAGAAAGTAACATACTTACAGCTTCAAATGATAAGTTAACATGTTCCAGGAATTTCTGCATTAAACTTTCAGTTAGTTGACTGAAGCGATATCGGAAGAGATCCATTTCTTGTTGAAGAAACCAACGCCTGAGATCCTCACTAAAAAATAATAATAATAATTCTGAATATACATTATGTTTTTGCTTGAAAACTAGACCACAAACCTAGTGAACACAACACTAATGCTGACTTTAGCATGTGACCCACACACACTGAGAAGCTTGGAAGTAAAGGCAGGAAACCTTCAGTAACACATTCAATCAGAAAAGACTTGTGGAGAGACAATAATTTTTACCTGTTTTGGATAAAAATAACTGTAGATAACATTCTCCCTTGCTATTTAAAGTAGAGGTTTTATCTACAACATGGCACAATATTTCTTTATTTTACATTTAACATCACAATTAAAGTGATGAGACAAATATATTTTGAAGGCTACTTCTTTTAATTCTCACTTTTGGTGTATCTCCAGCTGAAGAAATATGCATACATCTCAATAAATGTGAAGAACAGTGCATTCTAATCTAGGCAGCAAACAGCCTGCAAACAGGAAAAATGAAAATATATGGCAATGAAGCTGGGTGAGGAACACAAATTGAACATTGAACTCTTGACAAAAGAGAAAAAGGGGTTTAGGTGAACAAGTAGAAGAACAAACAGGAACACAAGGACAGGAGTCAGAAGATAAAATAAAACAACACTGAAGCCCATCCAAGTACTTTAAGTACTCATGGAACTCTTCACATCTTAGTGCTCAGATTCCCAGGCATCAGCACATTACTCAAAGCTACAGCAAGTAGGTACCAGAGTGACAGTAAAAAAAGCCACCCCACATGTGCAAGCACAGAATGCAGATGATGCTGTATCTCACTACCACAGGGCACTCTCTTAAACTGTCCTCTGAGAGCTACCCTGTGGGCCACTGCCCTGGGAATTCACAGAGCACAGAAATACTGCAGTCATATATATGCTCTCTTTACAATATTTAAACATCTTTTCCCATAGGAAATATGTGAATCACAACAAAGTGTTTGTGGTTTTGTGGACAAAACCTCTGCTTGAAATATGGCTTAAGGAAAAGTAATTATTACATAGAACAGCCAAACAGAAAGGCTGTTAAAGTGCTCTGTAAAATATAATCCTGTGGACAGCCTCAGTGCTTGGGATGTAATAATAATCAGTGCAACTTAAAATGGAAGTTAATGCTGTAATGACTGATCTGTTGCAGTTCTTCTGTGGCCATCTTGGACTGTAGTTAAATCCTGGGATGTGATAATTTTTTTCCATTTTCCTTGATTTACAGCACACTTGTTTTCCTGTGGGGGGGAACCAAACAAAACAACACCACCACACACACATAAAAAACAAACAAACCACAAACATGATTATATATAATTTCTTTGGAGGCCAGGCAGTCTGTTGTTCCTTTCCTTCAGGAAAACAGATCAAAGGCTGTAATCCCACCTATCCACGTAAGTTACCATAACAAGAAAATACTATTTTATCTTTTATACATCCACCTATGTGGATTCTTCCTACAGCTGACAAAATAGCTGACCTCACACTTCTGGATATGTCCAGCAAATACTTTTAAACTGACTTTCCTAGGATCATCATCATTAGGGCATTATACATCACTTCTAAAGCCAAAGCATATTTTATACTCATTATTCACTTGAAGAAAATTGTACACTCTCATCTCAAACTCATACTAAGAAACAACACTTATTATCAAAACCCCATGCTTAACTGAAAAGCAATGTCACTGTCATTAGACAGCTCCAGCAGCAGCTTGGTTAGTTAAGGGAGTAGCAGGTCACTGCAGTGTAGATGTTAAGGATATCTCCTCAATTTTTGCCATTTAACTTTCTGGTGTGCAGATTACTTAGCAGTTTAAACCAGTTCATAGATTCCCAACTTGAAAAATAATAGAAGAAAACAGTCTCTTTCATATAGGGAACAGCACTTGAGGGGCTGGGGTTGGAATAGAAATACTCTCCACTCCAAGGAGGGGTAGGAAAAATCAGCATAATTGTTAGGAAGCATGAACATAAAGTAGTTTAGGGGAGGCATGCAAATGCTTGTAAATCTGGAATTTTAGACTAGTAGCTCCCATTCCACAATTAATACAAGAGTTCCAACAACTTAACAGTGATTTATGAAAACTCCGAGCATGGGTCAGATCACTACTTTTCTAGGCAACTAACACCAATGGATTACTCAGGGTTTAAGTTTTAAAGACTAGACAGCAAGGGGAACATGGGTACAGATAACACATAAGAGGAAATGCTACTCAACATAAAGAGGCAGCTATTTTAGCAGACAAGTCTAATTTATCATCTAGGAAAAAAAATGTCAGGGAGTAGTGAACAGGCCTTGCTAAGTTTGAAATAGAATTTATAGCCTCGTTATGTTACATAGACACAAATCAAACAAAAAAAAAAAAACTTTAAAAAGGCACAAAAGAATGTTTGAAAGTTTCCTGGATAAAAGGAATTCCTGCTGTCAGAACAGAGGTTAAATTTATTTCTTCTGTGTTAAGAAAGTAAAGTGAAAAATATGCTCCTGTGACTTTTAAGGTTCTTCAGAGCTGATCTGCTGAAGTGACAAGAGCTGCAGTAGACAAAAGCAAAAATGCACACTCCCATCCACATACAAATAAAATTATCTTTACATCTGCATCTGCCAAGCAGATGAAACAAAATTATTGTATTTCCTGGTCTTGACAGATCTAAGTGACATTAGAAGAGGCGTGAAAGAAGGGTACGGATGAGACCATTCTCTTGAGACTGTAAATACCCTGTCATATGAAAACAAGCTTTAAAGTCTTGGATTTCAGAAAGCAGAAAAAGAAAAGTCAAGAGATGACGACTACCTTACAAATATAACTGACCAGAATGGTGGAGCTGGCCACTTCAGATCACATAAAAACCAAATCAAAATAATCCAATTTGCAAGTAAGGACTGATAGAAACTAGAAAAGAAGAATTGATATAAACTTTTACCCCTGGATGGCACTGTTGGCCAACTGAAAACTGAAAAAGCACTATCACAGGAAACACTAAACACATGTTCACACAGCTGCCTCAGGAACTGAATTCAACCTAGTTTGCAGTTATGTCTATTCAAGTGCACTTTTTCAATCACTCCTACTTTCTTCTTCAACTTTCTTCAGTTAACCTAATGATTTGTGCCAAGCTTATTTTTCTGACCTAGTATGATAAAAACATAAAGTACAGTATATTCTATTTGCCTCCCAGTTTTATCTTTTGGAAACTTGCCAGCTGTAGATGAGAGAAATATCCCTACAGTAGCTGCTTTTCAAACGAGAATAGAGAACACTGGGTACAGGCTCACTTCATAGTTCTTAGAATGTTATTTTCCATGTAAGCATTAAATTAATCTTTTCAAAGTAAAAGTAGAAAGCCAAAAAGCTGACCAAAAGCTGCTTTATCAAAATGCAGCTAGTACATAAAAATGGGAACACAAAATGGCATCTGGAAGGTGGCTAAACACTGTCCCAGAGCTCTATTCAAAACCCCTCCTCTAAGGATGTTTTTCCTCACAGATTACAAGGCCAGGCTCTTTCCTGCTGATTCTGTGGCCCAAAATAGCTTGTATTCATTTCTGCACAGCAGTTCACCTTCATCAAGCTGCCCATTTCTGCCCTGCCTATAGTGTAATTTTTAAGATACTTCCCTGAAATACTGGGTTTTGTTGCGGTGGATGCTCCAAGTGTGGGGACACGAGGCTTGACTCCATTTTTGTCAGAAGGCTGATTTATTAGGTTATATATTATATTAAAATACTACATTAAAACTATACTAACAGAACAGAAAGAGAGGAAGGATCAGAAGGCTACAAAAGACAAGAATAGAATAGAATAGAATAGAATTTTATTTACTAAGCAAGAACTTCAGTCAAATTCTCACCTTGTTAAGAGCAGAACTTTTATCAACTACCAAGACCCTCAAAGCATCTCACCTCCCAAAAAAAAAAAGCAATGGTCTAATAATAACAAAATGTTCAAAGTAAAGTTTTGGCTTTGTAATTAAGCCAAACTGATTATTCAAAATGCCACTAATACAAACCACTGTTTTCAGGGGCCTTTTAGACCCTAGACTACTTGAGCATACTACCTTTTAGGGGCTTTTGGTAATCTTACAATACACGTAAAGAAAGATAGATATTGTCAAAATCAGCAGGACTAGTATGATTAACAGAGTTTATTAAAATACAACAAACTGGGGCACTAGAAAGAAGTCAATATTACACTTAGGATTCACAATCACAAATTATGCATGTAGAATACAAAGAGATATCAGTTGCAATTCTGTCATTCAATCTTCTCCCTTCTTTCAGCATTTTGAGCTACACTATCAGAGTCACTGCAGTGAAGGCTGGTATTGATCTCCCCACCCACAACCTGTTCCTCCTGGTACATGCATCACGGGTCTAGCAGGCTCATTGACCACACATTGACAAACTGTCTTCAGCACAGCCCAGATGTCTTTTGAAAGGACAACAGGATGGTACATGAATGATCTGGAAAATATCAGGGTGTTTAAAAGTCACCCAGGGCCTGTCATGGTGAGGTTTCATCCACCTGGAGGCAGGCTTTTGAGATCTTTGCTACTTCCTACTCTGATCAGATGCTCTGCAGCAGGAAGCCAAAGCCATTTCAAAGAAAGGCCCCATCTATTCCAGCTCCATATCCCAGCTTAGACCACAATCCCTCCTACTCAGCTTTCCTGTCTGCTTTTGCTCACAAATCTGTATCCATAGGAGTCATGTCAGCTATCACAGCATCATAATATGCATTCTATCACAGTCACTTAATTAAAATGAACTGTATTGCAGCTTTAAGTGCAATTGAATCAACAATTCAACACACTTCATATCTGCCAGTTTTAATTCTAAAAAGACCACAGTGATGAGAACTAAAGAGTTCACTCAAATGTATAATAAGACTACTTGCAAACATGAAGAACTGACAACCTCTAATTTCATCTAAAACCTACAGGGGAAACAAAAGAACATGTTTTACAGGATCAACATTTTGCTTGAAATTTCACATAAAAAAATTGCAGTGCAACCAGCCACAGCAATGAATATAGACAAAAAACAGAGGCAGCAGATGAAACCTCAAACTCAGATGGTATTTTTAGTCAGTCAGAAACAGTGCTCCCTATAAAATAACATAAAGCCTATTTAAATAGTCAGGTCTTTGGTTAGAATGTACAGAAGTTAAACTATGCTCCCAATCACTGCAAATGCCTGACAGTTAATACTGATGTGTGTTCATTTAGTAAAAAGCTAAATTATTTGAGTCAAGAGACTCAAATCAACTGCATGTGTTTCAGAGCCAAAAGTTTGTAAATTTTTTAGTTAGCACAAAATCCAGTTCTTAATTGATGACACAGATCCCTTTTCATCACAGCTTAGATCAGATTCCTAGCAAAAAACCCTCTTTGAGCCTACCTCTCTCTTTAGTAGCCATGGAACTCTAAAGCATCTGTAATGTCTATAATAAAGCACTGCAGTATCTGTATACATTTAAAATTAATAACAAGAGTACAGCATAACCCAAAAAGTACTTACGACTGGCAGTAGGCAAGGCGGAGTATGAAATGAGAGATATGATCTTTTCTTCTTGCCTCATAATCATCCTCAGCCAAAGCCTGTAGAACATACTCTTATTATTTCTGAGAAATAATCTCTCCCAGATTAAAGATTCACAATCAATTTACCATTGCTGTTCAACAGCTATTAATAGTCATCCTTTCGACAATAAATACCAACTTATTGAGGAAGGGGGTTACCCTAAGGGAAGAAAAAGGTCAAAGAAAACCCTCTGAAGAAAAACCCTCTGACAAAATGACAGAACTGCAGTTTTAGAAAGAGTATCTCATAACCTCTACCTTTATTTGTAATTCTTGAATGGTATAAAGAAAATAAAGTGCGAGAGAGTTCTGTGTCTTGATCTTTACTTACTCTGTAGGGAAACTTCAGTTTCCGGAGCTCAGTCTCTAACTTAACTTTGTATGCATCAGAACTTCTTACATAGCTCACACCAAGATTTTCAATTACTTTAAGCACTGGGCAAAAAAAGAAAATGTCCATGTTAGAGACAATATGCTGAAATCAAACCAAATATATGACGGCTTGGGAAAGGCACAAACTGGGGTAAGGCCACAGGAATTGCTTTTAGAGGCATGAGGAGGAAAAGGGAGAGAAATAGGGAGGATAAAGCGTGGCCTGTGAGTCCTGAACAGCTGGCCCAGTTCTGGGATCCATACTGTCAACAAGGAAAGGGAGACAGCTAACTCTGATGGACCAGTCTCAGAACATCGGTTTCAACTCCAATGGAACTCAGATCCCGTTTTCAGGACTTGAGGGGAACCCCTGGCTGCCAGCCACAATGACCTGAAAAGCAATACTGAGACATCAAATATGTCACAGCACCTCTAGAATGTGAAACGTGCTCACAGCACCCCCCCGACCCGTGCAAACCAAAACTACACAATCCCGGGAGCTACAATAAACGCTCATTGTGAAACCTGCCCCAGCTCTCCGGAATGCCCAAAGCAAGGCGTTTTCCATTAACGGGAGCTGCTGGCAGCAGGAGCAGCTCCCGTTTATGTCAGGCGAACACAGCACCCAGGCCTGCCAGGAACACACACAGCCATGACAGGAAGGATCCAGAGCACCGAGGGAGGAAGGAGAAGGGAAAGGGGAGCAGGGGGGACGAGGAAGGGGGCAGGGAGATAGAGACGCTACTCACGCCTCAGGCGGTCGATGGCAAAGCTCTCAAACTCCACCAGGGAGATGCTTTCCGTGGGGGGCTCCAGGTAAAACTGCAGGCTGTGAGGGTACTGCTCCCTCCGGTCTCCAGCCAGCCGCGCATGCCTCTGCCTCGCTCGACTGGAGAACTCCATCTCTCTGGCCCCGGGGCTGCCTCTGGCCCCGGGGCTGCCTCTGGCCCCGACCGCGACCGGAGCCCGCCCGCCCCGCGCCCCGGCTTCCCGCGCTCCGCCGGCCCCGCCCACTTCCGCACAGGGCCGCGCCCCCCGGGCGCCCATTGGCTGCTGCGGCGGGGCGGGGCGGTGCTGGCGGTGCCCACAGCCGGCATGGCGGCCCCGGCACCAGGGGCGGTGGGAGGTTCTGGCAGGTGCCCACAGCTGGCACCGCCGCTTCCGGCACTGGCACATCCTCCACCGTTCTACAGTTTCATAATTGTGTCGCTTTTCCAAGAGAAATGCACGATTTGCTATTTTTGGCGCTGTGTTGGCAATTTTGCCGCAGCTGAGGGTATGTCGTTTTATGTCCCTGCCACAAAATGCTACTTACCGATTTTTCCCTAAAAGTTGCTTAGTGGTCTCGCAGGCAGTTCGGAGCGTAAAAGGGTGGGAAATCAGAACTGGCACACAGTTTGTGCCAGCAAAGTGAGGAAAATCAGTGGTTCAGGCTGCCAAGCGCTGCAGAGCAGCAAAGGACGGTGGCTCGGGGCGGCGGCAGCGCCGTGCCCGCGGGACGCTCCCGGCCGAGCGCGGCTTGAACAAACTCTGCCCTGGAGCTGCGGCCTGCCTCCGCACCAGCCCACAGACTAAACCTGCTGCTGAGCCCGGCTGAGGAGGGGTAATCCACCCTCAAAGCAGGTGGCCGCATCCATTGCCCACAGCGCTCCTGCTAATTCTCTGTGGCGTCTCCTCCTTGGGCTGGGCCAAACCACTGCCACGGCAATACCTGAACGTTTTAGCAGGACAGAAAGTCAAGTTGCACTCTCCAAGACTCCTCTGTAATTTTCTAGAGCAAAATATACTGTTCATATATTTTTATGTATTTATATTTTTGTAATATTTAATACTTAAGCGAAAGCAAGTTCTTAGCTTTATATATATATATATATAAACAATCTGAAGCAACGTTTTTTTCAAATAGCCACTGCCCATCCCACACAGTTTCTTCCCTTCACCACCTGGCTGCAGACTGCTTAGGAATAAGGAGTACATCTGCCAAAATCCTAATATTTGCAAGGAGATGGAGCTTTTGCCTTTGACCCGTGTGTTAATACCCAAGAGGTTTTACAGAGACTGGCAACGCACCGTCCAGAGCAGGTCAGGGAGTTCCATCAGTTCCCGCATTTGCTCGGAGTGCTGTACCCAGCCTGGCCCAGAGGGGGAGAAGTGCGACAATGCTGAGGAGCACGGCAGAATCCAGAGATGCTTTTCATTTTAATTGAACTAAATTTCTACTCATGTTTTAGGGTTTGGCACATAAGCAGCAGAACACCTTTGCAACCATGGTTTGCAGTTTGCTATCCATCGCTAATTCCACTGAGCCACGTGCTGCTGATTTTTGACAGGTCAGCAGCTATGTCTACATATGTTGTTTCCTCTGTTTATTTTTAAGGGTTTTTTCCCTTTCTTGCTGAATATTAATCCCCAAATTGTCTACAAGCAGGTGAAGATCTACCTTGTTTATTTAGGTTTTTTTTTTTTAATTTCAGTTAACTGGTGACACTAACAGCATTGCAAAAAGATTACTTCAACAGAAATTAAGAATCAAAATTAACATCTATATTACTAGACTTAGTTACTATATTACTACACTGAAATAAAATTTACAACTCAAGACTACACCCTTTCACCCAAAAATAATTTTCTTGGGAAAAGAAAATAGACAAGTGAAAATTTTTCACCTTGGGGTAAACCCCTCCCCCCGCTCCCAATTTCAAACTTCCTTACTGGTGCATCTATTGAAACCTACAGATGGTAATATTTCACACTATATTTTGGCTACTTTTTTCTAAATGTATTTTCACGACTTCCACAGTAACATTACCACTGGGGGCTGGTTTTTGAAGTAGTTTTTAAGAGAACTATTGCTGTTGCAACAACCCACCTCACAAGTGTTTTACAACAACAGCCATATGCTCAGCTGTCAAGCTGTCCCCCTCATCCCATGCAAACACAGTCCAAGTCAGCATGCCCCGAACTGTTCTGCTGCTTAATTAATGCACTGTTGGGAGGACAGGGTTAAAAACAGAAGAATGGCAGTGAGGAGGAGGATGAGGACTGGAGATTCACTCAAGTGACATTGCAGCTGGGAATGTCAAGGCCTGGAGAGTAGCACTGAGGGGAGGCCTGTATATTACATCTACTGTTGTTTATACTCTGTTTTTAGAAGCATTTCTTTGTGGAGATAATGTGTTTTGAGAGTCTTGGAGGCACTCTTACAGACATGCTTAAGCTCCCTGGTTTCGGGAGAGAGAGGGTCAAAGCTCAGAGATCATAAAAAAGCCCAGAGGAGATCACAGCATGCTGGTAAATTACAAATGCAGGGCCCTTGATAAATTGGTGCAAACAGCAGGGCTGCCTTTCACTCAGATGGACTGAGCCTAGCAGTGCCTGCCTTCCTGCTTGTGTGTCTGCCAGGGTGTTGCCTTGGGATCTTCCAGTTAGCAAGGTAATGCAATAAATTTCCTCTTTGCATTTTAACTGTGTAAATTTTGTGCTTGTTCCAGCTGCCTGCCTGTGTCAACACACACACATACACAGAGAGAATCCTTATTTGCATTAAATATGTATCATTGCACAGTTGCTACTGCCACTTTTGTTGTATTAGCTAACAGAGTGCCTAATGCTAATCTGCCCTAGCCCAGTTGTTCTCTATTTGCTTAACTACATCAGCTAATAAAAGGGTAAATGTGGTGATGCTGATATCTAGTCTGTCTTTCAAACCCCATTCATCCCTCATGTCTGGGATGTTTGGATCTCTGTGGATGGCAGTGATTAGCACAAAAGGTCCCTTCCCTGCTTCCAGCTCCATTTCAGCTCTTATTGTTAATTGACAATCTTACTGCATGTATCATCAGTCTGATTGAATTCTCATGTAATTCTGTCTTCAAATATATTGTATTAATATCTTGGACTTTTGGTCTTTTCACCTTTTAAAGTGTTCTTCTCAAAATATTTTTTAACTTTTGTTTCTTAGAAATATTTACTCACATATTTTCCCCTTGTCTAACTCTGTTCCTTCACTGATGTGACCTTTTCAGAAATCTTTTCTTGCAGTCTATCGGTGTAATTCCTAGCCCAATTCCTATTTCTTTATTTCTGCTTTGCAATTCTCCTTGTTTTTTATTACTTCTTTAAATGTTTGACATCCAGGTTATACAGGGATTTTACTTCTGACTAAAATGCACAGATACCTCTGTACTTACTATAAATAGCAGGGTAAATGTTCTGAGCTGGCCTTTAAATTCCTGCAGGCTCTGAAGTGAGTAAAGCATGAATCATGCAGGGAAGAGAGGTTCAGAGGGCTGCTTTAGCTGGAATATGCTCTCAGTGTTAATTTATTTAAGTGTAAAGTAACAATGGTCACATCCCCTTGTGACACTCTAAATTTCTCTGGCTCCACTTACACAGGGCTTACAAATGCTAGATCTATTCCCCAAATCCCCTGTCCAAGACTGTAGTGCAGAGGCAGATAAAATCTAGCTATATCTTCACAATCTTCTCAAATTTATCCTGACAGGTAGGTCTGTCATTCACCTCTGCCTCTCACTTCCTGCATCTTCTTCATATTGAAGAAATTTAGGCTGCTGTAACAAATACATTCATTGTATCTTTCTTCAGTTATATATAATATTTTTGATTCCTTTGCATAATTTTTCAAGGTACATATAGGCAAAATCTGCCCTGTCCCTGCACTAGGCTTTTTCCAAAAGGATGTTATCCTTGTGTTTCCTTACAAGATGCTCCATGTACTTGAAATAATTTTGCTTGTCATACTGGGGCTTGGGGGAAAGGGGGAGCTGACTTGCTTATTTTCTCTTCCTCTGGTAACTTGTGAGCATTGAATCAATATTAAAGAGAGGGGTTGAAGTATCAAAGATAGATGCACTCAAGTATTTGAGAAATTAGAGCCTGGGTAAAGAAAAGAGAGAAAGATTCAAATTTCTACCATGGAAAAGAAAAGCAGAACTTGGTCTTTTTTGTGTGTGGAGCAGCAGCAAGGAGACAATTAACACAAACACCCAGGTCAGTCAGCATAAATACAGCTTGAGCTCAGTCACTCCAGTTCACTCCATCACCTCCAAACAGACAGGGGAAGGTTTGAACTATCCAGAATCAGGACACAAAAAAAGTAGAATTCATTTCTAGACTTAATTTTATCTGCTGCACAAATATCTTCTTCGTAGTATGTCTATCTTTATCATATTTAAATTGTGAGCTTCTGAAACACACAAAGAAGTTTTTCAAAGTCTGTTTGAAGGGATACTGGTGTTTTCTTTTCTTGAATTTTTATTACCACTAAAATAATTTACAATAAGAAAATGCTTTTGTTACATAAAACATTTAAGATTTATTACATTTTTTTACTCTATTTTTACAAGCAAAATCTCTTATTGTGTGGAAAATTTTAAATATTATTCTGTCTCCATTAAAAGAAACCCACGGCAGTTGAAGGATTTTGCTCAGCCTTTTTGGTGTTTGATGAGGGGTATTGTATAATACAGACTTGGCCAGGAAGACTTCCTGTTTTAAGCCTATGACTTGATGATGAAAAAATGTCCTGTTCAGTCCTGAGACATACTGAGTGTTCAAATACTCAGACACCATGTGAAACAGTCTGCAAAATTCCAACCTAATTGTAAGTAGCCAGCCATGTTCCAATTGCTAATAAATGTTCATATTAAACTTACTTACAGCACTTCCACTATTACAAGTGAAACCCACCAAAATAAACATTGGGGTGGGACTTATTCTGCCTAATCTAGTCACTAAACCTGCACCCACCTTTTAAGCTCTTCTTTTAAAGGGTCTAGTTTTCCTGAGAATACTTGGAAAGAGGTAGGTGTCCTGCAGGCCTCCAAAAGGACATCTAGACTTCCTAAATTTGGGTTAATTTGGGTTCTTACATAGCTGATTATGTCCCCTTTGTTTACCTCAAGTTTGTTCGGCTTCTTTACTTGCTTGTTTTCTGGGTTTGGGGTTTGTGGTCTTCTTTCAAATATAAGTGATGTTCAGGAGTGGAAACTTAAGTATTTTTGCAAATTAGGGGAATGAAGTCTTCCTTGCATGTAACACAAGGTCATCTTCCCCATTGGGAATAGATACCAGCATCAGGAGTTAGAGATAACTTACATTCTCTATATAAGCAAAATGCCAATTAATTGGAAGTTGCCTAAGCAAGACATGAGATTGGGATGATTAACAAACATACCAGACAATTTCTTGGGCACCTTCCTACTGTAAACTAAATATATTAATGTGTCTTAGTTCGCAGTATTTTGCCTTTGTGTTACTATTTTCATCCTCTGTAATTTCCCTTGTTTGAAACTCTGTGGATATTGAGCTAAGAAAGTAAAAGTGAGTTGGAAAAGTTCCAAGTAAGACTTCTCTCCCTGTTAAGTATTGTCTGAAACTGCACTGCTTTCACCAGAAGCAGAATATAGCCTCAGAATATAAAGCCCCAACCCAATCCACCTGTGGAAATCAGTTCCTACTGTAATGCTCCTTAAAATTCAGGGCTTGCTGATAAAACTTGATTTATTTTCAGACTACAGAGCTAAAATAACTATTGGCACCAGCATCTTGGCAATCTTTCTTCAGCTCACCTACATGAATATGCAGAAATCTGGTACATACATTGTTATTTTGAAAACTACGTGGCACATTTACATAACAAATTTCAGAAGCTGCAACTCATCCTAATAGCTTTTGAATGACCATTAAAATTGCCTACAATATAGCCACACTAAGTACTATGGTTTAATATGTTTAAATTTCCAATTAAAAACCCAAGTTTATCAGGTGCACAGCTATTAACAACATAGTGCTTTAAACAAAAAAAAAAAAAAAAACCAACACAAAAAAAACCCCAATGCTATTAGATATGTTGAAGACCTAACATTTTTAAACAGATCTGGTAACAGTTAAACAGCAAGGGTGAATGTATCTAAATGAATCCAGCTATTATGCTTTGTATTTTCAGTAGTACTTATGAATATAGCAACAGATAGCATATAGCAGATAATGTTACAAATGCTACAATAGGGGCTACTTTCTCTTCATACATATTTAATTTTTATGGAGCCATAACTTACATGGGTACCTGGATGGTAATACACACTTAAGTGCCTGCAGTTTTGCCCTCTCAATGAAGTTAAACAGGTAAATATGGGTAAAAATTGTGGTACCTATGTAATTATATACTAAGTGTTGAGTATATGTGGTGTTGCACTTTCTCATACAATGCCAACTAATCTCATCACCTTGCAGAAGTGAACAGATTGTATTCGCAGGGAACAGTCAAGAGCATTAATTTATCTACAGGCCTGTGGACCTCCTGGTTTTTGCTTTGTATACCCAAGGCAGCCTACAAACTCTACACAGGCACAAGCTGTAGGAGGGTAATACAGAGCAGGAAGTGTCAAAAAGAGAGAGACAGACCGAGGTGTCCTCAGAAGTATGCTGGTGACACTGCCATCCTTAGATCCTAAGTCACCTCATCTGCCATTCCAGTTCACTTGGCACAACTCAGTCCACTCTGACAGTTTCTAGGCCCCAGAAACTCATGATGCTCATTTCTACTCTGGCCCCATCCATGTGTGTGTGTGTGTGTGTGTGTGTGTGTGTGTGTGTGTGTGTGTCCCCCCATATTTCCTTTCCCTGCTCTGTTTTCTGCATAGGCAGCACTTGGGTTACTGCCTGCCCAGTTTGCCCAGTTCCACATGTGTGCAGGCCAAGCTCATTTTCAGGCAGCAGTAGAACAGCAGTCAGAGCAATAACCCCAGGACATCCTGTGTCCTGGACCACACCACCACAGTTCACTTCTTGCCCTCCCTCATGGCCCCACAGCCAATCCTATTTCTTCCCACACTTCTTTTCACCAGCGTCTCACTAACTAACATGCTTATTCTGCATCTCCAGGCACTTCCCTTCAGCAGTTGCAGATGAAGTGATTCAGACCTTGCTCTTCATTATGGCTCCACCTCAGCCTTGCCATCCAAGGAGTTTACAGTGTCCAGGGAAGAGAAGCAAACCTCCTATCTCCCAACATTCTGCCCTTCCAAATGTAGGCATAGACCAAGAAGGCAACAACGACACCTTCCCGATGCTGTCTCCTGACAGTACAGAAATTCAAAGGAGCATATTAGACAAAGGGGTTTTCTGAACATTCAGTTATGTCATGTGTAAAAAGAAGAGGGAGAGGGTAATGATATTTTAGATAATTAAAAATACATTTCCTCTTAGAAATTATTGGTGTTGGAGGCAAAAGACTAGCTTAATTTCTCATTGCATTTATCCTTCTTCATAATGTTTTACTTTGGTGAATTTTATTGAGAGTTTTCCTGAGTCTGGTATAAAAATATCAGCATTCCCTCATAAGGTTTATGTCTCCCTCAGTAAACTAAAGTTGGATTCACTAACTTCTTTTTTTAAGATTGTTGGGACAGACTCTTCAAAGTTAAAGGGTAATAGCCTGAATATTGATGAGTTTTTACTAGTAGCCAAAGAAAATATCAGGAACTCATTCTTCCTGGCATTTTTTGATCTTCAAACAAACTGAAAAAAATGCCTGGTTGAGATTTTTCCTCAAGCAACCAAATTTATATATCAATTTGGTTTGGTTGCTGGGAGTCTGTACTGGTCTGTTTGTCAGCCACAGATTTACTTTGGGATATTATCTTTTCCATGCTGCATAGGACTGAGAAGGCAGTTGGTTAGTATCTTTGGATATCTGTAAAAACTACTTCAAAATAAGATGGCTCTGGAAATTCAACAGTACAATTTCTATGTTGTTTTTGTGATTCACAGATCATTTTCCATTAGTAACAACTGCATATTTTAAATTGTGCTCTACTGATGACAGGTTGACTGTAAGGTGCTTACTCATGATCTACAAAAAGAGACTGACAACACAATTAGAAAAAGTAGAATATGCTCTATGATTTAATTTTAATTAGGCTTTATAGCCAGAAGAAAGTATATTTAAACTTCCTGTATACAACAATTCATGGAATTCATCCACTGTATGGACGCATACAATTAAAACTGGTCTAAATTATCTGGTTTAAAAAAGAGTGGATCTTGGCGTCTTTCAGTTAAATCCAAATTTTCCAGAGTAAACTCGAAGCAAATGGGAGATCTGGTTGTGCCAAAATTTAGTAAAGTTTACATGTTGTGGTCACAAGAACCTCGAACATATATGTGAAATTTGCAGCAAGACATTGCAAACAGTCCTTCGGATCAATAATTAGTTATTCACATATGATAGCAAGACTGGGATTGGTAGACATCACTGTTTATTTTCTTATATTTACCAAAATGTAAGGGGCTTTTTTTCCTCATGTAATCTGGCTGTAACATGCTAGAAAGTAAAATTCTATTGTCCTGTTGCTTTTAAGTATAAATTGCTTTCCTCTCCTGCTTGCAACAAAAGGCCTATAGTGGGCAGGCCCTTAAACACAGAGGCAGAATATTTCCACTGTAATCTGTACAAAGACGTTCCGAAGTTGTCTGTATGTTTTCCAGTTATTCTTTTGCTTTTATTTGTGCTAGTTAGTTTCAAATGTTTTGCATTATTTTCCTCCTCATGAATGTCTAAACATAGATTTAGTTTTTCTGTCTACATTGACATGATCTCAGCCTAACAGTACATCATGGGAAGCTGGAAGATTTATCGGCAGAAAAGAGCTTGTTGGAAAAAAATCTGGGTAGTGGTAATTGGAGAGTGAGTCAGTGTCTGGAGTCCAGCTGTGCTTACTACTCAAGCCTGACTAGAGCTGAGTTACTCACATTTCTTCAACTATCTGAAAGTGGCTTTTCAAAAAAAAGTATGATATCTAAAACAGTTTCAGCTCATAATAAAATCTGATGTGGTTGACAAGTTTCTTATCTCAGTTTTTGACTTATTCCTTGCAGTTATAACTGTAGATAAGGCTTGCAGTTATAACTGTAGATAGGCTAAAATTTCAGGAGAGCAAACCTGATAAGATAGTATGTCTTGTATTTGTTATAGGTATTTATAACACTGTTTCTGGGGTTTTAGATTGACTTGGGAATTTAAGTAAACTAAAAAGATAAGAGAAAACGTAAGAAGCCACATTACCCTTTCCTCTCTGTCCCCATAACTCCACACGAATGCTTCAAGACTACTCATTCCAGCTCTGTGTAGCTACAAAGCCAGCAGTGTCTGCTGGGTTGTAGAGAGCTGGATGTCTAACTAGCTTTGTTTCTGATGGGAATACAGAGTGACCCACTCAGTCTGCAGGAACAGGTCACTGGATAAAGATCTCTGTGATGCATCTGAGACCTGACATAATTCCTGAACTCCATATACCATTAGAAGTACAGCATTTATTCTATATTAGGAGAACACATACAATTTGACTTTTTATGGATCACCATTTTTTCTTTCCCCTAGCTTGCCTACACTCGTCTGCTCCATTTCACACACACCCTCCTCCCCATTTGTGTTTCCCAGTCCCTCCTCTTCTTCCTCACTGCCTGAAGGTGACAGTACATGTGAGCACAGCCTGGACACTGCTTAGTTTAGTGGTGGCTGTCAAAAGTGACAGATAATTTCAGCTGTCTTGCCCCTGGATGAACATGCAACTAGGTCTCTTCTACTTCAGCTATCAATTTTAAGGCATGTTGAATGTTTACCATCTCCAAGATGTTTAGCTATCTAGATTAATTGAAATGTACCATTACCAGCTGCCAACTCAAACAAAACTCTGCTGCTGCTGTTGCATTCACAACAGCCTCAAAAGGCAGCCAGCAGAGATCAGCTACATAGACAGCATTTGCCACTCAAATAGAGTTCCTGTCTTCACCACAAAATGTCATGTGCAATGGGAACAATGCTGGCAAGCTAATATGGTGCTTATCTTGCAAATCACAGCACATTGTTTCTGATGAAAAATAACACTTTTGGTCATTATATTTCTTTCTCATTTCTCTTTTATGTCTTAGAGAAGGTAGTTTATTGTTAGGTCCTTAAGAATTGTGATTATCAGAATTCAGTTCTACAGAACTTCTGAAAAGTTTATCCTACTAATTTCCTTAATTTGCTTATCCACAACTCTTTAGCAGTTTCATGCAAGATATCCAGATGTCCCAGCTATCTGAGAATAGTTGCTGATCTGCTGGCAGTGCTCAAGGAAATAGAAAAGTACACAGGAATTTTAGTCTTTAGCAGTACCTGTATGTGTTAGCCTTGAATTTTCCAGGTTTCACAGCAAAAGTATTTCCTGATTTTCATGAAGGCATTTCCTTCATTGCTATTATATTAATATGAAAATAATAAATAATATTTTCTGATTGTAGTGACGCAAAGAGGAAAGTGAGAAGTCACGTAAAAATAAAGAGGATCAAAGGGTTCTGAAATTCTCTAAATGAGAAATAAGGGAGTTCCCTAGATGTGAGCCAGGGTTACTCAATTCAGGCTTCTCATAAGCAACTTTTTTGCATCGCTGTAATTATTTTACCTTGAAGGCAGATTTAACTACTACCAATTCACACATGAAAGAAAGCATTTAATGACTGAGTTATTTTTCTAAGTAACAAAACATGTCATCTTCACAGTTTTCTTTTAAAAAATGTTTGAGCTATGCGGTGTTTTAGGAGAGAAATCAGTTTTGTCTATTTTTCAAATGCAAGAGAGACAAGCTCTAAAAGCAAAGTCAACATAATACATAGAAAAGACAAAAAATAACTCCAACCAGCACTAAGGAGACTGATAATCAGTCACAAGACAGAGCCTTGGTACAGAAATAAATCTAAAGCAAGCAAGAGGAGCACCATGCACTACCCCATAACTAGGACATTGGATTAAAGTGCCAAAATTCTTTCACTGCCGCCATCACCAAGGACATCAGTTATATAAGAATGTATATAAATATGAGAACAGATAGATATCCCTCTACAAATGAAGGAAAAGGGGGTTGTTTTCCATCTGTGATGTTGGCAAATGAAATACTGAATGACTTGACAAAAAAGATTAAAAGCCATTGGTCCCTCTTTTACAATCACTTTCTACCCTTGTCTGCTCACTAACATCAGGGCAATGCAGAGCAGAGGTGGATTGTCGTCTCATACAGATATCTGCATCTGCACAAAGTGCAGGAGCTGCAAATACAGGAGCAGCCCAAGCACCTACTTAATGTGGTCTGATTTTGACAGTGATTGGTTCCAGATGCTGCAAAGGAAATTTCCACAAAACCCATGAGGCAAGCAGTCATGGAAGAACTGATGTATAAGGACAGATTCTTCCCAAGTTTACTGTTTAGCCGGTTCATGCCCTGAAGAATGGCATCTAATGCCCTTTCCAACTTCACTCTCTTCCATCACCTCAATAAAGTATATCCTGTTTAGTGAAGCCTGTCTCTGTACTCTGCTGCACACTTCCCCTATCCCCGGGGCTTTAGCAATCTCTGCATCAAGGATCCTCTGGCAGCACAGCTGCACAGCCTCTGTTCAGATTGCAGAAAATAAGTTGTGAATCCATGCAGAGGAAAGGAAAGTAAATATTCTAGGTATGGTGAGCGAGAATTATTAGCAGCTCAAGGATCCAGGATGGAAAACACTGGCACAAGAAGGTATATCAAAGGAAAATAAATATTCTAGGTATGGTGAAATAAATATTCTAGGTATGGTGAGCCAGGATTATTAGCAGCTCAAGGATCCAGGATGGAAAACACTGGCACAAGAAGGTATATAATCATAAGTTAAAACAGAGGGGAAGGCTCCTTGTCCCAGAGACTATTTAGGAGCTTCTTGGTCATGTCACCAGTGCCATAAATGTCAGTGGAGATGGTGGTAGGTGGCTGCTCAGCAGCCCTGGGCATCCATTGCAGGGAGCCATGGGACAGCCTGCCCTCCCCATGGTGACTGATGGCTGAGCAACAACAACCTTGGGTACCATATCTGGAGCAGTGAGTATATCCTTAACCTCAGAGGTCATTAAATCCAAGCTGACTTTGTGAGACAGTAAGCATTTGTTTAATACCTGTAAGCTGGACATGTCATGCTTGTGTAAATCATGGGATATGGACAACAGGACCAAACAATCCAACTCAAAACAGGGCCCATAACAACTGATGTGTGCTTATTGCTGAAACCTACTAGACTCTTAACCTTAGTCCTTACTGAACAATCAAACCCATAGATTATGTGCTGTATCAAACATTGGTGATGTCTATGTAAATTGGGAGAAATTGCACCTTTATGGGTCTGTGTTGCAGATACCTGATTGAAACAAATATTTTTTCAAAGCAAAATTTTTTTTTTAATATTTTTTGAAGCAAACATGCTGTTTTAATCTCTGTAAAACCAGTCAATTCTACCACTCCATTTGCTTATACTGCAGCTATTTGACCCTTGACATTTTCAGCAAATTCACCATAGGTCACCAGTTGCAACATGTGTGTACAGTTTCTTGAGTAGATAGCCCACAGCCATGTCTATTTTGTTTTTACAAGCATTTTTGTTCAGTTACACTGACAAAGCAGTCAGCAGGATAATATTTCATGAGGTCATCTTCTGCATTAATATTTTTTTGCATTAGTAACAAGAATTTCCACAACAGAATATTGTTGCTAATTACATTCACTCAGCCAATTTAACCACCTAAAGGCTAAGTCTAATTTAAACCTAATTTACTTGCCTGCCTCATTGTTTACTGCAGAGAGAGCATGGTCTCAGAGAGAAAAAGATCTCCAGTGTATTTTTGAAACTTACACTATCCCAAGATGAATCACTCTCTAGGAGTCCTCCTTCTTTCGGCTGAATACAGAGGTAGTCAAAATGGCAGATTTAAAATTTATGCCCACCTCTGCTTTTATGCAGTGTACATATGAAGTTCTCTGCAGATGGACAACAAAGAAATGGCATTACATAGACACAGCTTGAAATCACAGTTAGTTGATGTGAATGAGTGTTTAGGTCACCTAAAGAATCACTATCAAAGGTATTAGCAAAATCATGTGTAATATAAATGTGCAAAAGCATGACTTAAAACTTGGCAAGTTTCACTCTATTACTTATTACATGGATGAAGTACACAAAGTAAAATTGTATTAGGATAAATTTGTATGGAGACCAGGGTCACAAAAGGGCAAGGGAATAAGGGAGATCCTTTCACTGAGACATAAGGCTCAGAGTTGACCCCTTACTTTCTAAACTCCTGATGGAGCCTAGGGGTTGTTGAGTCCAAACTTCACCTCAGACTTGGTCAACAGCTTACATCTAAAGGGTTTAACAACCCTTAATAATTGACTAATTTAACAATGAATGATACAATAGGATTTACAATAATCACAGCAGTAGCTTAACTAAAAATCAGAGATGGCAACATTCACACTACACTTGCTGTAAGGTAATTACATCAATTACATACAAAGGCATCTGTTAAAAATTCTCCTCGAGTTTGGTGAAATACCTCAAATAATAAAAATAATTGGGAATGGTTGTTACTAGTCCAGGCTCCATCATCAGCTTTCAGTAATGATCTTCCAATTATCTTGAGCTTGAGAGCTGGCAAGCTCTGAGAAGCATCCCACTCAGAGGGAGATGCTGCAGCCCAGGAAACTTGAAGAGCCTCACTCAGGACTGCAGTTTATAGGCTGACCAAAGGTTTGGCTGTAATCATCTGTCCATCGCCATCCTGGCTGCAAACTATCCAAGTAAGTACTGAACTTTCCTCAGTAGCAATAATATTGCTCCACTTGGGCTATGATTCAGACAGAATAATGTTCCAAGGCTATCTGTTAGAAAACAGACGTTTCTAAGGTGACAGAAGTTCCTGGGAACAGACAGGCTCAAGGGGAGTCTAAGTGCCCAAGAGTCATTAATCAAGATGGAGGCTTAATAAGAATTCCTAAGGTCACAGAACAGCCTTGGGAGGAGGAGGGATGCACCACCACAGCTGAGACATATTATTTCACATATAGGAAGAAAACTTGAAATTTTCCTCTCCAAATCAAAGCCCAGGTCTTGGTCTTTTGCGTTGCTGTGTTTAAAATAAAATGAAGTTGGTAAGCACAATAAGTCCTCTGCATGGATGGTAAGTACTGAACTTTCCTCATTAACAATAATATTGCTCCACTTGGGCTATGATTCAGACAGAATAATGTTCCAAGGCTATCTGTTAGAAAACAGACATTTCTAAGGTGACAGAAGTTCCTGGGAACAGACAGGCTCAAGGGGAGTCTAAGTGCCCAAGAGTCATTAATCAAGATGGAGGCTTAATAAGAATTCCTAAGGTCGCAGAGCAGCCTTGGAAGGAGGAGGGATGCACCACCACAGCTGAGACATATTGTTTCACATATAGGAAGAAAACTTGAAATTTTCCTCTCCAAATCAAAGCCCAGGTCTTGGTCTTTTGCGTTGCTGTGTTTAAAATAAAATGAAGTTGGTAAGCACAATAAGTCCTCTGCATGGCTGTTCAGCTCAAGGTATTTCAGTTTCTTTTGTGGTTGTTTTTTTTTTTTCTTTTGGAGGTGAGGGGTTGGAGTGTGGAGTTTCAGTAGCAGCCATCATCACTAAAAGCCCAGACCACAAGTGAGGGAAGCTGTAAATATGGTTTTGCAACTGATTATCACATTTAAGAGGGATACACAGAAATTGGAGAGTGTTACAATGAGTAAAATCAAAGATCCAAAATCAAAAGTATATAATAAAGTGGGATTTTTTACCTTAGTAAAGGGAAGACTGGTAGGGGAGAGTGGTGCCTGATGATTTTCAAAAACCATCATGAAGGTAGGATTTCAGGAAAATTTCAGGAAAAACCTTCTCAGGGTGAAGAAGTTCCTGGGAGAAATTGCCAAGTTTTCATTACTAGAGCTTATTAAAACTAAGACAAATGTTTATCAGGAATGACTTAGGCTTAGGTGCTCTGTTCTAGGAATACAGAAATACAACAAATACATCCTTCATCTGTAATATTTCATTATCTAAATTGTTTCTTGTTTATAAGAAATTTATTTTATTTCAATGTTTCTTATGACAGGAACCTTATGAAATTCAAAAAAGAGAAAGCCCTGCAAAGTCCTGTACTGGGAGAAGAACAACCCCAGGCACCAGACTCTTAAGATTAGCTCAGTTGTGAGAGCATGGTGCTGATAACACCAAGGTTGTGGGTTCACTACCTGTATGGGCCATTCATTTATGAGCTGGGCTCAATGATCCTGTGGGTCCCTTCCAACTCAAAACATTCTGTGATTCTGTAATGAGAAGCAGATAAAATTACCTTTGGATAAAATGACCTCAGTGTCCTGGTGGACATGAGGTTCATCATGGCCAGCAATGTGTCCATGCCGCAAAGGTGACTACTGTTATCCTGAGCTAGGATGCAGGAATGCTGCCATAGCTAGGGGCAGTAATCTTTCCCCTCTACTCAGCACTGGTGGGACCACACTTGGAGGAATAGGTGTCAATGCTGGGTCCCTTCTTAGCTTCCACTAGGAATCAATGAGTTCCATTAGCCTTTCCAGGAAGAGGAAAGCTTGAAAAGTAATCCTTAAGAAAATCAAGTCTCAGGACATTCTGGGAGTGAGAATGTGTGGAATGCAGGGTGGAACAAATACAAGGCTTTTATTTTATGGCTGGGCTCCTATGGGACAGACACCTTTTGTAATGGATGCTGTGTCAGAAGAACGGGTTTAGTATGATAGGGTGGGTCTCAGAATACAACTCGGGCTCAAAGAACAGGTACTTTTCACTTTCTGATAGCTGTGGACTTAGTTAGGAAGCACAATGTATCCCCAGATGAACAGTACTGTTAAGAGCAATAGACTTGAAATTTGGATTTGATAATAGACTCATATACAAACCTTCACCTTTTCAAAATAAAGAAATCATATCTCTAATCTAGCAAAATAACCATATGCTTGGCTAAATACAGTTTATAACCAAACTGATATCTGAGTGGGATTACTTTTTTCAGCCCAAATTATTTTTAGAAGTCAGTCACTGGTGAGTTTCCACCTATTAGTCACTGCTACCTCTGAAGCCCTGGTCTGCTTATTTAGCAGGAGTTCAGAGATTCACAGTGCAGCTCAGAAGTGAAGCATGACCTGTATCAATTTCAACAGAGCCACTGGCAGGGAAAGTCAATCACTCTGCTGACAGGAGCTGTAGGCAACCTTCTTGTGCAAGGCAAGCTGCACTGCTTTGCCTGGTTACTGTGCCTTAAACAGGACAGCTATGCAGTAATTTCCTCCTACTTTCAGTGGCATTTTAGCTGATATAAATTTTATCAATACCTATTTTTCTTTGAAAGTTTAAATTATATAGCTGACTCCAACAAGCATTTTGGAAAATACCTGATGAGCTCTCCTGGCATTTGCAGTAATGTGCTTTCCTGGTTCTGGCTGGGATAGATTTTTTTCACAGTAGTTAATATGGGGTCATGTTTTGGATTTCTGCTGAACACAGGGTTGATAACACAGACATGTTTTTTGTTGTTGTGGAGCAGCACTTGCAGAGCGAGGAGTTTTCTGCTTCTCCTAGTGCCTGGCCAGCAAGAGGCTGAGGTGTGCTAGGAGCTGGGATGGAACACAGCTGGGACAGCTGACCCCAACTGACCAAAGGGGTCCATACCATATGGTGCCACACTCAGCATATAAAGCTGGGGGAAGAAAGAGAAGGGGGACATTCAGGGTCATGGCATCTGTCTTCGTGAGCTCTCCTGGGATTTACAGTAATGTGCTGTCCTGGTTCTGGCTGGCATAGATTTTTTCACAGTAGTTAATATGGGGTTGTGTTTTGGATTTCTGCTGAACACAGGGTTGATAACACAGACATGTTTTTTGTTGTTGTGGAGCAGCACTTGCAGAGCGAGGAGTTTTCTGCTTCTCCTAGTGCCTGGCCAGCAAGAGGCTGAGGTGTGCTAGGAGCTGGGATGGAACACAGCTGGGACATCTGACCCCAACTGACCAAAGGGGTCCATACCATATGGTGCCACACTCAGCATATAAAGCTGGGGGAAGAAAGAGAAGGGGGACATTCAGGGTCATGGCATCTGTCTTCCCAAGTCACATGTGCTTTCCTGGAGAGGCTGAACATGTGCCTCTCCATGGGAAGTGATCAATGAATTCCTTGTTTTGCTTTGCTTATGTGTGTGGCTTTTGCTTTCCCTGTTAAACTGGCTTTATCTCAACTCATGAGTTTTTTCACTTTTGCTCTTCTGATTCTCTCCCCCATCTCACTGGTAGGGTGTAAGTAAGCAGCTGCATGGGGCTGGGTGTGCAAGGTTTCTCTTGGGCCTCCATCCTTCATCTTTTTCTGTCCAAACTTTTCTAAGACTGAGGTCACAAACAAACTTTATTGTTAGTCTAATCTTATATATTAAATGACCCAGAGCTATACTGAGAGCAACAGTCCCCTTTCCAGATGAGCAGCAGCTATCACAGTGTGATGGTTGAACCAGGCAAGCCCAAATGACAAGGAAAGAGGGGTACTTAAAACATTTCCTTGCATGGGTCTATTTTTATGGCTTTAAGCACCAAACCTAATTCCTATTTTAAATAGTCATGATTTATGCAGGATTAAAAAAATTTACTGCCTTCAGAGATCTTTTGTATAAAGGTCAAATTTTTGAGCACTCAAATCTGCACCAGGGAAACCTTGGATTCTAGTCATATGGCAGCTGGACAGGGCCTGAATTCACTACATCTAGCTCTCTTAACTTGTTGTTGAGGGTTTTTTTGAATATGCACTACTAAGAAGGGAGTAGATAAAAATATAATGGCACATTGTCGCTATAAAGCGTGACACGGCACAAGCACCAAGACTCAAATCAGAAGGCTGTAGGCTATTTATTAAAGCAACATGTTGCCTTTATAGTTTTACAGGATATTTACATTTGCTTAAAAAACACATACACTGCCATTGGTCATAAAAAAGAAACAAAACTCTCAATAAGTGAAAAGGAGCCACGTCACTCTGTAAGTCAACTAAAGTCCATACCTTTTGACTTTCTTTCTTTCTTCACGTTGTCATGGTGATAGCCTTGGTACCTTCCTTGAGAGAGATAAGAGGCTTTCCTTATCTTCAGGAAGCTTTCACTGGCTTACAAGAACAGCACAGAATGTCTTTCCTACAATTCCCCCTTTTTGTATTTGACCCGCAAACACAACTGCTAAGGATTTCTGCAAAAATCCAAGGCCCTTGCAAAAATCCAAGCAGACAGAGGATCCTTCTTCATTCACTTACAGATAACCAACTTCTACCAACACCACAACACGCACCCTCACAATCTTAACATTCATGTACAAACAAGGCACATAAAAAATAGATCTTCAAATACCATTATAGACCTCACAATTTCCAGATTACACATTTGTAGCAGAATGACACCTTCACCTCTAGTCAAATAACTTTCTCCCACACAGAGTCAGAGACCAAGTCATCTGCCTAGTCACCACTTAGAACCAAGTAGCATTCACTTACCTTTACAACTGGTTGCTGCTATCATAATGGGCAAGCAACCTAGTTGCTCAAATTGTGGACTTCAGCTACGAATTCAACCCCTATGAAAAGCCAACATTTCTCCCTTAGGTACATCAAATTCCCTTATTTTTGGGAGTGTCGGTGCCCTGCAAAAGGAAATGGTACAAGACACATTTCTCAGTACTACCAACCTCTTTGTAAGTGAATTCAAGGAAAAGAAGCAAAAGTAACATCCACTAACTTAAATTTTGGATTTTCAGCGTAAGCCTATAACTCCCTTTACACTGTCTCGAATTACCATCTTCACCACACATTCCTTGAAGGTCCATGCTTCCATCTGTAGAACCACCCACCCTGTCCTTTCCTGAGTGCTCCAAATAAGGTTTAACACAATGGGCAGAGACCCAACGAGGGCCATTTTTTGTTAAAACACATGCATATCCTCTTCCCTATTTTATTAATTCCCCTGGGCTAGTCCACTTTCCCATGATTAAATCTTTTACCCATACCTTAATACCATTCTGCAAGTTTGGCTGTTTTGAATTCAAAGACAAAAAATGATAGAATATAAGAGAATAGAATATAGGACAAGAGTAAGTCAGGTAAACGACGCAAAAAGTTTAAGACATAGAGGCTTTGTCTAATCTTACTTGAGGCAACTCCCTCTGCATTCCCCCTTTTTGTTTTTGTACCTGGCACTTCAACACACCATGAGCACGTTCAATAATTGCTTGGCCTGTTGAAGCATGAGGAATACCAGTAGAATGAACAACACCCCAGGCATGAAAAACACTTGCAATTTCTTTGAAACATACGCCAGGCGTTATCCGTCTTTACATGTGATGGAACGCCTAAGATGGAAAAGGCGTGGCAAAAATGACAAATAACATCCCGAGCTGATTCACCTGCCAACACTGAGGCAAGCATGGCATGAGAAAAGGTGTCAATTGTGACAGGAACTTTAGACAGCCAAATTCACTCATTTTTGTAACATCTGTTTGCCTTTCTTGCAAAGGAAGTAAGCCTCTAGGATTAGTACCGTAATATTGCAAAACATGAGACATATGACAATCAGGGCAAGAAGAAATAATTTACTTTGTCTCACTATGTGATAATTTAAAATGCTGCCATAGTGCCTGGGCACCTGATGAAAAAACTGGTGAGACAAACAGCATGCTGTAACACATTAGGCACCGTTTTTACTGCAGAGGCAGCCACGAGGGAATCCACATAGGTGTTACCTTCAACAAAGAATCCAGGTAACGATGTATGGCTACAAATACACATAATAAAATAAGAATGCTTTCGATTACGAAAAACAGTCCACAATTTCAACAACATAACAAATAATGGTTTCTCCTTTACATTATACAACACAGCTTGATTCAACTGTTTCACTAAATTAGCAACATAAACATAAAGAATCAGTAACTATATATATATATATTTTTACAGAACTAGGAAATAAGGTAAAGGCCAAAAGTATGGCACAAAGTTCAATTAAATGAAGAGACCCTTGTTGAACCATTACTTCATATTCCCAGCAGTCATCCTTCTTCGAGGCTACAGCAGCTTTTCCAGGTACTCCTGATCCATCTGTAAAAACTGCTGCACCTTCCACTGGCACAGAAGAGCAAAGTTGTTTCCCCTGAAAAGGAATCCTCTTAGTGAAATTCAAAATAGGATGAGAAGGTAAATGATATGCTATGCTAGGTTCTTTTTCTTGGGCCAGGTCTTATGAACTCTCAAAAGGGAACCTAACACACCCAGGGATAGCTTAGCTATTACCTTTGGAGGCAAATAATAAGCAGGATGGCTTCTGCTGCAGTGTTAGAAACAAAAAGGTTTAATAAAAGGCAAAATAACAAACAGAAAACTCGAGCCAGGTACAGAGGTCTGCCTCTGGTATAAACACCTTCACAAAAGCCTCTTAGTTCTTTTGTTCTCCTCTTTTCTACCTGATGGGCTAGGTGTCACTTTTTGGCTTCTATCCAGTTAGATGACCCCGAGTTTTTGGTGGAGTCTCTGAGGTCCTATGAGGTGGCTTGTCACCTCATCGTTGAGAGAAACTTCTCGGCTTCTTTCCTTTTTTGGGGGGACAAAGGCTAGCTTTGCCACTCTGTCATTAGGGGACACACTCCTACAATGCTATTTGACCTGTAAAGGAAGATAAAGCAGATTGCAGCTCATTATTGTTTTGAAAACACCACTCAAAATACCATTGTTGTACCGGTATGACAATAGTTACAGGATCACAGCCTAAGATTTCATGGCAGCGTCTGCAACCTTTGATCATGATATCTGCAAAAAGCTCATACAGACCTGGAGCTGTTTTTTGGGACCTGAAAAATAGAAATATCCATTCCAAAATATGCAATTTGTCTTTCCATTTATCATTCCGTTGACACAACAATCTGCATGGTATTTCATCATCTCTCAAAAGAAATAATTGCACATCAACAGACACATCTATCCTGGTAGCAAATTTAGATGTCAAGGCCAATTCAACTTCTTCTACAGCCTTTGTTTGCTGCAGTGGTCAAATGTCTCTCATCAGTAGAGGAAGTAATCCCTGACAGTAAGTCAAACAAAGGTTGCAGCTGATGATTAGTTATCCCCAAGTATGGCCTAAGCCAACCTATTACACCAACCAATTTCTGTACATCAGCAGCAGTTATAATTTCAATGTCCAGTTTTAAAGGTTGAGGCACAATTTGTGTATTGGTGATTATCAACCCCAAATATTTCCAAGGCATCTGTCTTTGAACTTTCTCTGGGGCAATAACCAAACCAACTAGAGTGTACACATCATCCAGCAGTTTGAGGGCATTGTGTCTTCACATGCCCTGATTCTTCACAAGAAAAACATCTGGGTGAGGACTTCATGACTGTTGCCAAAGCAGCCATTTCATGCTCAACCAAACCAACCTTTGAGCAAGCAACTACAAGATCAGACAGCGAGGGATCTCTCAGTAAAGAGTCAATAATTCTCCTGTAATCACCGTTTGCATTGTCCTGTGCTAGCTGTCTGCATAAAATTTGCCTCAATTTATCATCTTCTACTTGCTTCTCAAGGGTTGCAGCAACCCTTTCCACAAACTGCAGAAAAGGTTCCTTCACCCCTTGCTGGATGGTAATATACCTTGGTTTAGGAGCTGCCATCTCCATTGTTTTAAGCAAGGCAGTCATACCTAGCTGCTGGGCCTGTGCCAGAACCAGGGGGTCCCATCTTGCCTGCAAATCTGGGTTAGAGAACGGTCCATTGCCCAGCAAGGCATCAACTCCCACAGCATGACGTGGATTGTGCTGAGGTAACTGCATATTGTTCAATGCTCTCCTTTCAACTTGTTTCCAGGTAGCTTGAAACACACCATACTGCACTGGCTGAAACAGAATCGTAGCAAGGTGAATAATATCATAAGGCACGAGTACATCAGCATTTAGAACATGAATCACTCGCATCACCTGCAAAGAGTTAACACCATACTGATCTACTTTTGACTGGAGATCCTGCACAACCCTCCATGCAAAAACCTGATGGCTGTCTTGTTGTCCTGAATTAGGAGCAGCTTTGAAAACAGGAAAAGCCACAGGCCCACCAGAAGCAGCAGCAGCTATCTCCATTCTTTTAGTTGGACCTATTTTCTCTAACAAATTCCAATCTCCCACTTCAGCTGCTTTCATTGTCACATGCTCTCAAAATTGCAAAGGGTGTCAAGGAGTCACAGCCACCTGGCAGGGAGGCAGAGTCCAAGAAACAGCAGGCCTGGATCTGCTATGAGATCTAACAGAAACAGATTCCTGCATCTTTTTAGATGTACTTATAACAGGCAGTTCATCGTCAGAACTATCACTAGACAAAGAAGGACACAATGATCAAGATTGCATTTGTTCAAACAGTTTGGGGGGGGGGGCAGACGGTTCAACTGGGGGTGGAGCGGAGGCAGACCACTCGAAAGGGGGCAGAGGAGGGGTGGACGGCTCAAGGGAACATGGAGAGGAGGCAGACGACTCGAAGGAGGGCAGAGGAGGGGGCGGATGGCTCAAGGGAAAGCGGGGGAGGGAGCAGCTGCACCACGGGAGGGTGGGGGAGGAGCAGCCGACCGAGGGATGGGTAAGGGAGGAGCCGATCCGTGGGAGGGTGAGGGGGGAGCAAACGGCCCAGGGAGAGACAGGAGGGCCGATGACCCAGCCTGTTTTTGACTTCTCTTCTTCTGTAACTTCATTTTGGCTAATTGCTGTGCAGGCGTAAGATACTTTGGTTTAGTACTCAGCTCAACTAACTGCTGAGCAGCGAAGTATACACAGGTTTAATATAGTCTTTTGGAGATAAATACCGAGAGAGGAGAACAGTCTTAGCCTGCCGTTTGATTCTCACGATAGCAAACCCTGGGGAAACCTCTACAGCAACTGCAGCAGACTCCTCAGGGGGAGATACATGACAGGCTCAGCATCTTTCTCCTGTTCCTCTACTTCAGTTTCTTGCTCTAATTCCTGTTCCTCCAATTCCTCCCTTCTATCTCGTTCTGCTTTCCATTCCTTCAATGCCTCATATAACAGTCTCCAGATAGTAGCCAAATCAACAACCATCTTATCCCCCTTAGATATCACTTCTCATAGTCTCTTCCCAAACTTTTTCCATGCCCAGACACTGAAGGCAGTGTCGGCATCAGCTTCAAAATCCTGTGATTTACACCATGTCAGTAAACTACAAAGAGCATAATCAGAAGCTTGAAAATTTTTCCTTTTCAGTAAAACTTTTCACCTGGACAAAACAGTCTTTTCCTCATTTGATAAATTATTTCCCATTATTTTTCCCAGTCGCTCACCTTGAATCAGATGTCTGAATTAGCTCCAGACCTCCACAGCATTCTTGCTGCCTTCACTCATTTTTAGGGTACCCTTCAACTTTTTCTCTCTTTTTTTCTTTCCTTTTTTACAGTCCAATTGCAATCAGAGCAGGCGGCCACGAGATGTGGCTATAGAGCGTGACATGGTGCAAAGCACCCAGACTCCATCAGAAGGGTGTATAAGAGGCATTTTTTATAGCAACATGTTGCCTTTATAGTTTTTCAAGATATTTACATTTACTTAACAGAGACAAACATCACCCGTTGGTCATAAGGAAGAAACAAAGTTTTCAGTAGGTGAACAAAGAGCCACGTCATTCTGTGAGCCAACTAAAGTCCGAATCTTTAATTTTCTCTCTTTCATCATATTGTCATGGTGATAGCCTTGGTGTCTTCCTCGAGAGAGATATGGGGCTTTCCTTATCTTCAGGAAGCTTTCGCTGGCTCACAAAAACAGTGAAACAAAATGTCCTTCCTACACCAAACTCCCAGTAGTACAAACCTCTTCAGAGTGATGGGGACCTAAAGCTACTCCCTCAGCATAGACTTCGGTTATGACTAAGCTGGGGAAAGATGACACTGAATTTTTGGTAGATACTGGAGCAGCATATTCTGTGTAAAATACTTTAGAAGGGAAACTGAGTCACAATACTGTCTATGTTAAGTGGTGGGACAGTGCTCCTCTACAAGGCAAGTGGAGAGGACCATTCCTAGTCCTGCTGACCACCCTGACTGCAGTCAAAGTTGCTGGCAAACCACTCCAGAGTTCACTACTCCTGGAATCACTACTCCAGAGTTAAGAAAGCTTCTGCTCCTGAAACAACTGTAAAAAGAGACTGATGCAGACAAAAACATGTTTTAAATAATTCCTCTTCTGTGCCTAAAGAACTGTTAATAATAATTATTATTCTTTGCATGATACCCAACTGTGCAAGACATTACTAGTGTTAGATATTTATCACATTTATCATTCTGATAGTTAGTTACTATTGTTAGATATTTATCTATTATTAGATATTTACTGTTAGATATTTACTGTTGTTAGATACTTATGTGTTATTAAATACCTATTATTAGTAGACATTTAGAATAGAGACTTGACAAGGTAAAGGCCTTGTCAAGCCTCCATAGGGAGGAAATGATGCCTTAAGATTTATCTTCATATTTTTAGATTCTGTACTGCCTTAGTGTGTGGTTCTGAACTTCACATAGAGTGTTAGTAAGTTCTCTTCACAGAGTAGTTAGACAAAACAATCCTCTTCCAGAACCAAGGACAGCTGTTACAGCCTCAAGCCCAAAAAGCATAAACAACAGCGAATTGAACAGAACAAACTGAGAGGAACAGACGTCATAACCTGAAGCTGTAATTAAGCCCAATAGGTAAAGGGACCAACATTTCTAAAAGTGTGAAGACTTGTTCTAATGAATAGTTTTAAGGGAATTTCAGAGAAAATGAGACCTTCACTAGAAAGTGCTGAGGCAGAGTGTAGAAAGGACTTTTATACTGGCAGCCATAAATGAAGAAGGGAGGGAAATAAGAAGAAAATAAAGGAGGAAGGAAGGAGTGAAGGAACTGTAGCCTTTTATAAATATATCAAGAGTGTATTTTAATATGGTTTTTTACTCAGTAAGGTAAAAAAATTGGCACTTATTTGTCTGTGCTTAAATCAAATACAAGGTTTTGTTTGCAGCAGATTTATTCAGTTTCATTTTGTGAGAAGGAAAGGAAAATTCTATAGATTTCAAAGCAAATTCACCTATTATCCTTGTCATGGTTTTCTTGACAGTTATGTATCAGAGTTTTCTGATTGCTCAAATGCAAAATATCTGGCTTCACTCTTGAAGAGCATCTTTTTCTGCCATCTTCATTTCTACTTAAACAGTTTTACTGATGTTTGTGTAAAGAGGGCAGTAAGAAAGGTTCCATTTTCATAGAACAGATTCTGTTGGGTTTTGTAAATATACTTACAACAGTGTCTGGGATAAATGCCCATAACGTGGTGTTCCACGTTTAAACTGCTTTCCATCAGCAAGTGCCTGGAAAGACAACCATCAGAATGCAAGACTTATAATGTGGAGAACTAATGCTTCCAAAAATAAGTAAGGATGCAGAGATGTTGACCACTCAATACAGTAAATGTACACCTTCTATCTAATAGATTGTTTAAAACAAGTATGTTTTATATCAGTCTTATGTAAATAAGACTGATATAAAACATACTTGTTTATATATATCATACTTGTTATATACTTGTTTATATATATCATACTTGTTATATATCATACTATGTTTTATATCAGTCTTATGTAAATAAGACATTAGCTTGCTTCAACAATAGTTTGGACATGACTCATTGTACACAAAACTGATTTTCCCACTTTTACTAATGTGACAGTTATGAATTATTCTAGTGCCTGAAAAATGTCTCAAGTAGCACAGACATGGCAAGCAGGCAGATATATTACCTGCCTAGCTACAGGGATTCACATGCGTATGTTTTCTTTTCCTGATTCTGAAGGTGAACTGTAGCACAGAAGTGCTTACAACGTAGGCATTAGGTGACATGAATCCCAGCCACACCCCCAATGTCTCCCATGGTGAAAACAGGGAAATATAATGAGGCACGCTTCTAATATATTACTTTGGTATTAGGCAGGTAACAAATTTCTCTTAATGTGAGGGGTCTCCGATTCAAGGCCTTTTAGAACAAGGAAGCCCTGGCATCACACAGATTCTGAGACTATAAGCATTAACAAAATGAACATAAATTTCAAAACAGAAGCCATGCATAAAATCCTACTATTCCTTTGGGATGTAACTGCACAATGTTCCAATCCAAAAAGTATTTATTTAGGGACCTAACTGACTCTAGAGCAAAGCTATTGTCTTGGGAAGCACGGGACAGGCACAGAGAGGTCTCTGTTGTGGAAGGCAGACTCCATTAACCACACTTGGCAATATCTGAGTGTAACTTGGCCATCTTTGAGTAGCAGGAGGGCTGGGGGCACTAAGAGGAATCACCCCAGCCAGGGATGTGCTCTGCAATATGGGAAGGGGATTTAAGGCAGTGGACTTCTTTCAGTTTAACATAGGAAACCAACCAGCCAAAAAACGAACATAAGGGGTTAAGAAAGGTTAAATATTCAGAATTTAAGACTACCACCTCTATAGCTGTGCCAAAATTTATGCTGTTTAATGTACAGCCTGGGAGCTAGCACACCACGTACCAAGGTGATGGGCACGTCTTGGTTTAAAAAAAAAAAAGGGTGCTACACACAGAAAGGCAGCTGCCTTCTGTGGTAGCCTAAGGAAAACCCGCGGCTGATCACACGGGTTTGTTTTCCATGGAGGATGAGGTGAGGAATGCCGACGTATAGGGAGTGGACCAGGAATGAAGGCACCCGCAGGCAAGGAAAAGATCACCCTTGTCCGGATCTTTCCTCAGGAACCCAGACGAAAACCCCTAAAAGCAACTTCTCCCTCGCCTCAAGCCCGACTCGGGGGCACAACGACGGCAGCCCAGGCGCCGGGCGCGGCTCACAGCCCTCACAGCGGGGCAGCCCTCACAGCGGGGTCCGCCGCGGGGGCGGGGGCAGCGGGCAGGCGCCTCCCCGAGCGGCGCCCCCGGTCCTGACGGCGCTTCCGGGCGGGGGAGCCGGGATGTGCGTCCGGGTTGGGTCGGCTCAGCGAGCGGTTTCCTCTCGCCTTCCCTCCGTCTCCTCTTCCCTACCCCCTGCACCGCCGTGCCCTCGGAGGGAGCGCCGCCCGCCCGCTCCGTGAGGGGTTGGTGAGAGGGGCCGCGGGCGGGCGGGGATCGGAGCCGGGGCGCCCCGGGCTGGCGGGAGCGGGGCCGGGGCCGCGGCAGGGGCCGGGCGGCCGAGCCTCCGCCCTCGGCGTGGCCCCTCGGGCAGGGCCGGGAGGTGCCGGTGGGATGGATCCCTGTGCGGAGACCCATGGGTGGCTGCCTCTGTTCTCGCCCAAAATGGCCATCCGGCTTCCCGGTGCTAGCGGGGCTTGCCGAGCTCCGGGCAGCCGGGTGTAGGCTAATGCAGGCAGGAAACATCATCTGTCTGAGCCAGCCGAGCGAAGGGATCGGGCAGCCGCGCTCTGCCAGCAGGGGTGTGAGTGTGGTGATGGGCAGAGCCTTGAAAACCGGAGTATTTTCCTCTCCTTCGAAAGGAGCGTGATCTGATTCTTGGGAGGAAGTTTGCCGCTGCAGAATGTTACTGTGATGATATCCCGACACGGCAGGGCGTGGGGCAAACTTAGTTTTTATTATGTGGGCAGTGGTAAAGTTGTAGCAAGTCCGAGGGCCGTCAAGAGAGACTTCAGAGCCTTGGAACAACTGGTGAAGGGAGCAGGAACACAAGCAGTGTTCTCTTCTGGCCTTCCAATCGCAGGGAATGAAATAGGAAGAAATTGGTGTTACAGGCAGAATTTTGGTGTTTTGGTGGTGGGTCAGTCTACACGACAATCATGCTTGCTGGCAGTAGATGGGGTACATCTGTTTTGAAGGAGGAAACTGCTTTTACAAGAGTCAGTAGGACTCACTGGAGTAGTTTTAGACTAGATGTGAAGGGGAAAAGGGATAAAACCAGGCTCCCTAGAGAAAAGTTTGGAGAAGGCACGAATTTGAGGGATGGAGGTCAAGAGAGTGGTGGTGAGTAATTTAAATCCATCTAGCAGCTGGTTGTTAGTGGTGTTCCCCAGGGCTTAGCGTTTGTGCCAGTCCTGTTTCATAACTTTACCCATGATCTTGATGAAGGGATCGTGTTCACCCTCAGTCAGTTTGCAGGTGACACCAAGGTGGGTGGGAGTGTTGGTCTGCTGAAGGGCAGGAAGGCTCTGCAGAGACATCTGCAGGTTGGATGGCCAAGTGCCAGCTCCTGCACTTGGGTCACACCAACCCCATGCAGAGCAACAGACTGGGGGCAGAGTGGCTGCAATGGGGCCCAGTGGGAAAAGGACCTGGGGTGCTGGTCAGCAGCAGCTGATCATGAGCCAGCAGTGAGCCCAGGTGGCCAAGAAGTGACATCCTGGCCTGCATCAGCAATAGAGTGGTCAGCAGGACCAGGGCAGGGATTGTCCCCCTGTACTCAGCACTGGTGAAGCCACACTTCAAAATCCTGTGTGCAGCTCTGGGCCCCTCACTGTAGGAGAGAAACTGAGGGGCTGGAGGATGTCCAGACGAGGGCAGTGAAGGGTCTAGAACACAAGTCCCATGAGGGATGACTGAGGGAGCTGGGTGATTTAGCTTAGAGAAGAGGAGGCTCAGGGGAAACCTTATTGCTTTCTACAGTTGCCTGAAAGGAGGTTGTAGCACGGTGGGGGTTGGTCTCATCTGCAAGTAACAAGCGATAGACAAGAGGAAATGGCCTCAAGTTGTCCCAGGGGAGTTTTAGGTTGGATATTAGAAAAAATTCTTCGCTGAAATGGTTATCAAACATTGGGACAGGCTGCCTGGGGCAGTGGGGCAGCATCACCATCCCTGGAGGTACTTAAAAGATGTGTGCAAGTGGCACTTAGGGACGTGGTTTAGCACTTGGCAGTGTTGGGTTAATGATTGGACCTGCTGATCTTTGAGGTCTTTTGCAACATTAATGATTCTGTGGTTTTGTAATTCAGTGCCTCCATTTCTTTCTCATTAAGAAAAAAAGCCACCAAAACATCAGTGAAATATCTTTACATTAAGCCAAATAAATTATTCTCTACTTCCAATTTTTATAAATTTTCAGTTAGAAAGCTAGTTAAATAACTTGCCTGAGGTCACTTAAGCAATCTGTGACAAAGACAGAAATAAATTGTACTATCTATATGCACCCTAATCTGTGTGATCATCTTGCCTCTTGCTTTCTATTCACAGCATTTTTATGAACATAATAGCTATTTACTTTGTTGACAGAATCAGTAGTTTCCTGAATAAACCAGAGAGTCACCTGAGACGCAAGGATGTTGGAAGAAGATATGGAGGTGGCCATCAAGGTGGTAGTAGTAGGAAATGGAGCTGTTGGAAAGTCCAGTATGATTCAGCGATATTGCAAAGGGATTTTTACAAAAGACTACAAGAAAACTATTGGTGTAGATTTCCTGGAAAGACAGATCCAGTATGTATTAAACAGATGACATACTATTGATTTTTACCTCTCTCTCTATTTCTTTTTTCTGTTGTAATCCTGAAATTTACAAAGGCTTGGAAAACAAGGCCTGCTGTTTTTGAAGCACACTAAAAGGAGTTGTTTTCTCTCTTGCGCTGTGGGCTAAAGTTATAAAGTTGGATAAAGTCCTTTATTCTCCATCCAAAATTTAAAATTATGAATAAAATCTGGAATATCTGCCATACCAGGCTCTTTGACAAGTTTGCTTTGTATTCTACCACCAGTTGATTTTTTTTGTGTGATTTATTGTGAAGAAGTGAAACTTCTTATGATAAAAGAATTACACAATTTTGTTAGCCAATATAGAAAAAAATTACTATGAAAAAATTACTTAGTGTCTTTATGCAGTATAAGCAGGTAACACCCTATTATGTTTGGTAAAGTGGAAAATCTTCTGATAATGAGAAGTAAGAAAATTCTATAAATTCTGCAAGCTGATGAAAAAGGCAAAAGCACCATTCTTCAGGCACCTAAGTTTTGTTTTGATACCTATCTTATTTTTCATTGTAGAGGGAAATGTAGAGGAAGAAGAGGAAAGGAAGATGAAAATGTAATATAGATTGTCTGTAAAGAATATATAATGTAGTTGAGGGACTATTGCCATAGTATGCTGTGAAGGCGAATGAATATTAATAACAAGTTACATTATGATTAATAACAAGTTACATTATGATTAAATGCAGTTAAATTTTATTTGGATTACTCTTACAGTGTAGAAACAGAAGTGTTTCCATGACATTTGCTTTGATTTGTTCCTATTACTGTACTGATCACAAAACTGTCTTGTTTATTTCAGAGTTAATGGTGAAGATGTCAGGCTAATGTTATGGGACACTGCAGGTCAAGAGGAATTCGATGCAATAACTAAGGCCTACTATAGAGGTGAAAATATCATGTTTGTTGTTTGGTAGTTGGGGTTTTCTTGGTCTGCACATCTCTAAAATATTTCCATATCTTTGTATTAAGAATTTTAGTTATTTCATGTGTGTGCAAAGCATGTTTAGTTCAGCTTTTTCAATTCTTAAGTATTTTTTCTCTTTGTGCAAGTTCATTGTCTTAATTATGTCCACTTTATGCAGTAGTGCCCTTTAGAAAATATTGAATTAAATGAGACAAATGTTTGCACAGAAAGTGGACAGAGTGTAAACATTCAAACAATCAGGTGCAAGTGTATATTTTCCCTCTAAAAGTGTTTCATTACTTCTGTGAGACATGTTTGCAAATATTCCAAAAACTCTGGATGAGGCTCACAGTAATTAATCCAAGGAGGGGAAATCCACCAGCTGTCCTAGAAAGACAGTTCACAGGGCACAAGAGTTCTTTTGCTAGTGCAGTCTGCCTCGAATACATTGAAACAAGAGCAGTAACAAAAGTGTATTTACTTCATAAAATAAACTGTATTATTTGTAGCCAGCTTATCCATTTAACCAGTTACAAATTACATACTTAAGCTTTCTTTGTTTATAATTTAACAGTGGTTCTGTAAATATTTCTCTTTGTTTGGGTTTTTTTTGTGGTTTTTTATGGGAGAAATACAAATGACTTGGCAAAGATTCCACTGTTCAGTTCTTGCATACTAATCACCTGAGATGGGGGGAAAATACACTGCTATGGTATAAAATTACCTCATGTGGAGATAAAATAATGATTATGCCAAGCTGTTTCAGGGTGCTACAGTCTTATGATTGTTTTATGTTTCATAATCAATTTGCTAATCAGTATGGCTTTTTGGTGATACTTCTTGTTGTTGCCTGTGATTGATGATTACTGTTCTCTCAGAAAAAGATCTTTTCACGTGGAAATAAATAATTTACAGCTGACAAGTTGAGCATACGAATTTTGGATGGTAGTAGTTGATTCTCTTGGAGCTTCCTTTTCACTGTCCTGGCCTTTGGTCTGCTTGTGTGCTTTGCTCTGCCCAGCTGTTTCAAGCCAAAGACTTTTTCTCCTAATTACTGGGACTAATAGGTTAGAATATGCAGCGTTGAGGGGAACTCAGGACTACACCTACTGGCCTCACTTAGCACAAGTAACCTGCTGGTTTAAAAACAAAATTAAAAATTTGCATGAATATCTTGAAATCTTGGTTATGACTCAAGCCCAGCATAGTGCTGTTAGATCTCTGCCTTGGAGTTCTTTGTACAGAAGTTCTTTCAGCACAGTCAGCCTGTACACATTGTAGCAGCATGATGGGTGTACAATAAATAGTTGTAGGTGTCAGATACAGAGACTGCTCTGCACTAGACTTTGGACGAGGAAATCAGGAGAGCCTGGAGTGCAATTTTGGTCTAGCCTCAAATAATCACACTATGATAGAATCAAAAAGTCAAGCTTACTTTGGAAATGCCAGGCTTTTATTGTTAATAAGGGGAGGACACCTCTAAGATAGGTCAGATAGATGCTGGCTGTTCATTTAAGGTGTGCTTCTCCCACAGGTCACTGTCCCACTATCATTGCACTAGGGTTTATGTACTCCCCTGGGACTCTGTGTATTGCCAGTGCTCACTCATGAATGCTTCAGAGCCTGGCTATGAGTGTTGCTTGTCCAGGGACCAAATTCATTCTCTTGCAGAGAAAGAGAACTGGAGATGGCAGTGGAGTTGTTGTGTGGTTTCCTATATTCAGGCAAGTGTGTGCAGCCAGTGTAGTTGCATGCCTGCAATCACACAGTGCAAGGAGCACAGCAGCGTAAATTCAGAGCCAAAGGAAGCACTGTATATATTTAATAATTTATTTTTTTGTATTGTCCCATGCATCTTCTCAGTTTCTATGTGATTGAAGTCAAATGTTTCTCAAAGCAGTATTTGATCATTTCTTTGTGCATGTGTCTTCTTCCTTCTACTACCACTGGTGTATCTTGAAGATACTTGCTAGGTTTTTGATGGAAAACAGACATCTTGCTCATTAGTGTGTTACTCAGATACTGATTAGTCAAATTGTCAGGATCCTCATTTTGTTGCAAAATAGTTCATTGTTCATAATCAAGCCTTCATAGCATTGCTTTCATTTGCATTCATTAACCCCTTTTGTCTGTAGCAAATATGATAATGGAAGGCCCTAGTACAGTTATTTTAGATACTGTTAAGGAGACATTAAATCCTGTGAGCCTGTTAAAGACAGCCAGGATCCACAGAAGTTAAAACATCAGCAGTAAACAAGAATTTCTAGATGATGATACTGGATTTTGATATCAGTGTGAGATTGAACCATCAGTTTTATAGGGAATATGTGCTTTCTGTCCTAGCCTGGAAAAGATGAGGCAAAGTAGAGTGAAATGAGTAGGGTCAGGTATAAAGCCCTGTGAGAGTCCTCTCATAGCAAGGAATTTCCTTACACTTTCTATTACAAAGGCTTTGTACCATTATGAAAGGAAAAAGACGTGGTTATGTAGTCTATGGGGATAGGATAGTCTGCTGAGACCAATTCAGCTGACAAGCTCATGCTTTACTTGAATTAAATAGCACTAGTCTCCATGTTTTTTTTTCTGAATTGCTCTAGGTATAAATATTATGTCAGTGATTCTGCAGGCAGTTGAAGCATTTTAAAATACAGAGGAATTATCAATGCAGTAATTGCACATGGTGTCATTTTCTTCAGTACTTTAAAGTAGCTTTTTGGAACAGCTTCTTACAAAGGAACTTTAAAATATTCATTGAGAGCATCCTGAGCTGTTATGCTCCTGTTTGACACCATCCTGAGCCTTTGCTGCTGATGCCTGTTGTTGTACATATTCTGTTGTATGAGAGGAGAGGTGGTATTGACTCCATTAGCAGTGGACGACTGAGATAGTAATGTTACTGACTCTTGAATACTGTCAGGGCCTGCATAAAAAAGGTGTTTATGTGGCTAAATTCTAGGGTTTGTCTTCTTTTTTCCTCCTTAGAACTCTTAGATGGATATTATCATTTCTTAAATTGTTTGTTTTCAATAAAAATATTGAGCTTTTAGCAGATATATTGAAGATGAAAAGAATTTGCCTATTAAAATTTCTGCCCTGCAGTACCTTCTATTGAACTCTGTTGCCATACTAACTCCTGACCATACTGAAGCACACTTCAGAAAGATCACAGCTGATACTGTTTTGCATTGAATCTGAGAGGAAAACTACTTTTGTCTTCTCTTCTTAAATAAGCATCTTACAGAGTTACTGGGTTAGTTAAGTCTGATACTTATGATCCAGTGATTGAAAACTTTGGCAGATGTTTGGAAATACACGATAATATGAGTGTCTAGAATTTGTCTTAGTTGATGACACTTTGTTTTACTGTTATTTGTTGTAAAAATCTTGAAGGTCCTCAAAAATATTTCAGTTTGATTCTTTATTAAACCTTGTCATATAATTCCCTTTTGAAACTAATATGGACAAGCTAAGGTATTTTTACTCTCCTTGGCCACTGCATTCTACCTGTACTATATGTAAATTGAATAAAGTCTGATGTAGTATCTTCTCTACCTACAACATGCCAGGGCTTTTCCCTCTAAACTTACTGTTACTTGTGGCAGCATTCAGAAGGAATGGGTGGAAGGAGAAAGATGAAGTGAAGGTGTTCTAGTTTGGCAACTTCACAAAGGATTTCTTGGTCTTGAAACTGAAAAAAGTGATGTTTACAGATGGTGGGAGTATTTTAATAAATGCTCTCATCTCCATTAAGCTACTTTGTGAGATAATAGGCAAATGCAAACTAACCTGCTTTGGAAACAATAATGAATTTTACACCTCTGTCACAAGAATTGCATCAGAATAATTGCATACTTCAGAGTACAGTGTGGACAGTAGGGAAAACAAACAGTTTTACAGCACAAATAATAGGGGAAATTATGGAAGGCTGCATTGCTGCTTTTTTACTGGTAGAGATTCAGTTGAAGTTCATAGGGCAGTTCTTATTGTTTTGTATAAAATCGTACCAGAAAAGTCTTAATGTGCATATGGAAGAGTGTTAAAGAGCATAGGAAATCCTTCTGAAAATAGACTCTGAACTTGGCTTTTAAAAAGTTAAATAAAAGCAAACTTGTGTGCTTTGTGCCAGAGAAATAGAAAGATAAAAAGAGTACAGGAATCAGGGATACTTTGTGAAACTCAGAGGTAAAATTCATACTGATGAAAAATTTTTCATGCTATATGATATTAATGGGAGATGTTCACCACAAGATTATGCTAGATTCTCAAAAACTCTCACTATCTATTCCTTTCATACTCTGTTACTAAACAACTAGTACATTGAAGGCATATAAATAATGACGTGTGCAAAGAAAAGCAGTTTCTGAAGAATAACACAGGGCTACTGGACAGTCAAAAGACCACACACTGCTATTTCAGCTGTGGAGTACCTTCTCAGTATCCATGGAGTTTTTTAACTATTGTTTATTTACAAAACTGTAACAAAAGGTTTTGTGTAATTTATTGTACTGCTCTGATAGATTTATTAGACTATCTGACAGTATAAATTGGAATCACATTTATTTTCCCCAAAAAGCTACTGACAATTTATTTGAAATAATCACAACTTCATCTGAATACTTTTTAAAGTTTTCTGCTTTCCAGAATCCAGATTTCTGTACCACAAAGAATAATGTGAAATGTGCTCTACAGATGCTGCACACAGGAAAAAGTCTGCCTTCTGGCCTCTGTTAATGTGTCTGTAAAACAGCAATAAATTAACCTTCCCTTCCCTTCCCTTTTTCCAGCCTTTCCAGACCTCCTCCTGTTCCTTTCCCCTGCATACACTCAGTATTCTGGAATTAGCTTTAAAGGTAACAGACCCATAGTCATCATAAAGATGGCTGTAATGATCAAAATAATATGGCAATGAATTTTCATTTAGGGAATCTGTGACTAGTGGTTTGACACAAGCTGGTAGTAAAAGTGCATGTTTGTGGGAAAAACTTTAAAAATCTCTCATATTTCAAATACATTACAATTTTTTTTTCTATTGTTTATTGGCTAATTTGTATGTATATGTATTTGTAATTTATTTGTTTATTTCTAGGAGCCCAGGCTTGTGTTCTTGTGTTTTCTACAACTGACAGAGAGTCCTTCAAAGCAATCCCTACCTGGAAGCAAAAAGTTGTGGCTGAAGTTGGAGACATTCCTACAGTTCTTGTGCAGAATAAGATTGATCTTCTTGATGACTCTTGCATAAAGAAGTAGGAGTTCTATTGTACTACTTTTAAAGATCAGTAGGTGCCTCCTGTATACACAAGTTTTAAAAAAAGAAGTCTGTGGGAGTTTCTGGTGCAGACTTAGAGTGTCTGGGTTGTCCCACCTGTGTCCTGCATTTAGACGTGCCCTAGAAGCACATGGTGTGGGTGTTGCTGCATGAGTGTAGATTCTTGGGCAGATGTGCTGCAAAGCTAGGAGCCTTCTGTTTATTTCATGCTGCATTCTGAAGCCAAAAGTAATAAAGGAAAGACATGAAAAGATTGGTTCTGGCATAATATGATTCACATCCTTTTTTTTTTCCCCTAAAAATTTAAAACTATAGATTCTCTCTCCTGTTAAATTTCAGTTACTTTTAAACTGCTGTGCACCACTGAAGGCACATTGTCTGTTTGGCTAGTGAATGCTTGCTAATATTCTTTGCTTTCTTTAATTTGTTTTTTATTATTCATTTTTATCAAAACATTGTGACTCTATAGAAGTACGTATGTGGTAATATTCTCAAACTGCATGGTGCTGAATCTTCCTTGCTGTATTTTTCTTTACAGATTTTATTGTCAGTTCATTCTGCCCTGGTGTATGTGACCAATTTCATTCTTGTCATAAAATCAGCTTAACAAATGTGTTTCTTTACCACTGCATTTCATGTAGAAAATAGTGCATGATCAAGATTATCATTCTCCACTTCTTCAATTTCTATCATCTTCCCGAGAGATTTAAATTATTTCTTCTTTTTTTGTTGTTTCCTGCACTGGCTTTCTTTGTTGTCTGTTTGCTATCATTGATGGCATAAATCAGCTTCTACTACTTCTGCAAAGAATTCTGAGGATTTTTCAAAGGAAAAGCAAAATTGCATTTGAACTCCTCCTTTATTCATGGTATGTCACTTAGGTTTGGTTCTCAGAATACTCTGCCTCAGTAATATAATTTTTCTGATGATTTGATTTTCCTTAGGGAAGTATTCATAAGTTTCTTAAAGTTTAACATAAGTTCTTTTTCACTTCACTGAAAAAAGTAATTCTTGATTTCATCTGTGCACTCATCTGATTGCATACCATACTGCTTCATTAAGATATGCTTAAGGATTAATTTTTGTTGTTGTTTAGAGTTTGCAGTGATGATGCTGTTAATTACAGCCTCCTTCCTTTTGGTTTCACCAACACACTTCTTTGAACCCTTGGGAAGTTTTATTTAATGAAGTCAGTAAACACTGGAAAGAATTCCTTTGAGTCATAAAGAAACTACATGTAAAATACCTTCTTTTTATAGTGGAGATACTGTAAAGAAATTAAGGATTAGGTATTTTTTTACTGTCTTGAATTTCTCAACCCACTTTGCCATGTTTAACTTAAAACAAAGCATTTTGTTTACAAGAATAAATGCTGACAATTGAACGAAATAAGGACTTACAAAGCCGTCTTGCGTTGTGCAGTGAGGAGGCAGAAGCGCTGGCCAAGAAGCTGAAGGTGAGGTTCTACCGAGCGTCGGTGAAGGAAGACCTGAACGTGAGCGAAGGTAGGCGGTGCCGGGGGAGGCGTGTCCGCTCCTGCCGCTGCTCCGTGGCCATCCCCCGGCTGGAGCCCGCTGCTGCCGACACATCCTCGCATGCTGCTGGCAACCCTCTTCATCCTCTTCATATTCCAGAGCAGCACGCCTTAAACACAGCTAAAATTGCCTGCTGTCAGTGGGTTAGCCCCATTTCTTTGTGCACATCTTTCTCTTCCGCGAGCACACACAGCTGCGAGGTTCACCAGTGCCACTGTGTTAAGGCTCCTTAGTCCTAATGACTGGCAGTAAGCATGAGCTTGTAAAACAAATACACATAGTAGAAGCTCAATTACTGCAACATAAAAATTGTTGAACAATTATTAATAGTTAATAAGTAATTGATAGAATCAATTAGTGACTGGCAGTAAGCATGAGCTTTTAAAACAAATACATGTAGCTCAATTATTGCAACATAAAAGTTGTTGAACAGATTATTTTGTAATTATTAATAGTTAATAAGTAATTGATAGAATCAATTATTTTATATTTTAGTGATATTTAAAGACAGTATATTAAAATATTGCATCTTTTGCAGTCTTTTGTCTACTGGTGATATTTCATTAGTTCCTAAGTACCACTTTTAACGTACTTAATTTCATAAGAGTAGTGTTAAAATTTTGAGTCTCTTGTCTTTTGTGGCCTGGGTTTGAATAATCATATATTCTTGTTTAATTGGTCAAGATTAATAGTGATATATTCTTGTTTAATTAGCCCTAATTATATATTCTTGTTTAATTAGTCCAGATTAATAGTAAACTCCCTGTTTCCTCTCAATTAACATCATTCACCATGGGAAAAATCTAGAAGAGAAAATGTAAAACTGTTTTGTATCATCTTTAAATGAGTTGAATTACAAATGTAAATAATCATAGCACATCTAGGTTCTGAAAATTCTGCTTTAGTTGTATATTTTTTCAGATTCCCTAGGTCAACTTTATATACACCAATAGAAATGAGGGTAGCATTAGTTAATTAGAAAAATCTTGTTGCCAAGTTTTGTTAATAGACTTATTTTACGTGACTACTGTTTTTTAAGGCTTCTTGCAAAATATATATATATTAAATCCCTACATAACTGTAACAACTTCCAAGTTGCATTAATTGAAACATTTGGCAATATGTGTGTGCCATTTCTTTTTTTATATGAGCATTGAGATATTTCTGCACAGGACTTCAGTACTGCAAACTGCAAGAGCTGGGCAGACACTGGAGTGACCTGGATTCTACCCAGGCACTCAGGCTTGCCCAGAATCACTTACCAGGTTGTGCTAAACCTGGGGTGTGAAGTGCACTTTTGTCACCTTGCAAAATTTTGATATAATGGCAATATTATGATGATGATGATTATTATTATTATTAAACATTCTGTGATATACCTTTTTTCTTTTTTAACTTTCCAGTTTTTAAGTATTTGGCTGATAAATATCTTCAAAAGCTCAAGCAACAAACAGCAGAAGATTCAGAAGTAGTACATACAAGCAGTAACAAGATTGGTATGTATACTATAATAAAAAAACCCCTAGAAACAGTATTTTGTGCCATCAAAGCTTGTGGTCTCATCTGTTTCCTTATGGAATTAATACAAGGTGAATCAGAGTCTAATTATTACCTCCCTATCTTAGGATATCATCTCTTTTTGTAAAATAACTTTGTGACTCTTTAAAATTACAAGATGGTCAAACTGATACACAAAAGTTTCTAGCTAATGCTTAGCAAGTGCCCTTGTACTGAATTCATTTAAACAAGATTGTGCAAGGATTTGAGAAGGATGCTTGTTGGGTTTTTTAAATGTAATTAGCATTACATAGTGTTGCTCATCTCGGTGTGGACTTAGAAGACTCATGGGGAAAGAATCTGGTGTGTAATCAGAAGGTGTTTGTAAGTTGCCTTCTGTAAGAAAACATTGAACTTCTATAGTTCTTCTTTAACGCGTTTCTGAGTCAGGTATCTTTTTTTCCATACAGTGCTCCCTTTTTATTCTGGCCTTTTACTTGCCTTTATATCAACAAAGTTTCTGAATTTTAAATCACCATGTTTTTCTTCTATTATGTTACTCAACTAACCACAACTGTGTGCAGTTAGTAACATACATATACAGGTGAGTGCATCTGCTGCCCTTTAATTACACAGAGGCATGCTAGCTTTAAATACTGCCTGGCTAGTAATTGCAACTGCCTCTACTTCCAATTTAGCTGCAAAATTGACTCAAAATAGATTTAAAAACTGGTGTATACATTTGAGGTCCTCTGCTATGACTTAGCAGGTGTTGCATTTAAAGTGTTCATGTATTATGCTGCAAGCAGTAAACAAATACAAATACTTCTCTTGTCTGAATTCTGTAGGTGTTTTTAATACAGCTGGTGGAAGTCACTCCAACCAGAATTCTAGCACTCTTAATGGTGGAGATGTCATCAACCTTAAACCCAACAAACAGAGGACCAAGAAAAACAGAAGTCCTTTTAGCAACTGCAGTATACCTTAGACCATTTTTGGAGGAAATTAAGCAACTCAGAGAATTGGATGAAGTTGTGCAATTGAATACAGAATAAAGCCAGCTGTAGAGGTATTTTTACCGGTGCTTTAGCAAATCTTGTGCCTCCTAGACAGAGGGTCGATTTTGATGAACTTGCTGATGCCGTGGGTTTGTTGTGTGGCGTGAGACACCTGGTAGCGACACACAGAACCGTGGCTGCCTCGTGCACTTTGTACAGAGTAGGTGAGCTTTTCCTTTCTCAAGGAATTACTTACAGAGCTATGAACTAGGTATTGCTGACTTGCAAAGCACATTTAATATAAGGGTAATACTTACACGTATAGGTACGGACTGTAACTCTATGGCCCAAGGTAATGTAGCAACCTTGCAACTAAATTTCAAAGAAAATACTAGAATTGGTTAGTCAGGACACTAACAAGATAAATGAAGAGCAAAAACACACTACTTCGTTTTATGCCTGACCATATTAATATTCTGCCAGGATTCTGTCAGTCCTGTGGGTGCAAGATCCTTGCATTGTATATCTGTGTGTGCTAAGGTATATATGTAAACATTTGGGATGAATATCTAGGCTTGGTTCCAATGTGTACGTTACTTGGAGATCAGCTAATGATCATCAAATAGCATCTTCTAATTGTCCTTTAAAAATGTTGCATTTCAAATGAGGCTTTCCAAGCTGCCACTGTGTATGTTTAACTTGCTATACTTCGGGCCTAAAAGCTTAGATTTAAAAATGTGTGGTGCCAAAAATGCTCCTTTTTACCTAATGCTATGCTACAGATGTTTTGTAAGTTTGTTTTTCTCAGTCTTAACAGGTTGAACAAATAACACTAATAGCTATTCAGAAGGAACATATAATCATATTCTTGTTCAAATTGATTGTTGTATCCTGTGTCATCTTATGAAAAAGGAATTTTCAAAGTGGTGTTACAAAGTATTTATTGTTGAAATTTTTTCATAGATACCATAAACTAAGTTACAGGGATCCAAAAAACTGCAGCTGATTATATTAGGGAGACATTCTCGAATGTTGTCTCAGATTTAAAGTTAAGGAAATCTAATTCTGCAAGATGAGAGACATGGCAAAAAAATTTCAAAGTGCTTCAGTAATTTTACAGAACTGATTTAGACATTTAGGAGCCCAAATTTAACTTCAAGGTTATTTGGGCTAAGGCTCCTAAATCACTAAGGTGCTTTTAAAAATGCTAAGCAAGATACCTTTTATTTAGCAAAAATGAACACTTTATAATCCTCTTCAAGAGCATGCATGCCTTTTAAAAACTATCCATTTTGTTTACATGATTTTGTATGGTATGATATAATTTTAACTTTCTAAGATTTCTACAAGTCTGCCAGTGACAAATGCAAAATCTGCTGCTTAAAAAAATCAGAGTTTTAATAGTTTTATAAATGGTGTATGAGAATGAAAATTGGTTGAGTGATCCTGTATATTTTTGAAGGAAGGACTTTTCACTATGTGAATTCATGTAGGAAGCTTGACTGACTTTGTTTCTGAGTCAATGAGTATGAAAACTGAAATGTATTCTTATTCCCACTGTCTGCAGGGAAGAAGTGAGTGGCAAGTTATGCACAAACACTAAAGATCTCTGAACTCTGTATTTTATGTTTACTGTATTAGGCTTTCTACCACGTACCACAGTTTCTTTGACAAGCTGTTAGAGATCTCCTGTTGCTGGCAAGAAGGAGGGAACTCCATCCCTTTTGCTATTGCAACAAAACTGTGTGTTCTTCACCATAATGTTTCCTGTGTTTTCTATTGGATAAAGGCCTCTATTTTTGAACAAGTGCATTTAATCACTGTGTGTATAAATGGAGTCAAGTCCTATCTTTTTTAGCAGTTTAAGAAGTAAGAAATAAGGTACTTGGGATAAGATAATTGAACATCATGGGGCCACTTCACAACTTAGGGGAGAGTGTATGCATGAAGAATTTTGACAACTGTTTTTAATATGGAAACTTTTGCATTTCACTGTCTTTCTACAAGTTTCATGGATTTTATTAATTTTTCATGAAAAACAAACAAACCCACAAGGTGTTTGAAACAGCTTTTTTTTTGCCTTGTTTGACTTGTACAGCGTATTGAAAAGCAAGTCTTTATTGTGTCTAATGGCAATTTACAAGATTTTATGTTATACTGTAGCACACTGTACAATTAGTACAGGTTGTTTGTATTTACAGTATGTCACTATAAACTACTGCTTTTAACAACTCAGCAGTCTTTTCATAGGTGGAGACTTGACAGACTTGATAGATTTAAGATATATTGAAATGTAGTACATATATTTTAATGTAGGAATAGTTACATGAAGCATTGGGTAACAGCGAGTTTTCATTTTACTCCCACCCTAAATCTAAAGTGGATCTTTCTTTGTTGAGACCTTGCAGTGCTTGTTCTTTAATATGACTGTGATGGAAACTGCTCAAATTAACATCTTTCTGGGAAGTGCCCTGCATGTACGCTACTTGAAAATTTTGATTCTTTATTTTACTGGGCTTGGTGTGTAGGTGTAAACCAGATGACTTGCATGTTGCAGGAACCTTTAGGTATTCACATCACTCTTCAGTGGCTCTTCAGTGGCACTAACTTTTGCCTTTTGGAAGAAGAGACATGTCTAAATGTTGTCCCTCATGAATAATTTTTATTACAAATATTACTTCATTCTCCACTCAAAGAGTACTCATTAAAATATCATATGTTTTAGTAGCAAAACCTACAGGTGCAAGGCTGGTAATAAAAATGCTCTTCTCTTTGCATCCCTGCATGGTCAGTGAGGATGTGGCTCTGTTATGTCCATGGTGCCCAGGATTAAGAGCAAGAGATTCTCATGCCACATGACACAAACTTCATTGCACTCCTGTATTTTCTTTTTATATCTCTTGAATAGCTCATTGGCTGTATTATCTGGATCTTGCCACAATCCTTTGCCCTTGGCTGATAAAGCTACCACTAGCAGGAAACTCCAGTGATTGTTAATGCCTTAGTGGAACAGAGATTCACTAAAGAGTATGACACTACAGCTTTGTCACTTCTGTGTTGTATCCATTCAGTGAATGGGTGTTCTCCCAGTACGTGGGGCATCGTTAGATGCAAAGCAGTAATGCTAGGGATGTATTTCCAACTGGAAATAGCAAATCTCAAAGTTGTATGACTGATCACACTAATTTTTGTGCTTGTGTGTGTGTGGTTAATTTTAAAAAGACTTTAAATATTCCACTTAGGACAATTTTGAAGCTTTCTTACTTTCAGTGTTTCTTAAGGCAACACTTTTGTAGTCAAAATGCCTGAATTACCACACTGTCAGTCTGATTTTCTGTTTAATTTTTATGCTTCAGTAAAATACAACATTTTATTTTCTTCATTATTGGGCTGCAGCACATCTGACTTGAAGTTTTCCTTCACAGTATTTCTGTAGAGGTGGGATAATCTAAAGAGCATTGAGCAGCTGAACACACAGCACTCTGGTGGGTTATGTAGGGTACATGCACAAGACTCAGCAAGGCTGCCCTTGAAGCTGTTCATGCACCCTTCAGGCTGAGAGCTCCAGGTGTTAACAGGTGAATGATCTGCCCTTCTCTGTGGGAGTTCATCTTGCAGCGAGCCAACACACACGCTGCTCCATTCCAGTGACACTGACCTGAGCCCCTGCTGCTTTTCTAACTGTAGCCATAGACCTCTGGTAGAAGTTCCAGTACCTGAACACTAATTGTACCAAAATGAGAGTGCAAGGATGGTCCAGCAAGCTTGAATTCATCAAAACGCCCTTGCCGTCTTTTTGTAGGAAGCAAGAGTTGTGCAGATCTTCTTTCTAATGCACAAATAGTATTGAGAGAAGAAAATAAGTCTTTGTTAAATATGGCATACAAGCAGATAATCAAAATTATAGAATGAAAACCACAGCAATGCTTAGATTTAAGATGAAAGGTGCTATAATGGAATAAGAAACCTGCTAGTGTTCCATGTTGAAGTGTTCTATATGAGTCATCTCAAAGCCAGGTAAGTCCTAGTACTGAACTGGGCTCATTCTCAGGTTTCTAGTAGAAGGGTAATAATGATAAATCACTAAAGTTGATAAGAAAAATTAAAAATTACTGTGGACCAGGAGAAACACCACTCTCATTGTGAGGATTAAGATGCATTGTTACTAATGGCTTAAATGTAACTGGCTAAAAGAGGAAATGTACATAACTGGTTTTATCACCATCATGATCTCAAGTAAATGTAACAGATTTGTAGAAGAAAAAAGTCAACATACCATCAAACACACCAAATCCTCAATCAGAAGAATCAGTGTTTAAAACTGAGTATCTTGTGTATGCTGTTCTGTAAAATCCCTACAAATTAATTCTGCTGTTCTCTTGTAAGTGACACTAGTTGGTTGCATCATGCAACTTAAAATGTTTGTTTGCTTATTGTTTGGTCTGATATAAGTCACTACTTTTGTGGTTATATTAAATTGTCAGTATATTAAATTTCAAAAATTGCTGTAACTACAAGCTGTGCAACCTCAATCTGATTGAGAAACGTGTGCTTGACTCTTGGGTGTGTGTTGCCAACAGCTGGGATCAAAGGCAGCACATGAGAGCACTGGAAGGAACAAGTGTGGATGCCCCAGACAAACAGAAATGGTGTTTCTTAGCTCTTGCCTCTGATTTCTTTACCACATGGTTGAAATACAAAATAGGGATTGTTTTCTGCTCTTTCTGGTCATTTTGCTTTTTATGATTGGTCAGGCCAATACAGTGACAAGGTTTAAGATTGTAGACATTGGAAGTGGCATTAAAGTATTATTAATATATCCAAGATGCCTGGTCCCTTTTCTGAAAATAAACAGGTAAATAGTCACAAGTGATTGTTGGTTGGGGGTTTTGCATTGTTTTGGTATTTTTCTTTTTTTAGTAAAGCACAAATCAGCATTTCTATCTGCCTCTTTACCCAGGTATGTGAAGAATATCAGAAGTAACACAGTCCTGCTTCCTCTTTCATGCAGTTTTGAATACAGAAAATCAATGTGTTTGCCAATTATTCCTTATCAGGGTGTTAAGCAGTGGTTTAGGCTCATTACAGAGGCATTGGACTAAATGACCTTCCATCAGTCCCTTCTAACCCACCTCTTCTGCAATTCTGTGATAGCACAAGTGCTATAAAAATGCTTTTAGTATCAGTACAATGAAGAGGATCTAAGAGAGAAAACAAAAAGGCTTTTTGCCTGAATAACCTTATAATGGCCTTAAAAACCCAAATATTGAATGAATATTCTAAGAAACAAGAGGCTATGCTTAAGTGTTGCATAGCACAAGTTCTGCAAACAATACAGCTTGTGTATTACTGTGAAGGGTTTTAATACCGTTGATTAGCTGGAAGATTTTTTAAAGTGGAATTACAGAATTAATGTCACCAGCTCTTAGAAACTTCTCACAATCTCAAAGCTGAAACTGGACTGCATTTGAAGCACCCATCTGAAGTGCCATTTCTGCAAACTAAATGCAGTGACAGTGACCTCATAGCAGCTGGTTTCCAAGAAGCACAGCTCTTGAGTTTTCTTGCAGAGCCCCTGAGGCCGTTTAAGGCATTTAAAACCACAGGGCTGGCTGTGCAGGAGCCTGATGTGCAGGGTCTCCGTGGGCTGGTTCCCTCAGAGCATCCAGGTGTGACACTGCAGCTGTAACACCCTAGGCACTGCCACCAGGCAGCTGTGGTGGGTGGCATCACTCACCTTGGGGCTCCCTTCAGCTGAGCTTTAACTGCTGGTGGCTGAGCCAGAGAGCACCCTGCTCCCCTCCAGGCACCGGGCACTGCCAGCCTTGGGTGAAGTACTGCAAGACTGGCCAGGCTGCAGGGCAGGACAAAATTCCAGGCACACCCTAAAATCTGCAACTTTTGACCCACAGCCACAGAGATCAGTGATGATGCACAGCAGTTACTGTGAGTGAGAGGGAGTGGAAGATAGAAAAAACCAAAAACCACTCACACAAAGAAGTGACTAATGCTGGATGTACAAAGTACCATCCTTGACAAGACCCAAACACGACATTTGCCAGGTGAGAAGTCAAAATGTTTTGCTCTGTGGCTTCATCGATGATGCAAAAGTGGAGTAGCAGCTGATGTACAATTCCCCTTTCTATTATCTATTATCTCAAAGCTACAATGAGCTTGTGGGAGCAGAATGGTTCACCAGGCATGGAGGGGGGATTTTGAGAGTAAGGTCTGGTGATCCCTTGTGATACATGTGTTGCTTTTCACTTTCTCAGTTACAAACTGGCCTAGCTGTCTATCTCTAGTCATCGGTTTATTCAAAATATTCAAAAAGTGCAAAATTGTAAATGGTAATGAGTAGGACACTGTGTTGTTTATGAAAATACCATAAATGGTTTATTAATTCTTTTGATTTATTGCCATGGTTTTTTTTTGTCCCCAAAAGTCTGGTTCACACACTACATATACAGCAGAGAAAAGCTGAAATTTCATGATAGGACAAAACAACTTTAGTTTAAAAAACCCAGGAGAATGGAGAAAGGCTAAATTTTCAGTTTCTGTCAGTTCAGCAGAAGCACAATTACAATTTGCAATAGAGCAGTATTGACTCTACAGAAGAACTGATAGCATTCCTTATTGCCAAAAGAAAATGCCAATGCTACAAAACCCACTAAATGCTTGCACCTCGCAATCACAGATACTTTGGTGCGTGTGGATGTGTATATACTTGTGTGCTCATACAGAGAATTCTTTTCTTGGCTTCTGTGTGCTTTTTACGGGCACTTGCTCATCCTGTGGTTTGCCAGAAGTAGCTAGGAGGATACGTTAATCCTGTTTGCTGTTGCAAGACTGCCGAACAGATGATTTCTGATGCTCCAACAATGTGATGGACTTTTCAGAATTTTCCAAGTTTCTGAGCAGAGTCTCTAGGCGCCTTTTGATTTTCTTCTGATCCTCAATGGCACATCCGATGACCACAGACTGGAATTTCTGATCGATGGGTCCCGCTGGCACGTCGGACGTGCACGCACCGTAAAGTGACATTAAGCGCATTTTGGCGTCTTCCAAGTCATCGAGGAGTTTATTGACGATCTCATCGATCATCTTGGTGGCGTGCAGGAGGGATTCCTGCTGCTGCGCGTTGCGGATGGTTTCTACGGAAACCTCCACCGTGAGGGTTCGGCCCATCAGGCGATTAGCAGTCAAATTAAGTTCTTCTCTCTCACCTCAATTCAAAGCAAGAAAATATTCTTGGTTACAGGCAAATACCTTCCTGTGCAAATAGCATCATCAAGACATCAAACTGCTATAACTTGGCAGTAAACATTTTTTTTTAAGTAAGTGACAATCAACAAAATTTCCAGAAGGCAGAAATGAGCTTTTCACATTTGCCCAAGTCATACTAATTTCATAGAAGCCAGTATCTGATTTGAAATGAGGCATTAAACTACTAAAATTGTAAGCAATGTTTTTCCACTGCTGACACACTGCTTGCTGTGATGCTTTAAAGCAAAACATACAATATTATGAGGAAACCCTCAGGAACAGAACTAGCTCATTAAGGACTTCTGTGCCTTTCTGAGTGAGAGATTCAGACAATACCCCAGAAGGCCACAAAGACAAAACTAGATATAATAAGAGGCCATGAAAAAACTGGTTTTCTGTTTTCTGAAAGGATAGCTGCTTTTTAAAAATATGAAATGTAGGCTCTTGAAGAGCCAATAAACCAGCAATTTAAAGTACCTAATAACCAGGTTTAGGGAATATATTTAAAGCCATGAATCACACAACTACGACAATGATCTTAATCATCAGGTTCTTGCAGGCTGTACACTTTGTAGCACTCATGTCTGTCCAGTAGTCAAAATAATTTTCAACTATATTATCATCATAATCATCATCAATGACTCGCCCCCAGCAAAGCAATGTTAATCTTGATTTTGAAAATGTATCAGTGAACTGAGTATAGGCTTTCACATGCACAGCAGTGACGTTCATGGTAGTCCATCCACCTGAACAGCATGAATTTAGTCAAGAAGAGGAAATCTCAGGATAATGAGTAACACTTCAACAACCTCAGCTGGCTCCAATGCTGCACCCTTACCAGCAGCAGAGTGCTGCTCACAAAGAGCTGCTCCCTAAAAAATGGGCTGATTAGACTTTGGGTCAGTTGGAGGGTACAGGAAAGCAGCTTCTCACCTTCGCTGATGTGCCTCATATCCTGGCTGTTCTGTATATTGTGGATCATTTCAAGCAGAATTTCTTTCTCTTGCTCCATGGCAGATGCTGCATCACGGAAAGCCTCTACCCTGTAGGTGGTTGAACCAAACAAAATGTTTAAATAATAAAATAGCTGTTCACCTATATAGCTGCAAAGAACTCTTGTTTTAAACTTCAGCTTAGAGTGCAGTCAGTTCTTGGTTATCCATGAGACAGATTCTCTGACTTCATGATGTTCTCTATCTTCACTTTTCAAGACGCAGTATAAATAAAAAAACCAAACAGATGGAGGGGCAAATGGAAACAACAGCAATTCAATCAGACTTAAATATTTTCTTTTACTGACAGTGCTGTTCTATCCTACTCTGTGGTTAATCTGGATATGCAGAGCCTGATGGTACTACAGCCCCATAGCAGAAGTCCTGTAGCCAACTGGCAGTTATTATCATCTGCCTAACTAGGAGAGAAAGGGACCGAATTCCCATCAGGGAACTTGGCAGTGAGGGTAGCAGCTGCAGAGATGGAGGCAGCAAGGAGCCCTGGCTCCCTGTGCCACCACCAGGCGAGCAGAACCCACAGAATCCACCTGCAAAGCAACACACTCTGCAGAAAACTGCAACACACCAAACAACCCCTTTCACAAAGGAGAAACCCTGTGAGTGGGACACAGCTCACACACTTTTATTAACTTTTATTAACGTGACAGGGCTTTCCCCAACACAATGTGGTGTGCCTTGGTCACTGGGAGAAGATGCTGGACTGCCTGCTCCCACTGTCACTGGTGCTTTCCATGGAACGATGCTCACTGTGATTCACACAGGGAGGAAGCTTCTGTGGGAGCAGCTCCTATTTCTGGGCTTGCAAGGAAGCATGAAATTCAGTCCCTCCTGAAGCCAGACCCCTACTCCAGTCCCATTACTGTGCTGAAGCTGACATGTGAGCCTCACAGTGAGGCCAAGGGGAAAGTCCATCAGAAACTGTAACTACTGGGTCTTGGTAAGGTGTGGTTCTGTGCCCACAGCCACCTCTCCTTGTGGTATGAAGTGCAGACTCAGCTCACCATGGGCAATGTGAAAATGCCCCATAAGAAATCTGAGTCCAGTTTCTTAATTCATGTCTTATTCCCCACCACAGTTTTAAAGAGGGGGCTTTTGCATTCAGCTGAATAATGGAAAAGAACACTGGAGAGCTCTAATGCAACACCTGATACTAAAAGGGAAATGTCCCTCTCCCTTGGCTTTTCTCTGAGACTTGAGGGTAGGGGCTTCCAGAAGATTTTCCAGCCTGGAACTGGTTACAAGAATTGCACCAAAACCATCAACTCTGTGTTCACAGGCCGCACAGAAAAGCAAGAGTGTAATGTGAACCTGGCTGATGGTTTGAGATGCTTGCAATGCACAGCTCGGGAGGTCTGGCTGCATCACAAGAATCTATCCATCTATCCTGAAATGTTTATGAAACCTGGCCAGAAAAGGGGAAACAAACCAAAACATTGTTAAGTCTCTTAGGTGCTCTACACTCTTCAACATCTCTGGGCGCTGCCCTGAGAGAGCAGTGGCTCATTGCTGTCTCTGCAGATGAGGGTGGGTCTCCTGGGACAGGCACGGAGCTGCTGCTCCTTCCTCACAGGCTGGCTGAAGGCTGGTAACAGCAGCAAGAGAAAAGAGGGTGAAAGCAGTAACTTCAGAAAAACAGCAGCAAGAGAAAAGAGGGTGAAAGCAGAAAAATGGGAGCATTTGAGGATATAGTCACTCTTCACAAGCAGCCTGCTCACTAAATGATTCTGTTTTACAAAAACCTAAACCTAATTTAGTCAGTGAAAGCACAGACTTCAGGCCTTGCCTTTAATGTTTTTTCTGAGGAGGAGTGGGAAAAGTTAATGCAATGCAAATTCATGCCAAGAGCAAATACTTTTAATTATTATTTTGGACTGGTTAGTAAGAGCAATGAGGCAGGTGGAGTCATTTCATACTTCAGATGTCTTCACTTTATAATTTAAGAAGTCTAGTAATATTTTCAAAATGCCTTGCCTTGCCTTTTAAAAAATATTAGTCACTGGAAAGTTGTAAATTAAAAATCTGATGTGCAGATTTTCAATTTTGATAGTGTTTTAAAATCAGATTCTGGATATCATTGTACTGATGTAAAAACTGAAGTTCTGCCTTCACTAGATAGATCAGTCCATGATTTCCACAGGCTTTGCTGGGTCCTAAGAAGAATGTGGAAAATCTGCATTGCAGACATATATCCTGAATTGGTACAGTTCTAAAGAGATGCCTAAAATATCACTGCTTCCAAAGGCCAGCTTGGTATGTGAGGTAGGACCTAAAAGCCAAATTGTCAGAATTAATGTTGCATACTGCAAAAAAAGAAAAATACAGTTCAGCAACTTTGATTGACATTAATTTACTAAAGGTAATATAACAAAATCGGGAGAACTGTTTTATTTGCAATAACTGCTACTTCAGAATTATTTTTACCATTTCCTAAACTGCAATATAGAGTACCACACAACAGTGGGACAGGGTCATTTCAGAACAGTGCTCTAGTGGAGCTGGGGGGAAACCTAACAAAAAAAATGGAAACCAGTCACACCAACTTCAGAAAAATAATGTGTCAGGATCACACCATGCAGTCAGTTCTCATAACTTCTCTCCTAAAATGCATGGTTTCTTAACTTTACAGGTTTCTGTAAATCTTTCCTTTCCTTGTGTGGGGGACTAAAAAAAAAACAGTTGGAAGATTTAAACCTCTAACAGAGGTGCCTGATGTGGGAAGGGGTGGAAACACAATCCAAGTCTCAAAAAAACAACCAACCAAAGAATAAAAGGTGAGGAAAATAGAACACAAAATAGTCATATTTATGCCCAGTTATCAATTCTTTTGATGCAGCAATACAGTCCTTTTTTTCTTAGAGATACAAACCTCCAATCATATTTTTACTTGGAACAATCCAACTAAATTTGCTGCTTTGAACCTTAACTAAATATTCCATCTATTACCTAACACTGAAAAAGACATTCCTTACTTCTGATTTTCCCTGTTTGTGAGCAATTAGGTGAGCAATGCCTTTTTTTTGCTACATACCATTTACATGAGAAGAGCATTCCCCTGAGAAACAGGTGGACCAGGCTGTGCTTTTGTTTCCAGATGAGAAACTTGACACCCTCTTTCTTAGGACAGCTGCAATAACCCTGTCCTTTAAACTACTGACTGACTTAAACAGCCCACTATTAAAGCCCACGGGCTGGAGCTTCAGATAAGTTTTCAAAGGAAATAAGAAACATCTGAGGATGGAACAGCTTTTTTTTTTTTCCCTGAAATGGAGCTAATCAGGCACACTGGAGGGAGACAAAATGGGGTTTCACCCTGGCATCCTCAGCTCCTCCAGCTGAGTGTCCACTCCTAGGTAAGCAGTCCTGTGAACACTGAAATGAATGCTGGTGGAACATGGCTGATCCAAAGAACAAGATAAAAAGTACAAATGAAGATTAAAAAATACCCAGCAAGAATCTGACTGACCTCATGTATCATCACACCTAAAACTGTGTTTTCACTTAACCAACAGAACACAGTGACTCATAAACAGAGCCTCTTCCAGCTACTCCTGAGATATCTTGGCAGTCAGGAAGTTCCAAGCCCTTATAAGGGGCAAATGTGCCACCTGCCCCCCTCGCCACCTCTGCCTCAGGAACTCGCTCCCCAGCACTCCCTCCCAAACTGATTCCCCTTCCCTGCTCACTTTACATACAGCAGAAATCCCCTCTGCAAACACCTATCAGGGAGGTACAAAAACACCCCATTACTACTGGGAAAGAAGCTCTCACAGTTGAAAGAAAGGGAGGAAAAGGAAGGCTGTTCAAACTGGAGCATTTGACAATGGCTTTAAACTGAAAGAGAGTAGACTTACGTTAGGTATCAGGAAGAAATTCTTCACTATGAGGATGGTGAGACACTGGAACAGGTTGCCCAGAGGCTGTGGACTCTCCATCCTTGCAGGTGTTAAAGGCCAGGTTGGATGGGGCTTTGAGCCACCTGGTCTACTGAAAGTGCCCCTGCCCATGTCAGGGGACTGGATCTAGGTGACCTTTAAGGTCCCTCCTATCCCAAAGCATTCTTTGATCCTGGTTTCCAGAGGGATGAAGCTTGCTTAAGAGCTCAGTTGACTTTAAGCAACTTGAGAACTGAGGATTGTTGAGGGTTTTAATTAAAGGCTGTAGTTCAGTTTGACAAATTTTCACTTATTGTATCTACAAGCAACATCTTGAGGGTCTATAGAAAACCAAACAAGCTGGAGAAGGAGAAAGATTGGAAGTTTCTCCTCCTGTCAAAATACATTTGAAATGAAGCATGTTGATTAGTTGTGAATAGAAAAAACAACATAAGACTTGAGTGGCTTTTATCAAATTAAGACTTTTTTTTCTCTCATTACTATTCCACATTTAGAATTATGGCTGTCTGAAAGAACCACAGCAAACTGGGAAGTTTAATTGAGGGTTTAATTGCTGGCTAACCAAACTGTCTGCTTTGTTTCAGAGTCACTCAGCAAATCTAAAACACATTTTTGCATATTCTCATGCTAATTTTTGGATTATATATTCATCATACGCCTAGACCTGGATATAAGCAGTGAGACTTGTTTGCAGACAGTGATTTTGTTTAGTCAAATTCAAAGAAGTCTGCAAAGGACTTCAAGGAGATTTAATCAAGCTAAGTGAAAGGCTAATATAACAGCACATCGAGTCCACTCCTGAATAATGCAAAGTAATGCAGGCAGAAAGGGGAAATAAAAGTCCTGCATCCCACAGAGCTCTTTTAATTACAGGAAAGTCCTAGAAACGTTCTGGGTGGTTCTGTGAAAGCTGCTGATCAATATGCAGCTGTAATGAAGGAAAGGGTGTGTTGAAACAGCACCAGAGGAGGTGAATCAGTGGCATCCTGCACATCCATCCATCCACCTCAGAAAGGACACTATGTAATTTAGCAGAGCTGAGAGGACAGGGAAGATGATTAAAGGCAAGGTATCATCTCTCATGAGGCCAAACTGGGAAAAAAGTCAAATGGCATTAGGTAGGGAACGTCAAGTAGCAGAAAAAGTCAGGACATGTCTCGGCACAATGCAGAAATTCACACAGCATGTACAATAACTTTGGAAAAACACACCTCAGCTGCAGAATGCAATGCTGTTCACATTTTATAGTGAGACGTTTTAATACACCTCAGAAAGGAGGTGGACACAAACACAACAAGAACATCCACAGCTGAACCAGTAAGTGCAAAGGGAGGCTTGGCAGACAAGAAGCTTCACACGCCAGCATACAGCACTGCAGCTTAAAGGCCAGCCAAAGTCTCCGAGAGCCTGAATGACACCACGTTTTATCCTCGGATTTCCTGTATCTTCTTATAAAGCACCTGCCCGCAGGTGCGGGACAGGGGCGACAGGGTGGGACAGCCACGATGCTCGTACCCGCCGTGCCACAGCTCGCAGAGCCCATCCCCGCCTGCTAAAGGCTCCCCGCACCCTGAACGGTAACAAATCCGAAGCAGCTATCTCTGAAAAACGTCCACTTTCATACATTCCTATACCTATTCCTATTTTCGTGTGTTTCCAGGCCACGCTAACTCACCTTAGAGCAGCAGCTCCCATTTTTAAACTTTGCCCCGCATGGAGGAGAGCCCTTTCCCCTCGGTCCCCTCCAGAAGCCTCACACCGCCCCCCCCAAGCCCGGCCGGGGCAGGGCTCCGCGCCCTCCGCCGGCCCGCGCTGCGGAGCCACGGACCCGGGGCCAGCCGGCTCCCCGGCCCCCTCCCAGCGCCCGGCCCCGGCCCCACCTGAGCTCCAGCTGGTCCAGGTTCTCGAGCAGGCGGCTGGAGCGGTCGGCCATGGAGGTGGAGCGGTAGAAGCGGCCCCGGAGCTGCCCGCCCGACTGCTGCTGCTGCTGCGGCTGCTGCTGCGCCCCCTCGCTGGCCTTGGCGCTGATCCTGGCCTGGGCCATCCCACCCGCCGCTGCCGCCGGCGGAACCTCGCCGCGGCCGCTCCCTCCCCGCGTCCCGCAGGCGGCGGCGGCGGCCGAATGCCGGCACCTCGCTCATGGCCAAAGAAGGAGCCGCCCCGCCGCCGGCCCCCGCGGCCACCCCG